>NC_072405.2:148475416-149155000 GCF_028858775.2 Pan troglodytes
AAGGATAGAGGTGGCCAAGACTCTAAGTTCATTGAGTATTAAACAATGACAGACACATATCTTACTCAGAGCATTGTGCACTAGTATCGCAGAAATGTGTTAAACTCACATGTTCTTCGCAGCGCTATTCACAAGAGCAAAGACATGGAATCAACCTAAGTGCCATCAATGATGGATTAGATAAACAACATGTGGTCCATATACAACGTGGAATACTATGCAGCCATAAAAAACAACAAAATTATTTTCTTTGCAGCAACATGGATGCAGCTGGAGGCCATTATCCTAAGCAAATTAACACAGGAACAGAGAAATGTCACATGTTCTCACTTTTAAGTGGGAGCTAAACATTGGGTACACATGGATATAAAGATGGTAAGAATAGAAACTGGGGATTACTAGAGGACGGGGGTGGGGGACAAGGGTTGAAAAATTAACTGTTGCATACTATGCTCAGTACCTGGGTGACAGGATCAACTGTACCCCAAACCTCAGTATCATGCAATATACCCAGGTAACAAAGCTGCACATGTGCCCCCTGAACCTAAAGTAAAAGTTGAAAAAGATAAAAATAAAAAAGCTAAAGCTAGGGAAATACCACGGTTGAAGAACATTGATAATTGCAGACCAAAGAATTGACAGCACTCTGTAGTTAGCACATTCAGGAAGGCATAGGTGTCCAGCTGAGATGGAACAATGCAGAAAGTCATCCAGCATCAAATACAGAGCAGGACTCTTGCATGCACACATGCACACACACACAGACAACGCAAGAGGGGCTAGACAGAACCAAGACCAAAACATTTTTATTTATTTATTTTTTTGAGACAGAGTCTTGCTCTGTCGCCCAGGCTGGAATGCAGAGGCCCGATCTCGGCTCACTGCAACCTCCGCCTAACATTTTTAAAGATATATGTGACTAAAGGTTCCACATCATTGAGTAACAACTAGCATGGAAGAATAGTACTACATTGTAGCTATACCTAAACAGTTAAAATACAACTATTATCTGGTTGGCATATGTTATGGACTTGATGTTTGTGTCTCCCCAAAGTTCGTATGTTGAAGTCTTATTCGGAGGTAAGGCCTTTGGAAAGTCATTAGAGTTGGATTAGGTCATGAGGATGGGACCCTCATGATGAGGTTAATACCCTGAAGGACATTATTAAATAGGCCAGACACAGAATACACAAATCCTGCACGATCTCAGTTATATGTGGAATCTAAAAAAAGTCAAACTTGTAGAAACAGAAATAGAAAGGTGTTTATTAGAGACTGGCTGGGCAGAGGTGGGGAGAACAGGAAAGGCGGGGATGGAAAAAAAAGGACAAATTGGTTCAAGGATAACAAAGTTTCAGTTAGCCTGAAGGAATAAGTTTTAATGATCTATTGCACTGCATGGTGACCACAGTTAATGATAATGTATATTTCAAAATTGCTACAAAATAGATTTTAAACATTCTTACCACAAAGTAAAGGATAAGTTGGTGAGTGACAGATTAGATAGATATGTTAATTAGCTTGATTTAATCTGTACAAAGTATACATAGATCAAAAGAATTACACTGTATCCTACAAATATATGCAATTATTATTTGTCAATTAAAAAATAAATAGAAAGAAAATTAGATTGAAGAACAACAAAATAGGAATAGATATGGATCTCTCTTTGCTCTCTGCCATGTGAAGGTACAACAAGAAGGTAGCCATCTGCAAGCCAGGAAGAGAGCCCTCACCAGACACTGGGCTTGTAGGTGCCTTGATCTTTGACTTCTCAGTCTCCAGAACTGTGAGAAATAAATGTTTGCTATTTAAGCCAAAAAAAAACCCAAAAAACAAAAAAACAAAAAAAAAAAACAAAAACAAAGAAGAAAAAGAAAAAAAATTTTCAATTCTCAGGTGCTGTGTGTGTGTGTGTGTGTGTTGTGCAGGGGTTGGGCAGAGAATAGACACCTACACTATTGGAGGTCAAATGGTCTTACATCAGAGTCAGACACATAGATTAAGGTCCACATAGTTTAATAAGGCACTGCTCTTAGGAGAAAATGATTGAGGGACCAAGTTAGGTCAGGGCAGAAGCTAAGCAAGGATGTATTTTCTACTAATAATTGGGCTAAACTTGAGACAAGAGGTGGGCAGTCTTCCACACCCAGGTGTCAGGCAGTCATGAGTTGTGAGCAGGGATGGGTGAAGCTCTGAGCTTTCAACACCAACCCTCATAGCAGCTGGCAGGGTGGTGATGCATGGTTCCTGTAAAGGAGATCTGTATACTATGCCCAGAGGAGGGAGGAGTAAATTTCAGTTATATTGAAGGTGTAGGCTCATTCCATAGGGGCCTAGCAGAACCTGGAATTCATGTTTAATTAGAAGAGGAGAGAGTTTATAAGGAAATAGTATTAGAGCCCAGTTTTAGAGGTGGATAACTTATTATTTTTATTATCCTATATAACAAGTCATCAAGAAAAATTAGCAGATAAAGTACCTTGAAGTTCTAAAAAAATACAATTTTCTGGGGACCCACCGTGTGTGTGTGTGTGTGTGTGTGTGTGTGTGTGTGTGCATGTCATTTTTTTTTCATTGATTCTGCAAACAAATATTGAGCATTAGTTTATGTTGAACACTATGGTAGGTCATGGAGACACCGTGATGAACAAGAACATCTTTGAAACCTGCCCTCATAGAACACAGAGTCACTGTTGTAAACTAAGACAAATGCACAAAAGGAAAGGAACAGAATTCTGTTACAATGTATGCTAAAGGAACCTGACAAACCTAGGAGTCAGGAAAAGCTCTCCCAAGGAATTCACGTTTAAACTGATCTGAAGGATGAATAAGGCCAAAGAGTAGGGGTTGTCCAGGAGGTGTGTGCAGCATGTGCAAAGGCCCTGTGGTTGCACAGAGCCTGGCTAACTCAGGGCTTTTTGTGTGTGTTTGTTTTGTTTTTGAGATGGAGGCTCACTCTGTCAGTAGTGGAGGCTGGAGTGCAGTAGTGTGATGTCAGCTCACTGCAACCACCACCTCCTGGGTTCAAGCTATTCTCCCGCCTCAGCCTCTCAAGTAGCCGGGATTACAGGCATGCGCCACCATGCCCAGCTAATTTTTATATTTTTATTAGAGGTGGGGTTTCACCATGTTGGCCAGGCTAGTCTCAAACTCCTAACCTCAAGTGATCTGCCCACCTCAGCCTCCCAAAGTGCTGGGATTACAGGCGTGTGCCACCACACCGAGCTAATTTTTATATTTTTAGTAGAGACGAGGTTTCACCATGTTGGCCAGGCTGGTCTCAAACTCCTGACCTCAAATGATCTGCCTGCTTTGGCCTCCCAACATGCTGGGATTGCAGGCGTGAGCCACCACACCCAGCCCTAACTCAGGGCTTTCTATACAGAGCCTGGCCTCTCCAGAGCATGCTCCATGACAAACTGTCCTGCCTTCAGCAGGAAAGATATGTTCTTTTCCATGTGGCCCCAGCTCCCAAGTTCACAACTGATCAGATCAGGGCAGGCACGTGACCCAAGGGCAGCTAATCCCTAGGATGTCCAGTGACCTTTGACATGGCTGTTGCTAAAACCTCTGCTCAAATATGGATGCTCATCTTTGCCCTAGTCAAACCAATTATCCTCTTTAAAAGTGTTTTCTGGGAAATAATAACAAAGTCAGCTATTTGGGAGTGGTGGAGTGAAATAATTAAATACAAAGTGAATCTGCAAATCAAGGGCAGCCCACGCAGTTGACAATGGCACATTAGTAGGGACATTCATGAATAGGATCCTATCCAGCCCTGCTGGGACCTGCCTTGGATCCAGAATTTTTTACTCCAATTAGCAAAACTCCAGGCATACAACTGCTCCTACGTTTGGCATGCTATGAGAGTCCTGTTACTTGTTTTCTTAAATTTATTATTGATAGCTTTATTGGGGTATAACTGACATACAAAAACTGCACAAGCTTAATGTATACAGTTTGGTGAGTCTGGGCATATGCACATGTTCATGACACCATCACCCCAATCAAGGAAACAGTCACATCCATCACATCTAGATGTTTCCTTGTGCTTTCTGGTGTGTTTTAATTTTGTCTCTCTTTTTTTTTTTTTTTTGGTGGTGGTGGTGGTAGTTGTTTTTTGGTAAGACCACTTAATATGAGGTCTGCTCTCTCAACAAATTTTTAAGTGTACAATACAGTATTGTTAGCTCTAGGCATTATGTTGTACAACAGATTTCTATAACTCATTCATCTTGCATAATTGCAAGGTGAACTGCAATGAAAAAATAACTGCATATTGTCATATGTCTCTGCAGTACATCTTTAATCCTGCTATCAAGGCAACCTAATAGAATATGCAGAAGGTTGTACATTATAGCTTCTACTGCCTTCTTCATACACACAGAAAAGCATCCGTTTCTGAGCCATGCATGTGACTGCATTCTGACCCTGTCTTGGGCACTTTATGTGTGCATTGTCTCTAGCTCAAAGAGGTTAAATGATGAAATCAAGGACTAGCGTGACTAGGACTAAATTTGGACCTATGTGTTTGACTCCCAAGTCTATCCCTTTTGGACCATTCCAAGAGACCTCAGTTGGAGGTAGACTTCAGAATCATCGGGTAATATTTTTTTTTACTGCTATCCAAACTTCACTCTCGCTGGGCTGAATTGGAATCTTTAGGTGTAGGGCTGAGGTTTGCATAATTTAAGAGACTCCCCAGAAGGTTGTGATGTGCACTCCTGGTTAATAACTATTGCATCACCCCCAGCTGCAGGAGCGGGTGTTTTCTGCCTATTCCCTGACACCATATTCAAGGTTGTTTACCACTACTGAGCTGCTAAGAAGTGCAAATTTGTTGCACTTCTGATGTTTATTCCTATGTCAAAGAATACAAGGAGATCTTTGAGGGTGTGGAGCTTGAGAGACATATGTTGGTGGGGAGCGGACCTGTGTTTGACAAGGTAGGTTTCACAGGCTGAGCTGAATGACAGACTCCCCTGAGCCGGCTTACTGGGAGTGTATGTCATATACCCTACAACTTCTGGTTGCTCTTCGGAATTGACTTTTCTTCCTCTTAAACCTCAAGCAGTATCATCAGGCCAGCATGGGACTTAGGAAAAGGAGGAAGACAGGAAGAGGACAGCAAGGCTTGCAAGCGCTGCCTGCAATGCAGCGCAAGGCCCTGATGCCCCCCTGGTTCCCAGGATTCTCTCCAGCCATCCAGCTGCAGCATCTGTTCTTCCTGGGCCAGCTACAATTTCAGACTGAGGACAGAGAAGCAGGGGTATCCAGTAAATAGGTATGAAGTAACCTGTTAGTCTGCTGATTGGGTTCCAAACAGAGCACAGCTGCTTTTGCGTTGACTGCTTTATCCCTCCTGCGAAGCGCCTGTGTTTCCCTATATGAACACTCACACGTGTGTGTGTGTGTGTGCATGTGTACACCACACTCACATGGAAATCGGCAATGCTGTCAGCACAATGCTGTTTGGTCAGTTTCTGGCTGTCTTCATTACTAAGAGCAGTCATTTAAGGAGTTTTATGAGGTTTACACCATTGCATCTTCCCTCCATGCATTGCCCCTGCTGTGTCCTACTCTTTGGCACCTTCTTCATGGGGCCTGCCAGAACCTGAGTCTGAAGGACTCATCTCCAAGTGTGTCTGGGCATGGCATTGGACACCTTCTATGATCTGACCCATCTCCCATTAAAGCTCACAAAGCATACACAGTCTCAAGACTATAATACAGATGTTAATGATGTCTTGCACATCAGACTCCCAGTCTTCAATAAATATGGTCCTTTCATCTAGGGCGCCTTTCCCCAGAGACCCATAGTTATAGTCAGAGTAGGTTAGACAGTGCTGAAGTAACAAACGACCCTAAACTCTCAGTGTGTAACAACACAAAAGCTGAGTTATCACTGTGGAAAAGGCAGCCTTTGTGGGCAGTTTTACAAAAAGCAGGGAGTCAGTGTTTCAGCCCTTCCATTTTGTGATGCTGCCACCTTTAACACACACCTTCTGTATTAGTCTGTTCTCATGCTGCTATAAAGAACTGCCCGAGACTGGGTAATTGAGAAAGGAAAGAGGTTTAATTGACTCCCAGTTTCACATGGCTGGGGAGGCCTCAAGAAACTTACAATCATGGCAAATGGCACCTCTTCTCAGGGCGACAGGAGAGAGAATGAGTGCTGAGAGAATGGGGAAGACCTTATAAAACCATCAGCCCTCGTGAGCACTCACTCACTATCACAAGAACAGCATGGAGGAAGCCACCCTCATGGTTCAATTATCTCCACCTGGACCTGCCGTTGACACTTTGGGATTATTACAATTGAAAGTGAGATTCGGGTGCGGACACACAGCCAAACCATATAACCTTCCAAAGGCACCACAGAAGGAGGTGGAGAGTAGCACATAAAATATTTTTCAGGGATGAGATATGCATCCACTGGCTAGAGTCCAGACACATGACCCCAAACTAACTACAAGAAAGGCTCAGAAATGGGTCTTCAATTGTGCATGTAAAGATGAAATGGGAATACAGCCAATCTCTGCCACCATGGTCATTCTGATCAGCCACAATCTATTTCACTCTTCTTTCCACATCTAGAGTAACCACATTCAAGGGGAGCAGCCCTAGGCTCATGAAGTCCCAGCTCCATACTGAAACTGCAGAATCCCTGAGTGATGGGTGCTGGGTTGGCATTAGGTCTGGAGGTGACTCTTTTACGTCCAACAACCTAAGACCTGGACATATAAATTCACTACCCTTCAGAATGTACAATACTAGAAAAATAAGAGGATAACTGACAAAATCACTCCCATTAGGAGGAATAGAGAAAAGCCTCACTCATAGAAGCCATGGGTCTACAGTAGTTCTCAAATGCTGCTGGGAAGGCAAATTGAAAGCCCTCTACTGCAGCTGGGAATGGACTCATGGTTAGACACAAATTCTGCTGCTGGTTGGAATTCCTTGTTCCATGCCCCTGGACTCACGTAAGCTGTGCCCGCTGAGTCTCCTTCTAGGATACTGTTCACCATTATTCTTATTCTTCTTGGAATGTTCTGAGGTAGACAGTGGGAACATGACACTTTGGGGACTATATGTTTTTTAAAGCCTACCTCTTGCCCTATAGCACCAGAGGCCAAAGGGTTGATAACAGTCTTAAAGAGTCAAATATTCTTGGAGTCCAAGTTGGTAGTTTCTTTGACAATATAATTTTGTTTAAAAAACTGATTAGGCTGTCAATCTATCTGTTTCTGGTATCCTAGTAAACACATTCAAAGTTTTAAAATCTGCTTTGTTGCTTGGCTCTTCATGTGCAGGTTACATGAAGTTACTTTTTCAAGAATTTCTAATTTATTTTATTATTTTATTTTTATTTTGTTTTATATTTGTTTAGTATTTATTTATTTTGAGATGGAGTCTCGCTCTGTCACCCAGGCTGGAGTGTAGTGGTGCAATCTCAGCTCACTGCAACGGGGTTCAAGCAATTCTCCTGCCTCAGCCTCCCAGTGCTGCTGGGACTACAGGTTCATGCCACCACACCCAGCTAACTTTAATATTTTTAGTAGATACAGGGTTTTGTCTTGTTGGCCAGGCTGGTCTCAACCTCCTGAACTCAAGCAATTTGCCTACCTCAACCTCCCAAAGTGCTGGGATTACAGGTGTGAGCCACTGCTCCTGTCCTCAAGACTTTTTTAAATAGCTAATTTGTAAACTCCATGAGAGTAGGGACCAGGCAGACTTGTTCACCACCAACACACTCATCCTCACACCTGAGGGGTTTAACATAACCATTGTCCACATCACATCAGTGCAAAATAAATGGCTTAGACTCAGCTTCACTAACTGCAAAAAAGAGCAAACACTAATATAACTTTTTATTAAGGAGATACCTATTTCTCTGATGACTCCGTGCTAGGTACAGAATGTGACAGATATGGCTTCCAACTTACCAGGAATATGAAAGGAGGTGAGCAGGTGAAAAGTGACTCAAAGTGGACAAAAGACAAGTGTTGGACACAGTCAGATCTGGAGTCACATCCAACCCTGCCAGGAGCTGTCTGATCCTGGCCAATTTGCTTAAGTTATTAGAGCTCTAGTTTCTTCAACTATATAATGTGAGTATATTCAGGAAGGTGTGAGGAGGCATATTAAAAATATCCAGCAGAGAGCCAAACATAAATAAATGCTCACTACATTTACCTAACATACTTATGTTACAAGATCCATGGGTTTGTAATGTCACCATCACGGCATCCCTGGGTGGAAGAATGGGGAAAGGAGAAAAAAGAGGGTGGGGAGAAAGGGATTCTCCAAAGGGGAAATACCTTACCCTTCCTGAGTCCCAGACAAATCTTATAGGTTAAGAAGATTTCATCCTCCCATTAAGAAAAGAAGAAGAAACAAAGGATCTGAATGGTTAAACGGCTCACTCAAGCTCTCACAGTTAATCCACGGGAAAACCCAAGATTAGCCCTACCAGGTTTCCTTACTCCAAGGCCACTATTCTTGCTCTATGCCCTGCTGCTCTGTCACCTTGTACTCACTCAGTATGTATCTACTTCATGTCTGTCATGCACCATGAGCCATGCTGGGCACCAAGGACATAGTGGGGGGAGCCCTGGACTGTCTGGGAAGGAATTCCAGTGCCTCATTGTCACCATGTGACATCTCCATCATGCCCAGAAATACTGGTGTGGAGCATGGCTTCAGAAGGCAGACAATGTGGAACAAGGCAATTTTCAGTAATAAACTAGGGTGGTGTATAATTTAGCAATACTGTAGACCTTTGCATTAAAGAACCATTTTTATTGATTTATATGATTCATGAAAATGAACTGTGGAAATATGTTGGATTCATATGCAGATTGATGTAATGCACCATTTACTCAAAGCCCCCCTTAGTGTGTGTACGGTATGGCAACTTGTATTTATCTTGCAGGATTTTATTAAATCAAGCAATCATTTAAAAGATAAATTTTAAAATTTTGTAATTTTAATGGGGGCAAATGCAAAAGTACTTAACATCTTAATTCTTAAAATAGAAGTTATGAAGTACAGTTTTTTAACTATAAAACTTTTTTCTTTAAATAACTTGTGTTTTTATGTTTTCTTGGTAACTTATTTTTTATTTCATTTTTTAAAAGTCTAGTAAAAACTTTTAATTTGAAATCTATCCTCTTAACAAAATTGTAAGTGTTCAATACAGTATTTTTAAGATAGGCACAATGTTGTACAGAAGATATCTAGAATTTATCCATCCCATATAACTAAAATTTTATACCCATTGAACAGCAATCTCCCACTTTCCCCTTCACCACTGTCAACCACTATTATACTATCTTTTTCTATGAGCTTGGCTATATTAGATACCTCATATGAGTGGAATCCTGTAGTATTTGTTGTTCTGTGACTAGTTGATGTCACTGAGCATAGTCCTAAAATTCATATGGAATTACAAATAATCTCAAATAGCCAAAGCAAACTTGAGAAAGAAGTACAAAGCTGCAGGCATCACACTTCCTGATTTCAAAATATATTGCAGAGCTATAGTAATTAAAACAGTATGGTAACAGCATAAAAGCAGATATATAGACCAACTGAATCAAATTGCAAGCCCATCCAAACTCACCAAATTGTAGACGCTAAATATGTATAGGTTTTATGCCACTCATACCTCAATAAAGTGGTTTTAACATAATAATAGAAAACTAAGAAATGAACCAACTCATATACAACTGATCTTGGATAAGGTGTTAAGAGCACACAATGGGAAAATGGCTGCCTCCGCAACAAATGATGATGGGAAAACTGGATATCCACACATAAAAGAATGATATTGTACCAATATCTTACACCATATACAACAATCAACTCAAATGGATTAAACACTTAAACGTCAGACCCAAAACTGTAAAACTCCTAGAAGAAAACATAAGGGGAATGCTTCATGACATTAATCTTGGCAATGATTTCTTGGATATGACACCAAATGAACAGCAAGGAAAGCAAAAATAGACGAGCAGGGCTACACAAAACTAAAAAGTATCTGCACTGCAAAGGAAACAATCAACAGAGTGAAAATGCAACCTGCAGAATGGAAGAAAAATATTTGCAAACCACATATCTAATAAGGGGTTAATATCCAAAATACATAAGCAACTCCTACAATTCAACAACAACAACAACAACAACAACAACAAATAAATAAATAAATAAATAAATAAATAAATAAACTTGATTTTTAAAATTGGCAAAGGACTTGAATAGTCATTTATCCAAAGAAGACATACAAATGGCAAATGGGCATATGAAGTGATACTCAGCATCACTGATTATTAAGGAAATGCAAATAAAAAACAAAATGAGATATCACTTCACACCTCATTGTCATCATGTGACATCTCTCATCATGCCTAGAAATACTGGTAAGGAGCAAGGCATCAGAAGGCTGATGGCATGGAACAAGGCAATTTTCATTAATAAAAAGGATGGTGTATAAGTAAGCAATACTGCTGACTTTTGCATTAAAAGACTCAAATGAATTAAACTTGTCAACACTTATCTTGTAAAAAAAAGATGTGTTGACAACAGTATAAAAGATAAGTATTGAAAAGAACATGGAGAAATTTGAATCATTGTACAACATCGATAGAAACGTAGAATAGTGCAGCCACTATGAAAAACAATATGGCGGCTTCTCAAAATGCTAAAAATATAATTATTATGTGATCCAGAAATCCCATTTCTGAATATATATCCAAAATATTTGAAATCAGAACCTCCAAGAGAAATCTGCACTCCCTTGATCACTGCAGCATCATTCACAATAGCTAAGATATGGAAACAACCTATATGTCTATCAATGAATGAATGGATGAAGAAAAACATATCTGTATATACACACACACTGGAATATTATTCTGTCTTAATAAAGAATGAAATCCTGCTACATGTAACCACAGGGATGAACTTGAAAAACATTTTTTTCTGGTAACTTTGGTCCTTCTCTAGGTAGTTAACCTTAAAGCATATTATTTAAAAATGTCAAACAGTGGCGCCTCTTGCATTCAGCTACTTCATCAGTGTACAGATGTCCTTGTGGCACACTCTGTGTATAGGCAGACATGCTGCTGCAATGAGTGTTAGTAAAGCCTGGGGCCAGAGAGGACTCAGTTCTAGGTTCACATCTTCAAGCCTTGGGGAAGTCCTCCAGGCTCACTGGGCTCAGTTTTTCTATGTCTATAATCAGGAGACGATAATGAGGGATAATAATAATTGCTCTCAGAGCTGAATTATGACTTTTGTGGGCCCCAGGCACCTTTGCCTTCATAGGCCTCCTTCATCCATAAAACAAGTATTTAAAATTATATTTTTGCACCTGTTTGTATAAAGGTGACTATAATTCAGACTGGACCATATTCCTTATTTTTTTCTGATTTTAAAAGAAATCAAAACTTTCCTTTGGTCCTTAAAAAGTACTGTAGACCCTAGCCACTGTGCCTACTATGTCTGATGGCTACATCTACAGTGGCCACTCATTGTAGATATAAGAAGATGTAAGTCTCTATCTCCTCACCTCACTTATTGACTCAGCACTAACTGACACCCACAATGTGTCAGAAACTAATGGGCACCAAGGGCTCTAGAAATGAAGATGCTACACCAGGCTGGGATGAAGACTTGTCATTTCCATTGCTGCATCACAAACCCCTTGCACAGTGCCTGAGACAGAGTTAATGCTTGATTAATGTTTGATTAGTGAATAAACCAATGGCAGTATCTCTGCTCAAAGAGATGTCCTGTCTAGAGACAACATAATGACATGTTTAATGATAATTATGCATGTCTGTGTCTTACGTATGTGACTCTACATCCTCATGAAAAGAATATGAGGGTGTTCACAATAACAAGCAAGGGCATATTCAAAGCAAGGGCAAAGTGCAAAGAATCCAATAGAAATGGGTATAAGAGAATAAGAAGAAGAGCCTACTTAGAAGAAATAAGATTTCTGCCTGAGAGGCAGCTCTGTGCCTCAGTTTCCCCCTCCCCACCCTGCCCTGCCAGACACACACCTCCCATCAGAGGAGAAGGGGCTGTCATGGCACAAGGCTTGGCATGGTAGGAGCCTTATAAAGCTAAGCACATCCTCTTGTCCAGTGTGAGCATTACCCACTCTGAGGAAGATATTGTTCTACGATTCTCTGCAATTCAACTTAAAGACAGCTTCAGAGTGGCAACCTTGTACGTTTTCTCAATGACATGCATTCCTCTGTCTGGGAAACCATCTTCTAAGTAAAACAAAGGAAGGAGGATTTCACTTTGTTGGCCAGCACACTCATCTCAGAGAAAGGTGCTCCCCACCGCAAGGCCAAACCTATGATCTCCACGGGTGAGGCAAGGAACTGGGAAGCTCAATGTGCAGGCTGGAAACAGGTCTGTTGGGAAAGTCAAATGCCTGACACTCTATCTGTAACTTCCTTTGTTCTTCTGCGTTCAGATGTTCTCAGATTCCAAGGCATCCAACACTCACTTACTCAACAAAGGCTTCGTGGCCATATGTCACGTGCCAGGCATACATAGGTAAATAAAACAGAAACGCACCCTGCTCTGGTGGAGCTTAGAGTCTAGAGTCCCACTTCTGGATATATATCCAAAATATTTGAAATCAGGATTTCCAAGAGAAATTGGCACTCCCACGTTCGTTGGCACATTATCCACAAAAGCCAATATGGAAACCACTTAAATGTCCATCAATGAATAAATGGATAAAGAACACACACACACACACACACACACACATCCCCACGTACACACTAGAATATTATCACGTCCTTCCAAAGAAGGACAAAAGGTATCACAACCTTCTTTGGTTTAACATTCACGTCATGGTTAATGATGGGGATGAGGAGATGGCATCAGGCTCACTGATTTAAAACTCCAGCTTGGTCCCTGCTCAGCTGTGTGGCAGCAGTGACATACTTAAACTCTCCCAGTCTCAATGTCTTCATTTGTAAAAGGAAATATGAAAGGGCCATTCTGTGAATTGAAGAAGTCCATGCACATAAGTGGCTTACCAGCATATTTGATGTAAAGTAGATGTTCAAAAATGTGATTCGAAATGATCAATAACATGCTTTTCACACTATGGTGAAATGTGTAATTTTTAATTATTCCTTTGTTTCATGTACAACATGGTGAATGGATCACAGGATCCATTAAGGGTTGGCACTGAGTTTTATTCATTGTCTTAGTCCCTGCAGCTCACAGATCCTAGCACACAGTAGGAGCTAAATAAATGGCTGATAGATAAATAAATGAGCACATGTACTAAAGCCCCTGCCCAAGGAAATGGAGATCTGAAGACAAAGAAATCTCCGTAAAGTCCGTGTCTTCCCACCAGGCTGCCATTCCTCCGTCGGATGACGGAACAGCCCTCCTTATGTCAGTGAGAAGAAAAGCGGTGTGCAGCCTTCCTCGGGGAAGAACAGGGTGCACCTCACTCTGAGTAACTGGATCCTTGATTTTTTTTTTTTTTTTTTTTTTTTTTTTTTTGTTGGAGACAGAGTTTCACTCTGTCACCCAGGCTGGAGTGCAGTGGTACAATCTCAGCTCACTGCAACCTCTGCCTCCAGGGTTCAAGTGATCCTTCTGCCTCAGCCTCCTGAGTAGCTGGGATTACAGATGCCCGCCAACACATCCAGCTAATTTTTGTATTTTTAGTAGAGACGGGGTTTCTCCATGTTGGCCAGGCTGTTCTTGAACTCCTGACCTTTGGTGATCTGCCCGCCTCGGCCTCCCAAAGTGCTGGGACTACAGGCGTGAGCCACAGTGCCCAGCCTGAATCCTTGATCTTTAATGACAGTCTGTCGGAGCCTGAGTATTCATCAGCTGTGATGGCTATTTATGTCTCAACCTTGCCAGTTCACAAAACCCAGGTATTTGGTCCAACATTACAGATGTTTCTGTGAAGGCATCTTTTACAGGAAATTAATATTTAAATCATTAGACTTTGAGTAAAGCAGATAACCCTCAGTCGCATGGGTGGGCCCTGTTCAGTCAGTTGAAGACCTTTCAGTAGAAAAAGACTGACTTTCCCCAAAGAAAAAGAAATTCTGCCAGCAGACTGCATTCAACTTGGATGGCAACTCTTCCCTGGGTCTCCAGCCTGCCAGCCTACCCTGTAGACTTTAGACTTGCCAGCCTCCACAAGTGCATGTCCCAATTTCTTAAAATCTAAAATATACACACACATACACATTCACACACAGACACATATACAACTTATTGGTTCTGTTACTCGGAAGAAACTAATACATCGAGCATGTGCCAGCTGCCCCCAACTGGACCAGGCAATGTCAGGGATATCACAGCAAAAGCAGCACACAAAAGGCTAAAGGAGGCCTCTGGGATGATCATATCCAATTATCTCTCTATACCTTGAGAAACTGAGACCCAGAAAGGGTAGGTGCCTGGCCCAAGGTCACACAGCAGGTTGGCACTGAGGAAAACCACGTGGCAGACTCTTCACTCAATGTCTCACCACAAGGCTGCATTGAAGCTCTTGGAGTAACATTTGATTTAATTATGTGGATAAATGACAGAAAAAAATAATATCAGCAGGAGGTTTTTACTGGGCATGTTTGTGTCAGGCTGTATGCTCAAGGCCTTTATAAGCTTATTTCATTTAATCCTCTCAGCAACCCTGTGAGCCAGGCATTAGTATATCCTTTGACTGATAAGAGTCAAAGAGGGTAAATAATTCCCTTAGTGTGAAGCTGCTGGTTTCAGATGCAGAGGGAACATAAGCGCTTGCTCCACCAACTCTAAATGTGGAATGTCTAGATGTCAAAGGTGCTGCAGGAAAGAAAAGAGGCCACGAGGGGAGAGGGGACAGGGCTAATGAGAAAAAGACATGGCCTGTCTCAGCAACCCTTACCTCCCTGTGATTTTTTACGCCAATCAGCTTGTTTTGCTATGAAACTCCAGTTTTGCAAATGTCTCTGCAAGGAAAGGCTTATTTTGAAGGGAACACCTGTTCTCTAATCCTTCCAGCTGATGCTACAATCTGTGCGGATTCCAATGTTATTTGTTAATGCGCTGGGCTTCTCAGGGATTTGGATACAAAGCTCCCAGGGGAGGTGGAGGGAGTGGATTTTATTCTTTGCTTGGCAGCACTTGTCTGGTGGGAAGGCACAGGGTGGGTGCACAGCACTGAATCTGCATAATTGGATGGGACCCAAATGGAAAATGCACAGGAAAAGAATCAAGTCCTGAAAATAACCCATTGAGCTAAACTCCATGAGCAAGTTCAAAGCTAAGCACTCACAAATAAACCATTTTATTTGAGTCTGGTCAAAGACAGGGATGTCTGCTTTGACACACATCCCCAAAAATAGCCAAGAAGAGAAATAAAAAGAAAATGCTATACTGTATCATGGGCCTAAGTCTATTTCTGTGATGTTTTTATACATATTAACTTCTGAAATCCTCCCTAGAAGGTAGATGTGATCCCATTTCACAGTTAAGAAAACTAAGTTTCCCAGTCCCACCAACAGTGTAAAAGTGTTCCTATTTCTCCACCTCCTCTCCAGCACCTGTTGTTTCCTGACTTTTTAATGATCACCATTCTAACTGGTGTGAGATGGTATTTCATTGTGGTTTTGATTTGCATTTCTCTGATGGCCAGTGATGATGAGCATTTTTTCATGTGTCTATTGGCTGCATAAATGTCTTCTTTTGAGAAGTGTCTGTTCATATCCTTCACCCAATTGTTGATGGGATTGTTTTTTTCTTGTAAATTTGTTTGAGTTCTTTGTAGATTCTGGATTTTAGCCCTTTGTCAGATGAGCAGATTGCAAAATTTTTCTCCCATTCTGTAGGTTGCCTGTTCACTCTGATGGTAGTTTCTTTTGCTGTGCAGAAGCTCTTTAGTTTAACTAGTTCAACATTTGTGGAAGACAGTGTGGCAATTCCTCAAGGATCTAGAACTAGAAATACCATTTGACCCAGCCATCCCATTACTGGGTACATACCCAAAGGATTATAAATCATGCTGCTATAAAGACACATGCACATGTATGTTCACTGTGGCACTATTCACAACAGCAAAGACTTGGAACCAACCCAAATGTCCATCAATGATAGACTGGATTAAGAAAATGTGGAACATATATACCATGGAATACTATGCAGCCATAAAAAAGGATGAGTTCCTGTCCTTTGTAGGGACATGGATGAAGCTGGAAACCATCATTCTTAGCAAACTATTGCAAGGACAAAAAACCAAACACCACATGTTCTCACTCATAGGTAGGAATTGAACAATGAGAACACTTGGACACAGGAAGGGGAACATCACACACCGGGGCCTGTCATGGGGTGGGGGAGGGGTGAGGGATAGCATTAAGAGATATACCTAATGTAAATGACGAATTAATGGGTGTAGCACACCAACATGGCACATGTATACCTATGTAACAAACGTGCACATTGTGCACATGTACCCTAGAACTTAAAGTATAAAAAGAAAAGAAAAGAAAACTAAGTTTCCTCAAGAGTGAATGAGTTCCCCCAAGCCACATAGCATTTATCATAGGAGGCATTTGTAACCAGAGTCTGCTTTCTACCACATTGTAACAGTCTCAGAGATAGAAATTTGGCTGGGCCATGCTCAGATATGTCATCTGTAACAGAGTCTGGTGGACTGAAATGGTCTATCATGTGTGCCATTCCATCCCACTCCATACCAGGTCTAACGTTCTCAGCTGGGCACACACACATCAGCAGAGATGCCCCTCACTCCACAGCTGCCTCCCATTTGGTTACTGGCTCCTGCCGTGTGAAGCAATGAATAGTCTGTGTGGCCTCCGTGTCTTGCTGCTCAGCTTCCTACATGAATATGATTCACACATTTGTATCATTCATTCCCCACACTTTTATTGAGCACTGAGTATGGCAGGCATGGTGCTGGCCCAAGGGATGGGGAGCTGAATGAGTTGGTTTCTATTCCCAGCCACTCAGAGCCCAGTGGAGGAAGGACAGAAATGCCTAGAGAATTGAAGAGAAAGTATTTCTTTTTAAGAAATCAGAGAGTACTTTCATATTAGTGGTGGCACCTGACAAAGTCTTGGAGGGTGTACAGGGAGTTGCACATCAGAGTCCCTCAGGACAGAAACCTTCTCATAATCATCTTCACAACCTCCTGTGGCAGCCTCAGCAAAGGCCCTTGGCTTGGGAGATGAGTGTTAAAATGTTTTGAATTGATCTGTGACCACTGACATTCCCTAACGCCCCAGGCCACATTCCCTGGAAAACAGAGTTTGAGTGGAAGATTTTCAGGCAGTAGGTTCTGATGTTCTGAGGGCCAGCACCGGCTCTGAGACTCTTCAGTCTCTACACGGGGTCTACTGAAACTCTAGGTGCCAGTCCATGTAGGGGCTGAAGGAAGGAAGACTGGACAGAGGGAGAAGCTGAACTGTGATGTAGCCACAGCAAAGGCTTCAGCCGACCACAGGGAGCTTTGCCTCAGTGATGGTCCTGTAGCAAAGGACCCACAGCAGGGACAGTCCAATGACATGCTACAGGGCTCACTGCTTTCCACTCGCTTTCTTACTCATTCAGTTCCTATCTGCTGGGCCCTGCGTCAGTGCTAAGGACGTCAGGTTCTGAGAAGCTCAGTGGTTGACTGAAGTTCTGCATCTACAAGTCACTGGAGTCTACCCTGGAACTGGTCTTATTTGGTTCTAAAATCTGCTCCTTCCATGGCACAGAACCCCATTCTGGCTTCAGGTCCCCTCAGCAGGTTCTTGACAACTCTTTTCTTTGCTTCTCAGGACCATAAAATCATGTGACACAGCAGCTTGGACAAGATGAAGACATGAGTTGGGCAGCTTTTGCCACCAGACCTCCTGGCTGGGTCTCAGAGCTAGCAAAGATGACATCACAGGAGAGCCAGCTGAGTGCATTACCTAATATTCTGAACAGTCTGTGCACAGAGCCTGACTGTATAGGAGGATAGAGCACCTCTTTTGGGGGGCTGACTGGGCATGGACAGTTTATCACACTTATAATGTGGGCTACTCAGAAATTAGTAGTGATAGTTACTATTAATGTGACAGTTACTTTTACGTGTCAACTTACTTGGGCCACAAGGTGCCCAGATGTTTGGTTGAACATTATTCTAGGTAAGCCTGTGAGGGTATGTCTGGATGAACTGGTCAATTGAATAAAGCAGATAGCCCTCTCCAACATGAATAGGCCTTATCCAATCCATTGAGGGCCTGAATAGGACAAAAAGACTGAGTGAGAGAAAACTGTCTCTCTTATTTATTGTCTTTGATCTGGGACATCAGTTTTCTCCTGCCTTTGGACTTAGCCTTGCAAGGGGCCTTATAACACTAGCTTTCCTGGTTCTGAGGCCTTTAGCCTTGGACTGGAATGATACCATCTGCACTCTTGGGTCTCCAGCTTGCTGACTGAAGATTTGGGGGCTTCTCAGCCTTCAAAATCATGTGAGTCAATTACTTATGATAAATCTCTTTGTGTGTGTGTGTGTGTGTGTGTGTGTGTGTGTGTGTGTGTGTGTGTGTTCTATTGGCTGTATTGGTCCTGTTTCTCTGGAGAACCCTGAATAATACAGGCTGTTTATTTACGAGTAGGCCACTAATAAAAACATAGCACATACTGGCTTGTGAGAAATATGAGCAGAATCATACCCTGTGTGGTTAAAGCCCTGCACATCACAGAAGAGTAGGGGATGTTTCCAAGGATAAAAGAACAAGGGGAAGGACAGGATATGCATATTTAGTCAGCAGCTAGTGAGTATTGGATACCGGGCTAGGAACTTTACATTTATTACAACATTTGGGTACATATAACACTCCATGAGATTATTAGCTACTGGGGAGCCCACTCTACAGGTGGGAAAACTGATGTTCAGAGAGTGCACAAATGAAAGTGGGAGCCAGGTTTTGAAACCAGACATGGCTTTCAATGTTATCACATAGTCTGAGTGGCCCCCTCACAGGACAGCCTCCTGACCTACAGAGAACCATATTCTTCCAAGAGACCACATATAAGAAGTATCATATGAAGACCATATTCCCTGTATCTATCCCAGGGCTTGGCCTTAGAAATATGTCTGATAGAGCTTGTAGTGATAAAAACAAGGGGTGGGAAGATGGTGAAAGGAAGGGTCAAATTAGCAAAAATCTCTGAAGGGGATGTTTCAAAGAAGCATGAATCTCATAGAACATACACTTTGTAAAGTAAAGTTTGAAAGTTTTGAAGCAACTGCCCCACACAGGCCTTACCTCTGAGGAAGTCGGCTTGCAGTACCCAGCTCCAAAGACCAAGTTTTCCAGAGAAATGATAGACTGTTCTTGTCCGGTGTCCGGGCCACCTTTACCAAGCCAGGAGCCTCTTCCTGGACGAGTAAAACTAAACAAAAGATAATTGAAAGGGTGAAAAAGGAGGTAAAGAAAGCGATGGTGCCATTAACTCAGCCCCTTTGAGGAGTGTCCCTGTGAAGCATTTGGGATAAGTCATTTAGGAGTAGTTCACGCCCTAGGGAGTGTTTGCATGTGACATTTGTGGATATTTTGATGATAAAGAGGGTACAACTGGCACGTAAGCTTGAAAGTCAATGATGATACGCATCCTACAATGTGTGCATGTAAATGCCCACCCTAAATGCCAACAACATACCTGTAAGAAACACTGAAGCAGAGCTCCAAGCTTATATCACTAGAGGGGAAGGTGGCATGGGCTCCGAAAGTTTCAGGGGCAACTCTGACCAGACAAGGTCTGAGTCCTGTCTCTGCTCCTTCCACCAACTCCTCCCTCCCTGGACCTCTTTTCTTCTGTGGAAAAGCATAAAACATCTTCCTCCATGATCTGCATGAGAGTCTAATATGATGTCAAAGACTGTCCTAAGCCAGAAAGCACTCGCTGTGTCAACGCTAATTGGGAAGACCATAACCTGCTCAGCTCACAAATGTGCAGTTCCTGCCCAGCTCTGCAATCCAAAGATTAATGGACATATTGTGATGGCAATGATCAATTTCAGGATCAAAGGAGATTAGGAAAAGATGTGTGATTATTCAAATTTATCATATTTGAGTTTATGATCATCTTCCTCTATCTTTACCTGTTTGATTTTCATCAATTGATATACCAGTAATGTTTACTTATACTCATATTCTTTTTTAGATCTCTTCTGTTTAATTTCTTTTCTAATGGATGTTTTGTCATATTGTGGATACTATATTCTAGGCATGTTTTAGTCCCTCAGTAAAATTTAAAGTCTCTGATGGCAAAGAGGGTCTTGACAATAAATAGCCCCAGGTGACATCATCTTCATCATCTTCACTATGGGTGCTCAAGAAACATTTGTGGAAGGGCTTAATCCAAGAGATCCAGGTTCCTGCTTAAAATATTGACAGGAAAATAAATTTAGCATTATATTTATGTTTAATTCATTTATTCAAATGTTTATTAGGCCCATACCATATGCCACGCAGTGGGTTAGGTGCTATGATGATAAGATGATTGAGGCACAGCCTTCACCTTAAAGACATTTGTCTAAAGAGCAAAGGAAACCAATAGATGTAATACAATGAAGGAAAACTCAGGCCAGTGTGTGCAGGAGAGCAATTTATGATGCAAACGAGGTGAAAATAATGTGTCCAGAGATGATCCTCAGAGTATGGTCAAGCAGTGAGGGGGCAATAAATCCAGCCTCTCAGGGTTCAACTCCCTAAAGGCTGTGTGACCTGAGGCAAGTTTTTAATCTCCCTAACTCTGTTTCTCCCTGTCAGAAGGTTTGATACCAGCACCCTAGCCATTTGGTGGTTGTTGGGGTCCCATGGGATAAGCCAGAGGCAGCTTCCAGTACAGTGTCTGGCAAGCAGCAAGGCTTCCATCAATGCTAGGAGCTATCTGTTGCTAATACCACACATATAATAAAATAGAATCATTGTTCTGATTTGTTTTGAATTGCAAGTTGAAGCAACTCTCTAATTTAGCTATAAGATCGATAGAAGGAACATTCCAGAAGAAAAGTATAAAGTGTCTATGTGAATACTCCTGGCACATTCACTGGACAGACTGCAAATTAATAACTAAAATAATTTGTTATTTACTTAAGGGTGGTCTTAATTAGCTTTTCTGGTGGATCTGAATCCCTCAAGTGAAATCCAATCATATCCATTTGGGTGTTAAAAATTGGATTCTTTGCTTCAGCTTGTTTTAGTGAAGGCTAAGGGGTTTTGGAGGTTAAATGTTAATTTCACACCTGTTTCACGATAATTGTATTTAATTGATGCTACGAAAAACTGCTTTTCTGGAAAAGCTAGTGCTTGCCCTATTTGACAGGTATTTCCCACAAACTTAAAGGGTTCCCTTTGTTTCCAGCTGCTGTGATCCAACTGATAGAAGTTCTTCCTGCAAAATCCAGAGGACAGAAGACAATTCTATTTTTACCCCCAACCCTTAAGAAGTCTAGCCCTTACTGTGAATTTCTGTCTGTGTTTCACTCCAGCAAGGTTGCTGCGGACAAACTTGCAAAAGACTCTTTCTGTCGGAAGGTTAAACATTTTACTAAGATTTCTAAGATTCCCAAATTCTCATTAGAATAGTATCAGGGACCCCATTATAAAATGGGAGTGAAGCCTGCTAATATGGTTTCACTGTGTCCCCACCCAAATCTCATCTTGAATTGTAGTTTTTGTAATACCTACATGTTGTGGGAGGGACCCAGTGAGAGGTAATTGAATCATGGGGGTGGTTACCTCCATGCTGTTCTCCTGCTAGTGAGTGAGTTCTCATGAGATCTGATGGTTTTATAAGGGGTTTTCCCCCATTTGCTCAGCACTTCTCCTTGCTGCCACCATGTGAAGAAGGACATGTTTGCCTCCCCTTCCACCATGATTGTAAGTTTCCTGAGGCCACCTCTGCCCTGCAGAACTGTGAATCAATTAAACCTCTTTTCTTTATTAATTACCCAATCTTGGGTATTTCTTCACAGCAGCATAAGAATGGACTAATACAGTAAACTGGTAACACAGAGAGTGGGGTGCTGCTATAAGGACACCCAAAAATGTGGGAGTGACTTTAGAACTGAGTAACAGGCAGAGGTTGGAACAGTTTGAAGGGCTCAGAGGAAGATAGGAAAATGTGAGAAAGTTTGGAATTTCCTAGAAACTTGGAGGGCTCAGAAGACAGGAAGATGTGGTAAACTTTGGAACTTCCTAGAGACGTGTCGAATGGTTTTAACCAAATTGCTGACAGTGATATGGGCAACGAAGTCCAGGCTGAGGTGTCTCAGATGGAGATGAGGAACTTCTTGGGAACTGGAACAAAGATGATTCTTGCTATGCTTTAGCAAAGACAACATTTTGCCCCTTCCCTAGAGATCTGTGGAATTTTGAACTTGAGAGAGATGATTTAGGGTATCTGGTGGAAGAAATTTCTAAGCAGCAAAGCTTTCAAGAGGGAGCAGAGCACAAAAGTTTGGTAAATTTGCAGCCTGATGATGCAATAGAAAAGAAAAACCCATTTTCTGGAAAGAAACTCAAGCCTGCTGCAGAAATTTGCATAAGTAATGAGGGACCCAATGTTAATCACCAAGGAAATGGGGAAAATGTCTCCAGGGCATGTCAGAGACCTTCATGGAAGCCCCTCCCATCACAGGCCCAGAGGCCCAGGAAGAAAGAATGGTTTTGAGGGCCTGGGACCAGGGCCCTCTTGCTGTGCACAGCCTAGGGACTTAGTGCCCTGTGTTCCAGCTGCTCCAGTTATGGCTAAAAGGGGCCAAGGTATAGCTCAGCCCATGGCTTCAGAGGGTGCAAGCCTCAAGCCTTGGCAGCCTCCACTTGATGTTGAGACTGCAGGTGCACAGAAGTCAAGAATTGAGGTTTGGGAATCTCCACCTAGATTTCAGAGGCTATATGGAAACTCCTAGATGTCCAGGCAGAAGTTTGCTGCAGGAGCAGACCCCTCATGGAGAATCTCGGCTAGGGCAGTGCAGAAGGGAAATATAGGGTCAGAACCCCCACACAGAGTCCCCACTGGGACACTGCCTAATGGAGCTATGAGAAGAGGGCCACCATCCCCCAGACTCCAGAATGGTAGATCCACCAATAGCTTGCACCATGCACCTGGAAAAGCCACACTCAACATCAGCCCATGAAAGCAGCCAGTAGAGGGGACTGTACCCTCCAAAGTCAAGGGGCACAGCTACCCAAGGCCATGGGAGCCCACCTCTTGCATCAGCATGACCTGGATGTGAGACATGGAGTCAAAGGGGATTATTTCAGAGCTTTAAGATTTAATTACTGCCTTATTAGATTTTGGACTTGCATGGGGCCTGTAGCCCCTTTGTTTTGGCCAACTTCTCCCATTTGGAACAGCTGTATTTACCCAATGCCTGTACCCCCAATGTATCTAGGAAATAACTAACTTGCTTTTTATTTTGCAGGCTCATAGGCAGAAGGGACTTGCCTTGTCTCAGATGAAACTTTGGACTTGGACTTTTGGGTTAATGCTGGAATGAATTAAGACTTTGGGGGACTGTTGGAAAGGCATGATTGTGTTTTGAAACGCAAGGACATGAGATTTGGGAAGGATTGGGGTGGAATGATATGGTTTGGCTATGTCTCTACCCAAAGCTCATCTTGAATTGTAGTTCTCATAATCCTCACATGTGGTGGGAGGGATCTGGTGGGAGGTAACTCAATCAAGAGGGCAGTTACCTCCATGCTGTTCTTGTGATAGTGAGTGAGTGCTCACAAGATCTGATGGTTTTATAAGGGCCTTTTATCCTTTTGCTCAGCACTTCTCTTTGATGCTGCCATGTGAAGAAGGACGTGTTTACTTCCACTTCCACCATGACTGTATGTTTCCTGAGGCCTCCCCAGCCCTGTGGAACTGTGAGTCAGTTAAACCTCTTTCCTTTATACATTGCCCACTGTCAGTTATTTCTTCATAGCAGAGTGAGAACAGACTAATACACCTGCTCTCTGCCCTTTCGGTTGGCATAAACACTTTGCATCACCAAACCGGCCTCCAATCTGATGTAACTTCCAGTCTAACCAACTCAAAGCTGCTGGAGTCTTTACAAAACATAGATCTTACCAGGTAACTCTACTGCTCAAAACCTTCAGTGCCTCCTTTTTATACAATAAACAAATTCTCAATTCCTTAATGTGTCATTAATTACTGTATTAAACTATAACTCCAATTTACCATCCCAAATTCACTTTTCACTGTCACAGTCTCTTATCCTCTGGATGTAGCACAAAGGCTGTTTCTTCTAGAAAGATTTCTCTCATGTCCCTGAAGTAGAATTGCTTCTTTCCCATGCTAACAATTACATACCATGCACTAAATGCTTATTATGTGCTAGACATGAGGCCTAGGTGAGGGCTTGGAATATGGGAGGTGCTAAATAAAAATCGACTGAATGAATGGCCAAAGGTTTTACATGTGCTGTCTCATTTAATCATTCTAAAAGCTTTCTGGTATGTACCGAAACTGAAACTCACATGCTCAAGCTAACGGAGTTAACACGCAGGGGGCTCAGATTTGCAACATGGGTTTATCTAATCCTAAAAACCATCCCTTTAATTCCTACCCTACACTGGGTTCCCACATCCCTTGCTTAACAGGTATTGCTCAGAATTACAGTTTGGTCTATATGTGTTTCTGCCACACTCTGAGACTTTAATGATGCCAGACTTGATTTATCTCAGAGCTTCCAGACATGGCCTCTCTAGAAGTGGCTAAAGCTTAGTGACACCCACCTTGAAGCAAGCATGTTTTCACCACATGCAGCACTATATACCTCACCCCATTGCACCTCCTCATCATCCCTGTCGGGTTAGTATCACATCTCATTTTTTAAAAATTTCGGCTGGGTGCAGTGGCTCACACCTATAATCCTAGTACTTTGGGAGGCTGAGGTGGGTGGATTGCTTGACCTCAGGAATTTGAGACCAGTATGAGCAACTTGGTGAAACCCGGTCTCTACAAAAAATACAAAAATTAGCCAAGCATGACGGCTCCTGCCTGTAGTCCCAGCTACTTGGGTAGCTGAGGCAGGAGGATCACTTGAGCCCAGTTGGCAGAGGTTGCAGTGAGCTGAATTTGCATCACTGCACTCTAGCCTGGGTGACAGACAGAGTGAGATGCTGTCTCAAAAAAAAATAAAACAATAAAAGTAAAATAAAATAAATGAAAATTCCTTTGACTCATTCATTGACTTATATGTTGAAACAGATGCTAGAAAAGTTAGGTGACTTATCCAAGGATCCCCAAAAAGTAAGTGGTAGGGCTAGATGATAAGATGGTCTTGACTCCAGCCGATGAACAATTTGATCCTAGGGCCCCAGAATCCGCTGCAGGAAGCTCTGCCTTTCCTACCCCAGGCTGTCTGTCACCTTCTCTTGCCTCATCTTCAGCAGTGACAGCCTGCTAATCCCAGGACCTGACCTCACTAGCCTCACCTCGCAGAGGGCAGACAGATCATGCCCTTAACTCTGTGTTGAGGATGTGATTTGCCAAGCCTTGGAGTGCATTAGCAGCTAGGGAATATCCTGTGGGAATATTCTTCACAGGATGATAGTACTCTCTGTTGCTTTCTGGATTCTATGTCTCCTGTCACTTCCCAAGGTCAGGTCTGCTGTCCTTTGTTTCTATAACTGTGAATCTTGTAACATTTTCTACCAAACTCTACCACAACAGCATTTACCATATTATAATTTCATATATGCGAATGGGCCCACTTCACTGGACTGTGAACTCACTGAGGGAAAGATCTATTCCAAAGTATTTTTATATTCCGTAGTAGAATGTACTGCATATTCACTTACACTTTCCCTAGAGCACAGCAGGCCCCCAGTAAATACCCACTGAATAAAAGAATAATGGAGCCAGGAAAGGAACCAGCAGATGGGCGTGGTCACTGGATCACACCTCCAGGGGCAGCAGCTCCTGGTCACGTGGCATGGGTCAGATTGGGTAACTAATTTCCTACTCTCTGACCCCAGCAGAGAACAGGGGCTTCAGGACAAGAACAGCAAACGTAGTGAAAATTCTAGTCTCCTGTACATGCACTTAAACTGTCAGCACTGAGAAGCCATTCAGAAAAGGGAAATCAGGAAAGATCCCTTTTGGAAACACCATGCTGCAACATTCTATGCATAAACATTGCACACATGGAACTTTTGCCCATGTGCATGTGTAATGTTTTGAAATTATTTCATGCACCTATCTGGTCATGCTGGGAGTAGATATGAAGACAGGTGAGCATGGTACAATATGCTAGATGCTGTCAGTTCTGTCCCTCTACTTGGGGCATTCATAGAACCTCAGTGCTTCACATGATCTGGAACATGTTCTGGGAAAATTCACTGAAGGGAAGAATCAAACCATATGAATGGGCTGGGTGTGGTGGCTCACGCCTGTAATCCAAGCACTTTGAGAAGCCAAGGAGGGTGGATCACCTGAGGTCAGGAGTTTGAGACCAGCCTGGCCAACATGGTGAAACCCCGTCTCTACTAAAAATACAAAAATTAGCTGGGCATGGTGGTGGGTGCCTGTAATCCCAGCCACTCGGGAGGCTGAGGTAGGAGAATTGCTTAAACCCAGGAACCAGAGGTTGCAGCAAGCCGAGGTGGTGCCATTGTACTCCAGCCTGGGCAACAAGAGCAAGACTCCATCTCATATAAGTAAATAAACAAATAAACAAATGAATGAACCTTCTACATTTGAACAAATAACAACTTGGGGAAGAAAAAGAAAACTAAGCCCCTAACATGTGCCTGGTACGATCTTCATTTGAGATTCACTAAAATCTTACGTAGATGGGACACACATTAGTGTTCCTGTCATAGAGGATTATGTGGCTCAAGAACATTAGATGACTTCTCAAAGAAGGCACAGTTAGAAAAATGTGAAGCCAGACTCCAAGTCTTCCTGGTGTAAGCCGTAGTTTGCAGGTTTTCGACTTCCGGATTCCACACCAGTCTCCCTTGGGGACCTCCTCCTTCCTCTCTCGCATGCTCCTCAGTGAGGCCCAAAGCTTAAACCTGCAGCCTTAGAGAAACTCCCTTGCGTGTGCTGATCTCTCCTGGAAAACTCCCTGCCCCTCTACCACACCTGCAATGGAAGGTGGCTCCCACATATCAGGGCTGCCTCTGAACTTCATACCTGATCAATGGCTGCTGCAGAGCCACCAGGGCAGCATGGACGGTCACCGAGATCACAGACAGGTGGAAATAGTCGAACATGACCGGGACCTGGTGGTGCAGACCATTCCGGGGGTGGAAGTGCAGGCCAAGTGTTCGGCTGCTGACCATCGGTGCCCCAGCCACATCCCTCAACCTAGAAGGCAAGCATGTGAGCTCACGTGAGAAATGGTGGGTTGCCCCTGCTGTCCTCCTAGCATGTCTGTATTAAGCCTCTCCATGGGCCAAGCACCATGCATACATCATCTCGTTCAATCCTGCAAATGCTCTGCCTGGTAGAAATCATTTTTCCCACCATTGGCAGATGAGAAAACCATGCCTCACAGGTATCACTAGATATCACACAGCTGCTACACAACAGATCTGGTGACATGCTCCACTGTCACGGACGTCAAGTTCATGTGTCAGTGATGGATAAGAAGCCCAGACTAGCTTTTAAAGACTCTTCAACATTGAAGCCTCCTACTTTTTCCACTTCTTTATTTCCCCCACAGATGCCCAGATGTCCAGTGCTCTCCTCATAACGCTGCACTGACTGTGTGAGCCTGTGTTTTCTAACAGATTCCTACCTCTTAAGGGACTACGACTAATGCGTCTTTATAGTCCCAATACCTAGCCTAGTATCTGGCAGGTTTTGAGAATATAAATACGAATTAAAATGAACAACTGACTGACTGAACGAACAAAAGAATGAATGACTCCCAAAGCACAATGCTTAAATAGTCTGACTAGTTTCATCAAGGATTCCCCAATGTCTGCTCCAATATTTTGTAACTGACATGTATCTGAGTCTAAGAGATTAAACCAACTGGCACACGACCCAACAGCATCTTTGGTGATTAAAAGAAGATTGGTTGTTGCCTAAATACAACCTGGGGCCATGTTCGCCCCCAGGAGGACCCAGTGCTAATCTCAAATCCTGAGAACCAGTCATTTGGGCTGGGCAAATTTCTCTGAAGCAGACCACAAGGGACACCTGGAAGGAGCATCTTTCATGAGAAGAGCAGAGAGGAAATGCTTGTCCTCCATCCATAGATAAGGAAATGAAGCACAGAAAGGGCGAGATGAAGGGAGCAGTCTCTTAAGACCCAACACCATAGGCTTTGCTTCCTTGAAACCCTTGTTCCTCATGTGCAAACAAAGGCCAAGTGAAAGAGCCAGCTAAATTTTTAGAGCTCAGGGTGACTCCATAGATTGAATATGAATAATGGTCCCCTGGTACCAGAAAGAAACCTGTCGGGGAGAGGGTGAAGGGTCTAGGCCATGAATCTCAGCAAGGTGTTAACATTTACATTCTTTTTAATTCAGGCTACAATTTGTTGAGAGCTTATTATGAACTGAACATGGTACTTTCCCCTTTACTCTGTATGGCAATCACAGGAGGTATTTATTGGCATTATTCTGTTTGTAGAAAAGGAAGTAAAGCCAACAAGAGTTAATCAAAGCCATAAGGCAAAAATGTAATCTTGGACCAGGTCTTCCTGATTCACAGTTGTTTCTGAGTTACTGCTCACTATTGCTTTGAATCCAGTCAGACACAGGTTCCTAAGAATCACAGATATATCCCTAGGGCTTGAACAACAGGAGGTTAAATACATGTCAGTGTAGCAAAGATGGCAAAAATGTTAACAAGAATTTAAGCCACATTAGTAAGAGTAAAGAATTAAGAATGGAGAGGTGGTAGCTCTCCTGTGCTCTGAAATAGATGTATCCAAAATGGAGCTAAAACTTAGGTCCTGGTGGTGGTGCAGGGAGGTCTCTAAGCTCTGAAATGATGGTGATAAACTTGACTGCACTGATAGGAGAGTGTCTGGGTTCTTATAAGGGAAATAAAGCAAACAAAAAAATTAAACAAACAAAAAACACACACAGAAAGAGCCCTAGTATTTAACCTGGAGATGATATAAACAAGGTTTCTGTTTTAGTTTTTGGAGATAGAGTCTCACTCTGTCACCCAGGCTGCCAGGCTGGAGTGCAGTGGCATAATCTCGGCTCACTGCAACCTCTGCCTCCTGGGTTCAAGCAATTGTCCCACCTCACCCTCCCCAAGTAGCTGGGATTACAAGTGTGCACCACCACGCCCAGCTAATTTTTGTATTTTTTAGTAGAGATGAGGTTTCACCATGTTGGGCAGGCTGGTCTCGAATTCCTAACCTCAAGTGATCCTCCTGCCTTGGCCTCCCAAAGGGCTGGGATTACAGGTGCGAGCCACCGTGCCTGGCCAAGAAGGCTTCTTTTCTAAACTGCCATCCAGACTTGGGATTTGTCTGGGTGGTCACAAGAAATAAAACTGAAGTCTACTGAGGGCAGATGCACAGGGATGAATTGTTCCTTGAAATAAAGAAGAATTTCCCGATCAGCAGAACTATTCAGGGCAGAATGGGCCATGACGTGAAGGAGTGAGCTCCCCGTCCCTGTGCAAACAGGTTCTGATGGGTCTTTGCAGAGTAACAAGTACAAATATGAGGTTAGGATAAAGCAGGGTTTCCTCACCTCATAACATTGACTTTGGGGACTGAATCACGCTTTCCTGTGGTGGGAGGGGGCACTGCTGATTTGTGCACTCTACGATGTGAAGCAGCATCTCTGGCCTTTACTCACTAGATGGCAATATCTAAGTGTGACAATCCTGTCTGCTTCACACCATCCCTGGGACTTGTTCTAAGGCCCTAGAAGAGGTTGCCCTTCTTTCTGATCTATAAAGTCAGAAGTGAAGCCCCGCCCTTATTGTGCTCACATCTCCCCTCAAGCATCCTCCCGAGCTGTGACAACCAAACATGTCTCTGGGCATGGCCACATGTCTCCAGGGGTCAGAATCCTCCTGCCTGCATTGAGAGCCGCCAGACAAGACAAATTTCACAAGCTCTTCCGTCCCTCATATGAGAGGCTCTGCTTCTCCATTTTGTTCCCACCCAGACTTACCTGATGCTAAAGAGGCCAGATGATTTGGTCATGTTTCAGAGCCTAATGTCCACCCCAGGATATGCCACAGATGCCTTGTCATCCTTAAACTCAATTTATGAAAATTAAAAAATGTGGCATTTTCAATCTTTCCCAGCCTCTGGCTTCCTGTTCCTCTTAGCTAATCTTATAGTTCATGAAATCCCTTGCTCTGATTATTATTAAGTGCTCAGGAGAGGAAGCAACACATTGAAGCCTGGCCTCACTTCCAACTAGGAAGCCATAAAGAGGAAGAAGACATTTATTCATCAGATTGCGTACTTGGCCTATTACATATATTGTCTCTCTTAATCATCAGACAGACCTATGAGGTATGTATTCTATAATGATATCTATTTTGTAACTGAAACTACTGAGATTTATGAAAGTGTGGGGACTTCTCCAATGTTTTATAGTTGTTGAGTTTTACACACTTTGAATAAACCAATCTCCTGTATAAAGGCTCTCCATTAACTACTGTTTTGTTGAACAGAAGGTCTCATGTACTGTATACACTGTGACTTATCACATGGAGGGCAGGTTGGAGGCTGATTTCTAGGCTGAGCTTGGAGTTAGCAGCAGGGTTCTGTGATGAATTGGAAATGTCTACCATAAAGCTATGAATGAATGTCTTGGAAGGAAGTGGAACAGAGTGATAGGGCGGGGTGGGTTAATGGAGGCGTTAATGACAGAAACCCCAGATGGTTAGGGGAAAATAGGAGTACAATAAAGTCAGGGCTTTACTTCTGAGTTTATAGCTTGGGAAGAAGGCCAGCCTCTTTTAGGGCTTCTGAGTTCAGTATGGTGCTAGAACAAGTCCTGGCAATGGGATGAAGCAGGTAGGATTCCTCAAGTCTCTACACTATCCTGCTAAGGAGAAAGCAGATGTAATGAGAAAAGCAGGTAGCCAGAGGACTGGGTTCCAGATAGAGACAAAAGTGAGGCATCTGTGAAGTTGAACCCAGACTGTGGCACGAACAAGGTAGATACTCCTGCCAGCCCAGGTACCAGGCAAGACATCAGCGGATGCCCCTTCTCAATTCCCATACATGATCAAGTCCCTGACACTTCAGTAGACATCCATCTTTGGTTCAAATCCCTTTGGACTCAGCTCCCCATGTTATGAACAGTCCCATAATGGATTAGACAGATTTCAGAGACAGGACAGTTCTTGAGAAGGGGAAGAAGTTCTGAGAAGAAATCTGACCTTTTTTTTTTTTTTTTTTTTTTTTTTTTTGAGACACAGTCTTGCTCTGTCACCCAGGCTGGAGTGCAGTGGTACAATCAGGACACACTGTAACCTTGAACTCCTGGGCTCAAGCAATCTTTCCACCTCAGCCTGCCAAAGTGCTGGGATAACAGGCATGAGCCATTGCCCCTGGCCAAGTCTGAACTTTGAAGGGATAAAGGGAACAGTTCTGCCAGCATTGGCTCATCAGCTTCCCAATTCCCCATTCTCCAAAGGAAAAGGGGAAACATTTATTGGAGAGGTTACAGAAACCAGAAGTGAGAATTGACTTTAATTTGCAGACAGTGGTCAGTGTGTGCTGAGATTCTGCTAACAGAGAAAGAAGGAGATTTCCTCCCTTTGCCTAAGCCAAGGGAGGAGGTCTTCCAGGGAGATCGCCCTGTCTCCCCTAGAACAGTGGGAATGCAGTTCCTGGTGCTCAACTCATTCTGCAAAGGCCATCAGGAGAGAAGCTGAGGGTGGCTGGATTGGTCTAAACAGGAACGAGCAGGCTTGGCAGAGGAGGTTCTGCACATATGTGGAATGAGGGTTAAAGTGTCCGTGTCCATTTCCCATGGGCCAGATGTGTGTGCTTTGGAAAAGTATCCACCCCCAAAGAGCTAACTGCAAGGAATGAGTCACCCAGCCTCTTGTGAGGCATCACTACATCAGATAACTGCAGGGATGGGGCTGGGTGACTGTCTTCTGGCCAGGGGGTACCTAAGAAGTCTCTTTCTAAGGAATTCACAAGAACATCCTAAGGGCAGTTCAGCGTTTACCATATGACAATCGTACTTACAAATGAACCCCTGCCCTTTCCTCCACTGTTTCTCTCCTTACTGTGCCTGACCCTGCAAAGCCTGCAAACTGCAGTGGGAAAGAAAGGGGGGATATGAAGCCCCCTACCATGCCCTGTTCCTACACTGGGAGTTTTCTACCCTAGGAAAGCCTGGATCTGGAGGTGAGGTAGAGAAAGGAGGCAACAGAAAGAAGTTATACAACGGATGAGGTTTCGAGTTCTGGTATTATACTTCACTGGACTTTTCATACCTAAAAAAGGATGACTTACTTATTAACTGAAATATCCCAGCTTAGTTGGCCTGACAGCTCAGCCCAGGGTAGGAAGAAGAGGCCACAGAACAAGCTAAAAGAAAGCAGTTCCAAGAAAGAAGAAAGTTGCCTCCTGCATTTAATGAGCAGGTTATAGATAAATGGAGTTTCAAGTTTCACAGTTGAAACATAATAGCAGATATGTCGCACAAAGATGTAGAATCCTGGAAGAATCTCCTTTGACTCAGAAGGGGATTTGCCATTTGTAGCCTCATAGGGTCATTAATCTAAAACCCCCAATTACTATCACATTGTAAGATGTGTGAAGGTGTCAGACATGAGAAAGTGCCAGTTAGTAAAGCCAACAAGTTATGAGATTTCTGTGTATGCATTTGAGCTGCCTGCCTAAAATGTATGTGGTTTGAAATGACCACACAAACTTTCTTAGCCCACACCCCTGAGTCAGGGACATTGCAGCTTATCAGGAGATGCTGATCTGAGAGACGTTCTGAGGTTCAAGGCTATGAGGCTATCCCAAGAGTGGGGAAGCGGGGAGGAGAGCACTGTGCTACTACAATTCAATAATTTCCATGACACTCACTGCTGTTCACTGTCCGTAAAGTGCAGATCCACCTTGAGTTGAAAATCTACTTCACTCAGTGCGTCTTCCATCTGCAAAAGAAACAAAGTCCAAGGGATTTCAGGAGTCAAATCTTGTCCAAATGAAATACTTAGCTGGTCTACTTCCCAAAGTAGAGAAACACTATCTTGTCCAAAAATCAATGTCATTTATGCTGAAAGCAGAATTTCCATGCATGTTTCATGGAGTTCTGGGTGAACAGGATATCTGAGAGTATTACACAAAAAGAAAAATAGAAGGGATTTATATACCCAGTTTGGGAGAAGTCAGTTTGCAAAAAAAATGCTAAACAAGTTTCCTTTTTGCAGGGCTTTTGAGAATCTCATTTGGATTTGATCTAGAATCCCATCTGGGGCAAGAGTAAAGTGTTCTGTAGCACCTGCTCTGGGAAGGATGGAGCAGTGAACTCGCAGTGAAATCCCACTTCGCTAGCAATGGGATTAAGTCAGAGCAATGTCATCTCTAACCCTCAGGCATCCTCTCAGGGCAGGCACCATTGCCCACGTGTCCAGAGGAGGAAGCTCATGTTTGGGAAAGTAGTCACTTCTTCAGGCGTCTCAGCTTCATAAGAAAGCAGCTTCTTCATTTTTGTCTTGAAATCCATTGTATTTAACCATTGTCACTTTAAGACACTGGCATTTTATGTCCTACTCATGGCTGCTTTTGTCCTTTGCTTTAAGAAAAAAAACATACTTTTTAAACACAGGAATCTTTATTCTTCGTGTCAGTTTCTCATATACACCTGGAAGATGGTACCCCTAGTTCTCTTTTTCTCACATCACCCCCAACTCAAGGGGGCATTACTTGCTAAATACCAGATCTCGCCACCACCTCTACTCAGAGGTCAACCCAGCGTCAGTTCTGCACACCTGTGATAGGACTTGGTCTCCTCCTCATTCACAGGCAGGATGGAGCCCTTTTCATCCGTAACCACAAAGCCCATGTCTTGTCTATCTTGGTATTTAACGGTGCCTATTACAATTTTGGAGGCGGTGTTATAACCTGGAAGCCTGTGAGCCAAGTATTGTCTGCTGATGTGTCTTGTTTAGACCCCATAGTATTTTTGAAAATGTTTTGAACAAATTGCAAACATTTACAATTCAGGCAATTTCATATTTGTATTACGGGTTTTCAGCTTCTACAAAAAAAAAAAACCAAAAAATAAAACAAAACAAAACAAAACCAAACCCTGGACTTGGGAGTGCTGGGCTGGCATTTAGAAACTCATTTGGAAACTGTTCAGATCAGGTAATTGCTGTCCCGTCTACCACCATTCACAGTATTCACTGACATGCATTTGGCCTGCAGCTAAAAGCCCCTGGCTATTTTCTTGTGTAGTGTCCCCAGTAATCCTTGTATGATTAAGAGAGAGACTAGTTTTAATTCATTCTTGATCCCTTGCTCCAGAAATAGTGTCTGCTGCATAGAAAGTATCAATGCATCTTTGAGGAATAAATAAAGCTCTTTCCCAATCCCCACCTTTTTTGTTTTTTGTTTCTTTGCAAGAATCTCCTCATCTTCCTGGGATGGAAATCTCTTAACCAAGGATCTCTTTGGAAACGTCTTCCTGGTTAAGTATAATTCATGGAGAGACATACAGATGGAATTTATCTTTAGGTCTCCAGGGTTTAAAATTTGTTATTTAAAAAAAGTATTTAAAAGTTAACATTTTGCTGAATCCAAGTGCTATAAATAACTCCCTTTCCTAGCTTTGTTTTGCATAATCATGAATCTAGCTTCAAATACACAAGGAAAGCATTGCAGCCTCTTGTTACCAGGAAGGGAGACTGGCAAAGTAAGCTTCCCAACTACCTTCTGAGCACGCATTTGCCTGGGTAATGAAAATTCAAAGTAAACTCCAGTTTAAACTTGCTGCAATTTCCTTAGGAACTGGGAGAGAAATCATTCTCCTGGATAAGCTGTGGCTAAATTGAGCTGGGCTATGACTTTACAATGCTTTAATGAATCTTATTTGCAAGATATTCCAGAATGAAGTCACTGCTTTTTCTAAACATTTATTTCATGGTTGGTTGTTGACTTCCTACCCCTCCCTTCAAAAAGACACACACACACACACATACACACACACACACACACCATACGCACAATGATTTTCCTTTATTCTGCCTTATCTCAATTAGAGTCATCATCTCCTTTCAAGGGTCATTTTCTCACGACCAGGAAGCAGTTTTGCAAACTAGTAGAAATAATGTAAGAAGCTAGCATTTACAGAAGAGTTATTATTTGGCAGGTAATAAACTATCATTATACATATACTATTTTATTTAATGTGGATAAAACTATGAGTTAGGAAAGACTGTCCTGTATTTACACATGAGGAAACTGAGGCTCCCTGTGGTAAAGGCATTTTCCCAAACTCAGCTAGTGAGAGTCCCACATCCCAGATGCTGTCAAGGGCTCCATTTCTTTGGCCTTCTCCCATGGTCACGTGTGTGTTCTAGATTGGACGTTCTCTCACTGCTTGGTTTCAACTCATAATGGTGACTCTCTTGTTTTCTCCTCCATTCTTAACTACCATCTTGAGCTTTGTCACAGCCTGATGGCTAAGAGGGCAGCTTCTGAAATCCAGATACATGTGTACAACTCTTAGTTCTATCATTTCATATCTATGAGACCTGGGGCCAATCAACCTCTCTGTTGTTTTCTCATCCATAAAATGGGAGTAAAATAATTACACCTGCTCGCAAAGGATTGTTATCGTGTGAACTAAAATTTAAAAATGTACACAAAGGGCTTTGTTCACAATTGAACTGACAATTCTCAACAAAGGTTAGCTATTATTATTGCTGTCATTTTCAACCATGGGGGCTGGCCGCATGAGGGTCCCATTCCGCTATCAGCCTCACATAGTGCCCATCCTGCACACTTGTCACAAACACAGACTTTGTGTTCGGACGGCCCAGGTTCAAACCCTGGCTCTACAACTTCCGGGTGGTATGACTTTAGATAAACGCCTTCTCTAAGTCACTGTATCCTCATCTGTAAAACAGGAGTAGTAAAACACCTCATCATGTTGTTGCAATAATTCAATGAGGTATTCCAGACAAAAAAATCAGCACAGCGCCTGCCATACAGCACATACCTTATAGGTATAAGATGCTATTTGTTGGAGTTCAATCAGGCTGGTGGGAAAAATATTAAAGATAGTTATAGTAATAGTCAAAAACTCTCTTGGAAGGCCTGAGAGTTTGCGTAGCTTCAGATTGCTTGGCTGAAGGCAGCCAGGGTCTCTTTGCAGGATCCAGAAAGATTAGGGTGCAAGTACAAAGGAACGTGGGAAGTTTATCTTACTAACCTGTTTACTTATATGGGCTTAAGACTAACCTTTGGCCTACTAGGGATACTTTACTGCCTCCTACTCAGGGGTCAGCAGAAGTTTATTACCCACAAACTGTGTTTGCTTTAGGCCTGAGAACCTGGCCTTTAATCTTTACCCTCTAGTGGTGTTTACTCATAACTTTCGTTAATTAGTCTTACTGAATAAATATGAGCCTCACTAACTGACCAGGGCTGAGTCGCAACTGTTTACAGAACTCAGCTTGGAGCCTGTAAGCCGCTGGGCCCCTCAGCTGGACTGGCAGAGCAGAATATCTGTGTGTCAGTGTATGTTTATCCATCCATCGCCGAATCACGGGCTTGCAGGAACAGATCCCCCACAGCTAGTGCCCCCGCAAAAGGGGCACTGCCTCTGCTGTTAGTGCTAAGATCCTTGTGACTGTTCTTATAACTCATCCTGAACTCCTTTCACTCCCCAGTAGAAGCTTTTCTTCTCCCAACTACCCTGGACTATCAGTAACTCCAAGCCCATTTCATGCCCAAATCTTAGAGTCAACTTCCATTTATCATTCCTCTCTACATGATGCCTGCCAATGCTCAACCTGAACCCAGTCCTAAGGGCTGCACTTGGTGGCCAGGCAGCTCACCCTTTCCATTCACACAGTTTCCATTCACAGTTATGACCTCTGCCATGATGCTCACCAAGACACCATGCACTATAGCAGCAACTGCCTGTAGCCCTTGGTCTCCTGGGCCCCACTTTCTATATTATTGCCAGACTGACCTTTCTAAATGCCAGGTCTCCTCCTTCTGTCCTGAAGGAGACTCCTACCTTTAAAAAGGAAAAATATGACCTTTGGCAGAGTCTCTGTGGCTCTCCGTGCTGTGTCCTCAGCCTTCCTCTCTAGCTTTGTGTCCCTGCCAGTTTCTAGCCCCTTAGCAACAATGCTTTCTTTCCCAAATCTGCCTTCCACTTTACTGCTTTTTATGGGCCTTGCTGTCTTCTGTCTCAGGAGCTCTTAACAACTGGTTACTGTGGAAATCGTGCCCATTTTTCTACTTATCAAAAAACTCTGAATCAACTCAGCCCCCTTTCTGCTTCCAGCAAAAAAAAAAAAAAAAAAAAAAGAAAGAAAAAGAAAAAAACAAGCCCACCTCTGTCTGAATCACCAGGTCTGGCCTGGGCTCACGAATCTGCATTTTGTATGAGTACTGCCAGGGGACTGTGATGCCGGTGCACCAAGGAATCACACTTTGGAAAATGCTTTTCCTTTTTAAGCCTAGGAAAATGCAATCTTGCTCATAAAATGTGTTTCATATGGTAATCTTTTCCTCTTCTTCCTCAGAGTGGCAAGCATTTTGTTGTTAATAATTGTATCTTCTTCTTTGCTTTGCCTGCTAGGAGCTTAGCACTAAATATATGGGTCACCACTATCAAATATCCAGAGGGTGTTTGTGCATTTTGGTCCAATACATTTACCCCAGCCTTTATTTTCCTGTATGTATTTTTCCTCCACTCTGCCCCATTCCATTGCTAACTTTTCTTTTTACTATTCTATGCATTTTGTAAGCCTTCCCAAATCTTCTGTGGGATTACACGGAGTATATAAATAAAATACACACACTACCTCCAGACTCAGTCTTTGCAACTGTTATTATAACATCTCCTCGTACACCTTGTGATTAGTTCTGTCCATGATCATCTCTTGTACTTATCTGTGACTTCACTGCACAACTGAATCTTTTTCATGTCTGAATTTCTTATAGCACATGGAATCATGTGTTTGATGAATAGGCATTTCATAAATGTCTGTTGTTCACAATGATGTCTATGTGCATCCGTGAACATAATTTCTGGCCAACTGGCTATAAGCAGTGTTTTGGTTGTCATAAGCAGACTGATACTAACTGGAAATGCATCCATTCCAAATATACAGTGTTTACAGACATATCCAATTAACTTTTATTATCCCTGATTTGTATATAACAATTAGCTGTGACATTGTTTGCTGCCATATGGATTACCCCCAACACAATAATAATTTATTAGCTTACAGAGAAAATAAATTTGATAGGAAGAAGAAAACAATATGTAATGTGAAATAGACTCCCCATTCAACTTGAGAACTAAGGCTGGCTACAACCTCACATGACCTAAGGTTGAGGGTTGGGAAGGTCAAACTTGAAGGCTTTAAATTGTCAGGGACAAGAACAATTCTCTGACGGAATTAAGATGGAGCAATGGCCAGGATACCTGAATAATGCCCAAACCCAGCCTCCATCACTGGTTTGTCATTAGCACTCTGCCAGGGTAGCTCTTTGAGATCAATGTCCCAGGGGCAAAGGCCCATGGGAAAAAATGGAGCATTGTTTTCTTATTGGGATTTGGGGAAGTGGACCTTGAGCTTGCAGTCTGTTTAACTGGGAGTTTATTACCACTCTAGGCAACCTAACGGTATTGTTTCCTAAACTAAAGGTATTAACTTGAGTCCAGGAAGGAATTAGAGGATACACTCAAAATGAGGACTCCAGGTACAGTTTATCAAAGGGATGATTTACAAAGTGTGTGGAAGATTTAGAAAAAGCAACTAACGGCTGGGCGTGGTGGCTCACACCTGTAATCCCAGCACTTTGGGAGGCTGAGGCGGGTGGATCGCGAGGTCAGGAGTTCAAGACCAGCCTGGCCAACATAGTGAAACCTTGTCTCTACTAAAAATACAAAAAAAATTAGCCGGGCATGGTGGCGGGCCGCTGTAATCCCAGCTACTCAGGAGGCTGAGACAGGAGAATCACTTGAACCCAAGAGGCAGAGGTTGCAGTGAGCTGAGATCATGCCACTGCACCCCAGCCTGAGCGACAGTGGGAGACTCTGTCTCAGGAAAAAAAAAAAAAAAAAAGCAACTAACAATGGCTGAGTTCTCAAGGTTAGTAACTACGGGACTTTCTTATCATCCTAGGCCTGAAGAGTCAAGAAGAGACAGTGGTTATCAGAACTGGAGAGAAAGCTACATGGAGTGTGTCTCCATGACTGGAGCTGGGGCCTTTGGAAGAAGGACACAGCAAGTGGTATGCTGGTAAGGTTTAACAACTGGCTCTCTGAAGAAAAATTAAAATAAAAAAAACCAAAACACTGATTTGTAGCATTGGCAGTTTCTCCGGTGTAAATGTTTTCATCAAGCTATGAATGTGAAGTCGCTAAATAAGGAGTTGGAAAGAGGTCTGTACCCATGGCTATCAAAAGCTGATATAAGCAGGCTCCAGCACACAGCCGGACACAGCCAACCCTCCAGGACCCTGCAGGGAAGGAGCCTGGGGAGTGAACAGTCTGGGCCCATTCTCCTCGTAGTCACTTGCAGAAGCTCTCATAGGCTGAACTCAATGGAAACCAAAAGGTAAAGACACGACTGAGCAGTTCTTGCAGCCAGTCTCTTGGGGCACACAGCAGGTGGGACAGCAGAGAGGGGAAAATGGCCAAGTAGTCAAAAGCTAGCCAGCATGGCTAATAGGAGTTTCATTTGTTCTTTTAAATTTTGATTTCAGATCAAGTATTTGCAGTCACTGTGATGGCATAAGGGAGACAGGGTCAGGTTAACTGAAGGCTCCAATGAGTGAGGTGTGTGTTCCTTGAGGTATTGAAGCAGGCAACTCTGGTCTGGACAGGATACAGAGAGCCAAGGGCCATCAAACAGGGCGCATGGTGGATGCTCATCCCTGTTTGGAAAGAATAGCTTGCAAAGGGCCTAAAAAGAAGGGATTACAAGTTAAATTCATTCATTCAACAACTAAGTCATTCACTCCATGTTGGGTATCCACAATGTAGTCCTATGGCTACTAGGGCACTCAGGATACAAAGAGAGATCCAGTCCTGTGGAGCTTGCAGACTGGGAGAGGGATGACAAAATTCTAAAATAAAAATTGTGCCATTGCACCCTTCTAATAAAATCAGTGGATTTCTATTGCCCAAGAATAAGCCCTAAATTCCCTATCATGGCCCATAATGCTGGGCCTCCCTGCTCCATCTTCATCTCCTGCTCCTTTCCCCTCCCTCTCTGTGCAAGTCACCTCAGCCTTAGTGCTTTTCCTGAAACACCCCAACGTCATTCCCACCTCAGGCTCTTTGTCCTTACTGTGCTCTCCTCCAGAGCCGACATCTCCCTGAGCTCATGGTATGCCTGAATCTTCCTCTGCAGGTGGGTCTCAGTTCTGCATTGGCTTCTCTGGGAGGCCTCTTCTGTCTGTCACTTGTTCTCCAGGGAATAATCATCTTGGGTGAAGGTTGTGTTGAAGGTTGTGCTGAGTTCTTGACATTCTCACTATCTGAGTATCTGTCATGAGGCAACAGCCAGTCTTGCACAGCAGGACCGTCATGAGATCTCTTCCACTTTTGGTACAGTTGTAGCTTCACGGGGCCTCCAGTGAGGGTGCAAACTCCTATACTCTTATCTCCCTCATGAGTGTGTCTCAGAGACTAGGGAGCTGAGTATGTAGCAGTGAGAAGGCTCAGTAATAGAATATGCATGATTGATTTATTTAATTACATTGTGATATATTGATCTAATATTAGAAAACAAGCCCAAAATGCCAGAGATATTTCATGTTCACTATTTTATATCCAGCACATAGTAGGTGCTTAGTGAGTTCTCAATAAATTTTTGAAAGAATAGATAGGTTAATGAATAAAGAATGAGTGACAGCTTTTCAATTTTAGCCACAAAGAGGAATCTGGTCACTACCTAGATAACAAAAGATGTGGACAAAAAGCCAAGAAGCCTGAGAGGAGAAAGATAATAGATGCCCAGTAGGAGTTGTTGTGCACACCACATGAGGAATGCAAGTAGGGGGGCTCTAATTAGATCTTCCTAAAATAGGAATACTCTTTCATATAATTCTCGATATATTCTAGCAGAAAAAAATCAGCTCGAATGTGGCAACAGGTACACTTCAGTGAGGCTGGGGCAGGCAGATCAAAAGTTTGAGCTTCAGATATTCCTTTGAAATGTGTTAATCTGGTGAATAGGAAATTTTCAATCGAGTTTCCAACTAATAAAGCGAGCTCCCCAAGGCCTCTGGGCTTGCAATGATGCTGTTTCCCCTTGTTCGATGCCCTTCCTCTTTCTTTCTCTGGTGAATTCAGCATGTGCATCTGAAGCCAGCTCTGTTGTGTAAGCCTTGATGAACCCAGCTTTGTCATCTCCACAGAGATCATTTCTCACATCACCTACCAAAGTGTTTGCTTATATATCTGTTTTCCTGCAAAATTATCAACCCTTTCAAGGTAGAGTTCCTGCTGCCTTCTCTGGTTCTGTCCCTTACCCAAGGGTCCCACATAGAGCCCTGCAAAAAACAGTTACTCAAAACCACCTGCTGCTTGACTCATTGACAGAGGGCCTGAACAGATGCGCAACTGGGCAAATGAGGAGGGAAGAAGAGACCCAGTAAATGAGTCAATGGAGACTGTTTGCACTTGAGACTACAAGGAACAAGCAAATATATGAATAAAAAAATGAGTAAAACAACGAATACATAAATAAGTGCATGAGTGCACTAAAAGCACTAATCTCTGTCAGATTTCAGAGTAAACCCATACCTTCTTCTTTCACCATTTACCTAGCAATGAGAGAGAACAGCCATGATAGGGAACAGCTACTTGCGGCCGGTGGTAGATTCATGACTTACCCTTTCACCACCCAAGAGCAAATGAACTCGGAAGACCACAGCATCATTTATGGGTACCTCTTCATTCCGGTATAAGATCTGAAAGATCCGGCTGTGCACGGTGCTGTCATGGACACAGGCTGAATGCAGGCTGCTGCTCTCTGCAAAACAAGAATCAGTAGGAACCCATGAACTCCAATACTGTCCTGTACCTGCAGCCCTGTCAGGTGTCTTTCCTGCTCAAGGAGGCTAATGGCCCCAAGCTGCCTTCCAATTTCCAAAGCTTAAAATCACAGTTAATGAGACTGCACCATATGAATATTTCTGTTCACTGAGTTGGGCTGGTAACTCAGAAAAACCTTGTTCCATCCCTTACAAGTGATAAAATCTTGGCTAAGTCACTCATGCCATGGGCAGTGCTCCTGGGCTGCTATGCAGTGCCTGCTCAACTTCACACCTGTTCACCTGTCCCCTTCTCTGTGAAGCATTCCATAAACCTCCTCTCCCAGAAACAATGAGGAGAAGAACGGGGAGTAAAAGACAGAAAACACCCTTCCTTCTACAAGGACTTCCTAGTGCCCATAGAGTCTCTCCCTTCTCAAAGGTGCTGCTTGCACATCATGCGTGTCATGAGAACACTCTGTCTTGAGTTTTAGGAAAATGTGCTAATCCTATTATGCTGTATATCAAGTTTTAAAGGAATTGGTTTAGCTCTGTATCCTCCAATGCATTCTAGATATACTATATCCCTAAACAGTACTTCAAAGTTAAGTTATATTTCAAGAAGGCAAATCTACGCAATGCTTCCACTGTCCAGGGTTATTTGGGGGAACAAATGGGTGAACTCCTCCAAATTACTTAACACATAAACTATACAGTTGGAGATACGTGTAAAAAAAATATATATGTGTGTATATATATGTATATATATGTATATATGTATATGTATATATGTGTGTATATATGTATATATGTATATGTATATATGTATATATGTGTGTATATATGTATATGTATATATGTATATATGTGTGTATATATGTATATATGTATATGTATATATGTGTGTATATATGTATATATGTGTGTATATATACGTATATATGTATATGTATATATGTATATATGTGTGTATATATGTATATATGTGTATATATGTATATGTGTGTATATATACGTATATATGTATATGTATATATGTATATATGTGTGTATATATGTATATGTATGTATATGTATATATGTATATGTGTGTATATATGTATATGTATATATGTATATATGTGTGTATATATGTATATATGTATATGTATATATGTATATGTGTATATATGTATGTGTATATATGTATGTGTATATATGTATATATGTGTATATGTGTATATGTATATGTATATATGTATATATGTGTGTATATATGTATCTATGTATATGTATATATGTATATGTGTGTATATATGTATATGTATGTATATGTATATATGTATATATGTGTGTATATATGTATATATGTATATGTATATATGTATATGTGTGTGTATATATGTATATGTATGTATATGTATATATGTATATGTGTGTATATATGTATATGTATATATGTGTATATATATGTATATATGTATGTGTATATATATGTATATATGTGTGTATATATGTATATGTATATATATTATATATGTGTGTATATATGTATATGTGTATATATATTATATATGTGTGTATATATATGTATATGTATATATGTATATGTGTGTATATATGTATATGTGTATATATATTATATATGTGTGTATATATGTATATGTATATATGTATATGTGTGTATATATGTATATGTATATATGTATATATGTGTGTATATATGTATATGTATGTATATGTATATATGTATATATGTGTGTATATATGTATATATGTATATGTATATATGTATATATGTGTATATATGTATATGTATATATGTGTGTATATATGTATATGTATATATATTATATACGTGTGTATATATGTATATGTGTATATATATTATATATGTGTATATATGTATATGTATGTATATGTATATATGTGTGTATATATGTATATATGTATATATGTGTGTATATATGTATATGTATGTATATGTATATATGTATATATGTGTGTATATATGTATATATGTATATGTATATATGTGTATATATGTATATGTATATATGTATGTGTATATGTGTATATATGTGTATATGTATATATGTATATATGTATATATGTGTATATGTATATATGTATATATACATATATATATATTATTGTAAAATCAATAGCACTGCCGAGGGTTATTGTGGGGGAACAAATGGACGAACTCCTCCAAATTACTTCACACATGAACTATACAGTTGGATATACATGTAAATACATATATACACACACACACACACACATATATATACACACACATACATACACACACACATATATACACACACATACACACGCGCACACATATGCATATATATTCTAAAGTAAATAATACTAATATTTGTATAAGGCAATGATTACCTTTTGATTACCTATTTATAATAGGGAACAACTATATGGCATTTTACAAGTTCTAAAGTGTTTTTCAATTGTGGTTACTTTCCTTAATTATCATAACAAACCCATAAGGTAAATTTTACACCAGATGAAGAGACAAAGGCTCAAAGCAGAGGCAGGTGCCTAAATATGTACTTGTTATGAATGTTTATGTCTCCCCAAGATGCGTATGTTTCACCAATGTGATTATATTTGGAGGTGGAGTCTTCAGGAGGTAATTACATCCTAAGGGTAGAGTTCTCATATGTGGGATTAATGCCCTTATAAAAAGAGGCCAGAGGTCTGTTCCCCTCACCTTTCCCACCATGCAAGGATACAATGAGAGAAGTCATCACTCTGCAAACCTGGAAAAGGACCCTCACCAGAACCTGACCATGCTGGCATCCTGATCTCAAACTTCCAATCTCTAGAACTGTGAAAAATACATTTCTGTGGTCAATAAGGCGCCCAGTTTATGGCATTTTGTTAGCAGACTGAGATGGAGCATTGCTATATAATGAAGCATTGTGTAGATTCATCCTCACATCTACCTCTTTAGTAAGAGAGAAAATGAAGTCTCCAGTGAAAGAATAAAATGCATCTATTTCCTAGCAAAGGGTGGGGACTCTATAAAACAGTACTGAAAGAATTACTTTGACTGAAATGGGAGCCAAGAAAAAAAAAAAACAGCCCAACTAGCAAAGAAAAATCCTAAGTACCTTGTACACTGTCTCTGGATGAGTCAAAGAGTTCTTTGAAACAGGGACACAGGATCACAGTCCCTCCCAATGCAGTCACATCTAAACAAACACCTACCTTGTAGCTTCTGAGCAAGGAATACAAAATATGTAAAATGCCAGGTTGTTTCCAAGGCTACTCAGATGTGCCTGCTCTAATTTGCACTTTGTCATGAAGGCAATAAAATTACTGGCCTAATGCAGTTCTATTTAGACCTGCTGTATTCAAATTGATGTGGCTATTAAATAAAAATGATTCATGTGTGCAGATGCCTCTCTGTTTTTACTTGCTACACTAGCTCTTTCTCTATCACTGTCCAGGCCCCACTGATCTATAAGCCAGAATGACAATGTGGCAGCGGGTGGATGGGGTGAATACCCTGAAGGTCAGAGCAGCCCTGAGCCGTCTGCCACCAGGAGGGTCAGCCAGCAAAACAGTTCAATCACTTGCTGTCTTGGGCAAGTGACATCACCTCTTGTAACAGCAGCTTTCCATGTGAGAAATGGACACAGCCACACTGACCTTGTGGGATCACTGTGGACACAAAGAGGATAAAATAGATCAAGCTCCTAAGACCAGGCACGCTCTGGGCATACAATATACAGTATGATGACTTTTTAATTGTGTTTGCAGAGAAAGTTCTGAGTACTTTCTGTTGAATATATTATCATTGGCTACATTTTTATGGGAGATTAAGCGCCTCTGAATTTGAGCAGATTGGCAAACAGACCACAGGGCTTAATGGGTATTTAGTGAAAATCACCAAATCCCGAGGTGACCCATTAAGCCTGGGATAAGGCATTTTTCATACCTTAGGAGGCTTTCTGGGTCAACTCCTCACCACTGTTAAATAGGGCATCGCATAGAACAGGTGTGTTTTTTACAAGGGAAGGCTCACCAATCGCAAGACACTTCCCTGGGATTGTGGAGATCACTGGGACAACACTCCCTGCTTCATTCCCATTGGGATTTTCCCTTCTTCAACAACAATCCACATCTGGATACCCGACCCACTATCCTCACTCCTCCTTGCTGGTGAAATCAGCACCCAGAGACAGCAAAAGTACATACTCTCTCTGCCCTTACAGACTAACTCATACTTTGGGATGGCAGTCTTTCCTAGCTATGTGGTAAATAGCCACTTTTCATTTTAGAGTATTTTTATGTATTTTTAGGCAAGAAGATTTCTACTCAAGTGGTCCAGTGAGAAGGTGTAGACTAGAGTCTTCCTACATATCTGTCTTCTTCTTTTGTGGGTGTCAGCCTTGGCACCACGCATAACAAGAGTTGAAACTTTAAGGGGAAAAAAGAGATGAAAAGAAAATGGGTGGAAAAAGGAAAGGGAATATGAAAGAAAAAGAGGAGGGGAGCAGAGAAAAGAGAATACAGCAGAGGAGGTAAGAGGAATTCTTCAGGTTTCAGCTGCACAAAGAATACGTTCCAAACAACTTAACACAGAATTTCAGGCCAGATGGCAAGAGAAAAAAAGACTTTTAGGTGCTGTAGTTTCTTATTCTCCCCCCACAAAATGAATGATATTAATACTTTATAGATCTATGCACCTTTAAATGTTTAAACCTTAAATGATGACATTCCCTCAGCTGCAGCTCCCAGCAGCCCCAGAGGGATCTGTGAGTGTGGAATATAAAATACAGGTATTATTCTTCTGACAGGGACTCTATGCCCAATGCTCAAACCAACAGCACCCTTAGGGACCATCTACTTGTGGACTAAACCTCAATCTCATTCCAAGAACATAGCCATGGCTCTGCCTGCATGTAGGATATTCCCAAAGAATCAGTTCTGTGCCCAAACACCAGAAGACAACCCCTTCAATTCCCCAGGCCTGAAGCCAGCTGGCTGAGGTCTGGACTGTGTGAATTCCTTTAAACTTAGGATATACTCAGAGAATCTTCCAACATATTAGAGCCAACAGAAGTGGAAAAGCCCCAATAGACTATGGGTTCCTCAAAGTCACAATGCTGGTTTTCATATGGTTTAGAAAATGCTCCTGTAGTAAGGGAAATATAAGTTCTAGACTTGTCCCCACTTTCCAGCTGTGTGGCCTTAGGCAGGACTATGGAATCTGAGCTCCAATGAGACAAGAATCATGCCTTACTTAATTTCCATAATGAATGTGAGGCTTAGGCAAAATGGTGAGTGAAGAAGTATGTTTTTTACTGAAAAATTATCAAAATCCAAACAGATTTTCTCATAGATTGAAGATGACAACGATTAAGACTCTTCAGGCAGGGTGAATTTTCTGACCCTTTCTAGGAACGGGCAGGACAGAAAGTCACCCTGAAGCCAAACTTTATTTTTTTTCCAAAGATTGTAAGCAATAGGCAGCAGAGAAAGCCAGTTTGAAAAAGGAATTCATTGTTTTTCCAGAGAAGGACCAGAATAATTTCCTGTAGTTGAGCATGTGCTCCCTAGCTCGCAGGGTCATCGAGCCTTCAATGCCAGGGTAGGGAGGTCCAATACATGACTTCTTGAGACTCCCCCAAGGTTGCTACTTTCCTGGAGAGCCCATCACTGGAGGGCAAGTGGAAAAATATGGATAAGAAACCAGGAACTCCTGGGAGATAGGCAACCATGGTCTTGATGACTTTTCTTAAGGTTGAAAATCAGGGATACTGTTGGACTGGGACAGACCCTTCCCAACCAAGGTGATACTAGTGTCAATCACACAGCACAACCTGTTCCCAGAAATGAAGCTATCTTGAGAAAAGCTGGGGCCCAGAATGACAACTCTGGATGTTCAGAAATGCTCAGGGCTTCATGGGTAGAAGGTTGGTTTGGCTACTTTGTGAGCTGGAAAGATGAGGACCCATCTAACCTGAAACAAAGATTGTGCTGTCAAGAGCAATATCTTGGTTCATTGTGTGCTGCAATAACACAATAGCACAGACTAAGTAATTCATAATGCACAAAATTTGATTGGCTCACAGTTCTGGAGGCTGGGAAGTCTAATATCAGGGTGCTTGCATCTGGCAAAGGCCTTATTTCTGCATCATCCCATTGCAAAAGGCAGAAAGGCCAAGAGACAAAAGTGAGCTGAACTTGCCCTTTTACAAAGGCAGGAATCACACCCAGTAGGGTAAAGCCCTCATGGCCCAAACACCTCTTACAGTTCTCACCTCAAAACTGTTACAATGGCAATTAAAGTTTCCACACACATTTTGGAGGGGACAAACGTTTAAATCATAGCAGTTTCTAATGAGTTATAACCTGGGAGCTCAGGGTGGAGGCCCTAGTGGCCTGTGCAGATAACTGGAGCAGCAAAGGGTTCACTTTTGAACACCCTCAAGCTTCCTCCAAATTCTAAAGACCTATGCTTCAATAGAGACCCTGTGTGCCAATGAGATGCCCCAGCAGCAAGGGACTGATGAGATTCATTTCTATCCTAAACTAGCATTCAGAAAATGACCACACTTCATTGTGTCAGCCCAGGGCTTCTTGGATGATGTGACATGGGAAAAGTAAGTGGCATTTCTGCTAACAGGGCATTGAGATCTACAAGCACTTACTTGAAATATCTGAAGAGATGCAATTCTGCTTGTACCTTCAATTTTTGAAGCATATCAAATTGGTGACACATCAATAAAGAGCTGTATTTTGGTTGTCATTTTTATTTCTATCTCAAAGAATATAAAACATTTTTCTTGTTTACTACTTAAAGTACCCTGCTGCACATGGAGTATTGGATATTTTGTTTTATGCACATGGACATAAGTTTACGCCTCACCTATAATTTTAGATTATTATGTTTGTATGTTTTTGTTATAAAATGTGTTTATTCATTCATTGAATATTTACTAATCACCTGCTATGCACTAGGTGTTGGGCAAAACATTGGGATTCAGCATTGAACACTCACAGGGTTCCTTTTGGGACATCTATGTTTTACACCTGTGTCTGTGGAATAGCGAATGAATATTCCCATCATTGTCCAACTCCACAGACATCTCCTTGTGTAAATGAATGTTTCATCTTTCCACACACATTGCATTAGTCAGAATGCCTTATATAGGCTAATTTAAAATTCTGATTGAGGCGGCAAATTATGTAAAACAAACTGAGTTTGATCATAGATGTTATTTATTAATTATATGATTTGAAAAGTCACTTTTCTATAATATATAATACATACAAAATGGTTTTGTTAATTGCAAATTGCTCAATTAAAGCTAGCCTAAGATTTACTGGTCTAAATTCTAGATACTTTATGTTCCTTACATCGTTGAGTATGGTCTTGGGTATATGAGTTTTCATTTTATTCATGAGGAAACTAATGATCATAGAAATTGTTACATCCTCAATGTCAAATATAGTTGATGGTACCATGATGACTCCAAATGTTTTTTTTTAAATTTCACTCCTTAATTTGTTTATTCATTCATTCATTATTTAACTCAACAACTACACAGGCAATATGTTAGACATAATTCTGTCACTGGTAAAGATAAAACAATGATGAGGAATATTATTCAACATTTAGTACGGTATTTCCCAACTTTTTCTCTCCTCACTTCAAATGCACTATCCATCAATTTCTGTTTAATAAAAAAAATCTGAGAATGACAGAACAAAAGGCTTTGCATATCACTAACACTCAAATATTTAGCAAATCAATCCACCAATCAATTTATTAATAAATACAAAAATGGAGGGATATGACTTTTGGAAGTTACCCAATGTTTGTTATAGTTCCAGTTTGTGATAGTTCTAATATCCAGAATTTCTGACTCCTAGCCACAAGAAAACTCAACTTACAAAGCAGATACCATGCTCTGGCAGAAAGTCCTATTTGTAAGAGGGCAACTAAACTAAAGAGCCCACTAAAAAGCACCATTTAACCTACTGAAAATGAGAAAGGCTGTTGCTGCTATTTAACAGGAAGCATTCTCTCATCAACACTGAGTGGGCTTAATTACTTAATTATAAACCATTGTGACCTACTATTAGAATAAGCCCAGTAAGGCCAGCACTTGATAACACTTTATTATCTAATAACATGTATCGCTCTATAATCTCAAAAGTAAAAGGCCAGTGTGTTGCCTCCAGTACACTTTAGTTGCTCAACACAGAAACCCACTGGATTTCCTTCGATTGGTCGTAACTGCTGAGTGGTCTCAGGTATTTCAGTTTGGATTTCAATAACAGAGTCCAGTGTATGGCGTTGTACCTCATGCTTGTGTAGGCACATAGATTTCAGTTAAAAGACATGGGTTTACTCTCAGCTCTGCCATTTATACACTGTATACCTGTGAACAAAGAACTTACCCAGTGTAAGCCTCAGTTTCCTCATCTGTGAACTGGGGATGGAAGAGCAATACTGTTTCAGGGTTTTGAGGGTTTTACGAGATGACCTATGAAAGTACCTGGTACAAGATGTAACATATAATAGGGGCTCAGACAAATGGAGTGAATAAACATGCTGCTGGATTAATAGGAGTGTGGAGCTGACATGGCTATTACAAATTATCCAGCATAGAATTTTACCAGATATTAGTAGAAGTCTCAGTGGAAGTGAGGAGTGGAAAATAATCTTGTTTTGTTTTGTTTTGTTTCTGAGATGGAGTCTTGCTCTGTAGCCCAGGCTGGAGTGCAGTGGCGTGATCTTGGCTCACTGCAACCTCCACCTCCAGGGTTCAAGTGATTCTCCTGCCTCAGCCTCCTGAGTAGCTGGGATTACAGGGGCGTGCCACCATGCCCGGCTAATTTTTGTATTTTTAGTAGAGACGGTGTTTCACCACGTTAGTCAGGCTGATCTCAAACTCCTGACCTCGTGATCTGCCCGCCTTGGCCTCCCAGAGTGTTGGGATTACAGGTGTGAGCCACCGCCTCCAGCCAAAGGGAATCTTTAATTACCCTTTGACACTGTGAAGAAAGCAGGCTTGGCCCAGGGCAGTGGGCACTGCCTGAATGGAGCATGGAGCATCTCCCTGCTTACTAGCTGGGAGATGCTGGGTGAGACTTCAACTCCACTGGCCTTAGTTCTTTTACAGGCAAAAATGACAACAACAATCCGACTACACTGGGGAGCCAGATGATGCCTCATGCCCACCTCGCGTGTTCTTCCAGCTCTTGCAGCTCTTCAGCTTCTCTCTCACTCACTCCTGCCCCTTCAGGATTCCTAGGCTCCTCCTGCACTTCCCACCTCTCTGTGTTGTAGAACCCCAGGTCATGGTCCCAATTATTTTCTCCGTTACTAGCTGTGCTCCTTCCCTAGCATCATTTCCAAGGCTTTCAAGGCTCTCTATGCCACCTACAAGCTGAGCACTCTCAAATGTATAATGCCAGCCCTATCTCTCTCCTGAGTGGGCCTGATCCTTCGCCGCTTGACGTGATTTCTTTGATGTCAAATAAAGATCAGAACCCTCTGTTTCCAGTACAGAACCTTTGATTATATTTCCCAAATATGTTCCTCCTCCCGTCTTACCCATACTAGTGAAATACTTCCTTGTCATTAAATTCCTCTTTTCCACTCACTTCCTCTATCCAATCATTGGCACATTATCGGGGAACCTGCCCCGATATTCACGTAGGTTCTTTTCTATTTTCCTTAAGCGTCAGCCAGCTTGAGAAATAAAGGGACAGAGTACAAAAGAGAGAAATTTTAAAGCTGGGCATCCGGGGGAGACATCACATGTCAGTAGGTTCCGTGATGCCCCACAAGTGGCAAAAACCAGCAAGTTTTTATTAGGGAGTTTCAAAAGGGGAGGGAGTGTGTGAATAGGTGTGGGTCACAGACATCAAGTACTTTACAAGGTAATAGAATATCACAAGGCAAGTGGAGGCAGGGCGAGATCACAGGACCACAGGACGGAGGCAAAATTAAAATTGCTAATGAAGTTTCAGGCACCATTGTCATTGATGACATCTTATCAGGAGACAGGGTTTTGAGATCAACCAGTCTCACCAAAATTTATTAGGCGGGAATTTCCTCTTCCTAATAAGCCTGGGAGCGCTATGGGAGACTGGAGTCTATTTCACCTCTGCAGTCTCAACCATAAGAGATGACCACGCCCAGGGGAGCCAGTTCAGAGACCTACCCCCAGGTGCGCATTCTCTTTCTCAGGGATGTTCCATGCTGAGAAAAAGAATTCAGTGATATTTCTCCCATTTGCTTTTGAAAGAAGAGAAACGTGGATCTGTTCCGCCTGGCTCACTGGCGGTCAGAGTTTAAGGTTGTCTCTCTTATTCCCTGAACAATTGCTGTTATCCTGTTGTTTTTTTTTTTAAGGTGCCCACATTTCATATTTCTCAAACACACATGCTGTACAATTTGTGCAGTTAATGCAATTATTACAGGGTCCTGAGGCGATATACATCCTCCTCAGCTGACAGGATTGAGAGATTAAAGTAAAGACAGGCATAGGAAATCACAAGGGTATTGATTGGGGAAGTGATAAGTGTCCATGAAGTCTTTACAATTTGTGTTTAGAGACTGCAGTAAAGACAGGCATAAGAAATTATAAAAGTATTAATTTGGGGAACTAATAAATGTCCATGAAATCTTCACAATCCACATTCTTCTGCCATGGCTTCAGCCGGTCCCTCTGTTTGGGGTCCCTGACTTCCCGCAACAGCACATCCTGTGGATTCACACCCAAAACATGGTTCTGACAAATCGAATCCTTCCTATCTCTTTCAAAAAATGTTCTCTCAATATTGCATACTGAAAACCTTACTTTTTGCTTCTGCTCTTACCACCTATTTGTCTACTAATATAAAATACAAACTAGATGTTGGCCAGGCACAATGACTCATTCTTACAACCCCAGCACTTCAGGAGGCCAAGGTGGGAGGATCACTTGAGGCCAGGAGTTCAAGACCAGCCTGGGTAACACAGTGAGACCCTATCGCTACAATTTTTTTTTGTGAATATATAAAATTAGCTGGGCATGGTGGTGTGTGCCTATAATCCTAACTACTCAGAAAGCTGAGGTTGGAAGATCTCTTGAGCCCAGGATTTCGAGGCTGCAGTGAGCCATGATCTTGCCACCGCACTCTGGCCTAGGTGACAGAGCGAGAGTTTGTCTCTAAAAAAAAAGTAAATAAAATGAATAAATAAAATATAAACCAGATGCCATTATCCCCTCCTGGCACTTAGAATGAAATCTAGTCTTTACTATGGTTAATTGGCCCTAAATGATGAGTGTGGGAGCTGCAGCCATAGTGAGGACCGAACACAGAGCTGACGCTTTGTGCTGTATCCCGGCCCGGCAAATATTTATAGAATGCATGACTGACCAAAGCTCCAAGTGGCCTGATCACAGAGAACTTGGCAGTGGGTGTAGTAACATTTGTGGAGGTGAGCTGAATCTTGGACGGAGCAGTTAGCTCACTGAGGCTGTCTCTATTTCCCGCTATGTCCTCATGATGACCCAGAGTCCACATCGATCCAGGTTTCCTTGCAAAAGGCCAGCACAAAGGATGCCCAGAATGCACAACATGGGGCTTTCTGAGAAGGGTACAGCCAAGGCCCCACCTTCAAATCCTGAAACCCGTCCTGCTAATAAGTCATCAGGAGACTCAGCAAATCGGAGGCAAAGAGCCTTGTTGATGTGATTCAGGCTTTCCTGAACCATCTGCCTCCCCATATGCTTCCCTAGGAGAACTAAGTATAGTCGCAATTGCAGCTAATCAAATATTTGTCAGAGCTGCAGTGTCCCCACCCAGTCACGGTCTCCAGGATGTGCCGAGGAGCACAGAGCTGTTTGCTAGTCCACGGTGGCCTTGGCCTTAGTTGGAGGTCACAGAATATAGGGCGGAGTTGCGACTACAAAAAATAGCAGGGAGCCCCAGAGTCACTGCTGATTAGGGGAGAACAGGTGGTTGCTCTGCCTTTGTTTTCCACAGAGATGGCAGATCCCTCCAGCAGGGCCTGCCCACTCCAGAGGCTAAGATAAGCCCAGCCAGTCCAGAAACAGATCATAGCCTCAGTCCCTCCAACTCCCTCCAAGGTCTGAGGCACCCCCCAACCCAAGCGCTGAATGAGCTGTCTCCACCACAGCACATTCTCATCTGTACTGTCTCTCCTTTCCTCTCTTGGTCCCCTCCCTTCTGTCCATTAGGGCACACACCCACACACCACGGTTGCACTTGCAGTCTGGAGCAGGGCAGGATATTCAAAATTGGGGAGCACAGAGAGTACCTAGTCCGAATGCCTGCCAGGCAGGGCGGTGAGCAGGGCCTGCAGGTCACCGGCTGCCCTGGTGTAAATCCTCTAGCTATGAATGATAGAGAAGGTGAGGGTCTGGAATGGGGGCCAAGGTAACTGGCCACTGTAGTCTGGGAGGGAGGACTTGGAAAGCTCAGGGAAGTGCTTGTTATAACAACTGCTCCTATCAGATGCACTGGCTGAATACTGCCCCTGGTTAAAATGAGCAAGGTATCCCCACGCCATGCACAGGTCAGTCCTGCCAAGACCTGTCTCTGCAGCTCGAGTTTTGTCTTGTTAGCTTCACAGCTTTTCACCTCATTCATTCTCCTTCTAGACTCCAGTGGCAGCTCAGAGTGACCTGAGCTCCTGTCCTCCAGGACAGCAGAGGCTCTTGCAGCTGACATTTTTCCTTCCCTTATTCAGCTCCTCTCTCTGCTGCTAATACATTGTGCCAAATACTGCAGATACACAGTCTGTCTGTGCATGGACACGGGAATTCCTTCAGGGAGAGCTCCCCTCTCTCCAGCTCAAACCTCCTTAGTCCTTGATACCCATGCACTCTTCCAGTTGCCTGCATACCTCAGAGTCCCAGCCCAATGGGTTACCTGGTTTCTGATGGGTCACCTTGACTCAGACTTGGCCCTGGCTGGGTCAAGTAATTAACTTTCAACTCTACACAGCAAATGCAGAACAGAAGGGTTTTAACCACACATTTCAACCAAGTTCTGGAATGTTTCTTGATCTGAACTTCTGCATGTAAGCCCCTTAACTCGAATCAACAATTGGACCAGTCTCAGGCATAGCCAGAGTGTATGGTAACCACACACTTATTGGTGCTGACACTTCAGGGAGTAGGGCCTTGAGAAATGATGCAAGATCCCACACATTTCAAACTGTCACGCTTTCAGCAAGCTTTCTCTGCCTGTCCCAGAGTAGTGTGAATATTCTCACCTCTGGATCATACGCATTTACTGCTCAACAACACTCAGCAGGCAGAAGATGCTGTCCATCTCTTCCATGCATCCCTCCAATACACACACTCCATTCATCAGAAATACTGAGAATTCCAGGGACCTTGCAGGATAAGTAGACACAAGATGCTCCTTGCTTTTGAAGAATCCCCAATATTATTCTCCTCTCTTGAATAAATGTTATGATTTCCTCATTAGTGTCACCTGTTGAATCTTGCCCTTTGACCCCACAGCAGGTATATGCCCCTTGTGCTCAGCCCCCAGCAACGTATAGAGGGCTGGCTGATGGTGCCCCTGGTGCCTAAACAAACTTTCATGCTTGCCTCTGCACCAAGACGTTGATGTGAAAATAAATGAGCATAGGAGAACAGGTCATCTGGTAGTTGAATCTAAGCTGCAAAAATTGCTGCTGAGGATGTAGATCTAGGTGTTCACTGACACTATAGCCAACTGGCTAAGCCTTGGCTGACACCCAGCCAGGTGATACTACAACTTTCAGAAGGCTCTTTTGACCCCTTGTGTCTGAGAAAATTCTACATCCACCATCTGAAAGTCACAGTGTCATCTGCATGGGTGTCAGCCAAGGCTTAGCCAGTTAGCTCTCGTGTCAATGAACACCTATGCCTACATCCTCAAAAGCAATATGTGTTTGCTCAATTAAACAGATGGGGCAAGATGACTTGAGGGATGTGACAGTGCTGCTTTAGACCACTGTGGTACTGGGGGAGAACTGAAAGGCTCATAATTTTTCCTATTATAAGAACATGATTTTTTTTTTTTTTTTTTTGAGGCAGAGTCTTGCTCTGTCGCCCAGGCTGGAGTGCAGTGGCACCATCCTGGCTCACTGCAACTTCCACCTCCCAGTTCAAGCGATTTTCCTACCTCAGCCTCCCAAGTAGCTGGGACTATAGGTGCCCACCACCACACCCAGCTAAATTTTTGTATTTTTAGTAGAGAGGGGGTTTCGCCACATTGGCCAGTCTGGAGAACATGATTTTTTCTTAAAAAACTTCATTTTCTGTAAAATGGAGCTATAATATCTAATCACAGGGTTGTCGTGAGTATCAAATGAGATGATACAAATCAATGCCTGTGACTCACTATACATGAGCAATATTGTTCAGTGTTTTAATTACTTCCTTGACTTTTGGGGAGGAGGGTAGGTCCTGGCTCACAGTGATTTCCACCATGCCAAATCTAAGCTTCTTTCTGATTAGACCTGGTTAATTATTGATAATTCTCAGAAGTCCTATCACACTGCTTGCCCGAATGACCAATCCATAAATCTTTTTTGAATGTTCTGTTCCTCTGACATTCTTTTTTCCACTTTCTTCTTCTCATCCATAAAGACTGTGTATTTTTCCTTTCCTCAGAAGTTCTTCCCTCAATGCCACAGGCAGAGTAATTGCTCCCTCGTCTGTTTCCACAGCATTTTGCACCAGCTCTTGTAGAATACTTGTTCCTACGAGCAGCAGTTCTGTGTGTCTTTCTGTAACCAGACTGTGGGCTTCTCCAAGACGGAAAAGTACACAACTCACCAGTGAGCTCTAGGATTCTAGTAAGGTGCTTGACATAAGAGGCACATAATTAGTCTTTTTTATTGAATTGATAGCATCATCCTCACCTCAAAAGTCTGCCTGTTTCTCAGTGGCCTCTTAAATGCTACCTCTTCTATGAAGATCTTCCCAACTGGAAGGCAGAATTTAGCACTTATAAGCAGCACAGGCTCTGACTCAGACTGATCTTTATTTAAGTTCAGGCTTTCCATGCACTTGCAAATCATTTATCCTTTCTGAGAATAATTATCTTCACGTATAAAGTCATCATGAAAGATTAGATAAGACAAAGATGCCCATCGTTATTATTAAAAACACATATCTTCCACCTGTTTATTCATCTAGCTTTACACCTTTCCTGTGTCTCACAGAGTCCACCTCCTATTTTACCCATCTTAGAGTCACCTTATTGCCACCCACCTACTCCCTCTCACCCTCTATTGTTCTGTAAGCTACTTAAGGGCATAGACATTAGGCAATCACTTGAGTCTCTTCCCTGTGACCTAGATCAGTACTTTAAATAAAATAGATGCTCAAAAAGTTGCCAAATGAGCACTTGAGGGTTAGTCTGGGGAACTTGCTTATCCCCAAAAGAAGGCTGAGTACTCACTCCTATATCTGAAAACTCAGGCAACCAATATGGGGACTGGGAGCTAAAAGAAAGTCATATAGTTTTATAAACGCATTTCACAAATAGGAACTGGGGCCTCAGAGAGATGGAGAATCCAACCAAGGACCGGCAGTGGAATCCCAAATCTACCTGCTGCACCCATGGCCCTCCCTGCTACCCCCAACTGCCCTGATGCTTACTAGGGTACCAAAAAACTATTTCCAAGGGGCTCTCTTGACTCCTTGTGTCTGAGAAAATTCTACATCCACTATCTGAAAGTTGTAGTGTCACCTGATTGAGTGTCAGCCAAGGCTTAGCCCGTTGGCTCTAGTATCAGTGAACACCTAGGCCTGCATCCTCAGAAGCACTTTTTGCAGCTTTAGATTCAACTACCAGATGGCCTGTTCTCCTGGGCTCATTTACCTTCCAGTCAACATTACGGTGCAGAGGCAACCACCAAGTTTGCTGTTTACGCTCCAGGGCCACAATCTGCTGGCCCTTTATACGCTGCTGGGGGCTGAGCACAGGGAGCACTTATCCCCTTGACCAAGCATTCATTCCTCCACCTTCCTCATCATCTCTTGTTATTATGCGGCTGTTTATTTGCATGTCTGTATGAGTTCCTTAGAGTTCAGTAGTGCTGTGGTTCATCCCAGCAGCCACAGAACTTGGCACAGGGCTTGGAAAAAGCAAACTTTTTAATGACTGTGTTACCCAAAAAAGAACGGGGTTCATTTGCCTGGCAAGTAACAGACGAATCTCCACAAGAGCACAGGTTTGGATCGATAGGAGTTACATCACTTGCCACAAGGGAGGAGAGCGCTAGGCGTATTCTCCAAGCAGTGTCTCCCCAAGGGAAAGTGACAGGAGGGTTTTTTGGGGTGGTGGACAGGGGAGAGGGTGCATCATCGCATGCAGAGGAGGGGGCTCAGAGGTGCAGACACAGTGAGTCATCATGCCAGCACAGAAGCACAGAGGTTGCATGTTATGATAATGAGGCTACAGCTCCTCCGGGGGTGGAGGCTTTAGCATGGTAACCAAGAAAGTTCACTCAAGTTCATCTACAAGTTGCCAGGGCTGTCGGGAGCTGCTTCCACCCAATTAGGTGATTACATTCCACACAGGATTTTAGGGGGAAAAAAAAACAGGCTGAAGGCTGTAAAATAGGCGGATTGCTCAAGTTGATTAAACTCCTATAGTCCCTGGAGATCCTCCATGTCTGCTTGCAACTAGAGTGTTTCAACTATTTTTCCTATTTTATTTTACATATCCAACATTTCCTCCTAAACCAGATTCGTTCCAATAATGTTGAAATATATTCACCATTCTCTCATTAGAAATAAAACATACACAGAAGTCAAATCTCGCAGCTCTTCCTAGATACCTTGGTTGGGTGGCAACCAATTTACCTAAAGGATGTCTCTACTGGCTGTTCCCATTTCTCCATTGCTCTACTCACTCTTCATTATCCCAGATCTGGTTTCCGTCCCCTTAGCATCAGTTTAAAAAAAAAAAAAAATCCTATCGAGGTAAATAGTGTCCTACATGTTTCTAAAAGCTCGAGGAAATTTTTAGTCCACATTATACTTGGATTCTCTGCAGTATTCTGCAATGTTGTTCAACTCCTCCCCCTTGAAATACCCTCCCTTGGCCACCGTGAAATGAAGCTTCACTATTTTTCCTCTTGACCCTCTGATAGCTTTTCTCTGTCTCCTTATAAGGGTCACCTCCCTGTAAATTGGCATGCCTTTCCCCACTCCAATGTCACTTTCTATCCCCATTAGGGTGGTTTATTTTATCTCATGGCACATATTACTGTTTGTGTTATACTGATTATCTTCCTTTTTAAAAAATTTTTAAATTATTTTAGAGACAGGGTCTCGCTCTGTTGCTCAGGCTGGAATGCAGTGGCACATTAATGGCTCACTGCAGGCTCAACCTCCTGGGCTCAAAGGATCCTCCTGCCTCAGCCTCCTGAGTAGCTGGAACTACAGGCATGCACCATTGTGCCCAGCTGATTATCTTCTTTTCCAACCATAATGTAAGCAACATGAGAGCAGAAAATCTGCCTATTTTGTGCATTTTCCAAGTCCTACACATAAAATGACATCTAGGACATAGCCGCTTAATGAAAATTATGTCTCTAAAACAGATTTTTCCTCTAAGCTCAAGATCTATAAGTTAAATTGGCTACTTCAAATTTTATGCTTAGATTTTCAAAGATACCATACATTTAACATGTTCAAAAGTAATCTACCATCCCAGAAGATAATACAGAGAAATATTTAGATTTCCTTGGGTCTCGTAATGAGTTTTTAGGTATGACACCTAAGGCACAGTTCCTGAAAAAGAGAAGAACTGATAAGCTAGATTTCATTAAAATTAAAATTTTCTGCTCAGAAAAAAATCATTGCCAAGAACATGGAAAGACAAGCCACAGGCTAGAAGAAAATGTTTACAAAAGGCATATTTGATAATGGAATGTTATCTACAGTATATTTTAAAGATCTTAAAACTTAACAATGAGAAAACAAACAACCCAATTAAAAAATGAGCCAAATATCTTAACAGACACCTCACCAAGAAGATACAGGAATGGCAAATAAGCATATGAAAGGTTGTTCCACATCATATGTCATCAGGGAAATGCAAACTTAAAACAGTGAGATACTGTTACACACCTATTAGAGTGGCTAAAATTCAAAACTCTGATAATACCAAATGCTAGCAAAGGTGTGGGGTAACAACAATAACTCTCATTCACGACATGTGGGAACGGAAAAGGGCACAGACACTTTGGGAGATCGTTTGGTGGTTTCTTACAAAACTATGCAACATCTTACCATATGATCCAGCAGTTGCACTCCTTGGCATTTACCCAAAGGAGACGAAGACACAAGTCTATGTAGAAACCCACACATAAAAGTTCATAGCAGTTTGTTTTTTGTTTGTTTGTTTTTGAGACAGAGTCTCACTCTGTCACCAGGCTACAGTGCAGTGGTGTGATCTCGGCTTACTGCAACCTCCGCCTCCTGGGTTCAAGTGATTTTCCAGCCTCAGTCTCCTGAGTAGCTGGGATTACAGGCACGAGCCACCATGCCCAGCTAATTTTTGTATTTTTAGTAGAGACGGGGTTTCACCACATTGGCCAGGATGGTCTCACTCTCTTGACCTCGTGACCCACCCACCTCAGCCTCCCAAAGTTCATAGCAGTTTTATTCATAATTGCCAAAACCTGGAAGCAACCAAGACGTCCTTCAGGAGGTGACTGGATAAATAAACTGTGGTACATCCATACAATGGAATATTATTCAGAACCAAAACGAAATGAGCCATTGGGCCATAAAAAGACGGAAAAAATGTAAATACTTATTACTAATTGAAATAAGTCAATCTAAAGGGCTAAGTACTCATGATTCTAACTATATGACATTCTGAAAAAGACAAAACTATGGATACAGTAAAAAAAAAAAACATAGTGGTTTTTCAGGGTTAAGGGAGGTGGAGGGATTAATAGGCAAAGCTCAGAGGATTTTTAGGGCAGTGAAACTACTCTGCATGATCCTCTAATGGTGGATATGTGTCATTATATATTTGTGCAAACCCATAGAATGTACAACACCAAGAATGAACCCTAATATAAACTTGGGACTTTGGGTGATAATGATGCACCAATGTAACAAATGTTCTGCTCTAATGGGAGATGTTGATAATGGGGGAGGCCTTAGTCGAATACGAAAGGCAGTTACTATGTAAATAATCACACAAAGGTATTTCTGCACCACTAGCTTGTAATCAGTTGCACAGACACACCACTAAGAGGTATGTCTGACCATGTTAAGGAGATTAGGGAAGACTTTCCAGGGAGGAAGAGATGCCTGAACTGAGAGGTGAGGAGTGAGTTGAAGCCTCTGGGTCCACAGGGAAGGGAAATGCCATTCCAAGCAGAGGGAACAGCATGGGCGAAGGTAGCTTGTGACAGGGAGGGGCTGGCAGGCCAGGGAGCTGGAGAACAGTGAGCTGGACAAAACTGAGCATGCATATGTGTGTATAGGGTGTGGGTGGTATAGGGGAAATCTACGGACCTTCCCCTCAATTTTGCAGTCAATATAAACTGCTCTAAAAAATAAAATCTGTTAAAAAAAACTTTTTATCACTACTAGAAAAAGAGAATTAAAAAATATTTTAGTGAATGACCCTATAATCTAACCTCTTGCATAAGGCAAAAATCTGAGGGTCACCTTCAATAAATGCTTTTCTCTCACTTTCCATGTGTAATCCCTCAACAAGTAATTCCAATTCTCTCCCTCTCAATCACCCACCACAACCTTGTCCGTGCTCTCCTTGCCTCACTCCTGGACCACTCTGCCCAATGGCCTTCCTTCTGCTCAGCCCGACTCCTGTGCAGACTTTCTCCACAGTTTTGTCTGAGAAGAATCTTTTCAGTATGCAAAATGGATCAAGTTGCTCCCGGCCCGAAGCCCTTCAGCATCTTTCCACTCCACTTATGATAAAGAAAAAAAAATCCTAATGTATTTCTCAAAGCCAGTTTTGCTTTCTCCCACCCCTCCATCTCCATATCACTCCAGGATCCAACTCCTTCCAGCTCACTGTTCTCCAGCCTCCCTGGCCTGCCAGCCCCTCCCTGTCACAAGCTACCTTCGCCCATGCTGTTCCCTCTGCTTGGAATGGCATTTCCCTTCCTTGTGGACCCAGAGGCTTCAACTCACCCCTCACCTCTCAGTTCAGGCATCTCTTCCTCCCTGGAAAGTCTTCCCTAATCTCCTTAACGTGGTCAGACATACCTCTTAGTGGTGTGTCTGTGCAACTGATTACAAGCTAGTGGTGTAGAAATACCTTTGTGTTATTATTTACATAGTAACTGCCTTTTGTATTAAACTAAGGCCTCTGTAAAGGGCGGTTTGTTTGGCTCAAACAGATCTAATACACTGTTTAGCACCCAGTTGCTCAATAGATATTGGCTGAATGTGGAACTTTAAAAAAATAGTATTAATTTTGAATGAAATTATGAAGGCATTAACTCATTGGCCATTTTCAAAGCATTTCCTTCTCATCGGACCATTACAAAAAATAATAAAAATATAGAGAAGTCAAAGTATTCACTTGATGAAATGAAATTAAAAACCAAACTGGAAAACATATATTGGCTCTACTAATTTTTTTTTTTTTTTTTTTTTTTTTTTGAGACAGAGTCTCACTCTGTCACCCAAACTGGAGTGCAGTGGTGCAATCTCGGCTCACCGCAACCTCTGCCTCCTGGGTTCAAGTGATTCTCCTGCCTCAGCCTCCTGAGTAGCTAGAATTACAGGCACCCATCAACATGCCCGGCTAATTTTTGTATTTTCAGTAGAGACAGGGTTTCACCATGTTGGTCAGGCTGGTCTCGAACTCTTGACCTCAGGTTATACGCCCGCCTCGGCCTCCCAAAGTGCTGGGATTACAGGCGTGAGCCACTACGCCTGGCCTTGGCTCTACTGATTTTTAAACTCTGTGAGATCCAGGTTCCTTCTGTAGTGACAGAGATATCTTTCTCTACAGATTGTTATGAGGATGTATACAATAATATCAACAAAAAATCTAGCACAGTGCCCAGTGTATTCGGTTGTATAGTCAAGAGAAATTTATTAGTGCCATTACTACCAATCCATGAAAATACGGGTCAGCCATTGGCACATATTTCAGAAAGCTGAGCAAAGTACACTTACTTCAAGGGAGTTAAACAACAGCATTAATTTCCCAGAGTCATGACTTTTATTGTGTCTTAAACTTTAACAATATTGACCTGAATTGCTCTAAACCAAAGCCATCAATACTGCAGAATGTTTGCTCAGGTGAAGCTTTCAAACAGGATTTAGGCGAAAGCAAAAGGTTCCTAAAATGGAGTGTGGAAGTGATGTGAGATTCTTCATTCATCTGCTTATCTTTGTATCTGCCTATCTGTCCATTGGCTCAAAACTTAAGTATTGAGTGACTGAGACACACCAGGCACTAGAGTTATGGCAGTGAAGAGAACAGAGTTCTTGTCTTCATAGAACTTACACTATAGAAAAACAAAAACAAAAACATAAAACCCACAAAACACTCAAGTAACCATTCCGTTCTAGTGCCACGAATGTTAAAAAAATAAATAAAAATAGAAGAAAATATAGAACACTTAAGTTGTAGATAGGGAAGGACCTGTTATATAACAATAAAAATAGGCATTTATACGAACTGTGGCTGGATAGATACGAGAACAGACTCTGCAAACCAATGTGAGGGAGCAGATTCAGAAGCAGAGCTCACAAAGGAGTGGGTGAAAACCATGGCTCTTGGACCCCTGGGTCAGGTTAGTGGAGGAACACAGTGTCAGGTAGAAGGAGATTAAAGCATTTTGGAAAGAAGACATATGCAGATGTTTGGAGAGAGCTTTTGCTATGCAGTCTCTGTTTACACCATCTCCAATGGAGGAGATCAAAGAAGTATCGCCTCCTTTTATATAGAGGGCCTCCACATATAGAGGGCCTACTCAGAAAGCTTGGTATAGATTCCCATGTTTGGGGACCAGAGGCACAGGGATATTTCACTCCTCAGAAAGCTAAGGCAATCCCAGGCAACAAGAGGAAGGCTAATGCATCAGGATATGCTCAGATATTTAGAATTTGTTGAGGCAAAGGAAGCATTGCTCATGGACTAGAGGTGAGATACGTGGGGAAGAGTTGTCCTGGTGCCATTTTAAGGCCCAAGACTCCAGCAGGAGATTTCTGTGTGTTTGAAACATGTCCAATTACAAAATGGACATCCAAGGCACACTCAGTCAGCAGGGAGCCTCAGGAGGAGAGTCACTCATGAGGGACCCCCGAGGTTCCATCCTGACAGCAGCCTGGGGCTATGGCTCAAGCACACCACGATATCGGAGCCAATGAGACCTGAACACAAATCCCAGGCCCACCAGTTTACCTCCCTGAACCTCAGTTCTTCCACCTGCAGAAGAGAATATTAGCACAGCATCGAGTGGTTGGAAACAATATTCACATGAGTATGAAAGCCCATTTTAAACAAGCTTATAGGCAAAAGCTTCAATACACTAAACTTCAAAGTTTAAAATGTCTGTATGACAAAAACTGCCTAAAACAAACTTAAAAGACAAGCTACAGACTAAGGGAAGACATTTTCTACATGATATACCCAAAAATTGTCATCGAAGATGTGGTTGGCAGTAGACAGGAAATAAAATTATATAATGAAGGAGTAAATTATTCAAAGAAAAAGAAGCAAAAGTTGTAGATGGGAGATTCATGAAAGGGAAAACAAAAATGGCCAATAAACATGAGAAGATGGTCAACCTCCTTAGTAATTAGGGAAATGTAAACTAAAATAGTACTATATTTTACCCTTCTTGATTGGTTTGAATAAATAAATATTTCTATAAACTGCTAGTGGAAGTTGAAACTGACACTTTGAAGTACATTTTGGAAGTCTTTTTTTTTTTTTTTTAAATCTGCATACCCTATGACTACTTCAGCAATGTGGCTGCTTGGTATCTCCCTTAGAGAAACCCTTCACATGTTTTCACAAAGAGGCATGGACAGAAATGGTTACAGAATCATCCTCACTTGGAAAAGCCCCCAAACAGTGGCAGGCTAGGACATGTTTAACAACTAGCTTCCCCCAAACAGACCTGATTTGCAGTGTTTGCTGATTTCCTGGCACACACAGCCCCACCATGGCCAATTTAAAGCTACTGAAATGAAGTCACTAAAGGAGATGGGATGTCCACAGTCAGCTCTTGTGAGTAGCACAAGCTGGCTTCAAGACACCACTGTTGCCAGTAGTACATATGGACAGACTGTGTTAAAGTACAAAAACCAAAATCTACATGTTACCTATTAGTCACTGACGCACAGTAAGAAATGTAGATAATACATACCAACAAGTTAGCAAAGGTTTCTTTAGGTCTTGGATTCCGGTAATAATCCATTATGTCTTTAGCCTTATTGGTAACATTCTCAAGGAGCATTTTGTCCTATTATATAACCAAATGAAGGAAGTAATGAAATTACCACATAATTATCACTTATGTAGCAAAATTAGTACAAAAACAACATTAAGGAAATAGCCAATCAGTGTTGGTTCCTTTATTACCCCACCTCTCATTATAAGACTTCGTGCATGCTGAGGGAAACCAATAAGGTTTGTTCATTCATTCATGAAATAAATTATTACTGAGTGCCCAGTTTGTACCAAGCACAACAAGAGAAGATGGTGGTGACCAAGAGGTACATCAAACTACCAAACTAGGATGTTTTATAATCTTCACTGAAGAAATGGACATTAAGGAGTAATTTCTATTATACAAAAGTGCAAATCTACCTGAGAAAAAGAGAAAAGAGGCATGCAGTAGATGTGGCCTTGGGGATATCTGGGGTGCTGTGAGGGAAGTGTGCAGGGCAAGGTTTCAGAGCTAGGGAAGCCCTTCTAGGTTTATAAAACATTCTGAGGGATCTGGAGGAAAGGAAGGTGGGGGAGACAGAGGGAAAAGCAGAGACAGGGAATGATCATGCCAAGGAGAAAGTTCCTGGCAAGGTGTGCAGGTAAGAGAAAGCAGGAGATGTTGAGGAAACGGAGGAAGTCCACTGGGCTGGCACATGCCAGGGTGAGCTGGTGCCAAAGAGACAGGTACTGCTGGGCTGGAGAAGCCTTGTCAGCCAGGTCCATTTTGATAATCAAAATAATTTATGATGAAGAAAGAGTACAGGCAGATCGAAGTATTTTTCTTTTAAGAAGATAATTTTCTCTTAAGGAGAAAGCAAAAAGATAAAATTCCTCAAAAACAAACCACCCATTAATAAAATCTCCTAAAAAATGTTCTTGAGCATGTATTAAAGATTGTCTAACTTGCCGAGCTTTGGAGCAGTGCCTGGAAATGTTAAGTGCACCCAATAGGTCTGCAGTATACACAGATGTCCTTCTGATTACAACGCTTGCCTATGCAGGCTGGAAGTCTGCCTAAAACAGGGTCCTGCCCGGCCAGTTTCATCTGAAAACACAATGCATTTGCTTTTCTGCTTTCTCCACACCTCCCTGACAAGTCTCTCATTACCCACTGTTAGCCCGGTTTTCCTCTGGACATTTTATCTTCATTTCCTTGGCCACAGGTCCAGTTGCTCTGTAGATGGAAACCTCTATTTTCCTTTTTGTAAAATAAAAGAGAGATTCTTGCAGACAGGTTGTCCAAGCCTCTGCCATCAGGATGTGTGAGTTTACAATTGCCATGTATGCCCACCCAATAGGAATCACAATCTCTGAATAATGGAGAATATTCTTCTCATTCTCTGCCTCATCTTTGCCCCTCAGAATTGTTGAAGGAAGAATCTTTACTGACTGAGGGACTGATGCAGTGACAAATGAATTGTTCAGTTAATCAATAAACTCATTCACTGAGCTCTGCTGGGGCTTGCACTCCCTCACTCCACTTCTGTCTGCTTTAGCCCCAAAGCTGTGGCCCTGGACATTTCTCAGAAGTGGTTCCAGCTCGGTGGTATCTTCCCAGGAGACCCGCTTAGCGCAAGGAGGAAACTTGCATTTTTTCAGAGTCATCCTGTGTATACTTCAACTAACTCCTCAGCACTGTTTCCTAACACACAATTAAGACCTCTCCTTATAGACCTACTTTTGGAATCTGTGGTTGCATTTCTCTTTTGCCCCAGTTATATCTTATCTAGGACGCTGAGCCCCCTAAAGCCACCAGCATATTACGTTGTCACCCATGTTCCTGTCCATCCCAATCATCCTGGGAGTTGGACGCCTTTGCTGAGTGCAAGCAAAAGGGACTTTTGTTGTTGTTGCTTGTTTTCATTTTTATCTCATTTAGTGATTAAGGCACATCCAATACTCAAGTGGCAACACACCCAGTGGCACCACACCCAGTGGCACCATCAGAGTTGCCTGTGATATGACAGATCATCAACTATATCAAGGTGAGAACATCACAAACAGGAAACGTAGTTGTCAAATCATGCCAGGCCAAATGTGGAGCCTAAAAACACTGTGTCAGGAAGACATTCTCCAGAGCCTTGAGATGAGCATTTAAAAACAGAGGGTTGCCTCTCAGTGAGTGCTCAACAGAGCTTTGCATGGGGGTCCACATCATGAATCATCACCGAGTCCCCCTTATGAGCTGGGCAAGGATGCTTGAACTTCTGAGCCTGCCCACCCTTGGCAGGGAAGGCAGAGCTAAGGAAGTGAAGGTGTGGTCGGAGGTATCTGTTAGAGGAGCAAGGACTCAGTGATTCTGAAGGGGGGGAATTCATGAAGGCTGGGAGGGTGAGCTGGATTTCAATCAGAAGTGAAACGATACAAAGAAGGTTGAATCCATGCCTTAGCCATGTCACCTCTCAGTCCCTTTAGAGCAGTGAATGCCCAGATTTTATTTCTTTAAAATAAGAACTTAGTGGTCTCAATGTGTCTATCTTTAACTTTTGCCTTTTTTCTTCCTGAAACGTTAGGGTATGTGTGTATGTGTGTGTGTTTTGTTTGCTTGAATTATTGTTATTTTCTCTTGATTTCATGAGGAAAGACCCCACTTGAGAAGCAGAAACTTGGTTTTGAAAAATCCAATTTGATTCTGTTGTAACTTATTTATTTTGATTTTTACTCCTGATGGCTTATTTTCTCATGGTAGCAGTGTTGGGTTACGGGAGCAGAACCTGCTCTAGATATTTTGAGCAGAGAGAGACTTAGTGCAGGGATTTGGTTGCAAGGGTATTGGGGTGGGTTGGGAAAGCAAAAGTGGGAGGAAGATGTTGGTGCTAACATGGATTTAGGAAGCTGGTGTTCGCATGAGATGAGGAGACTGCAGCTGAGACATTTTCATTGACTTGTTTAAGATCCTGCTAGCCCTTGTTCTCATGAAGCCCAAAATCCAGGCAAGGGAGCAAACATACACAATCAGCCATGGAGATTGAGCCTCTCCTGCCTCTAACTCCTGCCCAGTTCTCACTATGTCATGCTGCCTGCCATAGATGAGTGACCAGGAGGCTCAGACCTGGAAGGGGACTTTCTGCACCTCCATACCCTGGCATATGTTCTTGGGATCTGAAAAATTTATCAAATATCTACTACCAGCTCTTTGAAACTCTTCAAAAACACCACATGCAGAGCTAGCTGACAATAGCCTGAATCTGAACAAACAGGTTGACTGAAAACTGGCTGGATCAAGGTAGCTATATTTAGACTAATAGAATAGCATGTATAAGTGAAAGATTGGAACCTCAAAAGTCACCTATAAGCATATTTATTGACCAGGCATTTGACTAATGGAAGATATTTCTAAGGCAAGAGACAAAGACACTGGCAGAACTTAGGCATAAAATATCCATCACACAAGCATTTATACAAGAATGAATGTCGATCCTTCTCAAACTCTTCCAAAAAAATAGAATAGGAGGTAACACTTCCAAACTCATTTTTTGAGGCCAGCATTACCTTGATACCAAAACAAGATAAGGCCATCCAAGAAAAAAATATATAGACCAATATATCTGATGAACATAGATGCAAATATTTTGATCAAAATACTAGCAAGCCTAATTCAACAGCACATTAAAAGGACCATATGCCATAATCAAGTAGAATCTACTCAGATGCAAGGATGTTCAACACATGAACATCTGTAAATATAATACAGTATATCAACAGAATGAAAGACAAAAACCATATCATCATCTCAATAGATGCAAAAAAGCATTTGACAAAATTCAACATCCTTTCATGATAAAAATTCTCAACAAATTAGGTATAGAAGAAAGAATAAAGACCATATATTTCAAGCCTACAGCTAACATCATACTCAATGGTGAAAAGCTGGAAGCTTTTCCTCTAAGATCAGGAACAAAACAAGGGTGTCCATTATTACCACTTCAGTTGAACACAGTATGGAAAGGCTTAGCCAAAGAAATTAAACAAGAGGAAAAGGGCCTCCGTATTTTAAAGGAAGAGGTAAAGTTTGTTTCTGTTGGCAGATGACATGATCTCATATATAGAGAAGCCTAAAAATTCCATCAAAAAACTGTTAGGATGAATAAAAAAATTTAGTAAAGATGAAGGATACAAAATCAACATTAAAAAATCAGTTGTGTTTCTGTATGCTAACAACAAATACCTCAGAAAGAAATCAATAAAGCAATCCCATGTATAGTAGCTACAAAAACAATAAAATACTTAGGGACAAATTTAATCAAGGTGGTAAATGATCTATACACTGAAAATATAAGACACTAATGAAAGAAACTGAAAAGGGCACAGATACATGTAAAGATAGCTCATGTTCATGGATTAAAAGAATTAATATTGTTAAAATGTCCATGTCATTTAAAGCAACCTATAGATTTGATGTAAGCCCTTACAAAATTTCAGTATTTTTCACATAAATAGAAAAAAGAACTAAACTTCATATGAAACCACAAAAGACCTCAAATAGCCAAAGCAATCTTGTGCAAAAAGAACACAAACAAAGGGAAAAACATTCCATGCTTATGGATAGGAAGAATCAATATCATTAAAATGGACATACTGCCCAAAACCATTTAGAGATTAAATGCTATTCCTATTAAAACTACCATTGATATTCTTCACAGAACTAGAAAAATTGTTTTAAAATTCATATTGAGTTCATATAAAATTCATAAAAGAGTCCAAATAGCCAACGGGGTGGTAATTATTTTACAATACACACATATATCAAATCATCACATTGCAGACCTTAATAAATGGAAACACATCTCATGTCATGGATTGGAAAACTCAATATCGTGAAAATGACCATTTCAATACTTGAAAATGACCATTTGAAACTGCCCAGAGCAATCTACAGATTCAATGCAATTCCTATCAAAATACCGTCATCTTTCACAGAATTAGAAAAAAAAATCCTAAAATTCATGTGGAACCAAAAAAGAAACTGAATAGCCCAAGCTATCCTAAGCATAAAGAACAAATCTAGAGGAATCACATTACCTGGCTTCAAATTATACTACAAGTCTATAGTTCCAAATCAGGATGGTACTGCTATAAAAGTAGACATACAGACTAGTGGAAAAGAATAGAGAACTCAGAAATAAAGCCAAATTTACAACCAACTGATCTTCAGCAAAGCCTACAAAAAATAAATTGGGGAAAAACATCCTTATTAATAATTGATGATGGGAAAACTGGACAGCCACAGGTAGAAGAATGAAACTGGATCAATCCTTATCTCTCACCTTATACAAAAATCAATTCAAGATGAGTCAAAGACTTAAATCTAAGTCCTGAAATCAGAACAATTCTTGAAGACAACCTAGGAAAACCTCTTCTGGACATTGGCCTATGCAAAGACTTTATGACAAAGAACCCAAACACAAATGTTACAAAAACAAAGATAAATAGATGAGTCCTAATTAAGCTAAAAAGCTTCTGTACAACAAAATAAATAACCATCAAAGTAAACAGACAACTTACAGAATGGGAGAAAACATTTGCAAACTCTGCATTTGACAAAGGACTAATATCCAGAATCTACAAGGAGCTCAAACAAATTAGTGAGAAAACAAAATCCCATCAAAAAGTGGGCAAATGACATGAATAGACATTTCTCAAAAGAAGATACACAAATGGCCAACGAACATATGCAAAAATGCTCAACGTAACTAATCATCAGGGAAATGCAAATTAAAACTACAATGAGATACCACCTTACCCCTGCAAGAATGAATATTATTAAAAAGTCAAAAAACAGTAGATGTTGGCATGGATATGGTGAAAAGGAAATGCTATACACTGCTGGTGGGAATGTAAATTAGTACAAACTCTATGGAAAACAGTATGGAGATTTCTTAAAGAACTAAAAGTAGGCCTACCGTTTGACCCAACAATCCCAGTGGTGGGTATCCACCCAAACAGAAAGAAGTCATTATATTCAAAAATGCACCTGCATGTGTATGTTTATTGCAGCACAATTCACAATTGCAAAGATATGGAACCAAACTAAGTGTCCATCAGCCAATGAGTAGGTAAAGAAAATATGCTATATCCACACCATGGAATACTACTTAGCCATAAAAAGAATAAAATGATGTATTTTGCAATAACTCAGGTGGAGTTGGAGGCCATTATTCTAACTGAAGTAACTCAGGAATGGAAAACCAAATACTGTATGTTCTTATAAGTGGGAGCTAGACTGTGGGTATGGAAAGGTATGCAGTGTGGTATAATGGACTTTGGAGAATCAGAAAGAGGAGAGTGGAAGGGGGTGAAAGATAAAAAATTGCACGTTGGGTACCATGTACAATACTTGGGTGATGGGTGTGCTAAAATCTCAGACTTCACCACTATATAATTCATTCATATAATCAAAAACTACCTGTACCCCAAAAGCTACTTAAATAAAAAATATTTTTAAAATAAAATTAAAAAGTGGTAGACCTTAAAAATATGCAATTTTTATGTCAATTATACCTCAATAAAGCTAGAAAAACAAAACAAACCAAAAAGCTGTCCACATCATCATTCATAAGAAATGACATTGAAATCATATTCAATATAAGGAGAATGGTTAAAGAAATCACACCACATGCATTAAATGGAAAACTCTGAGGTAATTTAAAAGGTTTAGCTCTTAACATAATTAATGAAATAGCAACATATTTACAATCCATAACATTAAAAAGATATTAATTGAAAAAATTATCTCTGGGATCTTAAATAAATTCCTGACCATTCAAACTGCAAAGAAACAGAAGTTCTTTCTCATGATAAAACAAAAAAAGAAACCTGTTTAAGGTGAAAGTGTCTTTAGATTTCATGTTCCTGAGTCAGAATACCAGCTTTGCTATTGACTAGTGACCTTAATCAATTCCTTTCATGACTCTGCATCTGCAAGTTTCCCATTTAATCTTTAAATTCCTTTGGCCCTGAAACTCTGCTGTATTTCCCCTATAAGTCTATTTCCTCTGGTTCATAGTCAAATACTTCAAGGCAATAATCTTCAGGGTCTGTTCTCAATGAAGGTAAACTGGCCACATAGAAGAGCTGGGTGATGAGAGATAATTCCTCACACATTCCTGATTCAAACGTCAATACCACCCTTGCTGGTGCTTTTTTTTTTGGTTAGGAATCCCTTGCCCAGGCTCCTCAATGCACAAGCACAGGAAAGGCTGACGTCTAGCTCATAAAGACTCCTACTGAGGGGCAGATTCCTCCATCTGTGCAAAAAGGAGAAAGGGATCACCTAAACTGCTAGGAAAGGCACTGGTCTGGGAACCCATCATGTTGGTTCTCTTGGTGACTTTGACATTGACTCTTTTGTGCTACAACTCTGCAGAGAGCCAACGTCTCCTTATCTACAGAATATGCGTGCCAGCCTTGATGAATACTAGGCTTTGGATACTGGATCCTGTGTTGGGAAGAGAGAGGAATAAAACATAGTCCCTGACTTCACTGAGTTTGAATCTGCAGGGGCCAAGGGAGGAATTGGATATTTTTTACACAAATACACGCACACTTAAAGTCCTGATTGCCACAAAACAGAGGTGCCTGCCAGCCAGGACAAGGGGCACTTCCTGCGGGGAGTAGCCTGTGAGCAGAGTTCTGAAGGAAATGAAGGCGTGAGGAGGCAAAGCAGAGGGGAGACAGAGGGAGACACATGCAAGCATCCTATCTTCTCGTGTACATTAGCAGAGATGGCCAATCTGTGGTCTGCACAAACCCATGGTTAGGAAGCAGAAAGGAATGTTCAGATGAAATATTAAGGAAAGATTATGTCTTTTAAAGCAAGATTATTCCTGCCTGGAAGATAAAAGGCTTTGTGTAAGTGGGAGTGGAAAATTGAGCTGCAGAATTTGATGATCTGGTAGGAAATAAATAAAAAAATTGAGGGGCAAAAGCACATTTGTCAGGTGTCACAGAACAAGCAAAGGCAGCCTCTACCTGAAAGAAACAGAAAGCAGTCCAGACTGAGTGAAGGCATGCATCCGGGATGATTTCAAAAGTTTTATTTCAGAGACCTTGAAAATAAGGCTCAGATATTTGCTGCTAATGAATGCTTTTTAGTCTATATCAAATGCCTCTCTATAGCTTTTTTCACTGTGGACTGAGACTTCTTTGAAATCCTCTCTGGTTCTTGTCTTTTTCTCTTAATTCTCTGGCTATTCCTCCTCAGGCATCCTCATCAACTTGTTTTTATCTGCCCACCCCTGAATGTTCACATGGCCTCAGAAGGCCTCGGCTGGCTTCCTTTCAAATTTCACAGAATCTCCACCTTCAAACTTATCCTCATGTCTGGCTTTAACCTCTGTGTATCTGCTGGTGACTCCACATGAATTAACATCAGTTCAGATCTTCCAACGAACCAGCTGAGTCCCCGGTGCTGGGCCGTTTATGCATTTTATTATATTGAATTATTTTTAGGCAATGCAGCTCCTTCTTTCCCAGCCCTCCAACTCAATCTTACATGGAAGTCTAATCTGTAAAACAGACAAACATAATTTTATGAAAATAATTTAGTTTATATAGTCCAAATGGGTAGCATTTGCTGAAGAAAATCAGTGAAACCACGAAGCTATTCTGGTTGACATGCAAGTTAGAAATCAAGAGCTATGGAGCTTTAGATAAGGAGTTTTTTATTTTTCTGACAGCATAAGATAGAGTATATCTAACATCTACAAGCATCACTGTTTGTACATACGTATTTTGTGTGATATATATTTGATTCATCCCATCCCTTTTCCAAATCTTTGGCTCTGCTATTCATTTTTACCCCCCATGGTAACTATTTCTCTTGCTATTATTCAAAAACCCTAAAATTGATTTTTTTAAATAAAAATTTGGGATCAATTATTGTTTCAAAGTCCCGTTACTTTATCTAGCAAATGTTCACACACTCTTCCTCATGAATACTAAAGCCGAATGAGAGGTATGGGGAGCTCAGGGTAAGCACTGAAATCACACATAGCCCAATTTGTCATGACCTGGGATGCCATCTGTTCTCACGTCATTGCACAACTCTGTGCTGAGCGGATGTGACCCAGCCGGGCCTGGCATCTGGGCCCCTCACGTACAGGTGCTATGGAGGGGCATGTCTGCTTGCATCATGTCACGTGATCAGACGTATGCATCTGCTACATCACTCCCTCAGTGCCACAGAGTTGAAATATGGAAAGAAAGGAAGTCTACACAAAAACAGCTAAGAAATATAGCACGAGTCCATGATGGTGAGAAGGACAGGCAGAGCCGCTGCCGTTTGAATATTAATTCCGTGACAAGGGCTTGCATGACCTAAGTAAATCTGCAACATGACCCCGTGAGACAGGGTCTACTCCTGCTATCATGCTCATATGCAGAAACTGAGGCACTGGGCGCTTGCCCAAAGTCTCACCATTTTAGAGGTGGAGCCAGGATTTGAACCCAGACACTAGAAGTTATATTCCTAAAATAGGTCTTCACTGTATAAATATTTACTAATATAATAAGACAAACATTTCATTCATTGCATTTTTTAAAACATGTAACATATTTAAGAAAAGCAACTGAAATAACATGTGTGTAGTTAACCTAGAGGTCAGTCTGTGGAACACTGTCTGAGAGACCCCTAAAAGTCTAATCTTGTCACTGCTGCATCAGTGTGAACGTCCAATGAGAGCTGGGAGCATGAAGAGAAGGAGGACAGTGAGGATGCTGAGCAAAGGAAGGAATCTGGTTCTGCATCAGGCAGTGCCAGGGGCACAAGGGGAAGCTGAACATCCGAGAAGGAAGACAGCTCTGATGGATAGGACTTAAAATTTTGATTAGAGGCAGAAGTGAGGGTGGATAAGGGGGTCAGGATGAAGCTCAGGTCCATCTTGCTGGGCCAGCTGCATGGCAGGGCCATTTATCAACAAAGCTAATTCCCTCCTTCAGCAGATGCTTGCCACAGGTCCTGTTCCCAACACCACGGGCACAGAAGGGAACAAACAACACTTGCCCAGACCCGGGAACTGGACCATCTGGACTTGAATCCTACCTCCACGACTTAATACTTGGAGAGCCTTGGGCAAGTCAGTGGCTTCTCTACACCTAAATTTCCCCTTCTGCAAAACGGGGACCTATTCATATAACTTATCACACAGGGAAGATGTGATGAGTTAAGTACAGCATACATATGAAATATTACAAATAACTCCTGGCATGTAAACACCACTCAGTAGGAGTGATCTGCTGAAAGTAACATTATTATTAAATTCAAGAGGAGACGCAGACGAAAAATAACTAAGCCCATATATAATAAATTAACTGAAGTCACCTAAAGAAAAAAAGAGTAAGGACTTGCATATCAACAAGTGAAACAGACAATCTATTCAAAGAAGAAACTGAGCAAGAATTCCTCTCTCAGAAGGTGACATTTGAGCAAAGACCTGAATTAATTAAGGAAACAAGCTAGACAAAGGTTGGGAGAGAAATCACCAAGTGCCAGACAAAAACATACCCAAGTTCAGAAGCTCTGAATTGGGAATGAACTTGGTTCATTCAAGAATGAATAAGAGTGACAGGGAAGAGGGATAGAAGATGAGTGTAAGAGGAACTCAGCGATGAGATGACCCCAAGCTAACCAGGACCTGCTAAGAAGTCTGGATTTTTTTCCCCATGGCTTACAGGATACAATAATATAATAGTGACAAGCCAGACTGTCTGAGTTAGAACCCTGACCCCACCTCTTATTATACCTTGGCTAGGCCATAGGCTCATTTTTGACTATGAGTATTAACTTGTGGATTTTTAAAAAACTATTCCCAAGGAACACACAATGGGAGGGACAGGGGTATCAGGACCTCTGAAATGCAAAATGAGAAAGGGGGGTGTTCTCAGGGTAACAGTCCTGCTCACAGAGATTCTATACACCCCACACTGGGTCCCTTAGAGCCATTTCAAAAACGGTGCCTGTAATCCCAGCTACTCGGGAGGCTGAGGCACAAGAATCACTTGAACCCGGGATGCGGAGGTTGCAATGAGCCGAGATCGCGCCACCGGACTCCAGCCTGGGCGATAGAGTGAGATTCAGTCTCAAAATAAATAAATAAATAAATAAATAAATAAATAAATAAATAGATAGAAAAATAGAGAAAAACACTCTAACTTTTGGTGATCCCGCTTCCTAGCAATTATATTAAAATATACCCAATTTTAATTATATTAAAATTTCCCACAAATGAGTCAGAGAAATATGTATTATTTTCTACAACATGTGTTTTCAAAATTAGTTACCTCCTAATAATCCTTGACTATCTGTTGCCTATCAAAGAAGGCTCAATTCATCCACTATCATGAAAAGTAATTCTTAAATGAGGAAAGAGAAAATTTCACGTTTTTATTATGCAGATGAACCCCCCCTCCAAACAACAATGAGCCCAGCAGAGGTGGACCCAACTCCACCAGAACTGACACCCACTCACCAGGCCTCACCATTTTATTTGTGTTTGCCTTGGCTGCCAACGGCAGGCTACCTGGAGTCTGCAAGCTGCCCAGTGGCTTAGGGAATGGTTGAGATACACATGCATGTATACATACACATACACACATACACACACACACACACACACACACCCACGATCCAAATACAAAAATTAAGCTGCAGAGTCAAAATTAATAATGCTTAATTGAATTTCCTCAAAATGATAGTCCATTGGTCTCATGAGTCTTTATGAAAATGTCAGTGCATTTGCAGAGACCTTGTAGGTAGCTTTTCTTACTTTGTAACATTTCTTGAGTATGCAGAAAAATCACAAATGCTTATGAATAAAGAGTTAGTTACCAGGAGGTAACTAATTTTGAAAACACATGTTGTAGAAAAATAATACATATTTATCTGATTCATTTGTGGGAAATTTTAATATAATTAAAATTGGTATATTTTAATATATTTGCTAGGAAGTGGGATCACCAAAAGTGAGAGTGGTATTTATTTATTTATTTATTTGAGATGGAATCTCGCTCTATCGCCCAGGCTGGAGTGCGGTGGCAAGATCTCGGCTCACTGCAGCCTCCACATCCCGGGTTCAAGTGATTCTTGTGCTTCAGCCTCCCGAGTAGCTGGGATTACAGGCACTATTTTTTAAATGGCTCTAAGGGATCCAGTGTGGGGTGTATGGAATCTCTGTGAGCAGGACTGTTACCCTGAGAACACTCCCCTTTCTCATTTCACATTTCAGAAGTCCTTACACCCGTGTCCCTCCCACTGTGTGTTCCTTGGGAATAATTAAAAAAAAAAAAAATCCACAAGTTAATACTCATGGTTAAAAACGAGCCTGTGGCCTAGCCAAGGTATACATTCAGCAGAGCCTGGAGACTGCCCTCCTGCCGTTTATGGCAACCACTATTCCATTTGCTTAACAGCCTCCCTAGCTCAGAAATAAAATCTATTTCTTTTCACGATTACAGTGCTTTCCACCAGCACCCGATGAAAATGCATCTGTGAGCAGGTCAAGAATCAAAGTCCTCTGCTGCAAAGGTCCTCAAAGATGTGGCTTTCACATTTAAAGCATTAAGACTACAGAATTTCTTCTTATAACTGTTAAGCCACCAAGAAGAAAAGACTAAATCATGTAACTATCCATCATTAGTATCAACCTATTAGCTACAATTTTAGAATTCCAAGGTTCTAGGAGAACAAAGAATTTATCTTGTGCAGCCCCATGTGAATTTCCTCTTCAATATTTTCTCCCCGTGCCATTTTATCCACTTTTTTTTTTTTTTTTTTTTTTTTTTTAGAGACTGAGTCTCGCTCTGTTGCCAGGCTAGAGTGCAGTGGCACTATCTCAGCTCACTATAACCTCCACCTCCCAGGTTCAAGCGATTCTCCTGCCTCAGTCTCCGGAGTAGCTGGGACTATAGGCATGCACCAACACTCCCAGCTAATTTTTTGTATTTTTAGTAGGGGCGGGGTTTCACCATGTTGTCCAGGATGGTCTCGATCTCTTGACTTTGTGATCTGCCCACCTCGGCCTCCCAAAGTGCTGGGATTAAGGCATAAGCCACTGCGCCCGGCCTTATTTTACTTTTAAATTTTGACTTAGGAGATCTGGGAGTCAGGATCAAGAAACTGACCTTAGCAAATGCCCATGGGATTCTGTGAGTCAGGACCTTGGGCACACATTGAGGAACTCTGCGCTATGCGATGTGGACCCACATGCTGTGGTTTGAGGGGGTACAGAACAGTTCTCCCCACACTGATCCTAAATATTTTCCATGAGGATAACTCAAATGCCAGGCATCATACTTCATTCTCAGTCTATCAGAAACCTCCTGACCAAAACAGAAAGCGGTTGTCTTGCCTCTTTTGGTTATTTTGTTTTCTCCAAATAATCAGGATTTTTTTCTTTAAGTAACGCTTTAATGACTATGAGAACTCCAAACAGCATGGTGTTCCACTGATATTCTTTCTACCTAAACAGCCTATTTTGCCTAGCCTTCAAGAGCTCAATTTTCTTTTTTTTTCCAACTGCATGAAATTCAGCTTTCCACTTCCTTTTGTTCTTTGCTCCGAGCTCTGTCTTCAGATGTGGCTTTTCATCCACGCATTCAACAAATACACATGAGATGCCTACTCTGCCCCAGGCCCTCTGCTAGGCACCAGCCAGCCAGCATTGAAGAAAGCAACATGGTGCCAGCAACTTGGAGTGTGCATCTTAGCATCACCTTCCTCACGAAAGATTAACTTATATCTCTAAGTATCAAAGGAACAAAAAAGCTTTCTCATGTTAAAAAGACCTGGATGACTCCAAATAGATGCACACAATTTTATAACGCCCTTTTCATTGTGCATGGCCTCATACCATGCTGAACCCCTGCTTGAAACCTTCGGTACAAGAACAGTTCCGTGCCGTGGAAGACAACATCGCAGTTGGGCATCTCAGGGTTCAGAGAGAGCTCTGGACCAGTGCCTGGCACACAGGAGGCCCTCAAGAAGCTTTGAACAAGTAAAACTCCATCAGGACTAACATTCCAGTCCATGCAACTTCCCCACCTTCTGTTATAAAACTAAAATAGCCAGTGTTGATGAGAGTTCATCATGTCGGACTCCCTTTTCAGTGTGACATTTTTAATTCTCACAAAAACCACATGAAGGAAGTGTTATTATTATTATTATTATTCCCATTTTACAGAGAAGAAAAATGAATTCCAGGGAGGGGAGTGAGGAGTCCGAGGTCATCCAGTGTGAATGCGGGCCCAGGCTTCTGATTCTAGAATCTGTGTAAGTGGTACTCTAGAGACAGAGGTTGTTCTCTTCCACCCACAAGGCGAGCCCCTCTGAAGCCTTGTGCTACATCTCTGGATGCATGCTTCAGGGGCCCTCCACTTGTCCCTCATCCCTAGATTTGTTTGCTTAAAACTCATTGTACTGGGTGAAGTTTCCCATGCAGCAGCTGTTAACGCCACTGCCTGAGCAAGAAGAAGGTAGTCAAGCTAACCAGGGGACCCTGGAGCCTTACCCCCTAGGGAACGAATGCAGGGCAGGGCTGTTGACTCCAAGTGAGCCAAAGTATAAAGATCTGCTGGGGGGACCCTCCTCATTTCTGAGCAGATGAAGATTTGCCTTGATGACCTGCACCAGAAATCAGGACACCAGAAGTCAGTTGTGCCTCACAAAAGAGGGCACCTTGCCAAGGAGGCCCTCCTGAGCCCTGAGTCCCTGGGGCCTCCCCTCCCAAGCCCACATTGCTCATGTTGTAATTGCCACACAATCTCTCTGTCCACACCCTGGTCTTTGGGCCCCATGAAAGTAGCGCCAGCCACCAAGCTCGCTGTCAACAGTGCCTCATACACAGCAAACTTTCAAAAGTAGAATTTTATGCTGGGTAAGTATCTTAACAGAAATCACAACACGTGCCAGTTAGAATGGCGATTATTAAAAAGTCAGGAAACAACAGATGCTGGAGAGGTTGTGGACAAACAGGAACGCTTTTACACTGTTGGTAGGAGTGTAAATTAGTTCAACCATTGTGGAAGACAGTGTGGCAATTCCTCAAGGATCTAGAACCAGAAATACCATTTGCCCTAGCAATCCCATTACTGGGTGTATATCCAAAGGATTATAAATCATTCTACTATAAAGACACATGCACATGTGTGTTTATTGCAGCACTATTTACAATACCAAAGACTTGGAACCAACCCAAATGCCCATCAATGATAGACTGGATAAAGAAAATGAGGCACATATACACCATGGAATATTATGCAGCCATAAAAAAGAATGAGTTCATGTCCTTTGCAGGATCATGGATGAAGCTGGAAGCCATCATTCTCAGGCAACTAACACAGGAACAGAAAACCAAACACTGCATGCTCTCACTCATAAGTGGGAGTTGAACAATGAGAACACATGGACACAGGGAGGGGAACATCACACACCGGGGCCTGTCAGGGGGCAGGGTGCAAAGGGAGGGAGAGCATTAGGATAAATACCTAATGTATGCGGTGCTTAAAACCTGGAGATGGGTTGGTAGGTGCGGCAAACCACCATGGCCCATGCATGCCTATGTAACAAACCTGCACCTTCTGCACATGTATCCCAGAACTTAAAGTAAAATAAAAAAATAAAGAAGTAGCCACTACGCTAATCCCAATTTAAAAAGAAAAGAAATCACAACAAATGTGATTTCTAAGAGATTATTCCTGCCAGATGTGGCAGGGGGTGGTGCAAGGCTGTGGTGTCCTGGTGCGTGCACCTGTGCATGAAAATCCATGCGTATGTGGGCTCCCAACAGGACAGGAAATCTATCGAGTACCCACATATGTTACCTGCACTGATCCTTCAAACATTTCTACAGGATCATTCCTATCATTGCTATTCCCATTTATAGAGAGCTGAAGAGTGGCACAGGAGCTACTGGTTCAGGGCTACAAGAACCTGGGTGGACTCAGGTTTGGCCAACTTCAAACCCTACTTCCTAATTGCTATACTATTTCTAGCAGCTTCTGGACACAGATGCTAAGGCAGCAGACAACGATGTATTGTTAAATAACTTATGATGGGTGTGCTGTCAGTGAGACCCAGATGGGGAATGGAGAACCAGGATAGGGAAAGAGAGGAACACAGGCCTGGGTACATTTCAGAGGTCCTGAGAAGGGCACTTCAGCCTGATTGTCAGGCAACTTGGGAGTGAGCCTTACCTCCCATCCTGAGACAAGGGAGCTGGGTTTCCATGACCCTGTGTTAGTAGCCATTTGTTCACAGCAAGGGTTGGGGTGAGGATGGGGGATGATGGGATTCAAACTTCCAGGAAAGTTTAATTATTGGACAAAATGCTTCCTATTGTCTGGTAGTGGTCCTCCACAGGGAAGCCCCAGGTTCTGGGGACTGGAAACACATTAAAATAGGGTAGAAGAAGCACAGAAATGCAGGTGGGGTGTGGAAGGGGCTATGTGCTGCATGCCTACAGCTTGTGTGAAGGACGTTCAGTTGAGTAACTATTAATTCTGACAGGGGCAGGAGACTGCCCTTAGACCACCTGGTCGTTGAAGGCTGCATGCATTCTTTCTATAAGTCCATTGGGAGGAGAGGTGGGAAAGAAAGAAAAAGGAAGGGGTAGGCATTCAAAGTTGAAGGAGCCGCAAAAACAGGAGCTGAGATGAGTCAAGGCACAAGACTGCACGGAGACTGATGGCAGCTCCTGAAGGAGGGCCCTAGTTGGCCAGCAGGTATCATGGCACAATCTCAAGGACAAAGGATACAGCGACAATGCTGGCTTGGCCCAAAGGAAGTGGGGTGGTCACCCACGTCCCTGACAGAGCAGATTCCTGGCCTGCTCGGAGTGGAAGGAAATGGCCCCTGGGCTTGGCGTTTCTGAGTTGACTGCTGTGACCTGCCTGGAAGCCAAAAAGATGGAAGAGCCCCTTTTAAGTGCTTCGCTTAATCAGGAAGGCCACTCTGCCACCCACCCTGCCGGCCACCCTGCCGGCCCTGGGTAGGCTCTTCTGTGGCCCCAGGCTGGTACTTAGAGCCTGGGGGCTGCAGTGTTTTACCTGCTTAGAATTCTCCATGAAAACAGACATATTTGATATTTAGGTGCTTTAATGGACCCTGAAAAGAAATTAGATTGATTCATTTGAAGAATAAATGTCTGTCCCCCGCCCTCTACATGGTAAAACTCTTAAATGCTTCTACTTAATGGAAATGGAAATTACCTCTCAAAACATTACGAAAACTAATCATGGCAATTTTTATATGTTTCTGCAATTTACTGTGCTATCTTTTCTCTTGCTTTGATGAGCAATGACTAGTAGATGCCTGTTTTGTGCCTGATCATTTACCGCAGCCTCACTCGACTTGAACAGACCCCGCTCCCAAGCATGATTCAACTGATCAGCCCCCTAAGGGAAAGAAAGAACATCTCTAGGTAGGAAGAGGCTGTAGAATCTATTAAGCAGCAACATTTTGGTGGAAGAAAAGAGCCAAGGCTAAGTATATTTAACATCTGTTCACACAGACATGGACATACCAATTACTTTGTAACCCTGAACTCAAAAGAAAAAAACAAATCTGAGACCCGCAAAACATAAGCAAGCCTTTGAAGAAAGCATAATTACATTTTAAATTGTCTTACACCTGTTTTATCTTCCTGGAATACCTGAACTCTCACATTCAATTAATTAGCATTCATCTTTGTATTTCTCAGGGCATAGTACAATTTCTGGCTTGTAGGAGGCATCTGAAAAATTTGTTGAACTCAGATAAATATCAGTTTTGATCCAAATGTCATATGCTTGACTGACAAGTATAATAAGTGAGTATGTTAGAAATAAGACAGACCAAATCAATTATACATACACACATATATATACATGTATATAGTTATATGTATAGACATTTATATGTATAGGAAGACCACTTGAAATTATATACACACATGCATGTATATGTATACATACACATGTATGTTTGTGTGTGTATATGTTATGTCTTATGATTACTACAAAGAATAGTGAAAGTAGCATTCAATTTGAGTACTGAGACACACAATGAAGTTTCTGAAAATCCCCATCACACTTTTACTAAGAAAAATTTATGTTCTCTTCTATCTGCATAACTAGCTGTTGGCAAGCCACATCCTATTGGCAGGCCTCCTCTTAGAAACTATTAGATGAGGCCAGGCATGGTGGCTCACGCCTGTAATACCAGCACTTTGGGAGGCTGAGGCGGGCGGATCACTTGAGGTCAGGAGGGCAAGACCAGCCTGGCCAACATGGTAAAACTCCATCTCTACTAAAAATATGAAAATTAACCAGGCATGGTGGCACACACCAGTAATCCCATCCACTCGGGAGGCTGAGGCAGGAGAATCATTTGAACCCAAAAGGTGGAGGTTGCGGTGAGCCGAGATTGCACCACTACACTCCAGTCTGGGAGACTGAGCAAGACTCCGTCTCGGAAAAAAAAAAAAAAAAGAAAGAAAAAGAAACTACCAGATGAGACTGTACAACCTGGCTTTCCCTTGAATGTTTAGACCTCGTCTCTCTAAGGGTCCACAGGAATGCAGCAATAATACAAAAAGCCTGTCACAGTGTATCATTCTTTTTTTTTTTTTTTTTTTGAGACAGAGTCTCACTCTGTCACCCAGGCTGGAGAGCAGTGGCGCGATCTCTGCTCACTGCAACCTCTGCCTCCCGGGTTCAAGCAATTCTCCTGTCTCAGTCCCCCAAGTAGCCAGGACTACAGGTGTGCACCACCATGCCTGGCTATGTTTTTCTATTTTTAGTAGAGATGGGGTTTTGCCATGTTGGCCAGGCTCGTCCTGAACTCCTGACCTCAGGTGATCTGCCTGCCTCGGCCTCCCAAAGTGCTGGGATTACAGGTGTGAGCCACCTCACCTGGCCACAGGCTGTATCATTCTTTAAGGCCATTGTGGACACAGAGATTAGCAAATGCTGCTGGTCACAGTCTTGGTCCTGAGCTGGTTGTCCCAGCCATTCCTGTATCCCACTCTCTTATCGTCCATCGATGTCCATCGTCCCATCTTACCTTCACACTGAATGTTCAGCAACATCCCTCCTGTTTAACCTTGACATCTGACATGGTTTTGCTATGTCCCCACCCAAATCTCATCTTGAATTCCACATGTTGTGGGAGGGACCCAGTGGGAGGTAACTGAATCATGGAGGCAAGTATTTCCCATGCTGTTACTGTGATAGTGAATAGGTCTCATGAGATCTGACAGTTTTAAAAAGAGGAGTTCTCCTATACAAACTCTGTCTCTACTTGCCTGCTGCCAGCCATGTAAGACGTGACTTGTTCCTTCTTGCCTTCCCTGGTGATTGTGAGGTTTCCCCACCCGTGCGGAACTATAAGTCCAATTAAACCTTTTATTATGTAAATTGCCCAGTCTTGGGTATGTCTTTATCAGCAGCATGAAAACGGACTAATATAGCACCCCTTCACCCATGCTATGAGGGCCCTCTGTCTCACTTACATCAAATCACCCTGTTTAAACATCCCTTCTGTCACCTTTGCCTTAGGAACACTTCTGTTGGCTCCATCTGCAAGCTTCCCTTGAATGCTTGACTTCCCTTGAATGGTAAGACTTTTTATTAACTGTAAATATTAATAATAATAGCTGCATTTTATTTTTCCCATTTTGTATCAAGCACTATGCTAGGGGCTTTGCCATCATGCTCTCAAATCCTCTCTGAAATCCTAGGCAAAAGGTATGACTATCCCCATTGTGGTAAAAAAAAAAAAAAGATACATGGAACAAAACAGCCAAATGAAATCATTTATTCCAACAAGATCATTCAAGTACTGAGTATCAAACACATCATTAAAGTCCAAATGTTTTCACTCCTCCTGGTTCTCTTCCAATATGTTATATTTTTTTGCCTAAAGATATATTTTTCTTTTTTCCCCTCAGAAATGCATACAGATAATGGAAAATATGTTTGGATAGTTGGCCAGAAATAGGACTGCCAGAGTTTCCTCCCATCACTGTACATGCAGACGGTGCTTCCAATGAATGGCGAGAGTCTATTTCCGTTCCCCTGGGGCTGGCCTTGTCACCTGCCCTGAACAATGAACTGTGGAGGAAGCAACCCTGGGCCAGTCTCCATCTAGCCCTTAAGTGGCCTGGAATCTTCTTCATTTTCTCTCTGAGGAACTCAGCTATCATGTAAGAAGTCTGACCACCCAACTGGAGACAGAAGCCCAGCTGTCCCTTATCTGGTGCAGCCACTCCAACCAAGGGGTCAGACACAGATGAGTGAAAGCCATCTTGGCTGCTCCATCCTCAGCTGAGATCTCAGCTGAAGGTAGTGCATAAATGTCCCCAGCCTAGGCCGGCTAACTCAAAACATTATAAAAGAATAAGCCATTGTTAAAAGTCACAAGTTTTGGAGTGCTTCATAATGCAGCGGTCTCTAACCAAAAATAGTATAATTGGAAAATTCACCTTGAAGAAGAAATACAAATTCTGCACATCCCTCACCTGGGGCACAATCTCACTGTAAATTATTGCTGGCCACTGTGTTAGTATTCTGTTCTAAACAGTGTGCTACTGTAAAGCTCAAGGCATACCAACTTCATCATAATTATTCTTCTGTTAAACTATACTAGAAAAGAAAATAGTTTTTTTTAATTTTCTTTGTCTCTGTGCAGCACTATCTCAAGCCCTTCTCTTCCCCCATTACTCGCTGGGCTCTGCCAACCACTGAGCATCCTGCAGCCCTCTGGTCCTCACAGCTGGGGCCTGCCACCTCCAAAAGATGGCTCATCCGGTGACAGGACCCAAGCTCCTGTTGTCCACAGTCACAAGGAAGAAGCAGAGTCCTTGATGGGAGCCTGGGGATGGCTTTCATCAGGCCGGCTGTGGTGTTATTTCTGCTTCATTTCTAGGTCTCTCTCCGAGGCTTTTACCTTGACCCTGAGAGCAGGTTCCTCAAACCCCTGATGATATGACCACAGGTAGGACTAACTGGCTACTTACCTTGTGCTGGTTCTTGTTCTGACATATGTATATTTAGAACCTCTGTGAAATAGAAAGTGTCCTTTTTATTTATAATTTCTAAGACAAATATCTATGAAGAATGCATTTTTATCCTCATATTTCAGGAAACTAAAGTTCAAGCTGCTCATGTTATTATCCAATGTACACATATGGACACTGGTTCACGCAGGGCAGGGTCCAAATCCCCTGCTCTCTCTGTGGACATCAGGGACCTTCTTCTGTTGGAAGGTAGGGTGGGGAAGGGGTGAAGCACAGGATGATAGGAAAGGAGGGAACTACTGGATTCTTAAATCACTCTGGATCTACACTGGACCTAGAAGAATGGATGGCCTATTTATCAGATGCCTGATTCCTTCCCAGGAGAGAGGGGTGGAGGGAAAGAGGAGGAACACCTTGGAAATATGGCAACTTGACTGTTATTTAATGCTTCACTCTGCTCAGAGGCAAGGGAGAAGCCGGTGGCCATCAGTGTCTTTCCTTTTGTAGATCACAGACGTGAGTTATCCTATTGCTCTGAAACCACAGGCTTCTTCTCATGTTCTATCATGTGGCCTGGGGAACCAGGTCCCCCTCCAGATGTCTTCCATGGTAAATTTAAGCAGACCACCACATCTACTTTCCTGACTTGTGGGTATTCAATTGCATGTGATTCCTCTCACCATAACACGTTGCAAATTCCAAGTGAATTATTTCAAGTGTAGCTACGACCAGTACTCTTAGCTCTACTGAACTGGATTTCTACAACATTCTTGGCTACTCGTACTTTATAATTAAACAGATTTTGCACAGTTCTGTCTGTTTACTTTAATGCTCCCTACCCTCTACCCTACCCTTTAAGTCTTTCTACTTTTTTGTTTGTTTGTTTGTTTTGTTTGTTTGTTTGTTTGTTTGTTTTGGAGCTCCACTCTGTCACCCAGGCTGGAGTGGAGTGCAGTGCAGTGGCACAATCTTGGCTCACTGCCACCTCCGCCTCCCAGGTTTAAGTGATTCTCCTGCCTCAGCCTCCTGGGTACTGAGATTGCAGGCACCTGCCACCATGCCTGGCTAATTTTTTTGTATTTTTAGTATGGGCAGGGTTTCTCCTTGTTGACCAGGCTGGTCTCAAACTCCTGACCTCAGATGATCTGCCCACCTCGGCCTCCCAAAGTGCTGGGATTACAGGCATGAGCCACTGCACTCAGCCTCTCCTTCTTCTTAAGGTCTAGCTAGTCTACACAGTCCTCCCAAATTTACTAATGCAAACTCCTAATAGCTCTACTAGTTAATATTATGTCTGTCTTTATTTCTGGCATGGTAAGTTCTCTTTTTCTGACTCAACACTCTGTGATAGACTACCTGCTCAGAGCCCTGGTTACCCACTTTGTACTACAGCCTTCTCAAGATCAGGATCTGAGTTGTCCTTGGCAATCCTTCTCCTCAAGCTGGGAGCACTGCTCTTGGACCCCTCACGGTGTATGAAAAGTGCCACCGACACCGCCTACTCACTCAGTCCTCTGTACCTAGTTGATTCCCAGGTTCCCTTTAACAGGCTTCTCTACCCACTTGCTGGATGTCATTTCCTACCAGCGTCCTCCCTGACTTGACTTTAACCAACCCTCCACAGCCAGTTTATCTCCAAATACTGGCTGTTCCTGGGAAAGTGTATTTTTCTTAAGCCAGGTTCCCCTGGCCACGATGTACACATATGGCCACCTCCAACTGTTGGTTTCCATTTCCAAAATTCGCCATCCAACATTCACCACAGATTGACTGAGTATGTCTACATGCCTTGCACTCTGCTGTGCCCTGGCGAGCAGTGACAAAGGGAGGTTCGCCATTGGGGGCAAGTGCCCCATTGCCATTCTTCTGCTCACCTGTCTGCCCAGCGATGGAGGCACTCAGTCTGTGGGGGATCCTTGAAGACACCTTCAAGGTCACTCGGATCTGGTAATACCTAAGAAAAGAGAAGAGGACAGGGTGCTGAAGATCAGCCTTCTTAACGTTGACTTCTAAAAATACCTAGAATTAATCCTGAAAGCCATAGGAAATCAGGGAATTTCTTGGCAGCATGCACGATCATCTGGCATCAATGAGAAATGCATTTTATCAGCAGAGTTGGAGAGGGAAGCGACGGGGCAGTGTTGGAGATTGGAAGTTGAGTTCACTTGAGATCACGCAAGACTGAACAAGGTTGGAGGTGATGGGAATAGAGAAAAGAAAGAGATGGGTCATGTGACACAGTTTCATTAAGAGGTGTGGGTTTTATTTAGTCAAGAAAGGTTATTGTTATAGGAAAGTAGGTTATTTACGCACAGTGGAGAATCCATCTATAAATTGAGTTTCTATCATATTGCAACACAAAAACCACTTCCTTTAGTAACACAGCCACTGAGTTATTCTTGGAAGTGTTGCCAAATGCACTTTTCCCTGTGTATTTCACCTTCCTTAATTTTAACATAGCACTCCCATTTTCAAATTCCACCATTTCAGGACAATGTGTAGGTTCTCCTGATGTCAGTTAACTCTCTAATGTGCCCTCTTTTGCCCCAAGTACAGAAGTATCTTTTGAAGTTCTGTGCTTTGCAATTAATGACTTTTTGCTTGTAAGCATTTGAGGACATTTCTGGCATCATCATTGTTCTCTTCTTTTACTGATTTGAAACCCATTGTGAAATGGAATGTGAATAAACCAAAGTGAAATATAAGGAAAATGGACCATGAACACATCAGTCTCCTGTGGCTCATCGAGCTCATAGCTGGGCGAGCACCCTGCTATTGATATCCTTGCACTGCACATACACTCATGGAATGTTTCTGTTGGCAGTCTCATGCTTGTTTTTAACGTATAAATGATGAACAAAAATGAAGAGAAAAGGGCACTGGCGCTGGATTCATAGCTGCAGCATGAGTGACACATTTCCAGCTGTGTGACTTTAAGTACATCACATAACTTCTCTGAACTTGTTCCTGTATCTGTAAAATGAATATATATATATATATATTGAGATGGCATCTTGCTGTGTCGCCCAGGCAGGCATATAGTGGTATGATCTCAGCTAACTACAACATCTGCCTCCTGGGTTCAAGCAATTCTTCTGCCTCAGCCTCCCACGTAGCTGGGACTAGAGGCACGCACCACCACGCCTGGCTAATTTTTGTATTTTTAGTAGAGAAGGGGTTTCACCATGTTGGTCAGTCTGGTCTTGAACTCCTGACCTCATGATCCACCTGCCTCAGCCTCCCAAAGTGCTGGGATTACAGACATAAGCCACCATGCCCGGCCAAAATGAGTATTTTTTAAAAGTACGTGCTATGACTTCTGTTTCCAGAAAGATGAGGTGACAGACATACTTTACCCTATTTTTCTCACTAAGCACAACAAAAACTCTAACTGTATACAGAAAACAAGCAAATGAAGATTCTTCAAGGTAGAGAGGAAAGCAGACAGGTTAGGAACCTCAGGACCCAAGGAGAGACATGCTGGTGAGGCTTCTGCATTTCCTGTTGCCTCATATATCCCAGACTGGATACTGGAGAAGCCAAGAAGCCAGAAAAGCTAATAGCCACCAACAAGAAAATTATACAAAAAAAAGCCCTCTCCCTCCAGCCGAAGGATCAGGAAGAGAACAGCCTAGCAAGACAGAAAACTTTTAGGCAACAGCTGTCTACTCCAGTCAAGAAACAGAAAACACTGTGGGCCCACCTCCACCCACACCAGCAAAGGCAAAGTGGGAAGTCTAGACACCCGCCATCCCCAGACTGCATGAAAACACTGCATCCCCACCCAACCTGCCAAAAGAAGGACTTCAGCAGGGAGCCAGGCTTCCATCCCTAACAGATGGCAAAGAGAACCCCACCTGTTCAGTTGAAGTGGAGACCATGTGGGGAGCCTGGACCTCCACCCACCACCCCGCAGTAATGAGGGCATACATATGCCCATGTGATTTTCACAAAGGTGCAAAAGCAATTCAATGGAGCAGAGATCGCCTTTTAAAATAAGTTGTCCTGAAGCAATTGGCTACCCATAGACAAAATAGCCACTACCAAACAAACAAACCTCAACTTTAATTTCATATCTTATAAAGAAACTATTAATAACTCAAACTAGATTGTGGACTTAAACGAAAAATATGAAACTATAAAACTATTAGGAAACAGAGAAAAGTTTTTAAATTATTCATTTTTTATTTCTTTGAGACAGAGTCTCACTCTGTCACCCAGGCTGGAGTGCAGTGGTGCGATCTCGGCTCACTGCAACTTCCGTCTCCTGGGTTCAAGTGATTCTCCTGCCTCAGCCTCCCAAGTAGCTGGGATCACAGGTACCCACCGCCATTCCCAGCTAATTTTTTTATTATTAGTAGCGACTGCATTTCACCATGTAGGCCAGGCTGGTCTCGAACTCCTGACCTCAGGCAATCCACCTGCCTTGGCCTCCCAAAGTGCTGGGATTACAGGCGTGAGCCACCATGCCTGGCCTAAAACATATTCTAAACACAGAATTAAGCAAAGAGTTTTTATACTTGGTACAGAGAACATGAACCATAAAAGAAAAACATAATAAATTTTGTTTGTTTGTTTGTTTGCTTGTTTGTTTATTTTGAGAGATGAGGTCTTGCTATGTCGCCCAGGCTGGCATCAAACTCCTGGTCTCAAGTGATCCTCCCACTTCGGCTCCCCAAAGTGCTGGGATTACAGGTGTGAGGCACTGCACCCCGCAGATAAATTTTAGTTCATTAAAACTAAACACTTTTGTGCTATGAAAGACACTGTTAAGATACAAGCTTCATTGTGGGAAAAAGTAGTTGCAAATCACATGCAGTGGACCTCAGTATCTGTGTATTCTGTATTTGGGAATTTGTTTACTTAAAAAAATTTGTCTTAGCCCCAAATGCAACACTCACAGCACCTTTGTGGTCATTCACAGACATGAACACAGTGGTAAAAAGTTTGAATCTTCTGACACTCAGGTGCCCAACTGAGGTTAAGCAATACTAAAAACAAGTATCCCTTTTGCAATTTATTTAGTCCCACATGTTTTTGTACTCTTTGCTTTTTGTTGGTGTTTCACTGTTTGAGATGGACCCCAGGCATAGTACTCAAGGGCTGTCTAGTGTTCCTAAGGGCAGGAATGCTGTGATGTGCCCCATGGAGAAAGGATGTGTGTTAGATGAGCTTCACTCAGCTATGAGTTACAGTGCTGCTGACTGAGATCAATGGTAATGAATCAACAGTACATATTAAGTGTGCGGTATCTTTAGACAGAAACACATAAAACAAGATTATGTATTGATCAGTTTGGCAGAAATGTGACCAGAGGCTCACAGGAACCTAACCCTCTATTTCCCCCAGGAACAGTGGTTCAGCATTTGCTAATTCAGTGTTCACGGTGACTTTACAGAACATACTACTGTAAATATTGAGAATTGACTATCTGACAAAGGACTATTATCTAGGATATATAAAGAACTCTTGGAACTCAGTAGTAAAAACAAACACACCAATTAAAAAGTGGGCAAACGCAAGAAAAATTTCACCAAAGGGGACACACAGAGGGCAAACAAGCTCATGAAAAGATGCTCAAATGTTCATACACAAAAAGGAAAACAGAGTATCAATGCAGTCTCTATTAAAATGCCAGGTCAGGTGTGGTGGCTCATGCCTCCAATCCCAGCACTTTTGGAGGCCGAGGCTGGAGAACTGCTTGAGCCCAGGCTAGGCAATATATGGAGACCCCATCCCTACAATCAATCAATCAATCAATCAATCAATTAGCTGGGTGTGGTGGCAGATGCCTGTAGTCTGTAGTCTCAGTTACTTGAAGGGCTGAGGTGGGAAAATCACTTGAGCACAGGACGTTGAAGAGGAAGTGAGCTGAAATCACAACACTGCACTCCAGCCTGGTTGTCAGGCAGAGACCTTACCTCAAAAAAAAAAAAAAAAAAAAATTCCAAGGGCATTTTTTATACAAATAGAGAAAATAGTTCTAAAATATGTATGGAACCACAAAAGATATTAAACAGCTATAATACAATCTTGAGAAAAAAGAAAAATGAACAAGGTAAAATGGCCACTTACAATCGAAAGCAAATATTTGCAAACAATATGTCTGATAAGGGATTAGTATTCAAAATGTATAAGAAAATCATGCAACTCAATAGCAGTAGTAATAATAATAATAATCATAATCATAATCCAATTTAAAAGGACAAAGGACCTGAATACACATTTTTCCAAAGAAAACATTCAAATTACCAACACGTTTGTGAAAAAGTACTCAATGTTACTAATCACCAGGGAAACACAAATCAAAACCACAACATGTCACCTCATACATTTTAGGACAGTTATCATGACAAAGACAAGAAATAACCAGTGTTGATGAGAATGTGGAGAAAAGAAAACCCTTGTATTCTTTTCTGATGAGAATGTAAATTGGTATAGCCATTATGAAACATAACATGGAAGTTCCTCAACAAAGTAAAAATAAAATTGCCATATGACCCAGAAACCCCCTCTGCTCATGTATACCAACAGGACGTCAAAGTCAGCACCTCATGGAGAGATCTGCACCTCCACCTTCATTGCGGCATTAGTCACAATAGCCCAGATACAGAAACAACATAAGTGCCCAGCAATGGATCAATGAATAAACTGTGGAATACATATCAATGTACACACACACACACATACACACGCACACAAACAATGGAATGTTATTCAGCCTTTAAAAAAAAAAAGATACTTCCATGATCAACAACATGGATGAAACTGAAGAACATTATGCTTAAGTGAAATAAGCCAGATACAGAAAAAAAAAATACATGATCTCACTTACATGTAGAACATTTTTTAAAAATGGAAGTCAAACACACAGAAAGAGAGAATAGGATGATAGTTACCAGGAACGGAGAAGGGAAAGAAAGAAGAAATGGGGAAATGTAGGTCAAAGAGTATAAACTTGCAGATATATAGTATCAATAAGTTTAGAGATCTAATGTACAGCCGGAGGATTACAGTTAATAATATTGTATTATATACTGAAATTTGCTAAGAGAACAGATTTTAGATGTACTTACCACAGAAAAATTTAAAATAAAAAAGAAGGCCACTTTGGAAGACAGTAGATGTGCTACTCTGCTCACATATAATGATCATTTCACTGTATATTTGTTTATCAAAACATCATGTTGTCTACTTTAAATACATACAATAAAATAAATGTTTAAAAAAGATATTCAACATCATCAGACAAAATACTAATTAAAACCACAATGAGATGCTACAATTCACTCATCAAAATGACTAAAATAAAAAACATTGACAACACCAGATACTGGCAATTATGCAGGCAAAGTGGATCACTCACACATTGCTGGTGGAAATGTAAAATGGAACAGCCACTGTGGAAAACGTTAGCTAGCTTCTTTAAAAATTAAACATACGGCCGGGCGTGGTGGCTCACGCCTGTAATCCCACCACTTTAGGAGGCCAAGGCAGGTAGATCATGAGGTCAGGAGATGGAGACCATCCTGGCTAACACGGTGAAACCCCATCTCTACTAAAAATAGAAAAAGTAAGCCGGGGGTGGTGGCGGGCGCCTGTAGTCCCAGTTACTCGGGAGGCTGAGGCAGGAGAATGGCGTGAACCTGGGAGGCGGAGCTTGCAGTGAGCCGTGATCGCGCCACTGCACTCTAGCCTGGGGGACAGAGCGAGACTCCATCTCAAAAAAAAAAAAATTAAACATACAACTGTCAAACAACCCAACAATTGTCCTCCTAGGCATTTCTCTTAGAGAAATAAAAACTTACTTATGCAAGAACTTGTTCAAAATGTTTAGAGAAGCTTTATCCACAATACTAAAAACTGAAACAACCCAGATGTCCTTTAGTAAATGAATAAACTGTGGAAACTACTCCTCAATAAATAAGAATGAACAATTCATACACAGAACAATCTGGATGGATCTCCACACAGTTGTGCTCAGCAAAATAAGCTAATTTGAAAAAGGTGTATATTTCCATTTACATGGCAAGTTTAAAGTTGCAAAATTATGAAAATATAATACAGATTAGTGGCTGCCAGGGGTTGGGGAGTGGATGGGAGAGACAGGCAAGCGGGTGTGGCTATCAAAGAGCAACATAAAATGTGAGATCCATGTGGTGATGAAAATAATTTGTATCCTGACTGTCCATATTAATATCCTGACTGTGAAATTGTACCATAGCATTACAAGATACTACCATTAAGGAAACTAGATAAACATTATATGAGATGTCTCTGTACTACTTCTTAAAACTGCATGTGATTCTACAACTAACTCAAAATAAAACATTTAATTGAAAAACATAAAAGGCATCTGTCCTGTTCAACAGGAAAATCACAGTGACTGGATCTATCGGAAAGGATAAGGCTCCATACCAACTGGAGAAAACGCAAACGCCTACAGGGGCCAGGCAAATTACAAAAATGAAATTGTAAGAAAACCTTAGGTTCCACCAAATCTATCTTTTTATTTTCTGCTTTCGATGGATATATGGGACCAGAAACAATAACCTACCATCAGAAAATCCCAGTGGAAGCACATTTACAAATGACCATGACATGTGCCTCTGTGTGAGGGCAGCAGTGGCCGCCTTGGCCACAAGAGCAGCTGCTACTTAGCAGTGGCTTATTACGACCCCGCAGAAACGTTGACTGCGTGTTGCTAGATCTTTCAGTTTTTCAGGGGAAGACAGAAATTTAATTTTGTAATAAAACATCTTTAAAATGCTAAATATTGGTTCACAAATCAATGGCAATGACAACAGCAACATCAGCAATAGTAAAAACAATTAGCAGCGGCAGCCATGGCCACAACGTTAGCAATAAAGCACTGTGTCAACAAGATAAAACACATTTGCAGACTCAATCCTCATGGGCCAATAATTGGCAAACCCTGATTGACACAAATACAAGATGTTACTTTTAGTATTTCTTTAATAAAAGATCTATGTATTTCAGTAATTTCATGAAGAAGGAAAGGGACACGAATCCCATCAGCACCGCCACCAACTGTCACATTGAAAGGGTGCCTTCTCTGAACATATTAATACAATGAGTCAGTCATTGCCAGGGGCTATGCATCCCTCTCCCATCCCACTGCACTTGAAGTGGTTACAGCTATGCTCAAGATTTATTAAGCATTTATGTGGCAGGACCTGTACTAGCAACTTCCATATATGCAATCTTGGTTGATCCCCCACAAATCCTATGTGAAAGCAAGTAGCAGCTCAAGGGTAAATGAAGGAAGGCATTGAGCCATTGGAAAGATCTAACCAGTTATCCGAAGCCACAGAGTTGGCAAAGGGCAACCAGGATTCTAACTCCAGAGATGGGTGTTTCCTTTTCCCTGATACCCCTCATAGGAAGCACATTTTGTTGTATAGCTACGTCTCTTTTATGGCTGATTCCAAAGTGCTTTTGAATTGTTTCTTAAAAGCCCTTGATGCTACTGAATCTTACTTCAAGAACTTAATTATATTGAACTTCAGATACTTTATAGGAATAGGGTGAAAGTTTACATTTCAATTAGGTTGACCCATTCAGGTTCTGTCCTGATTAAACAGAATGCTAAAACTGCTTTAGTAATTCCCTTTTATCTCATGGGAAATTTCTACCAAGTCATAAATCCACAAACCACATATTCATATATGATGTGCAAGATACTGTTTGATCCCCATAGGATGTCTTTAATGTACTTACTATGATTTCTGTCTTAAAGATGGGAAAATTAACATTTAGTGATAAAGATTTGTGCAAGTTCACAGACTCAGTAAGTAAATCTACAAGTTTATTTTCTGTTGTTTTTTCTTTGTTTGTTTGTTTTGAGACAGAGTCTTGCTCTGTCACCCAGGCTGGAGTGCAGTGGCGCAATCTTGGCTCACTGCAACCTCCGCCTCCCAGGTTCAAGCAATTCTCCTGCCTCAGCCTCCCAACTAGCTGGGATTACAGGAGCAGGCTACCACACTCAGCTAATTTTTGTATTTTTAGTAGAGACGGGGTTTCACCATGTTGGCCAGACTGGTCTTGAACTCCTGACCTCAGGTGATCTCCCTGCCTTGGCCTCCCAAAGTGCTAGGATTACAGGCGAGAGCCACTGTGCCCGGCCTCCAAGTATCTTTTAACCATCTTAGAGCCATCTCCTACTACCTGGAGTCAAGTAAGTTATCATAAAGAAAGGAGCAGTTTGCTTAAATTGTTGGAGAATTATCAAATGGCAAAATAAGATGGGCCATTAGTTTCGTCAGAATGGGGAAAGAAGTTAGGATGTGGAAAACTTCAGGCAGTATGCTGTTGTGTTTCAGTAGCCTAGATTTGCACAGGACTCCTTCTGGGATATAGTAACAAAAATAGTCACCCTTTATTGATTTCCCTCTGTATGACTGGCACTAAACTATGCCCTTTACATAATTTGGTAGGCATAATAATACGCCCCACCCCCTGACATACACCTCCTAATGTTCAGAACCTGTAAATATGTTGGGCAAAACAGAATTAAGGTTGCAGATGAAATTAAAGCTGTTAATCAGCTGGCCTTGAAATTTGGAGATTATTCTAAACTTCATGGGTATACTCAATGCAATCACAAGAGTCTTTCCCTTATAAGAGAAAGAAGGAGGCAAGAGACAGAGAGAGAGGGACAGAGTAGTGCAATGTGAGAAAGACTTGACCAGCCATTGCTGATCACCAGCCAAGGGATGCAGGCAGCCTCTATAAACTAGAAAAGATAAAGAAACAGACTCTTCTACTGCATGGAGACTCCTCTAGAGCCTCCACGCAGTAATACAATCCAGCAGGAATACTGACTTTAGCCCACATTTCAGAATTCTAACCTGCAGAATTCTAAGATAATAATGTTAGGTTGTTTTAAGCCACTTAGGTTATGGCAATATATTATAGCAGTAATTGTAAACTAATGAATACAGGCTTTCAAATTTCCTCCTCATGACAAAACCAACAGACGGGAATAAATATCCTCATGTTAACAACACACAAATTGTGACTCAGAGAAGTTAGGTAATTTGCCCACAGTCACATAGCTAGTCAATGGATAGTTTAGGGATTAAAATGCAGGGCCATTTGGCTAGCACCAAGCTTATTTTAGGGAAGGCAAAGCCAGGTGCTTTAACGTTATAAGCCCACCTCAATTTCCTCATCACTCTTATCACAGGGGCCCAGCTGGATTCTCGCTCTGATCACTAATTTTCTAATATCGTCTCTCGTTTCATGTATTTCATTGTTTTCTCAAAAGCACCTTGAGAACAAGAATGCTACTATTTACTTCTTTTGTATTCCTTAGAGGTCTCACAGCTGTGCCAGAGAGAGAAAAGCAACTAATGAACATCTGTTCTCAGTTGATTAGAGAAATATCCATTACCACCAGCCACTGGAGACAAGCCATGCACCATTCATCTCTGTATCCCCAGAAACTAAAAGAGGACTGATGTGGTTGGCATTCAATAAATGCCAGGTGAAGGAATGAATAAGTGAAAATTCTAAAAATAAAGATTTCCCCAAACAACGGTGTTCTACAATCCAATCCTACTATACAATTCTGTGAGTGATAAAGAATCCACATGCAACTTTTGTAAAATGAGGAGTAATATTCTATAATGGGAATACAGAAATCTGTGACATTTTGTCAAAATCATTTTTCATAGCAGTATAGCATGAAACAACCGCTCTGACTCAGGGGCATCTGACATGACCTAAAATACAAATCATTATTATGAAAAGTCAAACACAGACACTCTGGAGTCTGAACACCTAGGTCCCCAAAGCAAGGTTGGAAAACTTAACGCTAGTAACTTTCCCTCCCTGAGCCTCTCTTTCCTCATGGGCGAGGAAAGCCATACTGGTACCAGCCTTGCAGAATTATTGTGAGGCAGGAACAGGAGCATCCATGGCAAGCATGGGCATAGCATGATGCTCAACCCCATATTTCATTAAAGATATAATGTCTTCATTGCTGTTCCCTAAGACATGTGTGAGACACAGCCTCCCACTTCCATGATCCCAGTCTATCCTCTGGCATCACAGCTGGGATGAAGCTGGGAGAAGGCATGATGCTTTTGGTGGGACACGTTTCAGGGATGCCTGCGGGATACAGTATATGATTATACCAAACAGCACACTCAAGATGTAAATGGTAGGCTATGATATGGGTGTGCCCACACGTCTGGGTGAAAATTATCTTTGAGACTTGTGAAGCAATATAGCATTTTGATTAAGAGGGTAAGCTCTGAAAATCTGCCTGCTTCTGACTGTGTGACCTTGAATAAATCACTGTCACAGTGTCCCTGTGCTCAAGGTCCTCAGGTATAAATGGGGATAGTAATGACAGTAATTTTCCTCATAGTGCCATTATAAGGATTAAATGATTTGTAATATGCAAAGTGCTTATAATGCCTGGCAAGTATTGAGTCTAAATGAGTGCTTTTAATAATAGGTATAATAAAAACAATGATGATGAAGATGGCTTTATGAAGGCACCTTGGGCACCCAGCATCACACTTGTCACATGATAATGGAATGACTTCCCTCTTTCTGTCTGTTCACCCAGGTGTCGAGGTCCCTGTGAAGAGGAGTGAAGTGTCCTTGCTTGCACCTCAGGAATTACAAGAGAGCTGCACATGCTGTGACTGCCAGCAAAGGTCACTGGAAAGTGTGAGCATGACTCTCTCAAAACCGGGCTTGTCTACATGAGCTTCAGGAGGGAACCACGGAAGGAACAATGGAGACAGGCAGACATAGACTCAAATTCCCAAGGATTCAAAACTTGCAGAGGCTCAGTTCCCTTATGTTTAAAGTATACACTGTGATATGAATGTGCAGGGGAACTTTATTTTTAAATGATAGTGAAAACATTGCATATGGCAGGGACTCTGTAAATGGTAGCCATGATCACAGCTTCCCATAAAGCATGTACACATTTCTATAAGCAGTGTTAGTGGAGACTCAAAACAGCTCCTCTGTCCCACACCTGACAAGTGTGGTGCCTACTTAAGGGCAAGTTGGCAGAGGATCAGGATATGAGCTAAGCTTCCTCTGGTCTGGCTAGGGGAGGAGACCCTCTCCTGTGCTATATTGTTCCCCAAAAGGCTGAGTCAATTTAGAGTCAAAAGTAACTCCAGATTGCTTGATACTGTAGGTTTTTCCAGTGAGTTCTGAAAAGCCCGATTAAATACTGGCAGTCCTGTCCTCGGTCTTGTCCTAAGAGTGGGACACCATGACAGAATCAGCAATAATGTAATCAGTGGCTTTCTCTCCTTTAAACAAGCTAATGTCCCATAATCTAATGATAGTCAGATATGGGGAAATTGCACGAGGATTTATAAATAACTAGAGAGGTGAAATATTTTCTTATATGGCCAGGTATGATAAACATAACCTGCCCTACCTCCATCTTTATAAAGAACTGCCATTTGCCTAGACCTCACCTAATGAGCTGTCACACTGCTCTTCCCAGTCTCTTTGCCAGCAGGACACCTGGCACCCTCTGGAATCCCAGCCTCACATAGCTAGCCCCCACCTGACAGGGGAAGACACTGTGATGTGGAGGTGAAACTCCACCCTAGCAGGAAGGCCTGCAAAGTCCTGCCAATAAAAGAGGCCTTGGTGTTCCAAAAGATAAGAAACAAAAAACCTATGAAATGACTAATATATTTTTATTATACAGTATGCACTCATAGGTTGACAGTATGCACCCACCACTGTAGGACTATGAACCATTCTGTTGCATTTTATTGGCCTCAATGGCAATTACTGACATACTTTTCCAAAGAAAGTCCACTCCAATATTTCAGCAGAACTTATCTGGATACTTTGATATAATCACAATATAATAATTCATTCAGATTCCACCAATGTTTACTGTGATGATCCTCTGCATTTCTCTACCCGCATTCTCCTTATTGACCCAGAAGGTTCTATGTGGCTCATGCTGAATTTCCTGCTCACTATCCATAAACTTCTCTTTCCTTACAAAGCAAAGCCAGGTTTTCTCAGGGGAATTACTATACCTACCTAAAAATACCCACCCTTTGCTGACTCCCTTGCAGCTAGGAGAAACCTCATGACCCCCTCTTGGCTAATGAAATACAAGTGCACATTGGCAGGTAAAGCAGACAGGAAATGACCCTTGGGCTGTTTGTCTCATCTCTCAATTTGTGAATATATCCAAAAATATAATTGTGGTTGTTAAAGCAGCCTTTCTCCAGCCATGAGTATTAAAAAGCCATTTGCTAAGCATGGAAGAGCAGAAGGAGAAATCTGAGTCCTTACTGTCCCTGGTGACATGGTTGTGCTGTCTACTTCTGTGTTTCTTGTGGTATCTTGTGCTAGTTAAGCACAAGGGTAAGTTATATGCTTGATTATTTGAAGCCAAACACACCTCTTACTGTGGGATCTGATTGCAGGACCCTCCTGGGCCATACTTTGTGTAGGTGAAAATTCAGAAGAGTTGACACAGACAGTCTGACTTCTCTCACTGCCTTTTTTTTCTGAAAATGGAAAACTCAGCTTTGCCTTGCATAAGAGCCATTAAAATGTAAGAATCTAGGTTGGACTTTTGTGTAGAAGTAAAGCAGATATTTTTTATATACCATAATTGAAGGTTCCTTAATGGAAAACAAAGGCTGTCTTCATGTGGCTGAACCTAACTCCTTGGTATTCTCCAACAGGGCTTGGGGCCAAAGCCACAGGTGACAGGAAAGCACTTCTTTCTTAATTCTCTGTGCACATATCTGTCCAGGAAACTTGAGGGTAGTAAGTGGTCAAAAGTGGAAATTGCAAATCCCCGTGTCCCAGCCAACTATAAACTAGTTGCATTTTCTGCCATTTTTCAATCCTTTGTGTCTAGCACTACGTGGCATCCACACTACGAGAGATCACATTTAATTCTGATGAAAATTCTATGAATTGTACATTGTCATTCCCATATACAGCTAAGGAAGTAAGGTTTTTCAAATTCCTGCAGTCACATGACTCCTAAGTCAGGTAAGAGATCTATGTAGTATTAGATAGCATTTATTCTTCAATTTCTTTTAAATAATTGAGGAATTCCTTAAAAGAAAGTAAACATTTCCAGCCAGACCACTCACCTCTAAAAAGTAGTAATGACAAAGGGTAAAGCCATTTGCCATTTTTTCAGAATCTTAGAAGTCCAAACAAAATTATTTCTTCTTGCCACAGGAAATGTTTAAAAATATCAAACCAGTGATTTCCCTGAATTACCAAAACCACAGAAACTCAGAATGGAAAGAATAATCAGCAACTATTACTTTGATACCTGACAATGTTCCAACCACTATGCTCACCACTCCTAGATCATCTCATGTAATCATCAAAACCATCCCTGTATGGTGGAAACAAATATTAATATCCTTTCAGAAAAACGAGGTAAGATTGAGAGAAGGTAAACTATTTTTCCAAGTTTCTGCAACTTGTAAATTGGAGAGCCTGAGACTCAAGCCCAAGAAATATGATTTGTGAGTGTGTGCTCGTAACAACTATACAATACACCCTATCCTGACCGGGGAAAGAATTAATTAAAAGTCCTGGTTTTATCTACAGGAAGCTGAAAAGCAACTTACATGTAACCGCTTAGCTAATGCATACAAATTCTCTTTGCATTAAGTACTGTTCAATCATTTTACATAAAAGAAAATTCAAGCAAAAATGAACTTTCCCAGGATAAGTAGTAGAGTCAGGATTCAAACAACACAGTCTGATTTCAAAGCCCATATTCTTCTTCTTTCTCATTTTAGACACTGTGTCTCCTCTGAGGGCTAGAGGATTCCCTAGAAATCATTAACCCCCTTAGATTAAAAAAAATCAGAAAATTTAAGTTACATAACAAATATCAAAGCTATAAATGAAAACACTGAGTTGTAGGCACTTAATAAACATTTGTCCAATCAAATTGTGTTTAAATGGAGCCTCCGCAGAAGCCCAAAAATAGTTGCTGCATGCTGATTGTGCACGCCTTCAGGTGCTTTAACTTCACATTGGTATCTTGAAATTGGCCTTGGTGGGAGTATTTATAGCATGCAAATGGACAAACATCATAAATCTTTGTTTGGAAGAGCCAGTTTTTACACATCTATCAGCACCACTGCTCCACCTCCTTCCATCACCACCACCGCTCCATCCTGTTAACCAAAGGAAATCTGAAACCCAAACAGAGGAAGTAAATGGGCGATCTGGAAAGATTTCAAGAAAATTACTGTTGGGTTGGACTCAAACTGTTGAGCCTTCAGGAAATATATATATATTGCTCAAAGAATCCTCATTGAATAAAGCTAGCTAATTAAGCTCTTACAAGCTGCAGGGAAGAATGACCTCTATAAAATGTATGCCTTTTGTACATAAACTTGGAAGTCTGAACAGAATGGCTATAACTTCTCCCATTGCCTCCTCTTCTCATTCATATTAAAACAAAACAAAGCAAATGAACAGCATTAGCAACAACCCTAATGGTGCTTTTTGTGTCAGCTTAAAGCAAACTAACTCTCTGAGCTTCAGTTTTCTCATTTGCAAATGAAGATTTCAGTTATCTTCTGGAGTTGATATAGAAATCAAAATCAATGTGTGTATAGCAAAACTGAGCTTTAACGAATGGTGGGTATTATTACTGCTATGGTTATCTTTGCATATCTACCCTAAATACATTCATCAGCAAATGTCTGTACTCCTAGAAGGAGACCCCTTAAGGAACTCAGACCAGCAACACAAGTAGCTTAGTTGGAGTGACTGTATATAAAAAAAATATGAGATTGCTGAGCTGCTGGGAAACTGAAAAGTGCTTCCCCATCCCTGCATCTCCCTTTGCTGCTTTTATTCATATGGGCTGATGGACCTGTTGTTCCTTTCTAATGAGTCAGCCCAGATGGGGTTCTAGTTTGCATGAGTGGCCATGTGTCAATGTTGTGCTCAAAGAAGTTGCTGCTGCTGGTCTGTCATCCAGGGAGGTACCATTTGCAGGTAAAACGAAAGTTCCTTCTAGAGAGCCAATATGAAACATCATTACAAGATGTCAGATACAGTGGATGCACAACAGGTGTCAGTCCTCTTCCCTTTGGATTCAAGGGAGCATTTGATTTTCTTTGCATTTGTATGGGTTGATTAAATGAGCTTGGCTGAAGCAGGCCTTCAAGCGACTTGCACAGCTTGAAATGTCACGAGTAATTTAAAACCTCAGACCAGAAAATTTGTCGTGCAATATCACACTGTGACAGGAGTTTCTGCAGAGAGAATTTTTCTGATTGGCAAAACCAGAACCTGCAACCAGTTCCAAGCAGTCAGAAGGTGGGAGAAGAGTTGAAAAGCAAAACAACTCACAAGTCTTTCATGCAGAAGGATCAAAGGCATGAAGTGAAAACATAAGATAGAATCCAGGTGCTCAGAAAGACCAGGTTTTAAATGCTGGATTTGCAGTTTACTAATGGTGCATGACTCCAAACAATTCATTTTACCTCTCTGAGCATTTGATTTCTCATGTTAACATTTTTTATGGGGAAGAAATGAGATAAGACACGTACAACACCTGGTACAGTGTAGGAGACACAGTAAGCACCAAGTCCTTCTAAAACTGTAATTTAATTATTATTATAATTATGACATTCATATGTTGCTAATGGAAAGTAGACACAGAAAAGGGGAAGAAGTCTTCCAAAGATTTGCAAAGTCTGTGCTAGATCTCATGACTGCTAATGTTGGCCCATCATCCAATTCATTATACCCATATAGTTGAACACAATTTAATTCTAGGACATATATTAATATGAAGTGATAAGAAAATACTTTCTACAAGTAGGCTGTTACCTTATTGTTCCTGTTACCTTATTGTTCCTTTCAGGTACTCCGTAAATATCAATAATAAGCAGAATATCAGAGTGAAAACAAAGGAAGCCACCAGTTCTTGCAAGTCAACCGTGTGTCAGGCAAGACTGTTGGTGATTTACATTCATTGTCACATTCTATCTGGACAATATTCAAAAAAGATTCTTTCAATATTCCTCCTCCAATATTCCTATGAGGAACCTGAAGTTCAGAACAAAAATTATCTTGCTCATAGACTGTAGCTTACAAGAAAAACTGGGATGCAAGGTCATGGCTATGAAACTCCAAAGACAAAAATATTCTCAAAATTTGTCAAGTCATACATAATGGCTACCCACTGAAATGTCACTGGGGTACATAAAATGACCCATAATAGCCTGAAGAGTGCAAACATTCACAAGTCATGCCAGTGATCGTGATGGAAAAAGCCATTGCAAGCTTTGTGTCCACATCATTCAAATTCTTGCTGCTCAGCTATGCTCAACTGTAAATTGAACATTGCTGAGGACAAGGCACCAAAACAGTGGCTGAGAACACAAGAAGGAATGATGGACTAGTCCCTGACTTGGAGGAGCTTACAGTCTAACAGAGAACAAAACCAATTTCACAAATTATAATCGTAATCATAGGAAACCCCTCAGGACTTCCAAGGGGGTAAGAAAAAGAGTGAGGTTAACTCAGAGTGGGAACAGATTGCCTTTAGTAGAAGACAGGAGTTGATTTAAGGAAGAAGTAAATTTAAAACTATAAGTCCCTACAAGGTAGTAGAACATATGAGAGAGACTTCATGTTGCAAGAAATAGCCAAGAGTACAAAGCCAATAAAAACAGCAAAATGGTTGGAGCAAAAATTGCTATCTTTGATGTCAGTAATTTTCATCAGGGCCTTATTATCATTCTTGTCTCGGGGAACAAGCCTAAAACTGCATTCAGTGTTTTTATATTCCCTGGAGAACCCCAGCATACTTCTTCAGTTTTAGAATGTAGGCCATGACCCAGAGATGATTGAGATGCTGGTAGACAGAGATGCCCTGTAAAGAAATTTTGTGCATGTTGCATATCTCTACACATGAGCTCACCTGACTTATTCAGGTTTCATCCATTTTACAACTCTAAATGAATGCTGATGAAGCTTACATGTCATTTTGGCTCACTCCTAAGAACAGGTAGGTCTTGACCAGGCTGGGGAAGCCGGGACAGCATTTAACCTATTTATGCTGAGGTTGCAATTTTTTGAAATTTTGTGATCAGACCCTGGCGATGACCTTGAGCAGCAGGACATAACTCCCACATGCTTAGCTTTCCAATAATGGAACACTAGGCATAAATGGCTAAGGTGGAGGAACAGCTTGGGGAAATGCGGGAGGGCAAGTCCTAGAGAGCATTGTAGGAACCCTGGGGAGTTGACCTTGGCCAGAGTATGGGATGGGTAACAAGGAAGTGCAAACAGACATTTCCTTCCCAACCATTTACTCTAATAAGTGTTACTATAAAAATAGATGGACCGAGCTACCTTCCACCAGAGGATATAAGTGTAGTAGTTAAGGGAATCAACTGTGAAATCAAACAGAGCTAGGTTTGAGTCATCACCTCCCAGCTTAGGAAAGTTACTTAACTTCTGTGAGCTACTATTCCCTCCTTTGTAACATGCAGATGATCAAAGATCCAATTCATAAGGTTGAGTGAGGGAGACATACAAAAGTTTGCCACAGCCCAGAGAAAGTCTTCAATAGTTATGAGACTATTTGATGCAAGGTGCATGTATATACTATATGTACTCAGAAAATGCATGATGCCTAACTTATCCTTTTGGATGATGTCATGTTCTCCTCTGTTTCCTTTGGAAACAAACAAAACACCCACAAATAATATAGTACAAGTAACAGTTTATGCATGGGCTACAACGACAGGTAAAGTAGGCCACCGAAAACTCCATAAACAAACAGCCACATAGGTGATCGATTGAAAAGCAGACAGTGAGGGACAGAGATAAGTAGATGTTGGGTAGGTAAACAGAGAGATATAGATGGATGGATGGGCAGATGGAAAGATAGGTAGAGAGAAACGGAGAGAGAGAGAGATGATAGAGGAACAAACACACTCACCAACTGTTTTGTCACAGAAAAGATCTCTGACCAATTTCCAGCTCCTTCCACCAGCATGTGTCTCTTTTGAGAATAAACCATCATAACCCTGAATCATGATTCCCTCCCTTGGCTCCCTGTGTCTCTTAATTGCTTTTTGATATGAAAACTCCCAGGTGTCTGAAGTCATTCTGGAGATTTCAAGGGATTTCATTATGTGTGTAGGAATTTCCATTTCCTCATCAATCAAATCTTTATTTCTGCAAAACTGTTCAGACAGAACAACAACAAAAAAATTCCCTTGGCTCCATTTGACTAGGAGATGTATTCTGTAATTACAATGGGGGAGTGTGTTTTAACCAAAAGATCACACATGCAGCAAATTGTCTTTGCAGAACTCCTCACTGGCTGAAGTGAGGAGCAGGTAGAGTGAGGATTCTGGGGTTAGACAGACATGGGGAAGCTGTAAACTCACCTCACAGCTTTGTTGTGAGGGTTCACGAAGCAGTAGGTGGGAGAACTCAGCCCCACATCTGGTAAGCTACTGCAACTTTGGTTATAGTTGTTAATATTAATTCGAACATTATTATAGCTCCAGAAAAAGCCCTGGGTTCCATGTAAGAAGATCTGGGTCAGGAAGTTTGATAGATGTCACTATATAAATATTAACGAATTGAATAGAAGGGAGAAGGGAGAGAGTCCCAATGTTTAAGAAAAGAACGCAGAGACTGCTTGATAAAGTTATGTTGAACAGAACATAAGAATGCTGGCTTGCATCTGGGCATGCTCTCAACCAGCTAGTTAGTGGCAAGCTGTCTGATGGGCTTGTTCTTGCCCAGTCTCTCCAGTCTCCCCTTCCCACCCCAACTCACTCCTCACTCATACCTTTTCCTGACGATAATGCCCAGGCGGCTGCTCTTATTTCTGAAGTAAAGCACTGGCTGCTTATTTTTACTATCAATTGCCTTTTCTTATATGTCTTCCTTAACCTGTAATCAAAGTGTCGTGAGTTCAAAGTTGTGGCTGCTGCTTTATGTGGTTCAGGGCAATGTCAGTCTCTGGTGGACAGAAAGCCACCATTTCCCTGGGCTTTCTTTGTCTTTGAGTACCGGGAAAAGCAAACACCCAAGTTCTGCAAGAACAGAGCCTAGAAAAGTCCAGACACCTCTGAATCCACAGGCACATGGCAGGCCCACAAAGAATACTCATCTCAGGATAACAATCTTGCTGAAACTTTTCTTGCTCAAAGGTACTGCCTTTATCAAATAAAAATAGTACAACTGCTGGCTACCAAGCATGGAATCACTGCCCTGTGCTGCCGCCGAGTCCAGGAGGACACCTTATCTCTAGACTTCAGCAAACCCTCTAAGCATGCTCATCCTCAGATTATTAATGAAGGAAGTCAACTCACAGAGGTTAAGTGGCTTTTCCCAAGGCTGTGATACTGATAATTAGCCAAGCAGGATCCAAGGCAGCTCCAACCACTCTTACAACCCTGTGCTCTCATTACCTCCCCTCTGCACTTTTTCTGAGCAGGACTATATTTTGGAAGGCCCCACATTTCAGGCAATCAATGATCTCCAGAATAAGCTGTCAGCCACTCTCATATAAATGTACATTTTTTTTTTTTTTTGAGATGGAGTTTCGCTCTTGTTGCCCAGGCTGGAGTACAGTGGCATGATCTCAGCTCACTTCAATCTCCACCTCCTGGGTTCAAGCGATTCTCCTGCCTCAGCCTCCCGAGTAGCTGGGATTACAGGCATGCACCATCGCACCCAGCTAATTTTGTATTTTTAGTAGAGATGGGGTTTCTCCATGTTGGTCAGGCTGATCTTGAACTCCCGACTTCAGGTGATCCACCTGCCTTGGCCTCCCAAAAATGCATTAGTTTTAGTCCTGCCTCCCTGGCATGCCACATATGGTAGGTGCTAGGAAACAATTTCCAACTTAATGCAAAGTTCCAAAAACATGAAGTACTGACTAATGAATGGCTCCAATCACAGACACATTATTTGGAAAAGAAATATATTTGGGTCTGTATTTCATCATCTGACTCAGGCATTCAAGTTGCTAATCAAAGGTCTTTGCAGCATTTTTATCAATAATGTGTAAACCCCAAATAGTTTCTTTTATGATACAAGGCTTCAAGGAATATAATGGCTCTTCTATTTTTAGGATGACAGAAAATAGATTAATTCCTTTCTAAAAACAGGTCTAAAAATCGTCATTATCCCAGATTATAGATGAGGAAAGAGGTCCAGAGAAGTTGACTGACTTCTCCAAGACGTACAGTAAAACAGTGGTGAGGCTGGATTTAAAACTAAGGTCCGTCAGACTCTTTGAGCCACAAAACCCTACACTACAGAAAGGTCTTCCAAAGATAAGCACAACACAGTCAACTCTTAGCAACCTCACCTGATGACTAATTAGTGGAGGACTGAAATAAAGTCTTTTCTCTGGGGTGAACGGTAGCATCCCCAAAGCCTGCATTTTGCTTGTTTGGTTAGTTTAGTTTCTACTTCTTTCATAGCAGGCTAAATAAAGTTGGAGTAAAATAATCCAAATACATTTATCTAGGATTTGGAAAAGGATTCTGTGAGAGCTCTTAGATGGGCCTGAGCATCTGGCCCTGTTGTGTCCATGATGGGCTGCTCCTCTGCGAATGGAGAGCCCCCAGGTGATATGGTCAAAAGGTCCCAGAACCATCCCTAACACCAACCCACATGTGACCTTAGGCAAGTCACTTAATGTCTCCAGGACTCTCTGAGTAAATTCCCCAAATGAAAAGACTGAACTACTTATGTTATGAAACCCAGTGCTACATTCTTATTTGGTTTACATTCTTGTTTGGTTTGGGTTTACACCTGGATCATCTGGCTCTGAGTCCAAGGCTTAGGATAGTACATCCCCTGGAGACCAGAGGATACTTCATCTTCAGTCCAAGAGTAGTTCCTTTGGTCTTCAAGGAAAGGGCATGCTTGCATTGCATCAGGACCAGGTAAGGCTATGTGGACACCCGCTTCTTCATGAGCCAATTTCCATGGCCCATGATGATCTCTGCTTCCAATTTTAGAAAGATGTTGCCACTCTTAGGAGATCACTGAGGGCTTTCTCTTGGGGAGGAAAAAATATTTGCGTTTGCTACAATACTGCAATTACTTTAATGGACACTGCACATAAATTATATCATTCAGCCCTCCCAGTCATACAGTTAAGATGCCATATCCCAATTTTCAGAAGATGAACTTGAAATTCAAGGTAAAACAAAGTCACGTGTGGATTTAGTAGACCTGGGATTTGGACCTAGACCCGGTTGCAAAGATCACACTCTTCCTCACTACCCCTCCATCTCACCTCCATTCAAGCAAATGGGTGGATGATGAGGTTCCCAACTGTGACAGGTGAGGAGAAACCTGGTGAAAAGCAGGGGCGTGTGGTGCATTTAGGGGGAAGGAGAAGAGTGAACACGGAGTGCAGGAAACCCGGGCAGGATTTAGGGGCCTACGCAACTCTAAACCATTTTGACTTGAGTCCTAACGCACCAGAGAAGAAATGAAAGTTGTTGAGTTACACCCAAACGAAACAGCTGGCGGCGCTTTCTCAACGTCTGTGTGGTGATTCTTCAGGGAGTTGGTGGGAGTGAGATGACCTCACATAAAGCAGGGTTGGGTGTTTTGTGCTGAGAGAGTGCTGACTGGGGTGCTGTCCTCCCCTAACAATCCTAACGGAGAACTACACAGCTGGGATTTGGAAAGCACACACACACACACACAGACACACACGCTTGTATTTTAGATTAACAGTCCTCCAACCAACCTTAAAATATTTGGGGAAAAAATCACATTTAGAATGCTATTAAATCAAAGGAGATTCTGGCTTAGTGACTTGTGAAGAGATAAAGGAACATCCAGTCAGGAACCTTCTGTGCTGTGTAGGGATTAGCCTCAAAACCAATTCATGGAACAAAGATCATCTCCACAGAGCCCTGCAACACTTGCCCTGGGACAACTAAACCTCGGACCCTGTTTGCTCAACACAGTGGCATCTGCCTTTTACTAGGCTCTGTCTCTGAGGTTGGGTCTTTCATCCTATTTTCTGATAGCATCTTGGTCACCTGCTTCCTACTCCCTAGGCATCTGCCTTTGTACCAGGTATGCTGTGTTGCTGGTGTGCAAATGCATCATGCCCTTCCACATTTCCACATCTTTGCACATGCCACTCCCCTAAAAGGCTCCCTCCCTGACCTCATGGGAAGCCTTCCCTGACGTCCAGCAGAATAGGCATTGCCCATCCTCTGCTGTCTAAGGGCCGGGGGCTCCCCACTGTTTTCTAAAGATAATACCACATCACCACTGCTTGATTTCCAGGCAGGTTTTCCTTAGTTAGACCTGAGCACTTTGACAGCAAGAGTCATATCATGCTCCTTCTTTCTGTCCAAAATCCCAGCACAGCGCCTAACACCCAGCAGTCCCTCAAGACATGAATTGAGAAAGGATTTATAAGACATTAATTAACAAATAATATCTGCTTAACCCAAGATCCTGATTCAGACTGTGAGCTCCTTGCTACGAGAACTGTTGCTTGACTGATATCTGCAGACTGTTCAACCTACTTATTTGAGGAATGAGTGCATGATCCATTTTAGTGGCCAGAGTCTAACCACTGACCTCCTGATCCTGACCTCCATGTCTCTTTTTTTTGAGGGGAGGGGGGAATGGAGTCTCGCTCTGTCTCCCAGGCTGGAGTGCAGTGGCATGATCTTGGATCACTGCAACATCTGCCTCCCAGGTTCAAGTGATTCTTCTGCCTCAGCCTCCCGAGTAGCTGGGATTACATGCACACAACACTATGCCCAGATAATTTTTGTATTTTTAGTAGAGAAGGGGTTTCGCCATGTTTGCCAGGCTAGTCTCAAACTCCTGACCTCAGGTGATCCACCCTCCTTGGCCTCCCAAAGTGCTGGGATTACAGGCGTGAGACACCATGTCCGGCCCCATCTCTCTCTTATTGACCCACCACAGAAGGGTGGGGCTAGAATTGCTTGCTCTGGCAATACTTCTACATACCCACATCGCTTAGACTTTGGCCTACAGCAAGTGGCTGTAGAACCCCCTTAGCAAATATTCACTTATTCACTTGTTTTTTTTCTTTGTTTTCTTTTTAAAAACTTTTATTTTAAGTTCAGGGTTACATGTGCAGGTTTGTTACACAGGAAAACTTGTGTCATGGGGATTTGTCCCACAGATTATTTCATCACCATGGTATTAAGCCCAGTACCCACTAGTTATTTTTCCTGATATTCTTCCCCCTCCCAACCTCTACCTTCCCATAGGGCCCAGTGTGTCTTGTTCCCCTCTACGTGTCCACATATTCTCATCATCTAACTTCTACTTATAAGTGAGAACATGTGGTATTTGGTTTTCTATTCCTGCATTAGTTTGGTATGAATAATGGCCCCCAGCTCCATCCATGTCCCTGCAAAGAACATGATCTTGTTCTTTTTTATGGCTGTATAGTATTCTACGGTGTATATGAACCACATTTTCTTTATCCAATCTATCATTGATGGGCATTTAGGTTGATTCCATCTCTTTGCTATTGTGAATAGTGCTGCAGTGAACACATGCGTACATGTGTCTTTACAACAGAACTACTCAATTGTTCATAAGCAATCAGAAAAAGGTAAAGGATTCAGTGTGTCCAGTAAAATCTTATTTTTGTTTAAAATGCTGACATCAATGCATTTATAATCCTTGTGCATGCAGAAGAAAAGTCTACATTTTCTAAAACTTTGGTAATGATTGTAAGGAATACAATTTTTCTTATTCTGCATTTTCTAGTTTGTTTAAATGAGTATACTGTGATTTTTTGTTCAACAGCACAAATGTCTCAAATGTAATACAGATATCAGAAAGTGCCATGCCCAGATCTAGACATGACCTACAGGGCAGGATTCTGAAAAGGAGTCTGTTCTTGGGAATCCCATGCCCATCGGAGAACTCGGGGGATTTTCAGAGTCCCATAGAGATGAGAGGAAGAACCCGCTGCACTCAGTACTTAAAACCATTCCTCATTCTTCTCGCCCAGCACACTCGTCATCTTATTATTTTCTTTGTGTAAATTAAAAGAGTTATGCAATATGACATACATAATTTTAAAACCCTAAATAATCATACAAATGATCTACAAAGCAAATGGAAAACAAAAAAAGGCAGGGGTTGCAATCCTAGTCTCTGATAAAACAGACTTTAAACCAACAAAGATCAAAAGAGACAAAGAAGTCCATTACATAATGGTAAAGGGATCAATTCAACAAGAAGATCTAACTATCCTAAATAGATATGCACCCAATACAGGAGCACCCAGATTCATAGAGCAAGTCCTTAGAGACCTACAAAGAGACTTAGACTCCCACACATTAATAATGGGAGACTTTAACACCCCACTGTCAACATTAGACAGATCAACGAGACAGAAAGTTAACAAGGATATCCAGGAATTTAACTCAGCTCTGCACCAAGCAGACCTAATAGACATCTACAGAACTCTCCACCCCAAATCAACAGAATATACATTCTTCTCAGCACCACACAGCACTTATTCCAAAATTGACCACATAGTTGGAAGTAAAGCACTCCTCAGCAAATGTAAAAGAACAGAAATTATAACAAACTATCTCTCAGACCACAGTGCAATCAAACTAGAACTCAGGATTAAGAAACTCACTCAAAACCGCTCAACTACATGGAAACTGAACAACCTGCTCCTGAATGACTACTGGGTACATAATGAAATGAAGGCAGAAATAAAGATGTTCTTTGAAACCAACGAGAACAAAGACACAACATACCAGAATCTCTGGGACACATTCAAAGCAGTGTGTAGAGGGAAATTTATAGCACTAAATCCCACAAGAGAAAGCAGGAAAGATCTAAAATTGACACCCTAACATCGCAATTAAAAGAACTAGAGAAGCAAGAGCAAACACATTCAAAAGCTAGCAGAAGGCAGGAAATAACTAAGATTAGAGCAGAACTGAAGGAAATAGAGACACAAAAAGCCCTTCAAAAAATCAATGAATCCAGGAGCTGGTTTTTTGAAAAGATCAACAAAATAGATAGACCTCTAGCAAGACTAATAAAGAAGAAAAGAGAGAAGAATCAAATAGACGCAATAAAAAATAACAAAGGGGATATCACCACTGATCCCACAAAAATACAAACTACCATCAGAGAATACTATAAACACCTCTATGCAAATAAACTAGAAAATCTAGAAGAAATGGTTAAATTCCTGGACACATACACCCTCCTAAGACTAAACCAGGAAGAAGTTGAATCTCTGAATAGACCAATAACAGGCTCTGAAATTGAGGCAATAATTAATAGCTTACCAACCAAAAAAAGTCCAGGACCAGATGGATTCACAGCCAAATTCCACCAGAGGTACAAGGAGGAGCTGGTACCATTCCTTCTGAAACTATTCCAATTAATAGAAAAAGAGGGAATCCTCCCTAACTCATTTTATGAGGCCAGCATCATCCTGATACCAAAGCCTGGCAGAGACACAACAAAAAAAGAGAATTTTAGACAAATATCCCTGATGAACATCGATGCAACAATCCTCAATAAAATACTGGCAAACCAAATCCGGCAGCACATCAAAAAGCTTATCCACCATGATCAAGTGGGCTTCATCCCTGGGATGCAAGGCTGGTTCAACATAGGCAAATCAATAAACGTAATCCAGCATATAAACATAACCAAAGACAAAAACCATATGATTATCTCAACAGATGCAGAAAAGGCCTCTGACAAAATTCAACAGCACTTCATGCTAAAAACTCTCAATAAATTAGGTATCGATGGGACGTATCTCAAAATAATAAGAGCTATCTATGACAAACCCACAGCCAATATCATACTGAATGGGAAAAAACTGGAAGAATTCCCTTTGAAAACTGGCACAAGACAGGGATGCCCTCTCTCACCACTCCTATTCAACATAGTGTTGGAAGTTCTGGCCAGGGCAGTCAGGCAGGAGAAGGAAATAAAGGGTATTCAATTAGGAAAAGAGGAAGTCAAATTGTCCCTGTTTGCAGATGACATAATTGTATATCTAGAAAACCCCATTGTCTCAGCCCAAAATCTCCTTAAGCTGATAAGCAACTTCAGCAAAGTCTCAGGATACAAAATCAATGTGCAAAAATCACAAGCATTCTTATACACCAATAGCAGACAAACAGAGAGCCAAATCATGAGTGAACTCCCATTCACAATTGCTTCAAAGAGAATAAAATACCCAGGAATCCAACTTACAAGGGATGTGAAGGACCTCTTCAAGAAGAACTACAAACCACTGCTCAATGAAATAAAAGAAGATACAAACAAATGGAAGAACATTCCATGCTCATGGGTAGGAAGAATCAATATCGTGAAAATGGCCATACTGCCCAAGGTAATTTATAGATTCAATGCCATCCCCATCAAGCTACCAATGACTTTCTTCACAGAATTGGAAAAAACTACTTTAAAGTTCATATGGAATCAAAAAAGAGCCCGCATTGCCAAATCAATCCTAAGCCAAAAGAACAAAGCTGGAGGCATCATGCTACCTGACTTCAAACTATACTGCAAGGCTACAGTAACCAAAACAGCATGGTACTGGTACCAAAACAGAGATATAGACAAATGGAACAGAAGAGAGCCCTCAGAAATAATGCCGCATATCTACAACCATCTGATCTTTGACAAACATGACAAAAACAAGCAATGGGGAAAGGATTCCCTATTTAATAAATGGTGCTGGGAAAACTGGCTAGCCACATGTAGAAAGCTGAAACTGGATCCCTTCCTTAAACCTTATACAAAAATTAATTCAAGATGTATTAAAGACTTAAATGTTAGACCTGAAACCATAAAAACCCTAGAAGAAAACCTAGGCAATACCATTCAGGACATAGGCATGGGCAAGGACTTCATGTCTAAAATACCAAAAGCAATGGCAATAAAAGCCAAAATTGACAAATGGGATCTAATTAAACTAAAGAGCTTCTGCACAGCAAAGAAACTACCATCAGAGTGAACAGGCAACCTACAGAATGGGAGAAAATTTTTGCAATCTACTCATCTGACAAAGGGCTAATACCCAGAATCTACAATGAACTCAAACAAATTTACAAGAAAAAAACAAACAACCCCAACAAAAACTGGGCAAAGGATATAAACAGATACTTCTCAAAAGAAGACATTTATGCAGCCAAAAGACACATGAAAAAATGCTCATCATCACTGGCCATCAGAGAAATGCAAATCAAAACCACAATGAGATACCATCTCACACCAGTTAGAATGGCCATCATTAAAAAGTCAGGAAACAACAGGTGCTGGAGAGGATGTGGAGAAATAGGAACACTTTTACACTGTTGGTGGGACTGTAAACTAGTTCAACCATTGTAGAAGACAGTGTGGCGATTCCTCAGGGATCTAGAACTAGAAATACCATTTGACTCAGCCATCCCATTACTGGGTATATACTCAAAGGATTATAAATCATGCTGCTATAAAGACACACGCACACCTATGTTTATTGCGGCACTACTCACAATGGCAAAGACTTGGAACCAACCCAAATGTCCAACAATGGTAGACTGGATTAAGAAAATGTGGCACATATACACCATAGAATACTATGCAGCCATAAAAAATGATGAGTTCATGTCCTTCGTAGGGACATGGATGAAGCTGGAAACCATCATTCTCAGCAAACTATTGCAAGGACAAAAAACCAAACACCACATGTTCTCACTCATAGGTGAAAATTGAACAATGAGAACACTTGGACACAGGAAGGGGAACATCACACACCGGGGCCTGTTGTGCAGTGTGGGGAGTGGGGAGGGATAGCATTAGGAGATACACCTAATGTTAAATGATGAGTTAATGGGTGCAGCACACCAACATGGCACATGTATACATATGTAACTAACCTGCACATTGTGCACGTGTACCTTAAAATTTAAAGTATAATTAAAAAAAAAAACCTAAATAATCATACAAATATTTGCTAGTTAGGTGGCATTTACTCAGATTTGATAAGTCAATTGCACCCTGTTTAAAAAACTAACTAAATATATATATATATATATATATATATATATATATATATATATATATATTTTAAAATCTCCAGTGTAAACTGTTTTCCCTGAACTCCTCCCCCACCACCCCCCACACACACCCATTCTCCTCTCTTCTACCCTGAAGCTGGGCAGAATGCCAGGGATGTATTAGAGTCAGGAAAAGTGACACCTGCCATTTCTACCATGCTTTCGTGACATCAGAAAAAAGCAGAATGGATTGGGGAGGCTAGAAAGCTGCACTGGCCTTTGACAAAACTGGGACACAGACTGCATATGTGTCCCAGTTTTTTTGCATATGTGCATATGGTGATTAGAATTAGAGCATTCCATCAGCTGAGAGCTGCAGCATCACAGAGTTAAAGTGCTAGAACAATCTAAACACAATTCCTCCTTGCTTCTTGTTACAGGAAAGCCTCCCTCACTCACATCCCCAACCCAGCCCCCTCTGTTAGGCCACCTGAGTGTCCTTTGCAGGGCTGGACTCCAAAGAGAGGGGTTCCGTGGCTTCCTGTTCATCAGGATGGAGAGGAAGAGCTGATGGGGGAGTGGAAGCGTGGGAGCTGTGCTTTGTCCCCACCCCCATCCGGTCCAGCCTGCAGTGGGCACAGCCCCTCCATCTGAATTCCTCATATCTAACTTGTGATCCCTGGACGCCAGGCCTGGTTCATCGTCCCGGGATGGGTTGGGAGCTGCAAGAACTCCTTTGTCATCATCTGGCAGGACTGCAGTCCTTCCCGAAGCACACGACTCAGCTGTCTATGGAGAGCAGGTCACAGAAAAGTCTGGAATAACTGCAGCGAGGTCCAGCACTCACACCCAGAACATCTCTGCACCCTGGATTTCTGAAAGCCCCATCATAATTCATGTTCCCCACTGTCACTGCTAGAGAGAGCCTTCTAAAATAATAATGCCACACCAGAACAATACGAACGATACAAACAGAAAGAAAGAAAGAAATAGAACAGGAAACGATCAGGGAGCACTCATCTATGCTCCAGGCCTGTGTGAAGCATTTTACTTAAAGTGTCTCACTAAATCCTCACGACTGCCCTGTCCACATGGATATGATTAGTATCCACATTACCCACATCCTTATGTCCACGCTGTCATCCTTATTATCATCCAGAAACAGGACGCTGACATAGACGGAGAGAGGATGATGGGTCCTGGCCACACAGCTAGGAGTTAACCCAGGAGGGCCAGGCTCCAGCACCCATGTCCTGTTCATCATTCCTGACCTAGGCATTGAGTACTAGCTATGATGCCGACCTGCTCTTAGAACCCTCCTGCTGGCCAGCATCCCAGCTCCTCAGCCTGGCACATAGGGTTACTCGTGGTCCAGCTCTCCCACATCCATCCCCTCCTCCCTCCTGCATGCTTCCCACATCCTTGGATGAGTCAGCCCATGCCCCTGAGGCTCCCTGTACCTCAACTCTCTCTGTGCCTCGTGCATCCACTCATCCTTGAAGGGCTGGTTCAAGGTTCACTTTCTTGGCAGTGGTAAATGGCCCTTCCTTCTCTTGGGACTCTCAGCCCCCGCATGCTCTCCAAATCCAGCTCCACCTCCCTGTGTTACATGAATGTGCTTTTGTTCATCCCACAAGACGGAGCACTTTCCTAGTATAGGAACACTGTCTCACTGTCTAGTACTCCCTGTTCCCAGCACCTAGGAGAGAAACTGAAACAAAGTACTCAAGAATTGTTTGGGACTGGGTATAAACCCGGAAGAAGTAGAATAAGAGACTCACACAGATTTTGCATACTCATGTTCACTGCAGCATTGTTCGCAATAGCCAAAAGGTAGAAGCAACACAAATGTCCATCACCAGATGACTGGACAATCTGCGGCATGCCCATACAATGGACCAGTATTCAGCCTTAAAATGGAAGGAAATTCTGACACAGCTACAACATAAATTAACCTTGAGGACATTATTGCCAAGCAAAATAAGCCAATCACAAAAGGATAAACAAATACTGTATTATTCCTCTCCTATGAGGTTCCTTGCATAATCAAATTCATAGAGACAGAAAGTTGAATGGTGGTTGCCAGGGCATGGAGAAAGGCAGGAACTGGGTTAGTTATAATAGTTAGTGTTTAGTGGGTTCAGAGTTTCAGCTGGGGAAGCTTTAAAAGTTCTGGAGATGGATCATGGTGATGGTTCCACAACAATGTGAATGTACTTAAGACCAAAGAATTGTACACTTAAAATGGCTAAAATTATTTATTTTATATTATGCATATTTTACCAAAATTGAAAAAAATTAAAAAGGTTTTTGGTAAAGTGAATGAATGAATGAAGACTTGGGCCACTGCAAGAATCCCCTGGAATCGTCTCTCTACTGTAAGCCTCTCCTAACTCCAATCCATTGCCCCCACACATAATCAGATGCCTGTCCCCTGCAATCACCCTTTTCTTTCCCAAAAGCATAAAGACAAATGTCTTAGTCCAGCACACAAGGACCCTCTCAGCAGGGGGAACACTGACCTCCCCATGAAAGGAAAGGAATGCTTAGTCAACCTCCTCATCTCCCCAGAAGTTAGCTAATAAGCCTTTAACATGTTTATACTACACATTACTCTATATACTATTTTAGGTGCAGGGAGTAAAAGTCACTTAAGTCCTGGACCAAGTTTTGGTGCTCTGAAGCCAGCAGATACGAAAAACACTCTGCCAATCATTTAACCCTGTCATTAATTACTGCTAGAAACACCTACTAGGTGTCAAGCACTCTGCTAAGATCTCCACATCTCTTCACCCATTTTATCCCCACAAAACACCATGAAATAGGTTTTCTTATAATATAGGGAAATACAGGCAGACTGAGCTCAAAGAGATTAAAGCAACCCTTCAGCTAGAGTGAGACAGAACCATGATTCAATTCTAGAGCACTCTCAAGGGAGTAATCCAGGCATGAGTGACAGATAGAGAAAATGAACCAGAGAGGTGGAATGACCCTTCTGATGACACAAAGTAATTAAGGACTCATCCCAGAACCTCCTCATCTCCCCAGCAGTCAGGAAGTTTCATTGCTGCTTTGGCCTCAAAATCAGCAAAGGCAGCTGCAAAGGCAGAAGGCACAGCCTCCTTTCAGACCAGAGAAAAGGCAAGGTGCTTTAAACTGTGCTTGCGACCAAGGGCCCTTCAGGTGATTTTAAAGGGCCTTTGGCACTCAAATGGTTCTTAGAACATATCCATGTAGACCCCTGGGAGAGAGGAGGATACCTGAGTTGACCATTGAGCAAGAGATTATGACACTCAGTAGAAACTTCACGTATGGCATAATGAGGTGGATAATTCAAGTTTCACTTGGGAGAAGGGACATGAAGAAGAAAAGTGCCACAGGCCCCCTCCAATGTCCAAGGCCTTCAGTGCTGTACAACCGAGTTCAGATATGCCTGCTTGTTCATTTGTTTAATTAAGCATGCATGCCCACAAACACATATGCACACAACTATGCATCCCCATAGACATGTCAGCACACAAACATGTATGCCCACAAACATATGTGGAAACAGCTATGCATACCCAAACACGTGTGCATCCAAACATGCATGCACAAATCCCATGGCCCCAGCTGTATGCTAGGTATAGTGAATTCAGAACTGAATATAATGAGGTCTGTATATTGATATATCAGTGACATTTTCTTCCTTACATTCCATGCTGCAATAGAAGTACACTGATTCTTAAAATACGCACTCATTTATTTATTTATTCTTTAAAAGCTTGTCCCATGATGAATAGTTGAAGAAACTGAGGCTCTTAGAGCTTGAAAGACTTGGAGTCCTGATAAAGCTCAAAGGAAAATCCAGAACTAAGGGCTGGAAGGTAGAAGGTGGCTGCCCCACTGTTGCACAGCTTTCTGAACACAGAGCTGTTCAATGGGGGAATTGGCTCTCATGAAGCCTTGGGTTTCCCAGCTCTAGAGACGTGCAGGCAGGAAGACACATGCAGACACTGCTATACACTATAGCTGCCAAGAACAGCCAAACCCAGGCAAAGACACTCTGATCTCAGCTTCTCAGGCACAAAGCTTGACCTCCAGACCACAGATGGATCTTAAAAGGGCCTCAGGACTCTGAAAGTCTCCAGAGCTAACTCTGTCCCACCTCTGGTCTCTGCTGACAGCCATGGATGGCTGAACTGAAGCTGCAGGAACTGTCTTCACCTCTTACACTGAGCCATAGCCAACATGGTAAAATGAATGTGATGAACTTTGGCTTATCATACCCTGCTTTCACTGCCAGTGCCCAAGGGGAAGGCCCTGCCCTGGCCAGGTATCTTCTACCACACAAGCACCCCACGTTCTTCCTTGCCCTTGACTAAGTCCACAACCATTCCATCACCTCCCAAATGTGTCTACTGTGTCCCCTGGAACTCCCACCTCATAATCAGAAAATGTCTCCAAATATTCTTGCATCTCCCTGCCTGAGATAAAGAAAACCTGCATTCCCTGAGGACTCTGGCTCTCTGCAGCCCCCTGCAGTGCACTGGTTTGGTTGTTTCCTCTTATCTGAAACACCACTGGACAGGAGGGGGGTTTAGGAGCTCCTTTCTCTCCATGGCCCTTCCAGACCATTGCTGCCTGACCCTTTCACCCAATGCGGATCTTCGAGGCTTGTGCCATTTAGTTATACTCCCTCCAGCACCTCTGGCTGCTGTGCTGATGAGAATGGGATGAGGAGGGAGGCAGAGGGAGGCTAAGGAGAGGCAGTGACAGGCATCCAGGTGAGAGAGGACAGTGGCTTAGACTGGACGGCAGCAGTGAAGATGCTGAGAAGAGCTGCAGGATTTGAGGTATTTTACGAATGTGAGCCAAAAGCATTGCCTGAGGATTTACAAAAGATAAGAAGTGTCAAGGGAGAAGATACCATGTCAAGAATGACTCTGGGGTTCAGTCCTGTGGGGCTGCCTGTAATTCTCAATGGCAAGGTGGCCAATGCAGTGCAATGAAAGATGCCCAACAGAGAATCACAGCCCATCGTAACCTGGCGCCAGCTCGCCTCTCCAGCAGCCATGGTGGCCTCACTTCATTTTCTGAAATAATCTGTCCCCACCTCGGGGTCACACGACTGCCCTTCCTTTGGCCTTTTTCCTCCCACCTGCACTTGGCTATCTCTTAATTAACCTTCAGGTCTCCTGTTAAATGTTACTTCCTCAAAGACGCTTTTCCGAACCCTCAGTCTAAATTAGGAGTCTCTTGCTACACTTTCTTTTTTTTTGTTGTTAAGGAGTCTCGCTCTGTCGCCCAGGCTGGAGTGCAGTGGCGCGATCTCGGCTCACTGCAATCTCCGCCTCCCAGGTTCATGCCATTCTCCTGCCTCAGCCTCCCGAATAGCTGGGACTACAGGTGCCTGCAACCACGCCCAGCTAATTTTTTGTATTTTTAGTAGAGACGGGGTTTCACCATGTTAGCCAGGATGGTCTCGATCTCCTGACCTCGTGATCTGCCTGCCTCGGACTCCCAAAGTGCTGGGATTACAGGCGTGAGCCACCGCGCCTGGCTTCTTGCTACACTTTCTATGGCCACCTGCACTTTACATCATAGCATGTATTTCAAACTGAATGATCCACTTGGAAAAGGGAGTTTGGGTTTTATGCTTGTTCTCCCACGGGACTGATGCTCTGGAAGAGCAGGGACTGTTCTGTTTGGGTCATAACCATGAAAGCAGCATCCAGCACTGTGTCAGCAATGCAGTTGACAATAAATACTGTTTTACTGTTGGATAAGTGGAGGACGAGGGTCAGAATAGTTCAGCCCAGCTCAGGTAACTTTTCAACAAGTTTTGACTGCGCCTCATTCTGTGCCAGCCTGAGTGGCAAGCCCGGGAAACAGAGGAGTTGATGGATGAGACCTGGCTGCAAGGCCCTGCTGTGTCACAGTGAGGTGATTAGCATAAGTGGTAGGACAAAGGAGAGCATGGGGGAGGCTCCTCAAACAGGATCAGCCGTCAGAAAGTTTCCTGAAATAAGTGACATCTGAGCAGAGACAAAAGGCATGAGCAGGAGTTGGCGAGAGAACACTGCAGATGGAAAGAGTGCTTGTAGCAGCAGCAGGGCCAGGGGCAAAGCTTGGAGGTAACAGAGTCTATGTAACTCCGGGTAATTCTAAACAGACAGGGTGGGCAGTAGACTGACTGCAAGTCAGCCACCATAATCACAGTGGAAACCCTTGTTTCGCCAATGTGGTACCCCCTAACCCATTTGTTCAAGCCCCTTTGACACGGTATGTGAGGACTCTGTGATATTAATTCAGTCTCCTGTCCAACTCTATCTGAAGCCACTCACTGCCCCCAAACCACCCAGCCATGTGGCTATGACATTGGACATCCCAAAACTGAGAGGAGGGGAGAGTATCTTCTGATCATGACTTTCAGTCATTCCTGAATTCGCCAAAGGAAAATCAGACTCTGCCTTGGAAGGGCTCCCATAACATCCTGCATGATGATCTCTACTGCCTCAGTTTCTCCATCTGAGAAGGTGGATGTGGACAGGACTTGCCTGTGTTCTATGATTAAGTTATGTGTTTTGCAATCTATCCATCTGACAAAGATCTAATATCCAGAGTCTACAAGGAACTTAAATAAATTTACAAGAAAGAAACAAACAACCCCATTAAAAACTGGGCAAAGGACGTGAACAGACACTTCTCAAAAGAAGACATTCATGTGACCAACAAACACATGAAAACAAGCTCAACATCACTGATTAGAGACATGCAAATCAAAACCACAATGAGGTACCATCTCATGCCAGTCAGAATGGTGATTATTAAAAAGTCAAAAACAACAGGTGCTGGCAAGGTTGCGGATAAAAAGGAACACTTTTACACTGTTGGTGGGAATGTACATTAGTTCAACCATTGTGGAAGACAGTGTGGCAATTCCTCAAAGATCTACAGCCAGAAATGCCATTTGACCCAGCAATCCCATTACTGGGCATACAACCAAGGAAATATAAATCATTCTATTATAAAGGTATATGCACATGTTTGTTCACAATAGCAGTTCACAAATGCAGCACTATTCACAATAGCAAAGACGTGGAATCAACCCAAATGCCAATCAATGATAGACTGGGTAAAGAAAATGTGTTACATATATACCATGAAATACTATGCAGCCATAAAAAGGAAGGAGATCATGTCCTTTGCAGGGACGTGGATGGAGCTGGAAGCTGTTATCCTCAGCAAACTAACACAGAAATAGAAAATCAAACATCACACGTTCTCACTTATAAGTGGGAGCTGAGCAATGAGAACACATGGACACATAGGGGGAGCGACACACACTGGGGCCTGTCGGGGGGTCAGAGGTGGTGAGGGGGAGAATATCAGGAAGAATAGCCAATGAACACTGGGCTTAATACCTAGGTGATGGGTTGATCTGTGCAGCACACCACTGTGGCACACATTTACCTATGTAACAAAGCTTCACACCCTGCACATGTACCCTGGAACTTAAAATAAATGTTGAAGAAAATAAAAAATTATATCATGTGAAATGTTCAACTGAAGGCCTGGCAGGTAGCAAGCACTCACCAATGTCCAGTATAATCACATTGTATGATAATATGTGTCTGTTTCTATCATGAGGCTTTAGAAGCCCGAGAAAAAGATTTTGTGTTTTCACTTCTTGGTCCCTAATATCTAGCACCCTGATTGGCACATAGGTATCAATTACAGTTTGGTAAGTGAATAAATACATGAACAAAAGGAAGAATGAATAGAGGAGTGGACAAAAGGAAGAATGAATGAATGAATGAATGAATGAAGGCAGGTGTGAGTAGGACAGTGTCTTCCCCAGGAGGACCTGGCTCCTCACTCAGGGAATGGGACTTGACAGAATGTCTCAGTAACATCATGTCCTAATCCACCTAAGTCATGGGTCTCGATGCTGTCTAAATGAAAGGCTGGAAATGGAGCTCTGCACTTCACAACACAAATCATCCCTTCCTGTGGTATCAATGATCCATGAGCCTGTGATTGGCTGAGCCTCAAAGTGAGAGAACAAAAGAGATGGCAATGCTTATAGAAGTCTGGGATCCTTCACCCTGGCATCATAACCTATGACAGTGAGGCTTAAAAGTCCCACAGGTCACCTCTGCATGAGTGTAGTGCATGGAAACCCAAGCTTCAGAAAGATCACAAGAAGGAAATAGCCAAAAGGAACGGTGCCCAGTCAGGATTGCACACAAAGACAGTCTGCTGCTTTTATAATTAACAGCCCTCTCATAACCCCTTGAGATTTTTTATTTTTATTCTTAAGATGATACAAGTTGCAGTCATCAGTCACCTACCATCATCACTCTGCTTGCTGATCTCCAGGGGATGGAAAGTCAGGGCCTGAGCCAATCACACCTGTTCTAGGACAATCAGACTGGTAGGGATCAATATGACCTTAGAGATTCCCCAATCTGATCTCACAACGGGCAGCCAAGCTCTGCCTCAGACCAGCAGTGTTACCTCGAGTAAGTCACATCATGCTTCTGTGTCTTGGTTCCCTTACCTACAAAACAGAGGCAGAATTATAGTCCTGATTTCATGAGGTTAAGAATTAAATGAGATAATAAATATGAAGTCTGGAAGAGTACCAAGCTCACAGTAAATGTTCAGTGACTGTTGGCTAATTCTACTATGACTATTTTTACTGTTGTTATCCCAGTGGTTCAAATATGTACAATGAGGTCCTCATGTTCCAAGAAGGCTCAAAGTTGCCCCCCAATGCAACAACAATCAGACTAGCTCTTCTTTTCCCTCCTCTTTTTTTTTTTTTTTTTTTTTTTGAGACGGAATTTCACTCTTGTTGCCCAGGCTGGAGTGCAATGGCTCCATCTCGGCTCACCGCAACCTCCGCTTCCTGGGTTCAAGCAATTTTCCTGTCTCAGCCTTCCGAGTAGCTGAGATTACAGGCATGCACCACCACACCCAGCTAATTTTTGTATTTTTAGTAGAGACAGGGTTTCTCCATGTTGGGCAGGCTGGTCTCCTGACCTCAGGTGATCCGCCCACCTCGGCCTCCCAAAGTGCGGAGATTACAGGCGTGAGCCACCGCACCTGGCCTTTTTCCCTCTTTTACACATTGGTTTGCTTTATAAAATTCAACACGACAAAAGAAAATCAACACTTCATAAACAACAATGCTTTAAGACCTGTGACTCAATCCTTCACCACTTTCTTCCCTGGCAGTAGCTTTCCTAGACTCCCAACTATATTAGCACATCTTCTTCTGGTAAGGACACTAATGACTGCCCACAACAACCCTTTTCATTGAGGACAATTCCATTAGAAAACAGTTTCTGGTAGTGAACCTTTAAAATCTACCTTCTTTTCACTTTCGGTCTTAGTTCTGGACTTAAGAGAAACTAAGAGTGAATCCAATTGATCTTCCTGGGAAACCATTTGTGATCACAAAATTGTGCTTGCACAGCTCTGAATCATCTCCAATTCATTTAATTACTTCTTTTAGGACATGGTTGGGACATAATTGGCCAGGCTTAGAGTGCCCAGGTTTGTCAACACGTGCCCAGTGTCCTGGACTTTAAACATGGATGGGGAAGCCCAGAGATCTGTCTGGAGCAGAGAGTTGTGGCCAGGGCCCAGGCCCCTCTGGCACCAGACTAGATGAGGCCAGCCAAAATGGGCAGGCAGGAGGTCATCCAAAAGTCATCATTCACCATGTAACCCTAGGGTGACCAACTTGTTGCAGTTTGCCTGGGACTTTCGTGGTCTTAGAACTGAAAGTCTTACATTCCAGGAAACCCCCTTCAGTTCACCTGGGCTAATGCCCCTTGTGAAGTAGCAGCAACAAAAGCAAAGGATGTACCTCTGTGCCTCCTCACTTCTTGACTGTTCAATAAGGTTGGGAGCTATTTGGGAATAGGGACCCAGAACATGTGTTTTGGAAGGGAAACTCCATGCCTTTGGAGAAAGAATGTAGACTTGGAAGTGAGACAGACTTGGAACAGGATCCTGCACCCTTCACAGAGTACCCTGCATGGCTTCAAGTAAGTTATTTTGCTTTACTGTTTGTTGAAGGCTGTTTGCTCATGTGTAAAATGGAACAGATAGTATCTGCTTCTCCAGGATAATTAAACGAAATGATGTAGATAAAATGTCTAGCACAATCCCTAGGATATAGCAGGATATAGCAGGGATTAAGGAAGGCTGGTTCTTTCTTTTTCATTTTTTCTTTCTTTCTTAAATTCCCCAACATTTGACATAGGGCTGGCCACAAATGACATATTTGATATGTGTATGATGAGAGATAAAATAGATGAATGAATGAGTGAATGAATGAATGAATACTTATGTGTGAGGACAGATGGAAGGACAGACAAACTCTCAATAGAGGTAGTTTTGTGGCTCATACAGGCCCACTTTTCTGCAGGCTAAGATGAGCAAAGCAGAGCCACAAATGGAAAGCATGTTCAAGAATCCGTAAGTTCTGCAGTGAACCAGATTCAGGCTTCAGTCCCGGATATATCATTCACCTGCCATAGTGTTCCCTCAGACAAATTATGGGATAAACATCTTCATGATGATGATCAAGAATATCCACATAGCTAAAATTTATTGAGAACAATACACACAATTTTTTGTCCACAAAAGACCTGTGAGGTGGACTCTATCGTTATTCTCCATGTTCAGATGAGAGAGATTAAGTACCTTGGCCATGACCACCGTCGCTCAGATGTCCTGAAGTAAAGACTAAACTCAGTCACTCTGATATCAGATGCCAGGACCCAAATCCCAGTCCCCAAGCAAACTCCTTTGGATTTCCTTTGTATACTCATCTGAGAAGTTTCCTCATTCTCATGATATTTCAAAGATGAAACCTAGAATATGCTACATGAAGTGCTTCATGTAAACAGACAGCAAAACATGCCATCCCGTTCTTTCACCTAAGTCAACATTCCCATGCTGTTATTCAAAAGGAGGCCAATAGACAAGGGCACAAGGCAACCAATCATTCCAACCCTCTAATCAAATCCAGCTTAGGACAATTTTGCAAATCAATCCTTTTGATGCATGAAAGGAGGTTGCTTGGGGAAAATAGCCATTCTCCAAGAGATGCTCACAGGGACACTAGAATCAGGATTTGTAAATAGGTTTTCTACAACACACACACACACACACACATATCTGTGACACACATGGAGAAATACTGCTGCTGTAAAAATCCCGAGAGAGATATTGTAGGCTGTGTCTGAAGGACTAATGTTCCATTGAATACACTGGAATATTTGGTTGTGAAACAGAAAAGGCCTTGATTAGGAATCAGAAAGCTGAGATTCTGAGAGGATTCTTCCACCTCCCAGCTGTTTATCTATTGAAGGCAAAGCTTCTTTTTCCTATGCCCTGTTTCCTTATTCATACATTAAGGAAGCTGAGCTGTGTGATATATGAGCTAATTCCCAGAACTTCCACATTTTATACCTGTATATTTGTCATTCCTATTGCCTTGTATACCTTGTGGTGCCTACCCACCACCAGATAATGTCCATGGTCTTCATATCTAATGTCCTTGCCATATAACCTGCTTACCTCCCCAAAGTCATCATTCACCATGTAACCCTAGGGTGACCAACTCAATGCAGTTTGCCTGGGACTTTCATGGTCTTAGCCCTGAAAGTCTTACATTATGGGAAACTCCCTTCGGTCCTGACAAAATCCATACAGAATCTACCCAAAATTTTGTTACTTCACATATAAGGCATGCCTTTTTTTGCTTTTCCAAATTGTGTTCCCTCTACACAAAACTAGCAGATGCCACCGGTACAGGCTGAATTGTGTCCCCTTCAAAGAGATATGCTCAAGTCCTAACTCCTAGTACCTCAGAATGTGGCATTATTTGGAAACAGGGTCTTTATAGAGTCTAAGAAAGCCCAATAGTGTTAAAACAAGGCCATTAGGGTGGTCCCTGATCCAGTATGACTGTTGTCCTTATAAAAGGGGAAGTTTGGACACAGAGGCTGATGTGCAGAGGTAAGATCCTGTGAGGAGACACAGGTAGAACACTATGTGAAGGTGGAGGCAGAAACTGTAGTACTGCACTGAAAAGCCAAGGCATATCAGAGATTAACAGAAAAGACACCAGAAGCCAGGATAAAGGCATGGAACGGATCCTCGCAGTACTGAGAAAGAAGAAATGCCCCTTACACCTTGATTTCAGACCTCTAGACCCAACAACTGTGACACAACACATTTCTGTTGCTTCATACGCCCAGTTTTGAGTACTTTGTAACAGCAACCCTAGAAAACCAAGACACCACCAATTCCTACGTGCTTAGGGCAGATCTTTTTTTTTTTTTTAAGATGGAATCTCACTCTGTTGCTCAGGCTGGAGCGCAGTGGTACAATCTCAGCTCATGGCAACTTCTGCCTCCCAGTTTCAAGCAATTCTCCTGCCTCAGTCTTCCCAATAGCTGGGACTACAGGCATGTGCTACCATGCCCATCTAATTTTTGTATTTTTAGTAGAGAAAGGGTTTCACCATGTTGACCAGGTTGGTCTTGAACTCCCCACCTCAGGTGATCTGTCTGCCTCGGCCTCCCAAAGTGCTGGGATTACAGGTGTAAGCCACTACGTTCGACCACATTATTTTTTATTAACTAAGTACTTTTCTGACTGATCCCGTATGGAACCTTGGAAACACTGACATAATGCTCTCTGCATAATACTGTAGGCCTAGAAGGGGCCACATGAAGGTTGACTGATTACAGACATTGGGAAACTATTGGCACCCAGACAGTGTTTAAACCCATGAAACAGTTTCACCCAGGCAATGAAGCTTTGCCAATTTGACTGTTTAAAGGCCAAGATTTTTACTGGGATGCATTTTAATAATAAGTAGGGGGTTAATTGCTTTAAATATCAAATCTGAATGATAAATGTTTGAGGTGATGTGTATCCCAATTACTTCAGTTTGATCATTATACATTGTATGCATGTATCAAAATATCAGGTGTACCCCATAGATGTGTATAACTGTTTAAACTAAACATCACCTTGTAAATATTATAAATAAACAAAAAATATCAAGAACCACACACAGTCTTATGACTAGCTGCTGTTTTCCCCTTATATTCAGTAAATACAACTTGGCTGATGGACCTTGGGCTCCTCCTGGGAGCCAGGCATCCATTCATCTTCTCTCCTTTCACTCTCCCTGGCCCTCTGTCTCTAAACACTTGAGTCTAAAGATTTATTTCAGTTAGGGTGGAGAGAGACAGAAAGAAATCCCATTTTGGCATCCATGCCTATGTCTTACACTTATTGTTCAATCTGTTTTCCTCAATGCCCCCCGCTAGGAGGGTACTGAGAATGTTCCCAGCTATAAATAAAGTACATTGGTTCCATTCCATTACTGTTTCTTATGGTTCTATAGCTCCCTAATTCATGGGAAGAGAGAAATCAGTAGTGAGACTTAAGTTTTATATAAACCTAACCCCAACATCTCAGAAACTACTCATCAATAGGATTTGGAGTGCAGTAGGAACTTTGTCACACTGCTCAGTACATGTCTCCTTCATCAATAGCCAGCTAACATAAGACACCTCATCCAATAAATGTGAATTAAAATATGTGAGTGCCAACTATGTTCTAGGCAGGCAATGCCTCTCCCTGCTACAATCTGCTCTTCACACTTCAGCCAAATGATGTTCTGACCCATATCCGAACACATCGCTCCCCTACTTGAAACATTCCACACTCACACCTTCTGTACCATTCCTAGGAGAGAAAGTCCAAACTCCTATGCATGCTTTTCTACCTCCTCTAGGAAGCCTTCTCTGTCTCCGACCATATTGAGTAGTAAAACCTGGTTTATATGTCAGCTCCCCCAAGCACATGGTGAGATTTTCCTCTCAGGATCAGTTCTCATCCATATTTGCACACAAGGCTCTCTGGCTGCTGCTCTCATCATATAGACAAATTATTTTGGCAAAGGCTATTCTTGACTCCTGAGCCGATATCAGGATCCTTTTTGGTCCTTATACCCTTGATTCTTCTGCAACATTTAGCCTTGGGATGCTCCCACCTTCTGGCTCTCACATTTCTTTGATTCTTTGAATTCTTTTTCCTAATTTTCCTTGCATCTCTCCAATAGCTCTAGCTGAGACTCTTTTGCAAGTTTCTTCACCTTCAAATATATATAAATTGTGAATTTTCTCTTTAGAGTCTGGTCTTACCAACAAAATAAAATTTAGACTTCATAATACTGGCTCTGGAGACAAACAGCTATGAATCCAAACCCTGTCATAGGGTGGCCAAGTGACCTTGGGCTTCAGTGTACTTATCTGTGAAATAATACCTATCTCACAGGTCTATCGATGGCATCGAGTGAGTTGATACAGTAAAAACTCCTGGCACAGTCTGAGCTCACACACCTGTGCTAGTGTTGTATAGTCACTGAGTGATTTCAGCCAAGCTCAATTACGGCTATGAGCTGATGAATCCCAGCCCAGATTCTCACCTGGCCTCTGCACTCAGATACCCCATTGCCTTTAGACCTATAAACTCACATCAACTCCTCTTGCTGCTTGATCCTCTTCTCCTTCAGCTTTATTGACTAATTCACCCAAGGGAACCTCTTAACCATCACTGCAACTTTTCTCTTCCCCTCAACACAATGCAAAAACACCAATTCTTTTCATTCCATTACCTCAGCAGTCCTCAATTATTCTCCTTCTGAGCTACCTTCACCTCTTTAATAATTTCTCCCCACGCCAGCTGTCATCCTCTTTGATTCTAATGTGTCATTTCTGTTAAACATACAATCAAGCAACTCCCTTACTCAAATTGTTTCATAGTCTTCCTTTATCTACAGATACAATCCCAGCTCCAGAAGGGGACACACACACCCTTCATGATCAATCTCCCTGGAACCTGGCTAGCCCCATCGCTCCCACTCTATCAAAAACAAAACAAAACACTTGTATGCAGTACTCTTGAAAACCCTAGCACTACCCAGGAGATGACATGCCCTTTTCCATTTCTGTACCTTTGTGCATACCTTCTCAATGCCTGAGACCCCCTTCCAGTCTTTATCTGGCTTGTGAATGCCCTCTCTTCCAAGTAACCCATCCTGATACCTCCTGGGTGGGCGTTTTGGGAGTTCTCTGTCCTCCATCAACAATTTGTCCATGTTTAACTTCCATTTCTGACATCACTTTCTTGACTTCCACCTGTCTCTCTTACACTGTATCAGGAGCAACTTGAGTTCACAATTGTGTCTTTCTCATTGCTCTGCCCAGAATTCTTAGGATAGAGCCAACAAGAGCAAGAGCTCAAGGTCTCCTAAATGAGCAAATTGATGACAGTCTGTAAATCAATAAACGAAGGAAAATGACCCTGAGGTTTATCTTTCAAGGGGGGATTTGTAGGAAAATGCCATGGGAGAAACATCACACATTCCTTTTGAGGAGGAAAACATCAGCAAGAAGTGAGTAAGCCAAAGGGGACTCTTTTCTCATTCACTCTCTTTTTTTTCTAGGGTACATGTGCACAACGTGCAGGTTTGTTACATATGTATACATGTGCCATGTTGGTGTGCTACACCCATTAACTCATCATTTACATTAGGTATATCTCCTAATGCTATCCCTCCCCCTTCCTCCCACCCCACAGCAGGCCCCGGTGTGTGATGTTCCCCTTCCTGTGTCCAAGTGTTCTCATTGTTCAATTCCCACAGAGAAATAGGAACACTTTTACACTGTTGGTGGGACTGTAAGCTAGTTCAACCATTGTGGAAGACAATGTGGCGATTCCTCAGAGATCTAGAACTAGAAATACCATTTGACCCAGCCATCCCATTACTGGGTATACACCCAAAGGAATATAAATCATGCTGCTATAAAGACACATGCACACCTATGTTTACTGTGGCACTACTCACAACAGCAAAGACTTGGAACCAACCCAAATGTCCAACAATGATAGACTGGATTAAGAAAATGTGGCACATATACACCATGGAATACTATGCAGTCATAAAAAATGGTGAGTTCATGTCCTTTGTAGGGACATGGATGAAGCTGGAAACCATTATTCTCAGCAAACTATCAAAAGGACAAAAAATCATTCACTCTCTTTTAAGGAAGGAGAAAAAGGGGACCATGATCACTTCTGAGGACTCTATTTGGAGACTAAACTTTTATTAAGGAAATGTGAGTGCAGTTGGTTAAGAAAGTATCTCTCACGTCTGTCAGTCATTGGCTGGAAGGATTCAGTTCTCAAAACCCACATTATCTTCTCGTTATTCAAGGAAGAGACCCTGGCAGGTGCCAAGCAGTGAGAAAGGGAAGTCTGAGTATAATTTCCTCCTGAGAGTACCGCTCTATAAATTCACTGTTTGCAGCAGTGCATAGCATTTAAGAAATAGGGGGAGAAAGACATCACAACATTTGAATGCCCTTGTGTGAGCCAAATAAAACAAAATATGCACTGTGGCACTATGGTAAGAATGTGTCCCCTCTAAACTGTATGTTGAAACCTAATGCCCTCCTAATGGTGTTAAGAGGTGAGGCCCTTTGGAATGTGATTAAGTAATTAGGGCTTTGTCCTCATGAATGGATTAGTGACTTATAAAAGGCCTGGAGGGAACTAGCTTAAGCTTTTTCTCCCTTCCACTTTCCACCATGTGACAGGGCAGCATTTGCCCCTTCTATCATGTAAGGACACAGCACTAGAGCCCTCACCAGGCATCAAATGCTGGTATCTTGATCTTGGACTTTCCAGTCTCCAGAACTGTGAGAAAATAAGTGTATGCCATTTGCAAATTACCCAGTTTCAGGCATTTTGTTATAGCAGCACAAAAGGACTAAAACGGTGTGTTGAGGGGGGCATGGTAGAGACAGAAAGGGAAAGAGAGAGAGAGAGAGAGAAAGAAAAAGAGAGCCAGCGAGCGAGAGAAAACATAGAGTATGTGAACGCTAGAGTCTAGGCATCCAAGAATGAATTCTTTCAAGTGGCCACTTGCAGAATGTTCAAAACCAGGGCAGATACTGAACCCATGTGAGCCTCTGCTTCCTCTGTGATTTAGGGATAATACAATATTCCTTGTAGAATTGTGAGAATTACATGAGGTTATTTGTAGTAACACAGAATTTTAAAATTTTTCTTCTCCAAAGAATTCTGGTTAACTCCATTGGGTTGAGACATAAAAGACCGTTTCACCCAATGATGGTGAAGTGATTTTTTCAAATAAAACATCAAATTTTACTTGTTCTGAGAACACAATGTATGATGGTGAAAGCAAAGATCTCCCTACTTTGAGGAAGGACATCAGAACAGCCTCCAATGGTGTCTTCCGTTTTTCCAAAAGTTTCTAAACAGTAACTCAGCTACCTGAGTGTCAACGGCTGGGGTCTGTGGAGCCACGGAAACCCTTACATCAGCTGAATGGAAGATTTGTAGACTTCTTCTGTTTACGAAAACTCCTCTCACTTAAAAAGTGCAGATCCATTACCTAATACCATGAAGTTTCTTAATCTATGTTTAATTCCTCTAAGCTTTGTGAAATGTCTTTTGCAGAGGTTTTAGAAGGGGTGGAGCAGAAGAGATTTGGGAGTATATGAGGACAATTAAGTCAAAAATCATTTCCTCCCTCACCTTGTTCAATGATAGAAGAGTTTGATCAAAGAGAATATGAATCTTCATGAACGTTAACCTGGACTACAAAGCAAGACAAGCAGCAAGATGTATTCATTTTTAGAGCATATTATTTATATTATCAATAGAGAATAGTTTCCTAATAAAGAAAAAAAATGACAATTTTAAATAATGAAATTATGAAAATTTGTGCTACTGTTGCATAGCAACATGTTTTTCCCCCATTTATAAAATGCTCTTAAATGCATTTTAATATTAAAACTAAAACTATAAAACAAGTGAAATGTCCAAAAATACAGCATTGGTTAAATAAATTATAACAGAATCACATGATGGAATTCTGTGTAGTTATTAATTATGTTGTAAAAATATGTAGGGTTATTGAAAATGTTTATAACTTGGAAAGTGAGAAAAACAGAGAGTAACTTATACACTACATTTTTGTGAAGGAAAATACACGTGAATATAAAATAGTTTGTGCCTAGTGAAAGAATATGATGACATTTTTCTTTGTACTTTTTCTTATTTCCACAGTATGCATATTTATGTAATCAGAACTATAAACATACACAGATACATATATGTGTGCAACTGAAAGTTTAAAATGAAATATCTAAAGGAATACATTTAAAACTGCTTTTGAGCAATATCTGACAATTCATGGGAAAAAAAACAAGAGCAGTGAAGGATCCCACTCTCTCATACCTCCTCTGGCCCAAGATCTACTCAAAAAACTTCTAGGAAAGAAACATTCTAGAGTTTAGTATATTTTATTGACTATATTTCCCTAGTGTCCCTAAAGCTATTATTTCTTTAGAAATGTGGCATTTTCACTTTGTAGATCTCAAATGTAAAGTAAAAAAGAGAAAATGTGATTTCTCCTATTGAAGCCGATAGGAATAAACATGGTGTCCATTAGTATATTAACCCATTTTCATACTGCTATGAAGAAATACCCAAGACTGGGTAATTTATTTTTAAAAAAAGGGGTTTAATGAACTCACAGCTCCACATGACTGACGAGGACTTACAATCATGAAAGAAGGTGAAAAAGGAGCAAAGGTACATCTTACCTGGCAGCAGGCAAGAGAGCATGTGTAGGGGAACTACCCTTTTTAAAACCATCAGTTCTCATGAAACTTATTCACTACCATGAGAAAAGCCCGAGAAAAATCCGCCCCCATGATTCAATTACCTCCCACCAGGTTCTTCCTACAACACATGGTGATTATGGGAGCGAAAATTCAAGATGATATTTGGGTGGGGACACAGCCAAACCATATCAATTAAGTTTTTAAGTGGCAAGAAGACCCCTTCCTGAGGAATTAGCTATAATAAGTATAAAGTACCTGCATAAAATGTAGAGAGGAACATACATTCAGAGCTTGACTAGATCAACAGTCTGTTCTAGCCCTGGCACTAACCAGCTGAGGATGTTTGGTTCAGAGTCTCAATTACAATCAATGGAGTAGTCCATAGAGGGCTTAGGTCCTCTTGGCTTGTACTGTAAAACCTGGGCCTCTATTTTACTAGGTGCTTTACAAATATCACCTCATGAACATTTAATAGATTCTGCAAAACAAATGAAGAAAGTGAGATTTAAAAATTTTAATAACTTGCCCATGGGTACCCTGCTAATAATAGAATAAATGAAATTAGAACCAGGATATGTGTCTCTTAAATGTCTCCGATTTTCCATTATCCTACCTTCATGGCCACATGACCTTTTACTCTACTTAAGAGACCTCAGTGAGAACCGTCAAGTACCTTTAGAGTACAGAGTTCTTTTACAGCACAAAACTAGAAAGGACCACACTTCCCAGTGGCATTCTGCTCTGCCTTTGATTCCACCAGGAAGTATTTGGGCCCTGTGGGTGGCTCTGAGCTCACCAGAGGCATTTTAAATCTCAGCAGGTCAATGTCCGGTCCCCTAGAAAGAGCTTTTCTTTATACACCTGCTGAGCCTGTCCTCAGCCAGGGGTTAAGAGGATAAAAGGCTCAAAGCAGCAGGCTCATGAAGTCACAGATTAAAAGGTAAATTGAGAAAAAAAAATAGGACAGGGCAATCATTAACAGGAATGTGGATTTGTCCAAAAAATAATCCAGAATGTTCATCTACATAAGCACTTGGGTAACTGAAGTCTATTCACTCATCATAGGAATAATGAGAATAATGTCATTGTACGAAAGGGGGATATAAAATTGTTATTAAAATATTATTTATGGAATTTTAGAGAAAAAAAGACTCAGAGATGAACAAGGCTACCTACCCCTTTGTGCTAGATGAAACACTGACTGTAAGTGATCAATATCCTACATCAAACTGGCTTTAACAAAAATAGAAGGAATGGATTGGCCTGAACAACTGAAAAGTCATGAGACTGGAATGATGCATTAAATCCATTGCTTCTGTGGTGTGTCCAAATCATACCCACCTACCATTCATCATGGTGGACACTCTACCTTCACAAATGCATCATTGTCAAAGCTGTCGTAACACTAAACTTGAAGGTTCACCTGCATGCTGACTGCCCAGCTCTCTAACAGTTGTTTCTTAGTCAAGCAAAGCTGAACACTCAATGCGGCTCTCAAATATTTATAATTCCCACCCACTTTCAAAAGTGTGGGAATGAATGAAAAGGATCTCAACATATTTTAATAAGAGAAGTGGGAAAAAAAGATTGTTTCTGACAGAACCAGACAAATCAATTAATCACTGGCAAGCAAAGATAATTGTATTTCTGAGTCTATTAAGGCACATTAGGGCTAGTTAGCTAACTTCACAGGGGAGCTGGATGTCGCTGGGCATTAGGCAGTGATGGGAAACATCAGGTAGAAACACAAGATGACATTGTCTTTCAGGAAGCACTTGACTTTCAACTCAACCATTTCCACTTCGGTAGAGAACAGGCAGGTGAGTGTGTTCAAAGGAGATTTCAATCCTAACATTTCTATGAGCCTTCACACTTTTACATCAGCTCTGATAATACTGATTATAGGTCCTTTTTGTGAGACTGTTCTGTGGATGAGAACAGAATTTCTCAGTAAAATCATCTAAAGCCACTGGGGAGAAAATCTCCTAAATGATATGTAAACAAGAGGAGGAAGAAAGACACGGGATGAATCTCAACATCAAACAATGAAAAATCTTACTCGGAAAGAAAATCAGTTTGATTTAGAGTTTTGTCTGAATTAATATTTAAAACCAAATTTGAATTCATTGTCATGGACAAATGTTAGCTCCATTTCAGCTAACAATATTAGAAATGCAGGTTCATGCTCTCGTAAATAGATACAAATGAGTTATGGATATACTGATGATTAACAAATATCTATGTAATGAGTTTTATAATTAATTGTTCATTTAGAAAGTATTTCCTTGGGGGAAAAGTATTGCATATGAAAATAAGACCATTCCTCCTGCTTTCTCACCACTAGTACCATGCTGGAAAGCTAACACAAAGTCTCTGGAATTTCCACAGCAGAAGAATGCATAAATGGAGTTAAGATCCAGTGTCCTGTTGGGGAAGAGGAGGCTTCGCAATCCGGTTATGAAAGTAGAAGTCAGGGTCTCATTTTCTTTATAATAAAGAGGCTAGCAAAGAGAGGCTGAGATTACTTGGCCTGTGCAATCTTCACTTAGCCTTAATCCCATCATTTCCAACCTTGGAATTACCTCGGGAACTTTAGCAAGTGCTGACACCTCGGTCCCACTGTGAAGATTTTTTTACTTAATTGGTCTGGAGGATGAAAATTTCAGTTTTCCAGGAACTTCTAGTACATGATGAAGTTTGAGATTTTCACAGGAACTCTTTCAGCAGTGCTCTTCAACCAGAGTCACCCAGGGAACATATTAAAACACGGTCTCCTAAGCCCCTCAACCAGAGATGATTCTGACTCAGTAGGTCTGAGACCAGGGCCAAGAATTTCCATTTCTTCTTCTTCTTTTTTTTTTTTTGAGATGAAGTCTCACTCTGTTGACCAGGCAGGAGTGCAGTGACACAATCTCAGTTCACTGCAACCTCCACCTCCCTGGTTCAAGCAATTCCCTTGCCTCAGTCTCCCGAGTAGCTGGGATTATAGGTGCATGCCACCACGTCCAGCTAATTTTTTTGTATTTTTAGTAGAGACAGGGTTTCACCATGTTGGCCAGACTTGTCTCAAACTCCTGACCTCAGGCAATCCACCCTCCTCAGCCTCCCAAAGCTGGGATTACAGGTGTGAGCCACCTCGCCCAGCCAAGAATTTCCATTTCTAATGTGTTCCCAGCTGATGGGGATGCTGCTGGTCTGTGAGCCACCATTTGAGCAGCATTGATTTAAATAGAACGTTAGGAATTTGGAATCATCTTCTATTACTATCATTTAATGAAGATCCATGTGACTCATCTGTAATTGAATAAGTTTTGAAAGAAGAAACAGGAAGTTCAATACAATGAAAGATAAGCTACCATTTTTCTCCCAGTATGCACTAGACCCTATGCTGGGCACTGGCAATGCAGTCAAATAAGATCAGATCTTTACTCTGAAGAAGCTCACATTGACAAAGAAGGCAAAGCCACACTTTACATCTCTAACATTCCTTTTTTGCGTTTCCTCTTCCACAGTCTAGAAAGTCTGTGGCAGTTGACACTCACATCCCTACATCTCCAAGTCTAATAAAAAGTATGCTGCAATAAATAAATTCATAAATCCTCTCACCTCTGCCCACTCCCCCACTCTTACTCTTCACTTTAACCATGAGTTGTCATCTTTGGTCTTTCAGGTGGGCTCAGCATTCTGATATCCAGGTCCCTTGTCGGGCTGACCCACATCCATCCTTAAAGTGACAGCTCTGCTGTTATTTCACTCCGAGACATCTGTTCTGACTCTGCCTAGAGACTGCATTCCTCCTTCTCTGTTTCTTCATAGTATCCCCAGTCTGTCTCAGTGACAAGCATCTACCATGCATATGATGGCCATTTTCTTTTTTTCCTGATTTTAAATTTTAGTTTTAATTTTTGTGGGTACATACTAGGTATAGATATTTATGGGGCACATAAGATGTTTTAATATAGGCATGCAACACATAATAATCACCTCATGGAGAAGAGAGTATTCATCTCCTCAAGCGTATTTATCCTTTGTGTTATAAACAATCCAATCACCCTCTTTTAGTTATTTTTAAATGTATAATTATTATTGACTATAGTCACTCTGTTGTGCTATCAAATAGCAGGACTTATTCTTTCTAATTTCTTTGTACCCATTAACCAGCCCCACCTCCCTCTCACCATCCTCCAACCCCATATCTTTTTTTTTTTTTTTTTTTTTAACCAAATACCATTACACAATTTGGTGATGGTAGGGACCATTCATCTGATCATCTCCTCTGGTAGTATTGTGCATGGACTATGGTGCACATGCGAGTCTTCACTGACAGCCATTGGTTGAGTGACCCTTTAATTTATGAGACTTTGGTCTGAATGACTTATAGCTGTTTCCACAACCTCAAGTCACCTTCTAAGATGTGAAGAAGACGTTGCAAGGTGGATAGCACATGCTGCTTGAAGTCAGACATTCTGACCTTCTCATTTGTCAGCTGTGTGTACTTGGGCAAAAAACTTAGCTTGAGGCCTTGGTTTCTTCATGCCACAGAAGTTATACAGAGTCTTGGAGACGTCTTGAGGATATATTGGATAATGTATAAATGGTATGACACATGGTATGATGACTTATTATTGTTATCTAATTGGGATACACATACCCTGTAAAAATAACTTCAAGATTTACTGAAATATTTGAATTGATGGTCATTTTCTACGTATATGTCAGCCTCTCTCATTAGCTGGTAAACACCTCAATGGCAGGGGCTCTATCTTTTCATCTTAGTGTTTCTAGAGCTGAAAGCAATAGCATATGCCAACTAGTGTCCTTGGGAATGAGTAGATGACCAAATAAAGCATATACAGATGTGCCTTAGGAATATGGAAAAGCTACGGATTCCAAAAATCTGGGCTGAACACAATAGCTAAATGTCAATATACAGAAATGGTTTGGAGAGGAGGTTATATTGAGCTGGAACTTGTATAGCATAGAATTTTCAAGAGAGATGATAGGGGGAAGAGGGCCAAGAATTGTCTGATGAGTGAGAGCAAAAAGAAACTCGGAGGGTTTTAAAGAGGGAAGCAAGGTGGTCATGACAACCTTTTTGGGTAGTAACTCCATTAATAGTGTTAATGACAGGTTAGAGACAAGGCTGTACTTGTAGTAGTGAAAATTTAGTTGGCATCTGCTAGATACAAAGTACCCTACTACCTTCTCTGCCTATATTAATTAATGCCGTAAACTTTCAGATTGCCCCACAAGGCAGACTTTGTCACCACCATTTTACAGGCCATACAATGTTGGGTTGGGGGAAGTTTCCAAGTCCTCAGAGCTCATAAATGGCAGACCATGGCTTCAAATTAAGGTCTGACCCCAAAGCCAGGTCCTCAGTACTTCCCTGCCCCTGCCTTTTTGTCAGCATGAGTCTTACTGCTGAATGTGGGGGTGATATCCTATGATTCTTGATGACTGGTTTGAGGAAAAGTTTTCCCTTTGAGAATTTGTGTCAGTCCATATAGACTTTGGATGAAGGCATGTTGACTGTTCTCTCAAAGCAAACATCATTACAAGGCAGTGTGCATTCTCAGACTGGAACAAACACCCATGAATATAAATGTGCTAGAAGCAAGGAACTCCCTGATCAGGACAAATTATCAGGCAATATTCTTTCTTCTTTATCTTTATGCTTCCAACATAGCATCTTATAAAAACTGGAGGGGAGGTTTCTTTCTGGCCAGCTGTGTAACAATGAGCTGCAACATTTGGATGGAGGAGATATTTCTCATCAACTACATAAATGAGGTGGAACTTTGAAGACCACAGTCAGGCTCAGTCTGAGAAAGGGTACTCTCCCTCTCTTGCAATCCCCTACTCTAATTTTTACCATCCCAAAGACCTTGTAGAGCACACATTTAATCACACATCCTCGCACCCCAAAAAGGAACCAACTTCCCCAAAATCTACATCTCTTCTCCTTACTAATGTCAGAAGACCATTTGCTTTTCTTCAGAAGCTACCCTGGGGCCCCATCTTGCACACCAGGCTTGGATTGTAGCCATGCCTTCTCCATGGAACACTTGCTGGATAAAGTAATTACACTTCATTTTAAGCATAGCTCCTGTGGGACCCAGAGGAGAAAAATACTTAGCACTTGAGCATCAGGGATCATGCCTGTCAGGAACACCCCCGGCAAATGCAGAATCCTGGTTGGCATCATGCTCAGTCTGTCCCACAGCTGCCCGAAGGCAGGATCTAGGAGGGTGGTGGTTAACAAGTGCAAGGTTTTGTTGCTGATGAGACCGTAGAGATGCGAGACATCATTACAAAACAGTGTGCATCCACCTGAGAGGTCTAATTCACTTCACCAAAACCACGCCCAGACCTGTCCATAGAAGTAACTGCAATCAAGTGACCCTCAAGCATATGTAGTCATAAGATTATGCCCTCATCCACATCTGAAGTATGTGCCTAAATATGCACCTTCCTTGAAACCGTGAAATGCTAGCCTTAAGAGCTAGAAGCTTGTAAGAATATTCCTAATCTTCTGGGCGAGTGGTCTCCAACTATTAATGATTTGTATGCTTATCTGTAAAACCATTCTTGAGTATAAAACCCCAATATATGTATATTTATTTATAAATACTATACATGTACAATTATCCTCATATATAATATGCATTATAAATATAGAAAAAGGTTTTTTAAAGATGAGAGAAGGATATAATAATCCATGTTTTAAAAATAGATATTTTATATATTAATGGATCACATAACATTTTGGGTTTTTTTCTGAGATGGAGTCTCGCTCTGTCACCCAGGCTAGAGTGCAGTAGCACAATCTCAGCTCACTGCAACCTCCACCTCCTGGTTCAAGCAATTCTCCTGCCTAGGCCTCCCAAGTAGCTGAAATTACAAGTGCCCGCCACCACTCTCAGGTGATTTTTGAATTTTTGGTAGAGATGGACTTTCACCATGTTGGCCAGGCTCGTCTCAAACTCCCAAACTCAAGCAATCCACCTGTCTCAGCCTCCCAAAGTGCTGAAATTACAGGCGTGAGCCACCATGCCTGGCTGATCACGTAGCATTTTTGTTCTCCCAAAAAACATTAGAGTGGTTCCAAGTTCTGGTTTTAGTTTATCCTAATTCAATATTAGACTTTAGTGGTGAGCATGGATAAACGAGATGCTTCCCAAAAACATACTGATCTAGAAAAAAGGGAAGAGTATCCTAGGCTTGATGAATAGGTGATGATTTTTATCCTCATTTTTCAAGCTTTTTTACAACTCAACAAGGGTCTATTGGATGTGTTATTTTGAAATATTTTGTTAATGGTGATTATTTTGTGTAAGACTGTCAATATCTCAAGGCCCAATATCCATTTAGAATAAGGTGCATTGTAAGTATTTATGCTTACAAGTCTATATATCAAATAGTTTTTAAAATATAACTAAATCACTATCTACTTATTGTTAGATTAGCTTATCATCTTTAATTCTTACTGTGTGTATCAATAGGCTTTTGTAAGAAGTAGGATAAATGTGGTTGGTTCTGGCATTTCCTGGTATTTAGTATGCTTCCATTATTAATATTATCTTCAATTCATGATTCATCATGGTATTAGACATTTTTCTATTTGTCTTTTCCTAACTCTTCATAACCAACGATATGAGGCTTAGTGAAGTTAAAACTAGAAATCAATTTAGAGCTGTATGTAACTGGCCAGTTGCACACTGCAGTATTTTGCAATGTCAGTCTGTGTTACAAACTCCCTCTTTGCTCTTGAGACCTAAGTTACTGAATGGGATTCTGCCATACAGAAACAGCAAGGTCCTCCACATCAATCTGGATTCTAATTATTAGTGAAGCTTGATTTCCATTTTTTTTTTCTTTTTCACCAAAGCAATTGTAAATAGATGTTCTAATACTTTCTTTCCACATCCTGATGGCTGTCTTGTGCACCCTGGGGAGAATGCAGCCCACTTTGCACCTTAAATAATAAAATAATATAAAATAATATCTGATTTTGAATGAGAGAAACTTAGCTTCAGCTCCTCACTCTGCTATGTTAGAGCTATGTACTGTTCTACTTCCCTAATCCCAAGTTATCTATCTGGTAAATGAAGATAATACTGCTAAGTTCTACGGTTTGTTATGAAAAGTCAGGAAAAGACAAACAAGAAAAATGTCTAATACCATGATGGAAACCTGACATTATCAAAATCGCTTGCTTTTCTTGTAAATGTGAACCTGAAAAGCAGAGTGGAGTGGTGCCAAAGGAGCTCCCGAAGCAGTAGCACAGCCTGGACTCAGGAGTACTGGCCCCAAGCCCAGGGCTCCTATCAATATACAATGTGACTTCTGATCAAATGAGAGGTGGACCAATGGCAACAGGACTTCCAGAAGGATGCACAGAGCTTTGCCTCATTAAAGCTCAGCCTCTGTGAATGCTGCCCAAAACCCCTCCTCATATGCCTCCTTCCCTGAAACAGAAAGCTGGTCTCAGAACCATTTGCCATTCTTCTCACTGCCTGGAGTTCAGGTCACCTGCCAAAACCACTCAGCCTCACTGAATTTCATCCTTAAGTAAGTAGGGGCCATAGCACACAAGAGGCACTTGAAGCATTAAACTCAGGGTTATCTTTTCACAGCTGGAGTCTAATCTTGGAGGTAGATTATTAAAATGTACATTGATTCTTAGTCTTCTATCTAGAGATGGTATCTATTTCTTCATTTTGAAGCTAGACTGGCCTTGTGACTTGCTTTGGTTAGTGGAATGTGTTAGAAAAACAACTTTATGCAAATTCCAAGACTGAACAACAGGAGATTTTGTGTATTTCCCCTCTTGATAGCCCAAGCCTGCTGGAGGATGAGAGGCCACAAGGAGAACCACAACAGCCCAGCTGGGAGCCCCAGAACTGTGAGTGAGCCCAGTGAGATCATCCAAGCCACATCTAACTCAGTAGAACCGCCCAGCTGAGCCCAGTCCAAACTGCTTACTCATGAGCTAAACTAAGTTGTTGTTTTTAAGCCATTAAGTTTTAGAAAAGTTCGTTAGGCAACAAAAGCAAATGGATAGATACCCCTTGTTTTCTATACTAATTTGTGCTGTTAATTGGACACTTAATTCAATTTCTATTAACTTTGCTTTTTGTGTGTCAGTAACATGTCAAAAGTAGTAGCAATCATCATGAAGACATGTAGTTCACGTCTGTGTTTGGTTTCTTATATAATCATTTCACATCTTGATTACTTACAATGAGCCTTGGTAGTAAATCTATCATGAGGATTTACTGATATCACCTGCACATTAAATGCCAAATTCAGACTGCATCCTCAAAAAGATGAAAGCATTATACTTCAATTATATGAATTGATGTTTGCAAATACCAACCTTATCAGTTTTTGAAAGATCTAGGCACAAGTGTTACAATACGCGGTTTTGAAGTAATGGCCTGCATCAGCATCAGTATTGAACACACTGACTCCTTTTTACCACAGCTACACAGGCAAGCTTCATTTTCCAGCAATTCACTTCCCGTTAAAATTGACATATGTATTAGAAAGAGCCACCAAGAAGAGAGTAGGTAGAAGGGAGTGCAGGGGGAGGAGATGGATTAGCACTTTCTAGTCTTTGTCAATATGTGGTTTATTTTCAGATGCAATAAAGGTTTGGATTTTTGACTTGGCAAGAACACACAATGAAAATCTTTTCTTCATTAGTCCCAAATTTCCTATAATCTGACTTCCCCACTTCCACCTTCTTCCATGGAAAGAAACAAACAACACACACACACACATACACACAAATTGTAAAGCATACTTACCCTCTCTGAAAGAGATCCACATTATAAAATTTATGTAGCTCTACCGAAAACTCAACCGTTCCTTGTATTTCAGACATGATCTTTTCGGCTCATTACCTGAAAAACAAGAGAGAAATTAACAGTTTGAGATCACATCAGCCACTCAGAAAGAACCTGGCTTTTACAACAGGAAACCAATCTGATCAACAGGACCAACAGGAGTAGCGTGTGTCCACTGAACGTCACCACTCAGAGTTCCTTTTATGGAAAAAGACACGGAGAGACAAAATGACTTGCCTACTGTCACAGCTTCTACCTGGAAGGGCCAGGAGGCAGACCCAGGTGTCCTAACTCCAAAGCTGAGCTGGTCCCCTGCCCTTTCCTATCTGTCAGTACCATGGAGACAACAACATCCCGGCCGAGAGCACATCCTTCATGGCCAAAGGCACAAGAATCCTTGCTCTACCGCTTTCCAGCTGTGTGACCTTGAGCAAGTCACTTAACTTCTCTCATCTTCAGTGTTCTCATCTGTAACGTGAGGACTGGTAATAGCAGATAACTTTGATAAATGGTGGGAAGAGAGAATAAATATGCCACACTGAGCACTCTGCACGGTCATTTGTGTAGTAAATACTCAATAAGTTTTTGCTACCATTGTTAATAATAATTTAAAATGATTCTATCATTGATATTATAAATGCAGTCTCTAAAGACTGAAGATGGCTGGAGCAATATCAAGCATGGCACATAGAGCATGTGGGTGCTGCTGCCAAGTAGATGTTTAACCCAACTTGACAGGTTGCTAATTTTCCAATTAGCTGTTACTGGGGGTCAGTAACAAGATGGTTGAATGGAAAAGATGGGAGGAAAAAAACATTAAAACAGTCCATCTCTAGGATGAGAAATAAACCGAGAGGTACATTTAAAGCAGGTTGGGTTTTCTGAGAATATGAAAGCATCTAGATACCAGGAATGTGATGAAAGGGAAAGAAGCTTAGTTGTATTGGGCACCTACTATATTCTTGGTGTTGCATAAAGTATTCCATGTAAGTTGCCTGATTTTTTTCCAACAAGAATTTTGTATTATTCTTGCCCCATTTTGCATGCAAGAAAAAAGGACCAGAGAAGCTCTGACCTGGAGCCACTTTCTAACTCTGGAATGTGCTGGTGGTGTGGCCTTTGATAAGATCCTCCCATTCTCCAAGCCTGTTTACTACCGCAAACAACAGGGATAATGCAAGATACTGAGTAGACTCCCGATAGGATAAGAGGTAATGACTTGCAATATACCTGGCACCTAGCAGGATCTCAAGACCTGGTATGACCTATGGGAAGGGAGAGAATGAGAGAGAAGGAGGAGAGGGGAAAGGAAGGGAACACGTGGCTCTGTCCCCTGGCAACTGGTGATTCACACTTGGGTCTCCTTCCAAAGCCCCTCTTTCTGCCCCCAGATGCCTCAGGGACCAGACCATTCTTGTGGTTCAGAGTGCAACCTCACTGCAGTTAACAGGGTCAGGCTAGGCCAGATCCCACAGATAACAGCAGGAGGATTAACTGGGCCTTAACTGCATCTCAGCTCAGGCAAATGTTTCATCCGGGAAATATTTCTAGAGATTCAGAAGGCTGCATACCAAATTAAAATCCTCAGAACCAACCTCTATAATTTCTGCAAGACAGAATTTCAATCTGGCAAACATGGAAAGGCCTGGCTCACAAAATGTGCCAAAAACCCATTTCCCAATGAAGAGCCATGGAGGTGCACCCTGGCCCTGCCCAACACACCACAGCCAGTCAAGGTCAGAACCTGAGGCTCAATTTTAATCCCAAGTCATTTCCAATCAAAGCCAGATGGAGGGGCAAGCAAATGGAAGCCACCCTGTGCTTCCCTTCATAATCACATTAAACATCAACAGCTGCATTGTCCTCATTTTCTCATCACCCCACTCAGTCTGAATCCTCCAAAAACTCAGAGCTGGTAAAACCATCTCACTCCTTTCTTGGGGTTGTCAGCTTTCCATTATCCCCAGTTCCCCTCCTGATCTCTGATCCTGGGGAGGAGAATAGAAAGAGAGACAAAGGGAGAGCAGGAACAATGCACCCCAACAGTGCCAGCCTACCATATACTACACACTGATGGCGGTTCCATGCATGACTTCACACAATCCTCAAAAGCCCTCTGCATGAGTAGTATTGGCCCCGAGCCACACAGACAGTGGTGCTGTTCAGGCAGAGTGCCTATCCAGGAGCCTGGGTTTTCCATCTCCTGCACTTACTGGCAGAATGGCTGGGACCATGTTTTGGGGTAGAGTTAATATTTAGAAGACAATATTTAATGCATGGAGAATACCACACAGAACATTCTTTTCTCCTTGAAAGATGCACCATACCATGCTGTTGTTCAGGATGAATGGGATAGAGTTCTGGAACTTGTAAACACAGACACAGTTTCTTGGTGGGAAATTGCCTTTTCCTTTAAAATAGCATGTTAGGCATTATAACCAAACACCCATAATGCAGTGAGGAAGATGAGTTCCCATGTAAAATAATTTTGGTTTTTGTTTGTTTGTTTGTTTTTGAGATGGAGTCTCGCACTGTCACCCAGGCTGGAGTGCAGTGGCTCCATCTCGGCTCACTGCAAGCTCCGCCTCCCTAGTTCACGCCATTCTCCTGCCTCAGCCTCCCGAGTAGCTGGGACTACAGGCACCCACCACCACGCCTGGCTAATTTTTCATATTTTTAGTAGAGACGGGGCTTCACTGTGTTAGCCAGGATGGTCTTAATCTCCTGACCTAGTGATCCACCCAACTCGGCCTCCCAAAGTGCTGGAATTACAGGCGTGAACCACCGCGCTCCGCCCCATGTAAAATACTTTTAAAACTCTGTGTTGATTTTGCTGGTAACATCCTTGGTCCACTTTGTGGTCAGAAATCTAGAGCCATTTGTCTTGGTCCCAACCTTCTCCCCTTCTCTTTCCATCTGAAGATTAGTGGGAAGCTATCAGAGCGGTGGTTTTCAGGTGTGGTCCTCAGACCAGTGGAATCAGCAATACTGTGTTATGAAAACCAAGTCTTGAGTCCCACATCAGACCTACTCAGTCAGAAACTCCACAGGTGAGGTTCAGGGATCTGTGTTTTCACAAGTTCCCCAGGGAATTTAGGTGCAAACACTAATTTGAGAACCACTGGCCTAAAGACAAGGGTTTTAGCATTAACCAGACCTGAGTTAACTTGGTTTCTTGTGAGCTGCATGACCTTGGATCCATTCCTTAACTTCTCTGTCCCACATTGCTAAGAGGTGAAGAGCAAGAGTACCTACCCTATAAAAGTGTCTTCATGATCAGTAGGGAGACAGCATTCAAAGTGTTTAATATAGTGTCTGGCATATTGTTGGAACATACTTATGACATATGCACACAATAGACCCATGACACATACCTAACACACACATCACACTCATACACACAAACACACAGATACATACAATATGCATTGATAAAACACACACACACACAAATCTTCATCACACACACAAGATGCCCATGACACATACCCAGCACACACTGGGTGCTGAAAAGACTGTCCAGGAAAGTCCGTTCTCTGCCTCTGTAGGACTCAGTTCAGGTGCAAGTCTCTGAGAATGTATCGTGATGAGTGCAGTGAGAAGTGTCAGCATACATCATGCTCAGGAGGAGGGCAGGACATGATTCAGATCTCCATCCCCAGCACATCAGCAACCACACCTTGGGTAGACCAATTTTCCCCAGTATTTGTTCCAAGAACCTCCCACGAAACATCAGAAAAACCAGCACTCACCCCCAACATGAGCATGTACCATATACACAACATACCCAACCCAAAATACACCGGCACCATGTGCACACACACCACAGACATCTCCTCTGCACTAACTTCCTACTACAACCAGTGCCACCCACCATTCTAGTGAATTCAGTCATTCTGCTGCATTTGGTGTGACTCTGAAAAGCTCACCTTCAAACCTGTACTTCCTGAAAGCTGTGTGTCCAGGCACTCTGGCACTCTAAAGCACATGGAGCTTACGAGCAGACCTTGCCCTCATGATGCTCAGGGACTGGGAAAGGGTGATCCAGTGACAATCACAATGACAGTGATGATGGCTCAGGAAGAGGGGGGACCTGGGTCTTTGGCACTCAGGTACGGCCTCCCTGGGAAGGCTGGCTTCTGAATGAGGAGGCCTTTGCCATGCCTCAGTCTAGGGTCATCAGTGCAGATCTGTTCTGTTCAGAAAGTGAAGAGAGTAACCTCAGCAGGTCATCTCAACCTCAGCTCACCTGAAGTCGGCACACCTGCCTTTGGTACTGCCCTTCACTGTGTAACCTCCCTGGGCCCCTAGTTACTGCCTGGTCCTCACTCAGGCAGCAACACCCACAGCTTACACCTGTGTACAGACAGTTTGCCCCTGGTGCACCACAGTTTAGGCAAACATGCCTAGAGAAGAGGACGGAGGGAGGGGCAGGATGGGAAGGCCCCTGAAGCCTATGTCTAGAGATTAACACAGGCATCATCAGATTAGCCTTCCTTGTGGACAGTGGAGAGAACAGCCTATCTCTAAAGCAATATACATACAGGCTCCAGAACCAGACGCCTGGGTCTCAATGGCCCTGGGTGACCTTGGAGTCATTATTATCTTCCTGGGCCTCATTTTCCTTGTTTGTAAAGTGAGGACAATAATAATACCTACTTCCGGGAGTATTGCAATAATTAAAACTATTAACATACATAAGGCACTCAGAATAGAGACTGGCATGTAATAACCTTTCAATACACGCAGACTATGTTTAGTTTTGTTACAGAAGACAGAACTAGGAGACAGGGTAAAAGAAAATGCAGTGAAATTACAGCCTTGTTTAGTTTTCATTCACTAAAAAAAAATCTTGATCAAGTGCCCCTTACTGACCTGCCCTGTACTGGGAGCTTTCTAGCCATCCCAGCTGCCCAACAATGGACCAGTCCACGTTATGAAGCAATGAACTCCCCCATCACTGGGAGTATGCAGACAAAGGATGAGGTCCCACTTTTCTGGCATTTAAACCCTGCCTTGAGTTTAAATGACAATTAAATTCCCCTTGTCCACAAGGTTCTAAGATCCCATTACCTTCAGGCAGGCAATGTTTGTATTTGATTGATGAGGAAAAAAAGAGGCAGAGGTTAGGCTAGAGGATCAGAAGGTGATGTCACAAAACCTCAGTTCAGATTTGATTTCTGCCACTTAATAGGTTGACTAGGACATCACTTCATCTCTTTGAGTCCATGTTGTGGGAAGTCAGGGACCCCAAATGGAGGGACTGGCTGAAGCCATGGCAGAAGAAAGTGGATTGTGAAGATTTCATGGACATTTATTAGTTCCCCAAATTAATACTTTTATAATTTATTATGCCTGTCTTTACTTCAATCTCTAAACATAAATTGTGAAGATTTCATGGACACTTATCACTTCCCCAATCAATACCCTTGTGATTTCCTATGCCTGTCTTTACTTTAATCTCTTAATCCTGTCATCTCGTAAGCCAAGGAGGATGTATGTCGCCTCAGGACCCTGTGATAATTGCGTTAACTGCACAAAGAGTAGAGCATATGTGTTTGAACAATATGAAATCTGGGCTCCTCGAAAAAAGAACAGAATAACAGCAATGTTCAGGGAATAAGAGAGATAACCTTAAACTCTGACCACTGGTGAGCTGGGTGGAACAGAGCCATATTTCTCTTCTTTCAAAAGCAAATGGGAGAAATTGCTGAATTCTTTTTCTCAGCAAGGAACATCCCTGAGAAAGAGAATGTGCCCCTGAGGGTGAGTCTCTAAAATGGCCCCCTTGGGTGTGGCCGTCTTCTATGGTTGAGACTGTATGTAGGGATGAAATAAGCCCCAGTCTCCCGTAGCGCTCCCAGGCTTATTAGGAAGAGGAAATTCTCACCTAATAAATTTTGGTCAGACCGGTTGCTCTCAAACCCTGTCTCCTGATAAGATGTTATCAAATGACAATCGTGCCTGAAACTTCATTAACAATTTTAATTTCGCCCCTGTCCTGTGGTCCTGTGATCTCGCCCTGCCTCCATTTTCCTTGTGATATTCTATTACCTTGTGAAGCATGTGATCTTTGTGACACACACCCTATTCATACACTCCCTCCCCTTTTAAAAAAATCCCTAATAAAAACTTACTGGTTTTGCGTCTTGCAGGGCATCACACAACCTACGGACATGTGATGTCTCCCTCGGATGCCCAGCTTTAAAATTTCTGTCTTTTGTACTCTGTCCCTTTATTTCTCAACCCAGCTGATGCTTAGGGAAAATAGAAAAGAACCTACATGACTCTTGGGGCAGGTTCCCCAGTAAGTCCAGGCTTCTGCATCTGTACTTGGAGGGAAACACCTACCTCAGAGGATGATACAGAATGGTAACTAATTAAACTGACTTTTTTAGAGTATTAAAAATGTTCTCATTGTCAATAGGATATTGTTAAAGTACAGAAAAATATTTTGGAGACATAGCATGTTACTTTTCTTCCTTGAAGAAGGAGATGACTGGGCTATAAGCCCCTAAAAAGGAGTCATTGTCTGTTTATGAATTTCTAAGCACTCCATTCCTAACCTGGCATCTGGTAAACAGTAGAGGTTCACAAATACTATGGAACTAAGGAATAAATGGTAACACCAGACAACAGACTCTAGGCCAGAGTGTGAATATGGAAGAGGAACAGAATTCAGCAAGGAAAACAAAGCAACAGAAAATAAGACCGGAGGCTCTAAGGGTTGAAACAGTGATGTTGGTTATGGCAGAAAAAGCAAGTTCTTTGTCATTAAAGGTATCCGAAAAGGGGCTGTCCAAGAAAGCCCTTTCTCCACCTCTGTCGGGCTGAGTCCAGGCACAGGGTTCTGAGGATGCACAGTGATGAGTGCACTGAGAGATGTCAACATGCATCATGCTTAGGAGGAGGGCAGGACATGATTCAGATCTCCATCCACAGCACATCAGCAACCACACTCTGGGTAAACCAGTTTTTCCCAACATTTGTTCCAAGAACCTCCCACAAAAGAACAACCTGGGAAAATTAACAACAACAACAACAACAACAACAACCCCAGATTATTGAGTCCTACACTCAGACCTCCTAATCAGGCTCCAAGACAGGATCTAGGAACACAAAGGCTAAAGTCTGAGCCCGCTGCTGCATCTGCCTGTAATGCCAGCTCTGGCAAAAAAAACTGCACATGTAGCTGATAGCTGAGCCAGGGACTAGCAGAATGCATCTATGCCCCATTTGTGTGGCCGAAAGAGGACAAGAAATCACCTCTGAGAAGAAATATGAGCTGATTGTTTTGTCAAAAATAAAATTCCTTTTCTTTTAGAGCTACAAAAATTGTCTAGATTTATAAAGTACCATGTAAAATGCAGAGAGTCTAGGTGGCACCTGGAATGGAGCCTCCATAGTCTCTCTCTGTGTGTTTGTGTGTGTGTGTGTGTGTATGTGTGTGTATGTAGGTCAGGTTTTGGGATAGACCAGCCAGGATCCAGATATCAATGTTACAATCTACCTAAAGTTACAAAACTCCCTAAACCTCGGTCTCCTCCTCTGTAAAACAACAAATAAATCTTTATCCCCAACAGATAACACAGAAGGTTGACAACAGATGTCAGACCCAGACCTTCCATAACACGTAAAGTCGAAGCCACCTAGAATAAATGTTAATACATCTAGTTAATTGTATGAGTGTTTCATTTGGAATTTTCTTTTTACTCTCATCATCATATTTCACTGAGCCTTTTCTTTTGGCATGTGTGTTGGTTTCCCTACAGTTTTTCATCATCATTATCCAGAATGGTGTATTCAAAGACATTCAAAACTAGGCAACATGGTAGGGACGGGGGGAAGTCTTTCTTCTCTATTCCAAAATTGTGACCTGCAGGTCTTTCTCCCAGTAACAGGGCATGGAGATGGCATTCCCCCTTGTATTAAAGGAATCTGGAGAGATCTCAAAATTGTGGAAGACTGTCGTCACTTACCCGGTTGTCTGGGCATCAACTGGGTTCAGCCTTCAGTCCTTATTTTTTTGTTTGTTTTGTTTTGTTTTGTTTTGAAATGGAGACTCACTCTGTTGCCCAAGCTGGAGTGAGGTGGCATGATCTTGGCTCACTGCAACCTCCGCCTCCTGGGTTCAAGTGATTCCTGGCTAATTTTTGTATTTTTGGTAGAGACAGGGTTTCACCGTGTTGGCCAGGCTGGTCTCGAACTCCTGACCCCAAGTGATCCGCCCACCTCAGCCTCCCAAAGTGCTAGGATTACAGACATGAACCATTGCACCTGGCCCAGGGCCCAGTCCTTCTTCTCCCTTCCTCACAAAGACAATTAGTTGTCAGTTCTCACTATCATTAGCTCCTCAAATTCAACTTGTTATCTCCGCCTCCAAAGCCATCACCCTAGGAATGCTGATCAGCATCCTCTTTCCTGAATATTCCCACCTCTTCCATGTGCCTCTCTCTGCTCCAGCTTCATCACCTTCTGTGTATTCTCCACCCTCTCACTGCAGGGGCAGATCTCGAGCACCAAGAAGCTCATGTTCTGCTTATCTCAAAAGTTTTCAGTGGTTTCTCTGGCCCTTACCATGATTCAAGAGGCATTGTATACTCCATCAACTTCTTACTTCTCCAGGCACAATGCTTTATCCTCCCTCCCATGCCAAAACTGAGCTTTAATCTATTTCCTTTAGTTCCACAGCATGTGATCTTTCAAAGATTCCATCTCTGTACAAAGTACCAGGGAGAACATCAATGCATTAGGGTGGCACTGAGGATTAAAGATAATCACATATATAAAGAACTTCAGTCATTGCCTACAAAACTGTCAATCACTCATCATCAGTAGCAATCACTATTTTTATTTCCACTTTCAACATAGATGGCAGAAATTCAAAAGGTCCCTCATATCCAGACCTAAAGAACTAGGCCCCCATCTTAACTTTAGAGGTTCTGGCATTTGTAGATGCCTGAGTAAATGTTTGCACTTTTCATCACAATATATCAAAATGTTTAATTAGTTATTTACATTTTTTTAAATGTACTAGAGCATTCTCAGTTGCCTCTGAGAATGTTGGATAAAATATTAAAACTGTTTTGAAGAAATATCATAATTCCAATACCTCATTAGATTTTGCTTGGGAAAAAATTATTTCACAAACATGTTTTCTTTTCAAATGCAATTTTTCTTTAAAACTTCAATCTTCAGAGTATATGGTCTTTGAAAGATTAAATGATAATAATTTGATCTAAATATATATCAGCATTTACTTTATGAAAAGGGAAAACATTACTGTTCTCAAAGGACTGTGTATTACAGAATTACACCATAGGAGATGGGAAAGGCTCGGGAAGAGACCTCTCATGTACAGAGGAATATTGTGAGAATAGAGAAGGGATCTACCTCAGTCTGTTTTCTGCTGCTATAACAGAATACCACAGACTGAATAATTTACAAAGAACAGAAGGTTATTTGGCTCATGGTTCTGGAGGCTGGGAAGTCCAAGAGTGCAGCATCTGGTGTTCCCCTGTCCATGGTAGAAGGACTGAAGGCAGAAGAGAACACTCAAGACAGAGAGGAAACTGGACCAAACTCCCTTTCATAACAAACCCAGTCTGGAGATAACTAACCCACTCCCTCCATAACACCATTACTCTATTCATCTTTTAAAGGTTCCACATTTCAACACTGCTAATAACAATGAAATTTCAATGAGTTTTGGCAGAAATCAGAGCAGGATACCAGAGCACACATGACCTAGCAAGTTCTTGAGATAGCCACACTCAAACCCAGATTACCCTGTCAGAATGTGCTGCCTTTTCTCTAGGGTCCAAAAGAAGCAGCAGAAATTACTCTCCAAAGCATGTATATGCATTCAGTGATGTCCTTCTCCCCAGGGGATTTGCTCCATGCAGCCATTCTAACAATGTAATAACTCTAGTTTGTTGCCTCCCATGATCACTGCAGGGAATATCTGCTCAGTGTTCCAGGCAAACAATCTTATTAGAGATGGAAAACTGGCACTTCTTCATTAAGAAGGGAGGATCCCCTAAGCACTCTTTCTTGCTGTGAGAGCATCTCATCCACATTTGACTCCCAATCTTGGGTCTCACTTCTGTGTGGAAACTTGGACAAGTCACATAACATCTTTAAGCCTGTTTACATGCAGAATTGGGGCCAACTTCTCATAGCAGCGACACAGGAAATCTGAGCCATCGACCTGGGCCATTGGAAGACACAGATAGGACGTGAGCAGAGAAAGTCAAGTCACAACTGTGGTCCACAAGGATAAATACCCTGACACAAAGATGCACAAAGAAGGCAGGAGCACCTACTGGTGGTGGCTGAGACCCACTGGGTCAGCCTTCTGGGACCTGGCCAGTCCAAGCAATACAGAGGCCAACCCCTCAGCAGCTGTGCAGTCTTGGAGCAAGAATTTAATCTCTCTGTGCCTCAGTTTCCCCAACTGCAAGTTGCTTTGGAGTCTGGCATATGATAAATGCTTAATAAGTATAAGCTAGTATGATAAAGAAGCAAACCTAAAAACAGTTCTGTAGCAATGGCAGGAGAGGAATGATAATCCCCTTCCACCAAAGAGTTACCTACACCCTCACCAACTCTGAGGTTCTTCAGGGCCTCCCTGCTGATTAGGAGCAGAGGGGAGGCTAGAAATCACATCTCTGACCCTCACCTACCATAGAAAATGCAGCCCCAGGCATTCACCCCCTTAATGTTGAAAAGTATTTTCTTTCCTTCAATATAGAAATCAAAACCGGCTGTCTATGTTTGCTTATTTTTTTTTTTCACATCTGAAGACAGTGCAAATACAAGCATCCCACACAATGCCAAGTTCCTGTTTTCTTTGAGATTCTATGTCCCCCTTATCTTAGGCAGCATTTTAAAATCCAGGCTTGCAGGCACATAAGATTTCACAATCTCATAAAAAGATAACTGACTCATAAACTCAGGCAGAGGGCTTGAAGTACCAAAGATGAGGAAGCTCTATTAAGGGAGCAGCAGCCAATGCCATCACTATTTGCAGCTCTCAGGCATGGAGCCTTCTCCCTTTCTGCTAATGCTGGAAGCTCTGGTGACACTCACTAAGAAGTCAAACTTGGGACCACAGTGAGTGGCAATTTATCTCTCTTTCCACTTACTGAAACACCTGCACACAAACAGACTCCTGAGTGTTTGTGTGTACATAAGCACATACAACAAGGAGCATACTGTCTCCAGGTTCTTTTTTTGGAGAGGCAATGTCAAATCATGGAAAGAGCGGGGGCTTCAGGGCTGCCAAATCTGGTTCACATTCTGACCATTTTACGGGTTACCCTAATCAAATTTTAGCGCCCCCATTTTCCACATCTGTAATCCTACTATAGTAATATCTATCAACTTAGTAGTGATTTACTTTTGGGAAGATCAACATAAATGTATATTTTTTTCAGTAACATTATGAAAACACTATATATTTCAATATATAGTGGATAATGCTAATATTAGAATAACTAATAATAACAATAAAATATCTGTATGTTGTGCAATAAAAATTTTGCATAACAAAGATGAGCTTAAATATTCAAAGAAATCCAGCCTGGAGTGAACCACAGGATAACCTGGATGAAGCTGAGTTGCTAGGGAAAGACATAGGCAACGTTCAGGGTCCAGGTACCAGGACTCCAAGCTTGGGGGAAGCATACTGGATACCGAGCCCACAGCCAACAAGGCTGGTTCAGATGTAGGTTCCCATCTTCTCTGGGACCTGAGGGAGACAGAAGTTGCATCTCTCCTCCTCGAGAAACTTAATTCAGACAGGTAAGAATAGCACCTCACATTCATTGAGGTTGGGGGAGGTTTCAATGCAATGATAGACATAACTTGATAGCAAATACACCTTCCCTGAAAGGCACTGATTCCCTGTCCCTGGAAGAACGTCGCAGATGCCAAGTCTGCCCCAGGAGCTGAAGACGGGATTCCTGCTTTGGGATTGAGCCTTGAGTAGACATCCTCTATGCTCCCTGACAGTCTTGAGAGTCTATGAATATCACACCATCTAATTTTAAGGTTCTGCATTTATTAATGGCTATAAATGTTTCAAGAGCATTTCGTTTGCAGAACGGCAGTGCACCGCACCCAATTCAAGTTGAATCACATGAAGGCATCAGCAGGCTTAGTATCAGTGGTGAGTGGTGTCTCTGTAGTGACCCCTTTGAGGTCAGTAGCACCATATGGGTTTCTTTTTTTCTTTTCTTTTCTTTTCTTTCTTTCTTTCTTTTTTTGAGACAGAGTCTTGCTCTGCCACCCAAGCTGGAGCGTAGTGGTGCGATCTTGGCTCACAGCAACCTCCGCCTCCTGGGCTTAAGCGATTCTCCTGCCTCAGCCTCTGAGTAGCTGGGATTACAGGTGCCTGCCACCACACCTGGCTAGTTGTTGTATTAGTGGAGATGGGGTTTTGCCATGTTGGCCAGGCTGGTCTCAAACTCCTGGCCTCAGGTGATCTGCCCACCTCAGCCTCCCAAAGTGCTGGAATTGCAGGTATGAGCCACCATGCCCGGCTACTATATAGGTTTTAATACCTCATGCATCAAAGCATAGTGATCCAGTGGTCCCTACCACCACCTTGTCCACCCGCTCCTTACACAGATACGACATTTGAGGCCCAGAAAAGGGAGTGGTTTGCCCATAATCACAGAACAAATGTCCTCAGGACCTCTGTCTCCAGATTTGTAGCCCATTGATCTTTAAATTCTTGGTGGTCAAAGTTTTTACATCCATGATTTCATCTGATCATAGAAAGAACCCCAAGAGGTTGGAAAAAAAACGTAACAAACAACAAAATCTAACTTTAGATCTTCCTATAAGATCTAAAGTTCTGAGACACTGATGAATCTCAGTTGTACCCACTTCCTTCCTCTTAACATGCAGATATCGGGGAATGGATAACATCAGGGTATCAGAACTTTAGATCTTACAGGAAGCTCAGAGATCACAGAGCTCAGGCACTCATATTAGAGCAACAAAACACACACATGCACAAAAAACAAACAAACAAACAAAAAACAGAACATTTGCATGGTTTGGGGGATTGTTGCACAACCATCTGAGAGAAAAACCATGACCTGAGATATCCGGGTCCTTAGAGTATGAGCTCTGCAAGACTCTGCAAAACAGACCCAGCCCTCTTTCAAGTGCAGCACTGATGCATATTTAACCTGATCATAATCTAAATCCTTAGCATGAAACAGATGCTTCCAACTCTAGGCCCTTCTTCCCTCGCTATATCACCACCACCACAAACAAACCCTCTCAAAATACTCTCATCAAAGTGCTCCACTACCTCTAAATATGGTTTTATTATACCTTTGTTCAAGCTATTATCTCCACTGGAGGGCCCACCTTGCACCTCTCTACCTGACAAGCTCCCCATCCTTAAATGTCCAATCTAGCTTTTCCAGGAAGCCCTCCCTGAACAGCCATGCCACCGCCCTCCCTAAAAGAAGCCCCCAACCTTGCCTTGTGCATGTCAAAATAGCCCGGAATAGGTTATCCTCTGAAAGCATCTCTATTTTCAGGTTAGGCTGTGAGCTCCATAAATTGAAGGACAGCCATGGAGTCTAGCAAGAAACATGGCAGAGAATAGGTATGGAATCACATTTGTGGGACAAACAGGAGAAGGAATGAAAGACCAAACAAATGCAAGAGAAAATGCACATATGAATGACTGAATAAACCCATTACTCTCCTTTCTGATCAAAGTTTTCTGGGGCACTTGGAATCAGCTCCTACTTAGGACATTAAGACTGATAGAATTATACCCATCTTATTTTGAATGCATCTTTGAGCTCCTTTTGTCCTCTGCATATGTCCACTGAGGAGAGGAGGGAGGTGTGTACAATCCATCATGCCTGACAGAATCCCACAGAGAAGCCAGTGTCGGGGGAAGGATGCAGTAACGGGTGGTGTCTCAACTGCAGACGAGTCCTCTATTTATCCTTCCTGATGCCACAACATAAACAGGAGAGGAGGTGAACGCAAGATGCAAGGCTCCCACACATGAGTCAAGGTTGGCATTTCAGACATGCTCTCTGTTTGTGCCCTGGTCACGGTGTTTTGGGATCCAATTTTGTTTAGCATCTGTCATTAGCTTCACAAGTGCAGCCATGACTCAGCCCACGTCACCGTGTTCCCACACTGACCACCCACAAGATGTGCAAGCCTCCATTCCCAACCTTCTCACACACTCCAAGGCCTGCCCTCCTCCCAGCCAAAATGGAAAACTAAGTAGGGACAAGATATCAAGATACGGAGGGCCTTAACGATGGTCTTAAACAATGGTTTCTAAAATTTCTTGGGAGCCAGAGGAACTAGGGTAGTCCGTCTTCCCTGTGCTCTGCTTAATGCCAATCCTCCTGAGGGGCTCCTCTTTCTCTAGGGCTACAGCACCTCCAGGGGTGTGAACCTCACTGGGAAGGCCTCTCTTGAGGGTTCAGTGGTCGGCTCATAGTCTCACAGGGATATGGGGGGTTTGGGGTGAGTAAACCACAGCAGGACATGGAGAGGCAGCTCAGTGCACAGCAAAGGGCAAAGTCTGGCACCAAACTTTCATGGCCACTAGTCCTGTTCTTTATTAATCCCTGCTTTTGTGTGGTGCCTTTATTTCTCAGTTTTCTCATCTGTGCGTAGGGACTCTGCACAGGATAATTGTGGAAAACCAAAGAATTTATACATAAAGTGCATAGTGTGGCATCTGGCACCCAGAGAGCACTCAGAGTAGCTGCTACTATTCTTAACGTCTTATTGTGATGGCAATAGACACTCAATGAATTGCAATTTAGAAAAAAACAATAACGCTTTCATGCAGAGTTAGAAATGCCCGACCTCCTCCCTTGTAATGAATGAACAGGGTTAATTTCATATTGAACTTTTCCCTCAAAACCTGTCCTGCAGGCATAATCTTGCTGGCAAGAAGTTATCCCAGGATGATGGAGAGGAAACCTAGAGGACAGAAGATGGATAGAGAGGATGGAAACAGGAGTGATTGTAGGCATAGGTCTGGCCTGGACATATCCACTGGGAAAGGGGCCAGATCAAATCTCAGGCTCAACAAAGTTCATTCATTTGAATGACCATAGAGTATCTCCGTTATTCCCAACCTCGAAAGCGTCCCTTTCTGCACTGTCAACTACTTATCTACATGTCAGTGAGGTTAACGATCTCTTCCAGCTCCTCAGATGATTCCTGAGGCTCAGGCCCAGGAGCTCTGATGTCCAGGGGTACCCAGTGTCCTCACTTTTTCTGGGACCTTCAACTGAGAGTCTTTAAAGCCAGACATGCTTTAGTTCGAATCCCAAATGCAATGTGTATTTCTGTGCAAACTGGAGGTCAGTAGCTTAATGCGATCAGTTTTCCTTATCTGTAAAAACACACATATCTAGCAGGGAAAGGTTAGCGATTAAGGAGACCTAAGTGCCATCTGGCACAAAGGGAATAGATGCATGATAGCTGATGTAGAGGTTGGTGGGATCCCAAGCATTCTGCTCTGTTTCTGTTTTCCCAGTTATTTCTATTCATAATTTATATAAAAATGAGAATGGGAGTAATAGAATAAAGGGGAGAGGAAACCACAGAGGCAAAACCTTAAACACCATGATACTGGATACTTCAATGCTTCTTTCGTTTAATCTTCAAAACTCAACATGAGAAGTCATCAAAGAACATCGTTTTTTGTGTGTGAGCGGCAATTGATGTTAAGGAAGGCCATCTCTGTGACTTAATCTCTGCATGATTCTTCTTGACACTCTGATTTTTTATTCTTAAAAGGTAATAGATACATTTGTTGGTTTGTTTCTTCCTCCTCCCCGACCATTGCTGTATAAACACCTTCCAATCAAACTGGGTTCCTTACGTTTGACAAAGGAGACCACGCCCATCCTCTGTCTTGGTTCCCATTCCCTTTGGTGCCCATTGTCCTGGCACCTGCTTCCTCCCTCTGAATCTTTTCCTAGCCACCCAGAGATGCCCCTCCTCTGTTAAGCCTTCCCATGCTCCAAGTTCATCCTGTTCTCCCCTGTTTTGGAATGTTCACCTTCATTGTCTATACAGCCAATGTGCCCCGCCTGGTCAGGATGCCTAAGGCACTATTCTAGGAGCTGTAGACACAGAAAGGAGCCACATGGACACGATCTCAGCTCCCACACAGCTGGATGTCCGGTGCATAGCATAGCTGCCTGCATTGATACCATTCCACTCACTGCATGCAGGATTAGCTTGATGTCTGACTGTTGCAATGGGCCGGGCCTACCCAAAGTGACTGAACCCATCAAGGGTATTATACACCTAACATCACTTCCTCCACTTTAGTCTGGGAGGCTAGTGGTTGCCTAGTGGTAACCTAGGCCCCATAGGCTCCATTTATTTATTTATTTATTTATTTACCCATTTGCTAAATAGATGTATTGGGGGCCTATTATGTGCCCGGCTTCCAGAGTGCAGCCTGCGGATTTGTGCAGAGAGGAAGAGGTGCAATGACCAGACTCCAGTGACTCAAGAACCCAGACTGGCGGAGGCTCTACTGCAATAGGTCACAGGCTGTGATGGGGCAAGACTACCTGCTCCCAAGCATAGCAGAGACATTGGGTTTTCTGCCAAGTAACTAGATAGACAGAGTGTATGTGTGTGAGTATGTGTGTGTGTGCACCTGTGTGTGTGTGTATGTGAGTGGTTTAGAGAAGGGAGAGATGGAGCCATGGAAGGAAACACAGGAAAGGCTTTAGAAAGCCCTGATGTTTTTAGCTCCAAAATCTGTTTAGGGGCTAGCAATTGGTCACCTCCTGACTCCAAGTCTCACCACCTGGAGGACACAAGCACCCACACTGCATCTCTGCTACTCTTCTTCCCCTCCCTCCACAATCCCTTCTTCACTCAGCAGCAGAGGGGATGGGAGACCTTTCTTAGAAGTACCTCCAGTCATGTCATCCTCCAGCGACCTCTCGTTCCTTCAGTTAATGAGTTTCATGCCCTCACATCGGCAAACGTGGTCCGATATAACCTGCTTCCCAGCTCTCCTGTGGATAACCCCCTTCCCCTAAGATGCCCCAGCAAACAGCCCTCCTTACTGCTCCTCACTCCTTTTCCCCCAGCTCAGATATGCCTGAGGCTTTTGGCCTTGACCATCCACTTGCCTCAAAGGGCCTTTCTGACAACTGCTCAGAGCTGCTCCTCAATTTTCCTTACTGATCTCTGCTCCAATGTCATTTCCTCAAGTAGCCTCTTCTCTCCTCTCATTTGCTCTCCAGTATATCACTGTCTTATGATATTTGGGGTATCAACCACTCCACGGAATTATCTACTTGATTTTCATGTCCTCTCTCAGAATATTACCTCCAGGAAAGCTGCACCTCATTTGTCCCTGGCATGCTCTATCCCCAGGGGACAGCACAGGGCTCAACCCCCACACAGCACTCCATAAATATTTGCTGATTGAACTAAAGGTAAACATTGAGCCCAGTCTTGAAGAAATCGTAGGATTTAGGAGTTGAATATTGAGAAAGAACATATTTAAAGCAAAAGGGGCCTGGCGAGGTGGCTCATGCCTGTAATTCCAGCACTTTGGGAGGCTGAGACAGGTGGATTGCTTGAGGTCAGAAGTTCTAGACCAGCCTGGCCAACATGGTGAAACACTGTGTCTACTAAAAAAACACAAAAATTAGCCAGGCATGGTGGTGGGTGCCTGTAATCCCAGCTACTCTGGAGGCTGAGGCAGGAGAATTGCTTGAACCCAGGAGACAGCAGTTGCAGGGAGCTGAGATGGCACCAGTGCACACCAGTCTGGGTGACAGAGCGAGCTCAAAAAAACAAAAACAATAACAAAATAAAGCAAAAGGCACAAAGGACACATAGAAGGAAACGGGCCAGACTTTTAGAACAAATACGATACTGGGTACTTCAACATTTTATTTCATTTTATCTTCAAAACCTAACCCAGCCAGGCACGTGGCTCATGCCTGTAATTCCAGCCCTTTGGGAGCCCGAGGCAGGTGGATCACCTGAGGTCAAGAGTTCGAGACCAGCCTGACATGGTGAAACCTCCACTCTACTAAAAATAAAAAAGTAGCTGGGCATGGTGGTGTGCACCTGTAATCTCAGCTACTCAGGAGGCTGAGGCAGAAGAATCACTTGAACCTGGAAGGTGGAGGTTGCAATTAGCCGAGATCACACCATTGCACTTCAGCCTGAGCAACAAGAGGGAAACTCCATCTCAAAAAAAACAAAAAAAAAAACCAACCAACAAACAACCAAACAACAACCTAACCTAACATATCATCATGAAAATGTCCATGTTTTTGTGGAAGAAAATTGATGCTGAAGGAGAGAAGGAGACAGCCTCAGTTCCCTCAAGCCACCAGGTAATAAAACTATTGATGGTTCCATGACAGAAAAAACTGAGTTACGATGCCCCTAGCCAGTGAAAAGAAGGAGCTGATGAGCTCTTGGAAGACATGGGCCCAAGTTGTGCTAGAGTCTTGGAGGGCTGGAAGAAAAGAATGGAAGATGAAGGAAGTCCCAACAGCATTAGGGATTCTAGGAGTTGCCTTCAACTGTGGTATAGAATGAATTTGAAGTAGTACACTTTTTTTTTTATTATACTTTAAGTTTTAGGGTACACTTTATACTGGCCTAGATATTAATCTTTATAAAATGACAATGCACAACCTATTTTTGGCATGAATTAATCATGAACTTATGCTTTTTAATTTTTAAAAACAATCTGCCTTTATCAATATCTCAGCAAAGGCTGCTCAGAAAAACACCTCCCTGGTCATGATGAGACCGCTGCTTCATTCAATCCATGAGCAAATGCTAATATTAATGAAAGGCCAAGCATGTGTCAACTGCCAAACTGGGTATTAGGGAGACAGGCATGAATGAGACGGGAGTTCAAGACAGGAAAGTATGACGAGATAATGATCATACACTACAATGAGTGCTATATGGTGCCTATACAGAACGCCTGCCACAGGATCATACAGGGGCCCAATCATTTCTTCATCTCTTGAAGGTATAGAGGGACACAGGGACTGCCCCACAGGACCCAAGCCCTATAAAAGCTGAGTATCTGTGAAATTTATCTCCCATTTAACCTGACATATGTATTCATATACAAAGTGTTATTTGATATTTGGAAATTAAGGAAAAATGGCAAACAGTTCACTAAATGATGGCAATTAACATTATAGTTGCACAGACCAGCCAAGTACTATGGAGTTGGCTGAGTAGGGAGGGAAGAGGTGAGAGCAGGCCAGACTTCTTAAGTCCTGGCTCTAAAGGGAAACACCTGAACTAGGTCCAGGTCTCACAAGATTAGCACCTCCCTGCAGCCACCTGCAGCCACCTACTTCCAGCAGTACACACGCCTCCTAGTGCTGTGTGGATTTGAGATGACGGGGAGTCCATCCGGTAGAGATATAGAGAAAGAAGCAAATGCAGTTCAGATAAGCCCACCTCTCCACCCCACCTTCCTCTCTTTTCTCCTTTTGCTCATTCTCTCCAGACCAGCAGAAAGAAGATGACCTAACTTCAATGAATCCAGAACCTCACATTCTCCCATTGGACTTTGAGACCCAGCCTATACTGAAAGTGCTGAGGGACGGGACTCCTATTTCTTGGAGCTCCTGTTATGTGCCACACCCAGAGTAGATTCTCCAAAGTCATAGTCCCACTTAATCCTAGACACAGCGCTGTTATTACCCAATTCCACAGAGGGGATTACTAAGGTTCATGGGTGGCATGGTGTACCCAGGTACCCAGTGGCAGAGAGAATAATCACAGAATCATGAACCACTTACTCTCAAGTCCCAGTCATCTCTCTCCCTACTCCTAAAATACCTTCACTAGTGGTCTCCCTGCCTCCTCCATCCTCTACCCAGAAGCTAGAGGATCTATTAATATGAAAATCATATCACACAATTCTCTGGTTACAAAATCCCATTGGCTTCCTATCACCCTTTTAATAAAATTAAAGTTCTCCTAAGAGGATACGCAAATGGCCAACAAGTACATGAAAAGAGGCTCAACATCATTAGTCATGAGGGGAATGCAAATTAAAACCACAATGAGATACCCCGATTAAAAAGTGGGCCGAGACCTTAACAAACCCTTCAGCACAAAAAGACACACAGATGGCAAATAAGCATATGAAAAGATGTTCCACATCACACATCACCAGGAAAATGCAAATGAAAACAACAATGAGACCCCACTACATGTCGATTAGAAGTGCCAAAATCCAGGAGACTAACAATACCAAATGATGGCAAACGTGGAGTAATAGAAACTCATTCACGGCTGGTGGGAATGCAAAACGGTATAGCCACTTTGGAAGACATTTTGACAGTTTTGTATGAAATGAAATATACTCTTACTATAAGATCCAGTAATTGTGCAACCCAGTACCTACCCAAAGCAGTTGAAAACATGTCTACACAAAAACCTGCAAACAGATGTTTACAGCAGCTTATTCATAACTACCAAAACTCGGAAGCAACTCAAATATCCTTCAGTGGGAGAATGAATAAATAAACCACTGTCTATCCTGACAATGGAGTATTATTCAGCAGTAAGAATAAATGAGCTATCAAGCCATGTCGAGGCATGGAGGCACCTTACATGCATATTAGTAAGTGAAAAAATGCCAATCTGAAAATGCTATATACCATATGATTCCAAATATATGATGTTGTAGAAGATGGAACAACCTAGACAGTAAGAAGATGAGTGGTGGCCAAAGATTTAAGAAATAGGAAGCAGTGAACAGGCAGAGGACAGAGGATTCTTAGGGCGGTGAAAGTATTCAGTAGGACATTACAATGGTTAATATATGTCAACACTTCTGCTCAAACCCATATAATGTTAGAGTATTCAACACCACAAGTGCATCCCAATGTGAACTGTGGACTTTGGGTGATAATGATGTGTCAATGTAGGTCTATTTGTTATATATATATACATATATATATATATATATATATATATATATATATATATATATCCCCTCTGAAATATCTTGATAGAAAGGTCATACAGGTGTGGAGTCAGGGAGTAAATGGGAAATCTCTGTATCTTCCATTCTATTTTGATGTGAACCTAAAACTGCTCTTAAAAATAAAGTCTATTCACATACAACACACACACAATGAGATATCACTTCATAGCCACTAGGATGGCCATAATTTAAATGGAAAATAACAAGTGCTGACAAGAATGTAAAGACATTGGAGCCCTTATACATTGTTGGTGGGAATATGGAATGATGCAACAGTCAATATGGAAATCAGTTTGATGGCACCTCAACGAATTAAACCTAGAATTACCACACGACCCAGCAATCCCATTCTGGGTATGTATACGCAAGAGAAGTGAAACCATTGTTAAAACAAAAACTTTTACACAAATAATTGTTTGTAGCAGCATTATTCACAATAGACAAGTGGCAGAAATGAAGGAAATGGCCATCAACTGATAAATGGATAAATCAAAATGGATAAATCAAAAATATTCGTGCAGTAGGATATTATTCAGCCATCAAAAGTGTGAAGTTTTAATACATGTTACAACACAGATGAGCCTTGCAAAATTATGCTAAGTGAAAGAAGCCAAACACAAAAGGACAAACACTGTATGATTTCATTCATAATAGATATCCTGACCAAGACAAATCCATACAGACAGAGAGCAGACAGGGGCTAGGGGAAAAGGGGAGAATGAAGAGTGATTTCTCATGCAAATAAGATTTCCTTCTGAGATGATGAAATATTTTGAGACTACATAGTGGTGATAGTTGGACAATATTGCACATATGCTGAAAGCTACTGAATCGTTCACTTTAAAATGGATCCAATTGTGTTTGTGTTATGTATGTTTTACCACCACAAAAGGGGACGAAATCAAGTCCTTCTCTCTTACCCTCTTCTGGAAGTTCCCTTCCTGAACAAGTCAGCCCTAAAGTAGTTAGAAGGCCTAGGAAATAGCTGGCAGAATAAGGATGCCTTATTGTACTTATCTGCTTTGCACTTAATCATTACATGTGTATGTTCTTATGTATTTATGTTTTATGCCTGCAAACACCCATTAGAACCAACCTTGTTTATCTTGTTCACCATTTAGGATTTCCAGACTTAGCAAATAAAAATATGACCAATAATGGAATATTTGGGGACAAACTTGTACTCAAAACTCTAATATTTCTCTTTGTCTCAAATTCACATTTAACTGGGTGTCTGATATCGCCCGGCTTTGTCCCCACCCAAATCTCATCTTGAATTGTAGCTTCCATAACTCCTATGTGTTGTGGGAGGGAACTGGTGGGAGGTTCACATGAATCATAGGGGCGGTTTCCCCCAACTGTTTTCATGGTAGTGAATAAGTCCCAGGAGAGCTGTTGGTTTTATAAGGGGAAACCCCTTTTTGCTTGGTTCTCATTCTCTCTTGTCTGCCGTCATGTAAGATGTGCCTTTTGCCTTCTGCCATGATTGTGAGGCCTCCCCACCCACATGGAACTGTGAGTCCATCACACCTCTTTTTCTTTATAAATTACCTAGTCTCAGGTATATCTTTATCAGCACCATGAAAAGGGACTAATATAGTGTCCTATACTTTATCTTGTTGTCCTATCACCACTGTATCTCCAGTGCAGAGTAGGTACAAGATAAATATTTATGGAAATTGAATGAATAAATAAGTCCTCATTCAACACAGCTGTGTTCACTAATGAAGAATTCAGCCATTCACTAAATGTGTGCATGTCCATCCATCACTGATATTCTAGTGTACAGAGAGCAAAAGCAGAAGGCAGAGGAAGGTGGGGATGCGGTCATCTCTAGACAGGCCTTTTCCATTTTGTCTCCTTCTGCAGCACTCTATGGCAGTGTTTGAAGCAGAGCTGAGCTCTGGGGATAGCAAATTTGCAATTTGGAAACTCTGCCCTTCAGAAATGTACACTTTGGAGAAGATAGGAAGCAACTGTTTACAGTACCATGACGCAACAGGTGCTACCCAGGGAAAGCAAAAGTTTCCAGGTACACAGAGCATGAATCGTCCAGAAAGCTACTTCCCAAGATGAAGAATGGGAGTATTCGGGGCAGCAGCAGATCACTCCCAAACCCAAGAGTCACCCTGCTCCCAAGTGCAGGGGCTGCCTCCTACCACCACCACCCCCACCACCTGACTGCTTCCTTCCCTGCAGCCCTGGAATCCCTGTCCTCTCATTAAGGCTGAGCTCCTGGTTTCTGGTCCCAGATCAGAGAGACTGGTGAAATGCAGGGTGGCAGGCCCCTCTGCTGCTTGCTCACTTACACTATCTTATTGCCAGTGGGGGGCGTTATTCCCATTTTACAGAGGAGGATCCAGGGCTACAGAGCCCCCAGGACTGGCCTCTCCCTTATCCTCCAGCATGATCTCCCCTCAGTCCCAGCTCCCTCCTTTCATCTCCATTCACCTCCCAGCTTCTCCATCCACTTCTCCCATCCACCAGCCTCACATAGATCTTCCTGGTTTCCAGAACAGTCAAGCCATTTCATAATTCGCACCTCCCTAGCCCTGCAGGGTTTTTCTGGCCTTGACCTAAGCTCTTCAACCTGCAAGCACCTACTTCTCCCTCCAGATGACTTCTCAAGCCAGCTGCCCTCTGAAAGGAGCAGGCTAGCTGGTGGGCCATCCACCCCCGCACCACCTAAGCTTGTGTCTAACCTTCCCTTAGTCATTCTTGTACTGTAATGATCACATAGACTAATATTTACTAAGCATTCCCTCCATGTCAGGCACTGTTCTGAGGTTTGTATATAATTAATTTAACCTTCCTAACAGCTCCATACAGTAGGTATTATTATCATCATCCCCATTTTACAGACAGGTTATGAGGCACAGACAGGTTATGCAACTTGCCTGAGGGTCACACAGCTAAATCAGTAACAAAGCGGAATTGGAACCAAGGCAGCCTGGCTGTGATCCCCAGCTGCTCATCGCTAGGCCATCTGGTCTCCAGGTAAGTAAACACTGCCTAGAGGAGGATGGGTCTCTCTCACCTCCTTGACCACAGGCCAGATGAGCACCTAGCCCATGAGGTAGGGCAGGGTAAGGCATAAGACTCAATATTAATTCATTAATTGCATGGAACCAAATAACATATGGAAACACCTGGCATGTTGAATGTCACACATTCAGATAACGTCTGGAATGCAACCATCTCATTTGACTAAACATTTCCCTTTCCAGTCTTTGAAACTGCCTTTGCAAACTGCTCTTGCATCTTCTGGCCCCAGGCCCGGGAACCCCTCCCACCCAAATCTAGCTTCTACTCCCAACTTGCATGTATCTCTAGGCTTGCTTCGGGGAACTCTCCAGGCCAGAAGACTAAGTAGCACTTTGCTTCCTATGAAGATAATAGCTAATTGGAGTAATCCACACTAAAGTGTGAATGAAGCCAGCAGTTGCAAGGGAAAAGTGAGGGGGATATATTTTAAAGCAGGAGCTGAGTAAATCCTGTATTTGTTGCAGGTCCCCAAGACCCACAAAAGTCCTTTCTAGAGCTTGGATCACTGTGAATACTGCAGTCAACCTGTCCACCTCTCCCCACCCCCTCACCTTCTCCTTTAAGTCACAGAGTCTAGCTACTCTGTCGGGATTTTTCTAAGTCAAAATGAAAAAAGAACAATGCTTTAGAATTAGACCTGAGTTTAAATCCTCTCCACCCTTGAGCTTTGTGACCTTAGACAAGTAACTTAGTGTCTTCTGAGCATCTAGGTACTCTTTTACTCTTTTTCAACTGTGCCGGGGGCATGGAATTACATTAGTCCAGCAGGGTCCTAGCAGGAGCTAGGGACCACTACTCAGGGGCTTCTCTTCCTCCTGCCAGTCTCTCTATCCCTGTACTTCCACTCCAGCCTATGGGGAGGAATTAGAAACTACCTCCCAGACTGTGTTCTGAGAATACTCCTTAATCGGTGTTGTGTTAGTCTGTTTTCATGCTGCTGATAAAGGCATAACCGAGACCGGGCAATTTACAAAAGAAAGAGGTTTAATTGGACTTAAAGTTCTGCATGGCTGGGGAAGCCTCACAATCATGGCGGAAGGTGAGGAGGAGCAAGTCACGTCTTACATGGATGGCGGCAGGCAAAGAGAGCTTGTGCAGAAAACCTCTGCCTTATAAAGCCATCAGATCTCATGAGACTTACTATCACCAGAACAGCATGGGAAAGACCTGCCCCCATGATTCAATTATCTCCCAGTGGGTCCCTCCCACAACACGTGGGAATTATGGGTGTACAATTCAAGATGAGATTTGGTTGGGGACATAGAGCCAAACCACATCAGGTGTTTCTTCCCAACAGAGTCACTTGGTCAAAAAACTTCTGGAATCACCAGATTTAAAAGGGTAATCTTTGCTCCTATAGGAATTCTCACAAACTTTAACATGCTGGCATTTATGTCAGTCTCCAAGGTGGGGATACACTCTAGGACACTGTTTTAGTAAAAAAAAAAAAAAAAAAAATTTAAGAGTATTCCATGTGCCATAAATGGTGCTAGGTCCTCTCTGTGCAGAGTGAACTTACTTCCTGCAGCTTAGCTTACAGGCTGGGGGAGGGGTACAGATGCATGAACAGAAAAGCCCTTTTTGCCTGAAACAGTTATAGAGATGTCAATAATAATGCTGAATGGAAATATAACTGCAGTAGTCCCAGGCTGGAGCCTTCAGGCAGTTTACTTTCCTGCCCTCACTAAGCCAATGCTTAGCACCCCCACTGTCCTCTGCTCCTTCACATGATCTCTGCATGAGTCTCTCCTAGATGCTGAGGTCCTGGGCAGTGTGTGCCACATAAAGCCTGTTGAGGGGATGGATGGACAGACCAATAGTAAGACAGAACAAACATTCTGATCGAGGATTTGTAACACCCATATCTGGAACCCAGGCCTTCCACAAGCACTCCATATGCCTAAGAGCCAGCCACAACCCCGTGCCTCAGTTTCTTCTTTTATAAAGTGGGGTTTGGGGGCAGTTGGGAACCAAGCAGCCGGCATGCCTGAGCAAACAGGACACTTTGGTTCATGTGATGGGCTGTGGAATCTGTGCCTTGACTAAGAGGACAGCACCCCTGAGTCCCAGGGACTGTGGTCCTTCAGCAAAGTCGGGGGTGCCTGGTCTATTTCTCAGAAGAAGACAGATCACTAATTTCCTAGGGGACATACCCTCATATCAATGTTGAGAATGAATTTAGACATTTTTCAAAACCTCTGGAGTCCATGCAAAATCTGTCTGCAGGGTGTGTTTGTCCCATGGGCCACCAGCTCCTGAGCTGAGGCTGGATAATAATGGGCCAGTATTTATCAAGTTTACATGTGGCAGGCACTGGGTCATGTGCTGTACCACATCATCTCCTTCAATCCCCCATTAATTCTGAGAGCAGTCACTCTTCTCCCATTTGACTGATGAGAGCACAGAGGTTTAGGTAGGCTAAGTCTCTTAGCCAGTAATAGAGAACAGAGTTAGAGCTGGGATTTGGACCCAGGATGGTGAGACTAATTAATTATTCAGGTCTTGCCAATATACTCTACTGCCTGCTCTTGTGCAAACTCGAAGAGCGCTTTAGACCAGTTATTCTACCTGTGGTGGTCTCATTTCACTGAGGCAGGTGACCTTGGTGATCTGACTTCCGTGAATGTCATATATGTGTGGAGTCCCTCCCATGTTCTGAGTCCTCTGCATGAGTTCTCTCGACCCCACAACAGGCCTGTGTGAGTTTGTGTTCCTACTTTACTGAAGACACAGGCTCAGACTGACCATGATGTCCTGGGACCCACTGCTACTGGTGGAAGGAGACAGATCCCAGCTTAGGTCTAGGCAACTGAGCTGTCCATGTAAGCAGCAGCACTCGAGTTAATTGCCAGCTGGGTACATGTAAGGAAGCAGCAACTTCAGGAAATAGGATGACAGATTCAGGGGCCAAAGGGAGGGGAACACACAGCCATCGGAGGCAAATCATTTAATGGACATGATTGGGTCACTTGTGTCCCTTCTCTTGACTTCCATTTTTCTCCTTGTTTCCATCCTTTTCCACTGCACTCTTTTTAACCCAGCCCCTGCTGGCCAGTGGGTCATTGCCAATGCAGTGAGTTAATGCCTTTGCCTTTCTCCACGCCTGTGAGAGAAACAAGCTCTGAATCCCAAGTGCTACTTATCTAATAAGACTGCAGTTACATTAATTATATTTAAATGTCTCCACTTATATAATAAATTTGCCTGCACAACCCTGTCATTATCTCTCCTCTGTAGCCCCTCCACAGTCTCTGGGTCCTCTGAGGAATTCCCAGCAGAACTGCCAGCCCCAAAATAGCAGGAGCCTGGCTTGGAGACGCCGCACCTGCTTGGTTACCGAGGTCTTCTCCTAGTTTGCATTGCAGATGTTCTCCACTGTGAGCCAGAGAGCTACAGAACCAAAGGAGCTATGGGGGAAAGGGAAAAACTGAGACACCTGAGTCTGTATCCACCATCGGCTACTTACCACCTGGGTGACCTTTGCGCTATCTCCTAACATCTCTGAGATACAGCCCTATTAGATTACAGATTTGCAACTGTGCAAAGATGGGATTAATTTAGTCTTTCTAGGTCCCAGGTGGGTCTCCTTGAGCACAAGTGTCCCATGCAAAATATTTATCAACCACATATTATGTGCCAAATAATATGCTCAGCCCTGGATATGCAAAGGTAAAAGAGGATTGCCAATCTCTGTACTTTGGGGGCAGAAAGCAGAAAGATTCTAGACTCTTAAAGACCTTAGTTTTGACAACTTCTCCACTACTTAACAAAGGTAGGACATTAGGCGTATTGTTTAACTTCATGGTCTCTGCTGTTAATTATCTGCAAAGCGAGAATAATAGCTACCTTCTTTATATGTCTGTGGTGATTAAAATAATCTGCAAACTCCCTTGACCAGGACAAGAGACCAGCACTTCCCCTTACTGGCTCTGTGGCCTTGGGGTACAGAACCTCTGAGGGCCCCATTTGCTGCAGTCTTCCCCACTGAAATGTAAGCCCTGTGCACACCCTTGACCGTGTCTGCATGGAGCAAAGCAGTGGCCAGCGTGTGGCAGGCTGCATAGACATAAAGAGTGAATAAAAGAAGGAAAAGGGGTGCAGTGAGAACACTGACAGCCACTTCCCAGCTTTGTTGTAAAGCCCATATAAAACTCCGTCAATACCTTCTTGATGACGTTCAGGCTCCATCTGATCCACTGAATTCCAATGACTCAGGGCAAGAGTGGTGTGAAAAGGGGACAAGGCATAGCAGGCTCACTCTGTCCTTCCTCCCGGCATCTGTGAGTGAATGCCTGATAAATATTTGTCTATGGATGTGTTTAGTTATTGATCGAAACTTTACAGCAATTGTGTGTATAACAACAATGATTAAAGGTAAGGACATTGAAGCCCCTGGCAGGAAAGACATCTGGCCAATAGTACATGGAGAAGGGGCCTAATAATTGGGATGCAGATCTTCCCTGAAGTCTTTTAATCTGTTCACTTTACCTCACTCAGGAAAACCTCACCCACGGCTGCAGGGCCACCGACTCCACTGGCCCCATCTCCCCACGCACAGAGCAGCCTGTGGCTTTGCAAATAAGGAAGCCCATCTGGTTACCTTCCCCTAGACCTATCCCCAGACAGCACCTGCTTCTGCTTCAAAGGACACACGTGCCCCTAATTATGTATCCATAAGACAAATGTGGCTCATTCCATCACAGAACTAGAGAGTCTAAGGAAGCAAACTAAAAATGTATAAAATCAGGGTTCCTTGACTAATTTGTCCAATACCACAGCTAGCAATGATGACAGCCAGGTGTGCATCTCTCAGGCTGTAAAGCAGTTAACCACCTAACCAGGTAGTCAGTCCCAGTCCTGAGCTGCCCAAGAACCGGATGAGCTGCTTTAGTAGATTTAGGTATCACAAGCATCTGTGAGCCTACAGAAGGCTGGGCTCCGTGACAGATGAAATGTTTCACAGAAATCTGGAGCCAGATTCCAGGGCGCAAAACCACCCACAACAGACATGAACCTTGGACACATCATGCTAAGTGAAAGAAGTCAGCAGAGAAGGTTCTATGTTGCATGATTTTATGTGTATGAAATGTCCAGGATGGGTAAGCCCAGGGCCATGGAGACTGACTGCTTAAGGGGTATGAGGTTTCCTTTTAGAGTGATAAAAATGTCTTAAAAGTACACAGAGGTGATGGTTATACAACATCGTGAATGCGTTAAATGCCAATACATTGTACAATTTAAATAGTTGATTTCATATTATGTAAATTTCTTCTCAGTTAAATTTCATCTCTAACAGCATACGTACTTGTAGTATGTTATGCACATATCCCATAACTCAGTGAAAATAATTGCTGTTGACTCTAAAAATAATTAGCTATCCATATTATTAATTAGCTGTATCATCTTATATCTTAGCAGTGACATCAAGGCTACCTGCCACTCCCTGGGCTCCACATGTTGGCAGAGACTCCACAGATTAAGCCTCTTTCTCCCATGGACAGAGCTTCAGGAGTTTGAAGTCAGAGTTCCTGTCCCTAGAACATTTTCCTTTGGTGATGGCTCATGTTCGGGTCCTCCAGCCTTGGAGAACAAGATGTCACCATCCCTTCCTTGCCCAGGGCAGCCCTGGTGTGCCTGGAAGGAAGGATTCATGCCCCTCTAGGAGTGGCCTGACCAGCCAGGTGGAGATTCCCTTCTCCTGACACCACATCTGTTCTCACAGTGTCAGAAAGTGCACCCCAGCTTCCAGCACCTTTGCACACCTTCAGCCAGGGGACTGGGAGCTCTCCTGGACCTTCTGAATGTAAACTCCCTCTGGTCCCAGATGATATAGACACAGAGGGAGGCCATGGTCCTGCATCCTGGCTCGTCTGTTCAAAGACTGTGTGACCTTGGGGAAGCTGCTTCACGCCTTCTGTAAAATGGAAATGGCACCACCACCCAGCACCCATCAGAGCCCAGAGGAGTTATGGCACCATGCGTGGGACTCCCCAGCAAGGTGCTTGACCCCCAGAGGGGCTCATTCAGTCTGTGCAGGTAAAAAGACCAAGAGGAAAGAGGAGGCAGTGACTGGATTTTCAAGGGTATAAGAGTGTACCTGTAGCCAAAAGGAAGTTGCTAAAAATAGCAGATATTCTACACATGATTTCATATTAAATCTGCTCAATTTACAAGTCAAAACCTTATTACCTTCCTTTCCCACCCCTGCAAGCCTCAGGGAACCAGGCACAGATGCACACAGTGCACGGAAGAGTGAGCTCTGGGCTTTAATAGAAATCAGCCACATTCAGAGACTCCAGAGAGAAGGGTTTGGCTCATCAACCTGTAGACCCAACCCCTGGGTGTGCAATGACAGTTTGATTTGGAAAGAATGCAGACATTAGAAGCTGCATGGGGGAGGAAGTGGCATAGGGAGCAGAGAACAGAAAGGTTGAAGTGCATTCCTCCAAAGAGGGGGGCATCGACTAATTTTAAGGCAATGTTGAGGCAATGGTTTTAAGCCTATGATGAAAAGATGTTGAAATAGCCATTGAGGTGTCAGTGGTCAGACCCTAACAAGAAGGTAGTGAGATACTTGGTCTTCATATATATTTAGTCCTCAACCTTACCTGCCCCTTCCCAGCCTCTACTTCCCCTAATACAGAATCTGGAAAATTATTTGACAAACTCTTGCTCAAAGATTGACCAGGAGATGAATATAACCCTGTAATCAGGACTTGAATCCAGACGATTAGGATTCTAGAACAGAGCTCATTCTACCACAATACCTTGCTTATGCAAAATTAGCCTGTCTTCTCATTAATAAAAGAATAACAGGAGTAAGAATAATAATATATATTTTTAAGACCCCTGATTTAGGGTTCTCATAGCATTGCATCATTCTAATTAATCCATATGCCTTTTTTTCCCTGGGACAGTCTCAGTTAATATCTAGTGTCCTAGCTTCCTAGCTGAATTAATAATAGCATCCCCATTAATTCTCAGAAGTGTCTGTCTTTGAACAATATATTATATGATTATCCAACCCACGGCAACCCTATAAGATGTGACTTACTGTCGCTTTCCATTTACAAATGAGGTGATCAAGGATGAGACAGATTATTCCAGCTATTCGGCAGAGCAGTATTCAAATCTAGTCAATCTAGAATAGAGAGTGAGCTCTAATCTCCCCGCAACCATTTCCTACCAAAATAAGTGGTTTTCAGATAGTGTCCCTTAAACCCCAGGGCAGAAGAGAGGCATTTTTTAGGATTCACTGAAGGAACACAGGAAAACCATCTGGGTGGGTCTTGGGGTTTTACCACCGCCACTGTCAACAGACCAAGCCTTCTTTAGATTTTATAGATGGGGGTTCTCTGCAAGAGTTCCTTTGGGGAAAAAGGCTAATATTTAGAAAAATGAACACGATGATTTTATTTCTATATCACCAGTTCCTAGAACAATGCTAAGCACACAGAGTCTCCAGTTAATACTAAATAATAGAATGAACAATAGCCCCGACCTAATAACTCCCCAGGCTGATGGATACTTTGAAAATGACTGGCATAAGCTTTCTGGTGAAGAATCACATTCATGTCAGAATTCATGATCAAAATATTCATGTCAGACCCACCCAACCCCAGCATCAGAGGACATAATATGGAAATACAACAAAAAGCCATAATTGCAGAAGGCATCCCTGAGCTTACCTGGCCTTGTAGGAAGAGCATACCCTTGGCAAGGCTATAAGGAGGAGCCATGAATATATATCATCATCCTTTGAGACTATCTAGCTAACCAGTCCCAGGCCCCCTGCAGAGTGTTTGGCACTGTATGAAGACTCAATAAATTTCAGATGGGGGAATGGATGTTGGTGTGAATGAGATCCCTGAATCTCTGTGGAGCTCGGGCTTTGGGTGTGCTGGAAGCCCCCACAGCAAGGCTTGGCTGGGATTCTGTCTGAAATCTGCCAAGGGAGCCTGGCTAATGCTGAAGCCAGAGTCGCTCCTCAGATATTCCTGCTTGGAGGGGGCAGGAGAAATGGAGTGTCCCAGGCCAACAGATGCAAGGCAAATGATTCAGTCGCTTACTCCAGCCCCTGTCTAGAATGACCTGCTACCAAAGAGCGCTTCTGGAATAAGTGGAGAGCAGAATGCAGTGCCGTGGATCAGCAGAGGGACCAGAGACTGGGTGATAGACTTGAAGCCTGGTCATTCCCATAGTCTAAGATCTCAGGATCTCTCCCAGTTTATCCCAGTCTCACCCTCCACCCACCACCATTAGAAGGATGTGGGAGGAAGGGAAGATGAGAGGAGGAGGACTGAAGAGATGAGTCAGTGAAAAGTAGGTCAGACTCCTACTCTCCTAGCAGCATCCCAAGTGTGGAAGGAGCTGCCTGATGCAAGCTGAGGAATCCCCTGTATTCCCTTAGCACATTGTTGCTCAGCCTTTGTTTAAACCCATCCAAGACAGGGAATGTGCTACCTTCCAAGGCTGCCAGAGCCATTTCCTCCTTGAGCTACCCACTGCCTCACTCTACACGTAGGGAAGTGTCCCATCCCCCTAATTTTAAACTACTCCAAAATCCATACTACAATAGGTCTGTGTTCCAAAACACCAAAATGTATGAGAAATAGTGTCTCCAAATAAGGTTTGAAAACACCGCAAGACTATATGCAATTTATTTCCTACAGTTTGATGACTTTGCTGAAACTGAACCATCAACCATTTTAAGATCTCTGATAAGATTGCAAAGGACTGTGCACTTAAGAAACAACTTAGAAATTCACAAAATGTTTGGGATTCAAAGAGATAGGCTTAGCAATCCCCTAACTGGGCATTTATTTACAAAATTATAAACCTAGACAAGTTTTTATATAAAATATTAACTGGGATTATATCAAAAGAAGCTTCCATGCTCAACCAAGTTTGGGACATGTTAGGTCAAATGTCTAGATTGCAGGACTTCTCAGAGCCTTTGAGATGATGATTCCCTCTGTAATACTCTAAGCAGGACTAGTGCAGAATGTCTCCCTAGCTCCCTTAATTATGGAATTATTATTTTGTAGGTTATCACCTGGACTGATTGTCTATGTTATACTCTTTGAGAAAAGCTGATCTAAGCTGATCTACCATCACTGCAACCTTAAAATCATTAAAACTTTCTGAGACTTGGTTGCTTTCTGTGCTATTTCTGTCCTACCAATGAAGACCAAGGTGGTGTAACTGTGGAAACCCTGAGCAGGCACACAGGAGGCACAGGACACTCACGTCACCTTTCTTTCCCAGTCAGTGACAGCCACGTGCTTAAAAGAAACCCATCTGTTTACCAGCCCAGGTTATGAGCCAAATGCTGGTCCCAGTGACAATCTCATATCTATTTTCTCAGCCTTCAACAAATAAGAAAGAAAAATGGCCTTTTAACCTCAGCTGACATAGCAATGGGACCTGGAAAAGCAATGGATGAGAATCTGTCTGTTCAATGCAATATTTTCCTACAGAGATAACAACCAATTGCATTTCCTTTCTTAAGAGCCAGTGATGAATGTGACTGATGGGCAAGAAATACCACTCCTGGGTAATACATTTTAGGGTAAAGCTATGATACCAAACTCACCCCATCATTTCTGAGAACCGTCTGGCTTAAGTGGATCATCACAGAAAGTATCAGCATTCTGGGAACTCAGGCATGGTTTTCCCAGGTAAGCTCTGCTCTCCACAGATATTTATTCTGCTCAGATACCAGTCCGCTTACAAAGAGTTACCACTGTCTACTGTATGCCTGTCCCTGGTGTGTCTGTGTCTGTGTGTGTGTGTGTGAGGAGGGTGGGAGGTGGAGACAGACAGAGACAGAGACAGAGACAGAGACAGAGAGTGAGAGCTGGTGCTGAAGTTCCACGGGCAATAGGGCTCTTACGCAGAGAAAACAAAGAGAAGGAATAGCTGCAGGTCAACTCCAAAATCACTGGGGGCTTAGAAATCCACAGACTCAGCAGTACCTGGAACACTGCTTTTTCAACAGACTCAATCCTTCCTTCCCTTGGATGTGAAACACAAAGGGTATTTCTGGTATTGTATAAAGGCCTATGAAGTCAGGGCACTTAATGACAAGGGATTTCTCAGTTTTTCATGGGAAATAGAATCCACATTCAAGAAGATAACTGGGAAGAATGTTCATTTCTGATTCTGTGCTCAGCTCTTGATGTTTTTGACCCAGGTGTGTAAGGACCAGATGGCTTCTGTTTACTGTAGCTCACCTCAGGCAAAACCCACAATTCTGTTATGTCTGCACCCTCAAATAACCATTATAAACAACATAGCCAGAGACTCTTGGACCAGACCTTGCATTCAGTGATTCCCCTACATTAACTCACCTCTACGCAGAGAAGTAGGTGCTCCCTGTTGAAGATGATAAAACCAAGATACAAAGAGAGTAAATAACTTGGCCAAGGTCCAAAAGTAGGAAGGGACAGGACTGGAATTCACTGTGGCATTCTGACTCCAGAACTGCTGTTCTCAGTCACTATACTACACTACCAAGGTTATCATCCCAGTGCAAAAGTGAATAATGCAAGTTAAATTAGAATTTGTGAGGAAATGAGTACTATGGACTGAATGTTTGTGTTTTCCAAACAATTCACATGGTAAAGCCCTAACCCCTGATGTAATGGTTTTTGGAGGTGGAGTTTTGGGGAGGCCATTAGATCATGAAGGTGGCAACTCTCAAGGGAGATGAGTAACCTTACAAGAAGAAACATGAAAGAGATGATCTTTCTCTCTGCCACGTGAGGACACAGCAAAAAGACGGCCATCTGCAAACTGAAGCAGGCCCTTACTAAATGGCAAATCAGCTCGTACCTTGATCATGGAGACCCCAGCCTCAGAACTGTGAGAAATAAGTGTTTGCTGTTTAAGCCATCCTGTCTATGGTATTTGTTATAGCATCCTGAACTAAAATGAGAAAATATTTATCTCACTTACTCCACAGCAAAACATACTGATGATCCAATGAGACAACTCCTTACCAGTTCCTTTCCAGAGGCAAACCCCTTCGCTCCCTCTTCCCATTCAACCCTTCAAATGTCCAGACAAAGCCCTCTCACCTTCCATTCCCATGCTTTTACGTGAGAGAACCAGCCCTGCAGGTAGACAGACCCATCACCAACCTTGGAGAACAACCCGGATATCATTCATGATATCCAAGTCAAGTCTATTGGGAGGGTTCATTCAAACAGGTCACCAAATTGTTGATTCTCAACAACATAGAGTTCTTCATACAAAAAGGAGTCTGCTGCTATGAAATATAAAGTTTCCTCTATTGTTATGCAGGGATTATTTGATTTAATCCTTATAACAATCTAGAAAAAATTCATAAATGTTTATCTCTGCTCCGCAGATAAGAAAACCGAGCTAGAGAAGGTTGACAAGGCATCCCAATACCAATGGAGACTGGGGCTGGACAATGACCTTTTGCTCTAGGCAGAGCAACCCTGAAAACTTGGTCCCTTTAGCACATTCTGTGCCTCTTCTGAATGGTTATCTGCCCATTCCCCTCCCTCAAAGACCTACACCTCAGTGTTCATCCAGTGTTTCACGCAGCAAATTTTCTAAGCTGTTCATTGGTATGAGGCAGAGGTTCTCAACTAGATGTCGGAGGCAACTTTGCCGGCAACGTCTGAAAACATTTTTTAATTTTCAATACTGGAGGGAGCCATCAGCATTTAGTATGTAGAAGACAGATGTGTGGATAAACATCCTAACATGAATAGGGCAGTACTTGCACAACAATAGTATTAAGGTTGAGAAATCCTAGGAACAGGATACACAAAGAAAATTATAGGTAATCTTACACCATTTTGAGTGATTTTCTTATATTCAATTATAGGTATACCTTGGTGATGTTGCAGGTTCAGTGCCAGACCACCACAATAAAGCAAATATCACTAAATATTTTCTATTTAAATAAAATAAATAAATAATAAAAATAACTATTCACGGATTTTTTTGGTTTCTCAGTGCATATAAAAGTTATGTTTACACTATAATGTAGTCTATTAAGTGTGCAATGCCATTATGTTTAATTAAAAAAATGCACACATCTTATTTAAAACTATGTTACTGCTAAAAAATTATAATAATCATCTGAATCTTCAGTGAGCCATATCTTTTGCTGATGGAGAGTCTTGCCTCAATGTTGATGGCTGCTGACTGATTGGGGTAATAGTTGCTGAAGGTTAAGGTGACTGTGACAAATTCTTAAAATAAGACAACAATGAAGTTTGCCATGTCATTGGACCCTTCCTTTCATGAAAGATCTCTCTGTAGCATATGATAGCATGCTTGCTAACATTTTACCCAAAGTAGAACGTTTTTCAGAATTAGAGTCAATCCTCCCAAATCCTACAGCTGCCTTATCAACTAAGATTATAGAATATTTTAAATCCTCTGTTGTCATTTCAACAATGACAACGTCTTCACCAGGAGTACAGTTCATCTCAAGACACCACTTTCTTTGCTCACTCATAAGAAGCAACTTCTCATCCATCAAAGTTTTATCATGAGATTGTAGCAGTTCAGTCACATCTTCAGGCTCCACTTCTAATTGTAGTTATCTTTCTACTTCTAACACATCTACAGTTACTTCTTCCACTGAAGTCTTGAGCCTCTTAAAGTCATCCATGAGGGTTGCTATCAACTTCGTCCAAAGTTCTGTTAACGTTGATATTTTTACCTCCTCCCATGAATCACCAATGTTCTTAATGGCAGCTAAAATTATGAATCCTTTCCAGAAAGTTTTCAATTTACTTTTCCCAAATCCAGCAGAGGAATCACTATCTATTGCAGCTATAGCCTCACTAAATGTATTTCTTAAATAATAAAACTTGAAAGTCAAAATTACCCCCTGATCCACGGGTTTCAGAATTGATGTTGTGCTAGCAGGCTTGAAAACAAATTAATCTCCATCAGAGTGCTTGGGTGAACAGGTGCATTCTCAATGAGTAGTAATATTCTTTTTTTTTTTCTTATTATTATTATACTTTAAGTTTTAGGGTACAAGTGCACAATGTGCAGGTTAGTTACATATGTATACATGTGCCATGCTGGTGTGCTGCACCCATTAACTCGTCATTTAGCATTAGGTATATCTCCTAATGCTATCCCTCCCCCCACCCCACAACAGTCCCCAGAGTGTGATGTTCCCCTTCCTGTGTCCATGTGTTCTCATTGTTCTATTCCCACCTATGAGTGAGAACATGCAGTGTTTGGTTTTCTGTCCTTCCGATAGTTTACTGAGAATGAAGATTTCCAATTTCATCCATGTCCCTACAAAGGACATGAACTCATCATTTTTTATGGCTGCATAGTATTCCATGGTGTATATGTGCCACATTTTCTTAATGCAGTATATCATTGTTAGACATTTGGGTTGGTTCCAAGTCTTTGCTATTGTGAATAGTGCCACAATAAACATACGTGTGTATGTGTCTTTATAGCAACATGATTTATAGTGCTTTGGGTATATACCCAGTAATGGGATGGCTGGGACAAATGGTATTTCTACTTCTAGATCCCTGAGGAATCGCCACACTGACTTCCACAATGGTTGAACTAGTTTACAGTCCCACCAACAGTGTAAAAGTGTTCCTATTTCTCCACATCCTCTCCAGCACCTGTTGTTTCCTGACTTTTTAATGTTTGCCATTCTAACTGGTGTGAGATGGTGTCTCATTGTGGTTTTGATTTGCATTTCTCTGATGGCCAGTGATGATGAGCATTTTTTCATGTGTCTTTTGGCTGCATAAATGTCTTCTTTTGAGAAGTGTCTGTTCATATCCTTTGCCCACTTTTTGATGGGGTTGTTTGCTTTTTCTTGTAAATTTGTTTGAGTTCATTGTAGATTCTGGATATTAGCCCTTTGTCAGATGAGTAGGTTGTGAAAATTTTCTCCCATTTTGTAGGTTGCCTGTTCACTCTGATGGTAGTTTCTTTTGCTGTGCAGAAGCTCTTTAGTTTAATTAGATCCCATTTGTCAATTCTGGATCTGAAATTGTGGCAATAATCAATAGCTTACCAACCAGAAAGAGTCTAGGAGCAGATGGATTCACAGCTGAATTCTACCAGAGGTACAAGGAGGAACTGGTACCATTCCTTCTGAAACTATTCCAATCAATAGAAAAAGAGGGAATCCTCCCTAACTTATTTTATGAGGCCAGCATCATCCTGATACCAAAGCCTGGCAGAGACACAACCAAAAAAGAGAATTTTAGACCAATATCCTTGATGAACATTGATGCAAAAATCCTCAATAAAATACTGGCAAACCGAATCCAGCAGCACATCAAAAAGCTTATCCACCATGATCAAGTGGGCTTCATCCCTGGGATGCAAGGCTGGTTCAATATATGCAAATCCATAAATGTAATCCAGCATATAAACAGAGCCAAAGACAAAAACCACATGATTATCTCAATAGATGCAGAAAAGGCCTTTGACAAAATTCAACAACGCTTCATGCTAAAAACTCTCAATAAATTAGGTATTGATGGGACGTATCTCGAAATAATCAGAGCTATCTATGACAAACTCATAGCCAATATCATACTGAATGGGCAAAAACTGGAAGCATTCCCTTTGAAAACTGGCACAAGACAGGGATGCCCTCTCTCACCACTCTTATTCAACATAGTGTTGGAAGTTCTGGCCAGGGCAATTAGGCAGAAGGAAATAAAGGGTATTCAATTAGGAAAAGAGGAAGTCAAATTGTCCCTGTTTGCAGACGACATGATTGTATATCTAGAAAACCCCATTGTCTCAGCCCAAAATCTCCTTAGGCTGATAAGCAACTTCAGCAAAGTCTCAGGATACAAAATCAATGTACAAAAATCACAAGCATTCTTATACATCAATAATAGACAAACAGAGAGCCAAATCATGAGTGAACTCCCATTCACAATTGCTTCAAAGAGAATAAAATACCCAGGAATCCAACTTACAAGGGATGTGAAGGACCTCTTCAAGGAGAACTACAAACCACTGCTCAATGAAATAAAAGAGGACACAAACAAATGGAAGAACATTCCATGCTCATGGGTAGGAAGAATCAATATCGTGGAAATGGCCATACTGCCCAAGGTAATTTATAGGTTCAATGCCATCCCCATCAAGCTACCAATGACTTTCTTCACTGAATTGGAAAAAACCACTTTAAAGTTCATATGGAACCAAAAAAGAGCCCACATCGCCAAGTCAATCCTAAGCCAAAAGAACAAAGCCGGAGGCATCACGCTACCTGACTTCAAACTATACTACAAGGCTACAGTAACCAAAACAGCATGGTACTGGTACCAAAACAGTGACATAGATCAATGGAACAGAACAGAGCCCTCAGAAATAACGCTGCATACCTACAACTATCTGATCTTTGACAAACCTGAGAAAAACAAGCAATGGGGAAAGGATTCCCTATTTAATAAATGGTGCTGGGAAAACTGGCTAGCCATATGTAGAAAGCTGAAACTGTATCCCTTCCTTACACCTTATACAAAAATTAATTCAAGATGGATTAAAGACTTAAACGTTAGACCTGAAACCATAAAAGCCCTAGAAGAAAACCTAGGCATTACCATTCAGGACATAGGCATGGGCAAGGACTTCATGTCTAAAACACCAAAGGCAATGGCAACAAAAGCCAAAATTGACAAATGGGAGTAGTAATATTCTTAGAGGAATCTTTTTTTATTTTCTGAGCCGTAGGTTTCAACACTGGCCTTAAATATTCAGTAAACCATACTATAAATAGATGTGCTGTAATCCAGGCTTTGTTGTTCCATTTCTAGAGCACAGGCAGAGTAGATTTAGTGTAATTCTTAAGGACCCTAGGATTTTTGGAACGGGAAATGAATATTGGCTTCAACTTAAAGTCATCAGCTGCAACAGCCCCTAACAAAAGACGTCAGCCTTGGAAGCTTTGAAGCCAGGCAATGACTTCTCCTCTCTACTTATCAAAGGTTTTTATGGCATCTTTTTCCTCTATAAGGCTGTTTTTATCTACACTGAAAATCTGTTCCTTAGGGTAGCCACCTTCATCAGTGATTTCAGCTAGATCTCCTAACTTCTAACTGATAAGTTGCTGCAGCTTCTATATCAGTACTTGTTCCTTCACCTTGCAATTTAATGTTATAGAGATGGTTTCTTTCGTTAAACCCTCATTAATCAACCTCTGCTGGCTTCCAAATTTTTTTCTGCAGCTTTCTCACCTCTCTCAGCCACTATAGAATTGAAAAGAGTTAGGGCCTTGCTCTGGATTTTGCTTCTACTTAAGGGAATTTTTTAGTCCATTCTCACAGTGTCATAAATATACTACCTGAGACTGGATAATTTATGATCAAAATAGGTTTAATTGACTCACAGTCTTGCATGGCTGGGGGGCCTTAGGAAACTTACAATCATGGCAGAAGGTGAAGGGGAAGCAAAGCACGGCTTACATGGAAGCAGGAGAGAGAGCAAGAGCACAGGGGAACTGCCACTTTTAAACCATCAGATCTCATAAGGACTCCCTCACTACCATGAGAACAGCATGGGGGAAATCACCCCCATGATCCAGTTACCTCTCACCAGGTCCCTCTCTTGACATGTGGGGTTACAATCTGAGATGAGATTTGGGTAGGGACACAGAGCCAAAACATATCAGGAATGCTGTGGCTTGTTTGGTCTTCTATTCAAACCACAAAAACTCTCTCCATTTCAGCGATTAGGCTATTTTGCTTGCTTTTCATCTGTTAACTGAAAAAGTGATTTTAAATGTTCTTCAAGACCTTTTCCTTTATATTTGCAACTTGACTACTGTTTGGCAAAAGAGCCCTAGCTTTCAGTTGATCTCAGCTTTTGACATGCCTTCCTCACAAAGCTTAATCATTTCTAGCTTTTAGTTTAAAGCGAGAAACATGCGACACTTCCTTTCACTTGTCCACTTAGAGGACACTGTAGGGTTATTAATTGGCCTATTTTCAGTATTGTTGTGTCTCCAGGATTAGGGAGGGCCAACGAGAGGAGAAAGATGGGGGAAGGGCCGGTAGGTGGAGCAGTCAGAACACACACGACATTTATCAATTAAGTTCACGGTCTTACATGGGCATGCTTCATGGCAGCCAAAACAATTACAATAGTAACATCAAAGAAGACTAATCATGGATCACCGCAGCAGACATAAAAATAATGAAAAGGTATGAAAATTGTGAGAATCAGCAAAATGGGACACAGAGACACAAAGTGAGCACATGCTGTTGGAAAAAAATAAATGGTGCCAATAGACTTGCTGGAGGCAGGGTTGCCACAAACCTTTAATTTGTAAAAATTGCATCACCTAGGAAGGAAAATAAAGTAAAGAGCAGACTGGGCATGTTGGCTCATGCCTGTAATCCCAGCACTTTGGGAGGCCGAGGTGGGTGGAACATGAGGTCAGAAGATCAAGACCATCCTGGCTAACGTGGTGAAACCGTGTCTCCACTAAAAATACAAAAAATTAGTCAGGCATGGTGTTGGGTGCTTGTAGTCCCAGCTACTTGGGAGGCTGAGGCAGTAGAATGGCATGAACTCAAGAGGCAGAGCTTGCAGTGAACCGAGATCGCGCCATTGCACTCCACTCCAGCCTGGGCGACAGAGTGAGACTCCGTCTCAAAAAAAAAAAAAAAGTGATGTATGCAAGAAGAGGATATGGAAGTCTGAGAGTTGACCAAAGTCATAAAGCTAGGACTTGAACCCCAAAGTTCAGCTTCAGGGCCCACATTCTAAACTGTCATTGCATTGCCTTTCACAGTTGAATGAGACACTGTCAATATTTTATACTGCTGGTGAGAGTGAAAAGGTTCTGCAGCAAGGACAGGATGGTGCCTGGAGCTGCCACTGTAAAGGCTGACTTAGAGAAAGCAGATATTTTTCTAAGTGGGGCTTACATATTACCAGGAAGGGCTCCAGGAGGAGGAGAGGTTGAAAAGACTCTGAGGTGAAGTCCTTGGTGGCATAAAATGACCACACCCCTGAGACTTCCCTGATTCCCAAATGCAATGCAGTTTGTGTAGCAGGCTGCTTCTAAGATAGCCCCAGTGAGCCCTGTTCCTGGTGTCGATGCCCTTGTGTGATCCTAAGGATTCTGGCTTCTACCTTGCTTGATCTCTCTTGCTTGGTCAGATGAAAGGCAAGTGCCATGTTGTAAACTGCCTTATGGAACTGACGATATAGCCAAGGGACTGAGGGAAGCTTCCAGACAACAGCCTGTGGGAAGAGAATCCTACCCACAGCAATTTGAGTGAACTTAGGACAAAATGCTCAACATCGCTAATCATCAGAGAAACATAAACCGAAACCACAATGAGATACTATCTCACACCAGTCAGAATGGCTATTATTAAAAAGTCAAAAAACAACAGATGTTGGCAAGGCTGCGGAGAAAAGCGTTCGCTCATACACCGCTGGTGGAAATGTAAATTAGCTCAGCCACTGTGGAAAGCGGTTGGAGATTTCTCAAAGAATATAAAACAGAACTACCATTCTACCCAGCAATCCCATTACTGGGCAAATATCTGAAAGAAAATAAATCATTTTACCAAAAAGATACATGTACTTATACACCAACAACAGACAAACAGAGAGCCAAATCATGAGTGAACTCCCATTCACAATGGCTTCAAAGAGAATAAAATACCTAGGAATCCAACTTACAAGGGACATGAAGGACCTCTTCAAGGAGAACTACAAACCACTGCTCAAGGAAATAAAAGAGGATACAAACAAATGGAAGAACATTCCATGCTCATGGGTAGGAAGAATCAATATCGTGAAAATGGCCATACTGCCCAAGGTAATTTACAGATTCAATGCCATCCCCATCAAGCTACCAATGCCTTTCTTCACAGAATTGGAAAAAACTACTTTAAAGTTCATATGGAACCAAAAAAGAGCCCACATCGCCAAGTCAATCCTAAGCCAAAAGAACAAAGCTGGAGGCATCACGCTACCTGACTTCAAACTATACTACAAGGCTACAGTAACCAAAACAGCATGGTACTGGTACCGAAACAGAGATATAGATCAATGGAACAGAACAGAGCCCTCAGAAATAATGCCACATATCTACAACTATCTGATCTTTGACAAACCTGAGAAAAACAAGCAATGGGGAAAGGATTCCCTATTTAATAAATGGTGCTGGGAAAACTGGCTAGCCATATGTAGAAAGCTGAAACTGGATCCCTTCCTTACACCTTATACAAAAATCAATTCAAGATGGATTAAAGACTTAAACGTTTGACCTAAAACCATAAAAACCCTAGAAGAAAACCTAGGCATTACCATTCAGGACATAGGCATGGGTAAGGACTTCACGTCTAAAACACCAAAAGCAATGGCAACAAAAGCCAAAATTGACAAATGGGATCTAATTAAACTAAAGAGCTTCTGCACAGCAAAAGAAACTACCATCAGAGTGAACAGGCAACCTACAAAATGGGAGAAAATTTTCGCAACCTACTCATCTGACAAAGGGCTAATATCCAGAATGTACTTGTATGTTCATAGCAGTACTATTCATAATAACAAAGACATAGAGTCATCCTAGGTGCCCATCAGTGGTGGACTGAATAAAGAAAATGTACATATGTGTCATGAAATACTCTGCAGCCATAAAGAAACAAAATCATGTCCTTTGCAGCCACATGGATGCAGCTGGAGGCCATTTTCCTAAGCAAATTAATGCAGGGACAAAAAACCAAATACCGTATGTTCTCACTTATAAGTTGGAGCTAAACATTGGTTAGACATGGACATAAAAATTGCAACAATAGACAGTGGGGACTACTAGAAGGGGCAGTCGGGAAGGAGGGCAAGGGCTGAAAAACCAACTCTTAGATACTATGCGCGCTACCTGGGTGATGGGATCATTTGTATCCCCAGCCTCAGCATCATGCAATATACTCATGCAACAAATCTGCAAATGTACCCCTTGAATCTAACATAAAAGCTGAAATTATTTAAAGAAACAAAAGAAAAAGGAAGTGAGTCCTTCTTAAGAGGACTGCAGCCCCAGGCAACACATTAATTGCAGCTTAGTCAGAGACTCAGGCAGATAATCCAGCTAAGTCACACCCAGATTCCTGATCACAGACATTGTGACAAAATAAACGTTTTTGTTTCAAGCTGCTAACCTTGGGGGGTAATTTGTTACACAGCAGAGAAGACGAATAAAGTGTTCACATCAGATTCTTCCAACACACTTCTTCAGGTCCTCTGGGACTCACCTGGCTCTGAATCCAGTCATCTTTGAGGTGACCAGTCTTGCTCGGGCTCCAGTCACCTTCATGCAGGTGGAATCTGGTCCCACTTTGCTTCTGTCTTATATTGTACCTGTCTCCTCCCACCTGCCTTGCACCCATGCATGTCTATTTTGCAGATAAGTTAACTTGCTATGGTGCAAATCTTTGACCAGAGGGCAATGGAACAATGGATAATACATGATTTCCCCTTTGCTTTTTCCTGGAAATGACATCCTGAGATACATTTCTTACTGCTTTTCAGGAACTGTTGTATGGTAACTGTGAAAGTATGCAACAATACCTACAGAGACAGCCACCTGGCAACACTTGCATCAGCAATCTCTACTTCCATGATTTGCTTCCTGACTCTCTCTCCTGCTCCCTGGGATCACATCTCCCAAAACTGCATGTGCAGAAGCCTTTGTTGGGCTGTGATTTCTGGGCAATCTAAGCCAGGATGGACATTGTCTAATACATCAGAGATGCTCAGTCAGTGAAACTATCAAGCCTCTTCTCTGTATGGTTGAGTGACCCGGACCGTATTCCTTTTAATTTGAAAGTTTTATAATTCCCTATATTTTTATTTTGTTCTTATAGCCTCTTTCTTATCTTCATGAGAGAAGATAACAAAATGGAAGATACAAAGCAGTTCAGTGAACAAGTTTCAAATAGCATTGATGAAGTTTTTCCCTCCTAACTCCCTCTCCTGTAACTCCTCCCACCCATTCCCTCCCTTGCTCTTCATTCCTTATTGGTACTTTCCAGTGTAGAGTTCCCCTGTCTCATCACCCTTTCATACTTCCAAGTCTTTGCTCATCTACTCCCCCTGCCACAAATAGCATCCAAATTTCTAGTTAATTATTATGTATTTTTAATGATACCACTTTAAAGTTTGTCTCATCCAGCAACTTAGGAAGCCTTCTCTAAAAACCTCCCTTTGGACGAAGTGTTCCTTCTCTGAGATCTCAGAAGAACCTACAACATATGACTGCCTTATTCATTTTTCATAAAAAACATTATAAACTTTGCTGGAACAACAACCATAGCATATTCATCTAACACCTTCAGTGCTTAATTACTTTTCATTGAATGAATGAATAAATCCAATAAAGCAAGAAGAATGGCTAAAACCAATTTTCCCTTGAATGTCATGCTGACAATTTCAACATAAATCTGAAAGCTACTCAATTCTGTGTTGAAAGTTAGGGTGACTGGAATAAAAACTCACAATCTTTCAACCAGTTCCATATTCAGCCTGCACCCAGTTTGCTGTTATCAGTGCAGTTCAGCAAGGCAGACAATCTGGCCTTCCTCCTCTAGCACTTCAGAGCTCATGAGATGACATGGTAAAACGTGCAGAATAAACCTAGGGGGTGGGTGACAAGCATTTTTCACCTCCCCTCTTGCCTTGGCTAGGCCTACACCCTTCACTTCCCAATATCCCACCTCTAACATCAACCTTATTTTCAAGAGTGAGAGCATGAAGTGTCCAAAGTTCTACAACCTTGGAAATGTCTACAGATCAATGACTTTTGAGACCAAAGAATGTGTGTGATAATTTAATAATACAATATGCTTAAGTTCCCCTGTTCACACACAAATATATATATATATATGCACAAAAAATATATAAAAAGCTCATTAGCACTTGAGACAGTTCATTCTGTTTCTACCTAAATAATGAATAGAGAGGATATCTGATATATTATTTTCTAGGTTGTGACCTGTGACAAGTCAGCTCACCCACTGAGCCTCAATTTCCTCATCCATACAAGTGAAACCATATGTGCCTGCATGGCCTTGTACAAAGGATGATAGCAGCAATCACAGGAATGAATGGAGAACAACTTTGAAACATGAAGAGATGTTTTCTTCTAGTACAGACTGTTGTTCCTGTTCTACCTATAATCTAGGGCCATTGGGCATTCTTCATTCCCGAAACACCCCCCTAAAAGAGATGGTGCATTAGAATTGCAGACATAAGAAGAGAATAGTTTATCCTTAATTTTAAGTTTTCAAACAGACTTTTGAATTTAATGAGTAAGATTTTAATTTAATAACAAAGAATTTGAAGCTTCAAAACTCCAGGAATTTGGCCATGAATAGTAGCTTCAAGAGATTATTAACTGATTAATTTTTTTCCCCACTCCTCAACCTAAAAACTGGATAGAGTTTGACTGGACTAAGAGAATCTGAGACAGAGTCAAAGGGGAAGTGAAGATGGCTGTAGCACTTACCAGTCCCCCACTAAGAGGCTCCATGCATGCTCTCACCCCACCTTCAAACCTGGCTGAGTGTCCTAATTCTAAAGAAAAAAACATGAAATAACATGGAGGAATCTCTGTGCAGAGATGATCTGTGTCCTCATCCCTCATTCGAATTTGGGCACACAGCAGGTCCCTGAGTTCTCCAAGCACCAAATGGTTTCCTATCAAAGGACCTTAAAGGGTCCAGAATCCAGAAGTAGCAACTCTGGATAAGCAGTGAGAAGTTAATGACTGAGGATCCTATGGGAAGATGTAAAACTCAAAGGATGCTGGTGAGGAAGATAATGATCACAAGCTAAATACTCAATCCCCACGCTCAATTCTCAACTCCAACACTATAGCTCTCTGGAAATCCAAGAACTTGGTTTCAACCTCACAGAAAAGTAAGGAGAAATTCTTGATTTTGCTGTTGTTGTTAATCTATGGCCTGGAGATTAGAATAAAAATGAGGTTCAACTACAAAAACAGCTCCATTTTTGCAAATCTAAGTTGGTGGGCTATGTTACCATGAGTAAAGGGACTCACACAGCATCTGGCCCAGAGCAGGTGTCCTGTTATTAACAGCTCCCTTCCCACAATGTTGAACTGACTCTGACCTCACAACACTCTCATAGCTCCCAGTTTAGCTCTCATGGTGACAATGACAAATGATTTAATCATAGAGTCTTTGCCCAGTATGGAACTTTCCAGGCCAGCTCTCTCAATTTAGAGTTTGGAACCTGAGACCCAGGGATGGGGAGAGACACTGCCAGACACAGCGAAGTAGCATCAGAGATAGGAGGGAAGCTCAGGTCTCCTGAATTTATGTTACAACTCTTTCCATTTCCATCCGAAGGAAAAAAGCCGAGGATGACTTTGCAGGAGATCATCAATAATTTAATTGGTGGAAGACAGAAGGGCAAGAGGGAGTTAATTAGTGTGAAGAGCTAATCAAGACAATATGGCCCCAAGGGGAATCCTAATACTCTCCAGCATCTGAGAATGAATGACAGTGACATAGTAACAAGTTGCTCTGATCCTTCACATCCCCATAGGCCCACCTCCTGAAATATGTTTCACATGGTTATGTCTTTATCAAATATCTCCATTCGTTTCACGGTGTCTAGAAACTAAAATTCTACTTCTTTGGCATAGCAGTCAAAGCCCTCTCTGTTCTTCCCTCAATGCCCTTTGCTACCCTCAATGTTCTCTGCAGCCTTTTGGACAACTCCTCTCCCTTCCCTTGGAGCATTCATGCCTGGTCCTCAATTTTTTGCCCAGTCTGCAAGGCTCTCTTTCTTCATCCTCCCTCATGTATCAAAATTCAGCTCAGTTTGTAAGTCACAGTTTAGATGGCACTTTCCCTTGATCCCCCAGGACAAAATAAATCTTAATTCTCTGTACTTTTGGAGTACAAAACTAGGAGAATAGTAAAGCAGAGCAATAGAGAGGTTAAAGCACAGGAGCTTAAGTCAAACAGACCAGCCACTTACTAGTTACATGATCCTTAGCAAATTCCCTAACCTCCCTGAACCTTTAATTTGCCAAATGAGATATTAATGTTGCCACCTCCTAAGGGCATGTGACTTACATAATACATAAGACCTGTTGTTTTGCACAATGTTTGGTACTTGTTTTATTTCATCCAGTCTAATACAGCTGGAGTAAAATATAATAATATGCATAATCATATTTTAATGCCTCACTTTTTATCTTGTGTTATCATCCTTTTAGTCTATCTTTTCCCCTTCTCTGTATAAGTTCCAGAAGGGTCAGATTTATGTCTTGCTCATTCACTCATTCAAAAATTAGTTATTCTGCACCAATGTATGTCAGATATTCTTCTAAGCACTGGAGATACTGAGCTGAAACCAAACAAACGTAATTCCTATTTCCAAAGACTTTACTTTTGAGCAAGATGGCTGACTAGATGTGGACAGGAAGAGCTTCTCCCACCAAGATACCAAATCATGAAGAAGATTAGCACACTCCAAACAGATCTCCAGAAACAAGGCACTGAGAGTGAATGGAGGGAGGGTGCAGATGCAAGGCTAAAAGGAGAGGAAGGTAGAAGCCCTGCATGGAGTTGCCAAGCACCAGGACTTAGTCCTGGCCCAGAGTGGATCCTGGGGAAGAGGTGTGTGAAAGAGGCATGGAGTGGCCCAGTCTCATCATGGACCTCCAGAATCCTAGCTTCAGGAGATTCCACAACCCCGACGGACATTTTAGCTGGCAGGAAACTGCCCAGAGAGATGGCAGAGACAGAACTCCAGCCTGCGTGTAGCTTAGAGAATATGGCTTGGGAACTACTATAGTGGAGCACAGTCATTGGTGCTCATCCTCCTAGGCTCACCATACCCCTCTAGTTGGCTTTAGCCTTGATTGACTGACAGACCTGAACAGAGCAGGGCTATCTTGCCCATGGGAGGGGGCCAGTCTGATCTGACTGTCCTCATCTGCTGGCTTATCCCAGAGTCCCTGCCTGACTGCACCTAGTTGCAACACAGCCTCAGCTGCCCAGCCCAGGCACCTGCCAGAGGCCTCCACCATAGCTCTTTCACTGGCAGACCTGCCTAAAGCTGGAGGGCTTCCATAGGCAGGCCCTCACCACCAGCAACCCTCTCCCCATGCTGCTTTGTTGGTGTATACTCACCCCCAGCCGTTCCTTGCTGCTTTGCTAGTGCTCACTCACCCACAATCTCCCCTGGCTGCCACTGGCATGAATGTGTACATGGGACCAGCCACTGCCCCACCACTGCCCTGCTGAAGCATGCTTGCCAGCATTGCCCATGACAGTATTGTTACCAATGGACTGGGGACACCTTGGCTCCTCCAACACAGCAGGTGCTTAACCTCGAGAGGCCAGAGAGAAAAAATATGCAGGCCTGGTCCCAGACTACCACAGTTAGTGCACACAGCCCAAGAGTGCTGAGCTAAGCCTTGGACCCCTGAAATCAATGAGAAATGAAGCCAATTAACTAAGCCCAAACTATACCACAGTCAAAAGCATCAAAGAATCCCACCCAAAATACAGTAATTTTAAACATTAAAGGAACATCAACCCATTCACATGAGAAAAAATCAGCATAAGAACTCTGGTGACACTAAAAGCCAGTCTTCTTACCTCCAAAGGAGTGCCCTAACTTCCCAGCAATGGTTCTTAACCATGCTAAAATGGCTAAAATGACAGATGTCAAATTCAGAATCTGGATGATAATGATTATCATCAAGATTCAGGAGAAAGTTGAAACCCAATCCAAGGAATCTAAAAAATCCAATAAAATTTATATAAGAGCTGAAAGATGAAATGGCTATTTTAAGAAACAACAAAAGTAATCTCCTAGAGCTGAAAAACTCACTATAAGAATTTCATAATATAATCAGAAGTATTAACAGCAGAATATACAAAGCTGATGAAAGAATCTCAGAGCTTGAATACTGGTTCTTCAAACCAACTCAGACAAAAGTAAAGTGAAAAGAATTTTTAAAAGTGAATGAAACCTTGGGAAAATGAGGGATTATGTAAAGAGACCAAACCTATGACTCATTGGCATCGCAGAAAGAGAGGGAGCAAGCAACTTTGAAAACATATTTGAGGATATTGTCCATAAAATTTCCCCAACCTCACTAGAGAGGTCAATATACAAATTCAGAAAATTCAGAAAACTGCAGTGAGATGCTATACAAGATGACCATTCAAAATTAGTTATAGACACATAGTCATCAGATTCTCCAAGGTCAACATGAAAGAAAAAAGTAAAGGCAGCTAGAGAGAAGAGGTAGATAATGTAGAAAAGGATCTCCATCAGACTACCAGCAGAACTCTCAGCAAAAGCCTTACAAGACAGAAGAGATTGAAAGCATATATTCAGGATCTTTAAAGAAAAGAAATTCCAGCCAAGAATTTTATATCTAGCAAAGCTAAGCTTCGTAAATGAAGGATAAATAAAATCCTTTTCAGACCAGCAAACACTAAGGGAACTTGTTAACAAATCTGTAACCAATTATCTTAGTGTTTGCTGATCTGAAAAAGATTTTCTTTTCACATCTGCCTTACTAGAAGTCCTTAAGGGAGTGCTAAACATAGAAAAAAAAAAACACTCACCAACCACAAAAAAAAAAAAAAACATACTTAAGCACATAGCACACTGACACTATAACAACTATACAATAAAGTCTACATAATAACTAGCTAACATAAGATAACAGAATTAAATCCTTACATATGAATATTAACCTTGAACATAAACAGGCTAAATGCCCCACTTAAAAGCCACAGAGTGGCAAGATGGATAAAGAAGCAAGAAGACCAAACTGTATGCTGTCTTCAAGAGACCCATCTCACATGCAATGACGCCACAGATTCAAAGTGAAGAAATGGAGAAAGATCTATCAAGCAAACAGAAAACAACAAAAAAGAGCAGAGGTTGCTATTCTTATTTCAGAGAAAACAGACTCTAAACAAACAACAATAAAAAATGACAAAGAATGGTGTTACATAATGATAAAGGGTTCAACTCAACAAGAAGACTTAACTATACTAAATACATACGCACCCAACATTGGAGCACCAGACTCATAGAAAAAGTTCTTAGAGACCTACAAAGACAATTAAATAGCCACACAATAATAATAGGAATCTTTAACCCCCTACTGATAGTATTAGACATATCATCAAGGCAGGAAACTAACAATGATATTCAGAACCCAAACTCGACACTTTACCAAAGTGACCTAACAGACATCTACAGAACATTCCACCCAACAATAACAGAATATACATTATTCTTATCAGCACATGGCAACTACTCTAAGATCAACCACACATTTGGCCATAAGGCAATTCTCAACAAATTTTTAAAAATAAAATCATATCCATGTTCTCAGACCACAGCACAATTAAAAATAATAATATCAAGAAGATATCTCAAAACCATGCAATTACATGGAAATCAAACAATTTGCTCTTGAGTAACTTTTGGGTAAAGAATGAAATTAAGACAGAAATCAATGTTTTGAAACTAATGAAAACAAAGATACAACATACCAGAATCTCTGAGATACAGCTAAAGCAGTGTTAGAAAGTTAATAGTGCTAAACACCTACATCAAGTTATAGAAAGGTCTCAAATTAACAACCTAACATCACACCTAGAGGAACCAGAAAAACAAGAGCAAATGAACTCCAAAGCTAGAAAAAGAAAAGAAATAACCATAATTGAGATTCAGTGAATGAAATCAAGATACAAAAATATATACAAAAGATCAACAAAACCAAAAGCTGGTTCTTTGAAAAAATAAGTAATAGTGATAGACCTCTAACTGGACTAATAAAGAAAAAAGGGAGAAGATACACATAATCATAATTAGAAATGGCAAAGGGGACACTACCACTGACCCAACAGGAATACAGAAAAAAAGAAAAAACACTCAGAGACTATTACAAACACCTCTATGCATGCAAACTAGAAAACCTACAAGAAATTGATAAAATTCCTGGAAACATAAAATTTCCCAAAACTGAACCAGGAAGAAATTGAACACCTCAAGAGACTAATAATGCATTCCAAAACTGAATCAATAATAAAAAATCTATCAATCATAAAAAGCCCTGGATCAGAGAGATTCACAGTCAAAATTTACCAGATATAGACAGTACAGGTGATACCAAAACTACTGAAATATTTTCAAAACATCAAGGAGTAGGGACTCCTCTCTAACTCACTCTATGAGGCCAGCATCATTCTATTAATAACACCAAAACTGGGCAGAGACACAACAAAAAAAGAAAACAGTCCACTATCCTTGATGAACGTAGATGTAAAAATCCTACCAAATCAAATCCACCAGCACATCAAAAAGCTAACCCACCAAGATCAGTAGGCTTTTTTTCCTAGGATGACAAGTTGTTTCAACATACACAAACCAATAAATGAGATTCATCACATAAACAGAACTAAAAACAAAAAACACATGATCATCTCAATAGGCACAGAAAAGGCTTTCAACGAAATTCAACATCCCTTTATATTAAAAGCCCTAAACAAACTAGGAATTAAAGGAGCACACCTCAAAATAACAAGAGATGTCTAAGGCAAACCTACAAGCCAACATAATTCTGAATGGGCAAAAGCTGGAAGCATTCCCCTTGAGCACTGGAACCACACAAGGCTGCCAAATCTCACCACAACTATTTAACATAGTGCTCAAAGTACTAGCCAGAGCAATAAGGCAAGAGAAAGAAATAAAAGACATCCAGGCTGGGTGCAGTGGCTCACGCCTGTAATCCCAGCACTTTGGGAGGCAGAGGCAGACAGATCATGAGGTCAGGAGATTGAGACCATCCTGGCTAACACGGTGAAACCCTGTCTCTACTAAAAATACAAAAAAAATTAGCCAGGTATGGTGGCAGGCAACTGTAGTCCCAGCTACTCAGGAGGCTGAGGCAGGAGAATGGCATGAACTGGGGAAGCAGAGCTTGCAGTGAGCCGCGATTGCACCACTGCATTCCAGCCCGGGCAACAGAGTGAGACTCTGTCAAAAAAAAAATACATCTAAATAGGGAAAAGGTAAGACAAACTATCTGTTTTCACAGATGATATGGTTTTACACCTATAAAATCCCGTAGTCTCTGTATAGAAGCTCCTAGAACTGACAAATAATTTCAGTATGGTTTCAAGATACAAAAGTCAATGTACAAAATCAGCATTTCTATACATAATTAATGTCTAAGCTGAGAACCAAATAAAAAATGCAATCCCATTCACAATAGTCACAAATATAATAAAACACCTAAGAATACAGCTAACCAGGGATGTCAAAGAACTCTACAGCAAGAATTACAAAAACTGCTGAAAAAAGTCAGAAATGACACAAACAAATAGAAAAACATTCCATGCTCATGGATAGGAAGAATAAACATTGTTAAAATGTCCATACTGTCCAAAGAAATTTACAGATTCAATGCTATTTTTATCAAATTACCAATATCATTTTCATAGAATTAGAAAAAACTATTCCAAAATTCATATGAAACTGAAAGAGCCTGAATAGCCAAAACAATACTAAGGAAAAAGAAAAAAGCTAGAGGCATTACATTACCCAATTGCAAACTACACTACAAGGCTACAGAAACCAAAACAGCATGGTATGTGTACAAAAACAGACACATAGACCAATGGAACAGAACAGGTTAGAGAACTCAGAAACAAAGCCACACAACTACAAAGTCAACAATAACAAGCAATGGAAAAGGTCTCCCTATTCAATAAATTGTGCTGGGATAACTGGCTAGCCATAAGCAGAAGATTAAAACTGGACTCCCCCTTTCACCATACACAAAAAAGTCAACACAAAATGGATTAAAGACTTAAACATAAAACCTGAAATCATAAAAACCCTAGAAGAAAACCTAGGAAATACCATTCTGGACATACACCTTCACAAAGATTTTATGACGATGACTCTAAAAGCAATTATAACAAAAACTAAAATAGGCAAGTGGGACCTCACTAAACTAAAAAGCTACTGCACAGCAAAGGAAATTATTAATAGATTAAACAGAAAACCTACAGAATTGGAGAGAATATTTGCAAACTATTTGTCTAATAAGGGTCTAATATCTAGAACCTATAATAAACTTTAACCAACAAGCAAAAGACAAATAACCCCATTTTTAAAAAGCCAAAGGACATGAACAGACACTTCTCAAAATAAGACATACCTGCAGCCAACTAGCATATGAAAAAATGCTCAACATCACTAATCACTAGAGAAATTCAAATCAAACCTACAATATCATCTCACACCAGTCAGAATGGCTACAATTAAAAAGTCAAAAAATAACAGAAAAAGGAATGTTTATACACTGCTGATGGTAATATAAGTTAGTTCAGCCACTGTAGAAAGCAGTTTGGGTTACAGATTTCTGAAAAAAACAAAAACAAAAACAAAAACAAAAAGCTATCATTCAACCCAGCAATTGTATTATTGGGTGTATATCCAATTGAATATAAATTATTCTACCATAAAGACACATATACTCATATGTTCACTGCAGCACTTTTCATAATAGCAAAAAGACATGTAATTTACATACATATCCATTAACAGTGGACTGAATAAAGAAAATGTGGTCAATATACACCATGGAATACGATGCAATCATAAAAGAGAATGAAATCATGTTCTTTGCCGCCAACATGGATGCAGCTGGAGGCCATTATCCTAAGCAAATTAACACAAGAACAGAAAACCACAGACCACATGTTCTTACTTATAAGTGGGAGTTAAACACTGAGTACACATGTACAATAATAGGGAAACAACAGACACAAGGGCTTACATGAGGGTAGAGAGTGGGAGGGGGGTGAGGATTGAAAATCTACCTTTTGAGTACTATGCTCAGTATCTGAGTGATGAAATAATTTGTAAGCCAAACCCAGACAAGGGGCAACTTACCTATGTAAAAAATCTGTACTTTTACCCTTTGAACCTAAAATAAAAGTTAGCGGAAAAAAAGCCTTTGCTTTCTACTTAGGGAGATATCGGGGAAAATTCAGCCAGATATCAGGCGAAATTCACCCCCGATATTTCACATAGGTTCTTTTCTATTTTCCCTAAGCATCAGCCGGGTTGAGAAATAAAGGGACAGAGTACAAAAGAGAGAAATTTTAAAGCTGGGTGTCTGGGGGAGACATCACATGTCAGTAGGTTCCGTGATGCCCCACAAGCCGCAAAACCAGCAAGTTTTTATCAGTGATTTTCAAAGGGGAGGGAGTGTATGAATAGGATGTGGGTCACAGAGATCATGTGCTTCACAAGATAATAGAATATCACAAGGCAAATGGAGGCAGGGCAGGATCACAGGACCACAGGGCCAGGGCAAAATTAAAATTGCTAATGAAGTTTCGGGCACACATTTTCATTGATAACATCTTATCAGGAGACAGGGTTTGAGAGCAGACAACCTATCTGACCAAAATTTATTAGGTGGGAATTTTCTCATCCTAATAAACCTGGGAGCACTATGGGAGACTGGGGCTAATTTCATCCCTACAGCTCGACCATAAAAGACGGCTGCACCCCAGGGGGCCATTTTAGAGGCCTACCCTCAGGGGTGCATTCTCTTTCTCAGGGATGTTCCTTGCTGAGAAAAAGAATTCAGCCATATTTCTCCCATTTGTTTTTGAAAGAAGAGAAATATGGCTGTGTTCTGCCCAGCTCACCGGCGGTTGGAGTTTAAGGTTTTCTCTCTTGCCTGAACATTGCTGTTATCATGTTCTTTTTTTCAAGGTGCCCAGATTTCATATTGTTCAAACACACATGCTCTACAAACAATTTGTGCAGTTAACGCAATCATCACAGGGTCCTGAGGCGACATACATCCTCCTCAGCTTATGAGATGACAGGATTAAGATATTAAAGTAAAGACAGGCATAGGAAATCACAAGGGTATTGATTGGGGAAGTGATAAGTGTCCATGAAATCTTCACAATTTATGTTCAGAGATTGCAGTAAAGAGAGGCGTAAGAAATTATAAAAGTATTAATTTGGGGAACTAATAAATGTCCATGACATCTTCACAATTTATGTTCTTCTGCCATGGCTTCAGCCGGTCCCTCCGTTCGAGGTCCCTGACTTCCCACAACAGGGAGAAAGACATGTAGATGTGTATATCTTCAATACCTTCTTAGATTCTAGCACAAAGATCTGCACAAATGGGTATCTACTTTAAAATTTACCCTTGACGAAGTAGTTTCTTAGTGCTAAATGTCAGACTAAGCAATTTCTATGCATTATCTCAATGAATATTTACAACTTCCCAGTGCTCTCCCTATTTTAACACTAGAAAATTATGGCTCTGTCAGGTTATGTGGTTTGTTCAAGGATCCACAATTAGGAAGCAATGACATTAGAATTCAAATTCAGATGTGCCTTACCCCAAAACTCTTATCCATTCCACTAGATTTTAGTGCCTCTACTTATTGGATACTTAGTTATTGTCTCAATAAATAAACTGATGGGTAAAATAACATTATGAGGAGTAGGGAAAACTTTCAGGATTCCATTTTGTCTTTGCTTTCTAAAATTACAAACCATGACATTTTTTGAACCATCCATCACATTGAATTTTATGAATATTATTCATTCCTCAGGTTGCTATTCAAAGTACATTACAATGCATTGCTACCATTTAACCTTTGTAAGGCTCAATGAGCCAGCCAACTCCATTGATTATCTGTCACTTCAGAATATGTCTGTCACAAATTCATCCCAAAGCCATGTTGGGCCAACCACATGGTCATCCTTATCTTTGACTTAATTTCACCATTCATAATAAGAGCTACCATAATGTGTACAAGCATTATATATTTTAAAAGTAATAATAATAAGAGCTGGCATTGAGTGGGTGTTCACTTGTTGCCATGAACTCTCCTGAGTATTTTATATACATGGATACATTTGATCCTTACAGCAGCCTTTGATGTGGGTAAGATTGCTCAGTATCACAGATGGAAAAGACTCAGAGCACTAGCAATATGACCAAAGTTCAAACAGAGCAAATAAGAAGCAGGACCAGCTCTCAAAGAGCATAGCTTTCAGGCCACAAGCATTTGCTTGGAAACATCATGTGTAGTTGGTGAAAAGGTAAATATTATTCTGAGTAAGGCTTCTCACCAATAAGATGCGGTTGCGAAGGGAGTGGGGACAGAACCTCCTTATGTATTCATAAAACTGTCCAGAGAGAAAGCACCTCTGGCTCTTGAAGGTGTGGTCTCTATAGTGGCCATTCCAGAATCCTTTTGTTCAGAGCAGCTCCTCTCATTGGCTTAAATGAACATTCCATTTGGAATGATTCTAGTGTAATGGAGAAGAAAGAGTGTGCTAAGCCTCATTCACCCTCTTCAGAGTAGAATGAATACAGACAGGCTTGGCTTTTCATCCTGGCTTCAACTCTTACTCAGTGTAGATACCATGCTTTCTCCTGAACTTTGGTCAAACAATTGTTGGTCAGGTACTGTCCTAGGTGCTGAAGTCACATAAAAGAATGAGGCTCGGTTTACACCAGCAAAAAGTTCACAGGAACTGGAGAATATAAATATACTATGGGGTCTGTCGTGGAGGCTCATGCCTGTAATCTCAGCACTTTGGGAGGCCAAGGCGGGCAGATCACCTGAAGTCAGGAGTTCGAGACCAGCCAGGCCAACATATATATATATATATATACACACACACACACACACACACACACACACATATATACACACACACACATATATAAAATATGTTTTATGTATGTTTTATATATATATATACACATATGTGTGTGTGTGTATACATACATATATAATGCTAAGCACAACCAGAAAAAACTCTAAGCCTCAAGTTGTACATCAAAATATTGTACCAAGGAAGACTACATCAAACTTCATTTGTAATCTGGTAAGCACAAAATAACATCATAATATGGCACTTCATACTGACCAGAATGGCTAAGCTAAAATATAAAAGCAGAGATTGCCAAGTGTGGATGTGGATGTGAAATGACTGAAATTTTTGTATATTGCTGGAGAAGTGTAAATTGGTATGGCTACTTTGGAAAACTATTTAGCAATATCTACTAAAACTAAGCATGCATGTACCTCATTACACAACTGTGCCATTCTTGGTAATATACTCAACTATATATACATATGTATACCATATATATGTATAATATATGTACACATATATATAATGTGTATATATATACATTAAAAGACATGTATGAGAATGCTATTATCATTTTTATAATAATCTAATGCTATAATTTATACAAATCTCATTAGAATGGGTAACTGAATTGTGGTATAGTCATACTTTAAAACACTTCATGGCAAAGAGAATAAAATACTATTCTATTAAGACAGGATTAAGATATTATTATTCTATTAAGAATCTATTAAGAGTAGACCTAAACACATATTCCTTGACCTATGAGACACGAATTATGATATCTACCTTTTAAAATATGTAAAAATTTTTTACATGGCACTGAATTTTGAGATATGGCTTTTAACTCGATTTCTCCAAAAATTCCTATTTTCTTATCCTGAAATGAAAACTATCTTCCCAAGATACAAATGAAGTTTTCTGAACCTTAACTTATGAGACAAGAATTATGATATAATAGAATCAAATACTATTCTATATGGCAATTTGGATTAATTGCATAATAATGTTTGAGCAAAAGAAGCCAAACAGAAAAAATATATACTGTCTGATCCTGTTTGTATAAACCTGTTCAAAAATAGTCAAAACTAACCTATGGTGTTATAACTCAGGATTGTAAATACCTTTGGTAGTGGGGAAGAGGGAGTGATTATGTGTAGACAGGAACAAAAGGGAGTTTTGGGGGTGTAGGTGATATTCTGTTTCTTGATCTGGGTGCTAGTTAAACTGAATCTTTGAGTTGGAAGAAATTCATCAAGATTATATATATATATATATAATATTTACGCATTCTACAAATATATATATGCATTCTACAAATGTATATTTTAATAAAATACTTAAAAGTTTGTTACATGGCACTGAATTTTGAGACATGGCTTTTAAATTGATTTCTCCAAAATTTCTCATTTTTTATCCTGAAACAAAAACTATCATTCAAAAATATAAGTTTTCTGAACCTTGACCTATGAGACAATAATTATGATATCTACTTTCACTAGTGAAAGTGAGAAAGAAATTTGAAAACTTAACACTGCAACAACTTGCCAGCATGATAAATACTTGTAATGGGTGAGTGAGTGAGTAAACGTGTCCTGTAAATGCTATTACATTAAGGTTAGGCCACTACATTGTTTAGAAAACCATGTAGCAGCCCTTATTAAGAGTAGATCTAAACACATTAATAACATAGCTATGTCAATCGAGCCCTAGAATGTACAATAGATTGTATATTGCTGTTGAAATCGATGTAACATCATTCCCTGATCATTTTCCATATTTTAATTTATATTGCCTGTACTTCATTGATACATCTTTTATTCCTGCCATAACAAACTTCCTACTCATCCCAAATATGCCCCATGGATTTCTCCACCTGGTCTCAAGCCAGATGGTTCCATCTTCTCAGAATTCTCATCCACCAACCTGTGCAAAGCGTACCTATTTCTTCAAAGTCCTCTCACTCTTTTTAACTCCCATGATACTGTGCCTACTTCTCCAATAGCAATAACAGCACCACGATCATAATAGGCTTCCATTAGTTGGGTGTCAAACTTTGGGCTAAATGTTTTATGTTAATTTATAATCCAACCATCCCCTGGAATAGTACTGATAGTCTGTTGATATTTTTAACAGAAAAAGATAAAATAAAATAAACTAACAGTAACTATGGGAATTGGGCATTGTCCTCCCATTTTTAAATAAGAAAATTAAGTCTCCCATTGACTAAGTAATACATAGATCTATCCTACACAATTAGGGCCTACAGAACTTGGGACTCAAAACCACAGCTAGTACAGTCCAACGCCCAAACTATCTTAGCTAGTAATTGACTACTGAAATTACGAACTTTCAGAATGATAGATCCAGACATCAAGCTGTCTCTGCTTGCAACATAATTGTGATTTCTCTGTTTACAGCTGGGGTACTAAGGCAGAGATTTATTTCAGTGCCTAGGCCATTGTGTCATTGTCTCATATCTTGTGTAACAGAGGAATCATAAAATTGGAGTCATGATTCCTCAATTTGCAGGTGTGTTAATGGTAGCACAGAGAGGTCAAGCAATGCCCTCAAGTTCACCCAGCTAATGTTGGCAGGAAGCAAACTTAGAACCCACTGATTCTTGATACTTTTATGCCAGGCTCCCTCCACCACAAAAGCTACCTCCTTAAAGATCCACATGTTCATGAGTCTTAGTAGGGATCCCTGCCCATTCATAACAAAGGGCTAATGAGGTCCCACTTTCCTTTTAAACTGCCCGTTATTTTTAGACTTGCTTTTGTTTCTGCTGTTTTGGATGCAGGCTTCTATTTATACCTCGAAATTTAATTTGAATATCTCATTCTCTGGGGAGTCTTATCAGATCATTTATGCCTCTATTTCGTTCCACAAACTGCCCCCAAGGGCCTACTATGTAGGAGGCAGTGGCCAACGTACTGGGGATTCAATGGTGAATAAAAAGTCATACTCCCTGTTCTTCAGAGCTTATCTTTTGTAGTGGGGGAGAAGGGGAGTGCTCACATGCATCACACTGAAATGCAATTTCCAATTGTGGTAAATGCTATGGACAAAAAATATGGGTATCTTTAAAAGAGTATAACGGGGCATTGGATCTAGTTGATGAGGTCTGGGAAGGTTTCCTATTCCTTAGGTAAAATTAAGAAACCTGGCACTATTTGTACCTCTGCACTTACCCTCACTTCACTGTAATTTATTTGCCTATAGGCTATGAGTAACACAAGTACAGGACCATGTCCTATTCACACTTTGAGCCCATGTCCTATAAAACTCGCATGGTATATGATAGGTGGTTAATAGCTCTCCCTTGAATTGGCTTTTATTATCATCACCATTATTGCTGCTATCCTTGTGGCTACCACCATTGTTGGAGAAAAAATGTGGGACGTGTCTGAATCCAAGCCCCATGTGACGAACTCTATTTTAACTGCACCTTCTTGGCACGTAAAGGAAGCAAACAACAATTTGTTGACGACAAAAGAAATGAGAAAGCTGACTAACTCCAACTGCTTCTCTGAAATGCTAATTTGTTTTCAGAGCCTCTTCTCTGGTTCCTTTATAGCAATTTTACAAGCTTGTAGCAAGGACAGCTTTCAGTTAATGACTACTTGCAAATCCAATATGCTGACTGTGTTTTGTCTTAAGCTGGGTTAAAACACTAGCTTACAAATAGAACAGCAGAGGCAGAGATGTTGGCGGCCAGTCCAGAGCAGAGATCAAAGGCACTATCCTCACAACAGATATTTGCTCTTAGGTACTTTAAAAATTAGAACAATGTTTTTTTAACATCCAGAAAGCCCTTTTCAGAAACACTCTCCAACTACCATACTGGAGAAAGAAACTGACTGAGGCCTGAGAAGATAAATTCTAGGTCATACAGTCATACAGCAAGATAGGGTGAAAATGGGTTTTAGGCCCTCTCTTTGTTGGTTTTGTTTTATGCAAAACTCTTTCTACTATGCCGAGTTTCTTTAATAGCATGCCAGAAGTATGAAATTTCAGCCGATGCAGCACTTTCTAGAGAAGAAGGGCTACAGTGATTGCAAATTTAGTGTAAATTTTTCCCATGGTATTCCACGCCTTCACCACCTTCCCAGTTCTGTCTTCTCCTGACCCTTCAGGACGCTTACTCTGCAACAAACGGCTGCTGCTTCATAAACACCTCACTGTGCTCATGCTGTTCCCACTTCCATTTGTATTGATAACAATAGTCACTACTGATCACCTGTTATGTGCCACACACCCAGTAAGATGCTTGGTATATGCTTCTTCCGAAGCTCAGAAGAACACTGCAAGGACAATTAGTATGTATTTTTAATATACATGCATAAAATCACCCTGAAACTCAGTGGCTTAAATTAATAATGATTTGTTTGCTCTCAATTCTATGGATCAGGAATTTAAGCAGAACTCAGATGGGCACCTCCACATCCAGCTTGGGAGCTCTCAGCTGAGGCTGGGATGTGCTTCTCTCTCTCCTGCTGGGCAGGTGCTGGCCTCCAAGAGGATACGTTCCACAAGGTGACGGTGGAAGTTGTGAATCTCCTAAGGCTCAAACTTGGAAGGAAAACAGGATCACTTCTTCCACATTCTATTTTTTAAGCCAGGTGGCAGAGTTGGCCTGGGTTCGAGGACAGGGGTAAAAAGACCCTGCCTCCCAGTGGGGCTGTGATAAAGTCAACTTGTAAAAGAGCAACTGGGATAAGACAGGAAATATTATTACAGGCATCTTTGGGAATAAAATCTACCAGAATATAATAATTAGGAAACTGTTCTTTGGAGTCAAACATTTCAGCTCTGCCATCAGCTGTATGTCCATGGATAGGTTATTTCACCTCTGAGCCTCAGTTTCCTCATCCCTAAAATGGGAATACCACCACGAAATTTCCCAAGGGAATAAATAATGTATAAAATGAGCTTAATATCATGCCCACACAGAGTAAGTCTCCATACAGTTTCTATTAATATAATTAATTATCTAAGGATACTTTTAAGAGTGAAAGCCTTATGACATTTACATAGAGACAACAGGTATACACCAGAATTTATGTTCACCTCCAGCTAACATTATCATTAACCACTGAAAATGGGGAAAATCAAACTAAAACTGAAACTGAAAGAGATTAATTAGCTTACACACATTCACTAACTCACTCACACTTACACACTAATGAAACTTCTCTTATGTGCTAGGAAAGAGAAAACATGCCCCTGCCATCTTGGGACTTGTATTCCAGTGACAGACAGACTGAACTACCAAACAAGTAAATAATTTCTCATAATATGCCTCTTAATTAAATGAATCAGGTTAAAGAAAGAGATAATACATTAGTGGACATGGTTTCACCTGAAAGAACGAGATAATGCTGATTCAAATGGCTTAAACCAGGGGTCCACAAACTAGCCCATAGGCCTAGCCTGACACCTGCTTTTGTAAATAAAGTTTTATTGGAACACAACCACACCCATTTATTTACATATACTTTATGGCTACTTTCATGTGACAATTGCATCTTCAAGTACTTCCAACAGATCACATGGCCTGCAAAGCTTAAAATATTTCCTATCTAGCCTTTAACAGAAAACTTTTTCCTATCCCTGTTTTAAACAATAGAGAAATGTATTATCCCCCATAACTGAAGATTTTGAGGAAGACAATATCATGTCCTGAATCACTGCTGTCACGTGGGACTCAGGATCCTCGCATCTTTCCATTCTGTGGCCTTCAGGCTACAGCTTCATGCAAGGCTGGGTCCCTTTAGGTTTGCAAGACGGAATACAGATACTCCAGACTCAGATTGACAGAGAGTCAAGAAGAGAAGAGAGCATCCTCCAGAGGAAAGGCCACTCCTAAGAATGCCTCTCTTGGGAGGAAAACAAAATCATTCCCAGAGGCACCCAAAGATAACCAACAATACCAGACTTCATCGGCCAGAAGTGTGTCATGTGTCCTCCCCTAAACCAGCCACTGGGCAGGGAAGGAGACCAGCACAACTGGCTAATACCCATCAGAACGATCCCTGGGGATGGGTGTAGGCTCCTTCTCCCCTAAATTGTGTTGAGGAGGGATACATGTATAAACAAAGTTGCCACAAAAGAGGAGAGACTACTGGACCCCAACAGTGTCTGATATGAAAGTGATTGTAGTCAGCATAAAGGTAAAATGTTCCTTTACAAAACGTGTTCAGAGAAGGAATCTCACAGGATATGATGCCTGAATGTAGCCCTGAATGATAAGAATGAACAGGCCTTAGGTTCTGTGAAAGAGCTTCCCAGATAGAGGGACTTGCTGGTAAGGAGCAGGAGTGGTATTCAAATTCCTACACTTTGGATCCAAAGCTTGCATGGTCTCCACTACTCCAAGCTGTCTGCTGAAACTGCACCTGTTCCCAAACAACAGTCTCTAATATCATGGTCTTCTGTGCAGTCTTTGACCATGTCCTCCAAACCAGGTGTGTCATCTTACCCATCTTGGTACTTTTCTCCTTCTGCTTGATATATAGAGAGAGTTATACAGGTTATTTTGCCCTAAGCAGGTTATCCACATCCCTAAAATAGGGATAGCATCTGTAGCATCAGGTACCTCTCATCTAATCATCACTAACAGAAGAGGGCAAAATCTAACTGGTAGATATTTTGCTCTTTCATCTTCTATTAGCATAGGAACTCCTTAAGGTCAATGACCATAGCTGGTTCCGATCCACATGTACCATGACATCTAACACAGAGTGAACACACAGTACATTCTTGATGAATATACATCAAATTAGACACAGTAGTATAGATCCATGGCTCAGCTTGATTCAATGTGTTGGGGGGTGACGGGGCCCCAGAAAACCTTAATATTTGTAAAACAGTCCACGTACCCAACCAAAAGGCACACAGGAAGGAATGACAATGGAACATTGTCCATCCAAAATCTGTTCCCAGAGGACTGACGGGGAAAATACAAAGTCAGACAGAACAATGAGGCAAGAGGCAGGAGAGCAGTCCACTGTATACAGATAGCAAAGGGTGGAGGACACATGTGGAAGGCGTAGAAAGTCATAATAAAATTAGATCTGACTTTTTCCAGCAATGAAGAGTCACTGAAAAGAAAACAAGATTTGCTGATTACTTGTTATATTTCAGGAACTGTGTAAGGTATTTTATATATATCTTTAATCTTCATTTAAAAAGATTATTAAGGCCAGGCACAGTGGCTCATGCCTGTAATCCCAGCACTTTGGGAGGCCGAGAAGGGCAGATCACTTGAGGTCAGGAGTTCAAGACCAGCCTGACCAATATGGTGAAACCCCGTCTCTATTAAAAAAACAAAAATTAGCCAGATGTGGTAGTACATGCCTGTAGTCCCAGCTACTCAGGAGGCTGAGGCAAGAGGATCACTTGAACCCGGACAGCAGAGGTTGCAGTGAGCAGAGATCATGCCACTGCCCTCCAGCCTGGATGACAGAGCAAGACTCTGTCTCAATAAATAAATAAATAAATAAATAAATAAATAAAATAATTTTAAAAGAGTATTAAATAAATGTAATCTCTATTTCATAGTTGATGAAATTCATGCTCAGGAAGATCAGGTGGCTGAAGCTCACACGGTGAGATGATAAATCTAGGATTCTACCCAAATCTCTTTGATGTTCAAGTTTATGACTTGTTTTCTTAGCCACATAGTTGACTTCTGACCAATGATTTAAGAAGCTCAACCCAGTAAGAAGAGAGAATGGGTTTGCTGGAGAGGGAGAGAAATCGGAGGTTGGGACACTAGTTAAAACCCGTGGCAATAGCCCAGGACAGAGAGGGTGAAGTCTGGCTCTGAGTATCATTATCAGAAATCAACCATACATAGAAACCAAGTGGATGAAGAGAAGGGAGCAGCTGCAGAAGACACAAACGCATCCACCTTGGGGAGATGGGTTCTGGGAAAACAAGCGTTTCTGCTTATGCCACTATTACTAAATAAAAGCAGCACTGACATTGCCCTTGGGGTTCTTGCTCTAACTCTGGGCACACGTTCTAAGCTTAGACAAGCTTTAGTCACAAGGACAAAATATTATTAGTTTAGCTGTGTTTTAGCTCCAGCTTTCTCTATGAATCATGTGTGCATGAATCATAATCACCACTCTTCATATTTTAGAAGCAGATGTATAATTTTTCTTACCCAAGAAAAAAATCAATTGCTGTCTAAATATGAATCTAATGTTGTTTCTGAATCTCTTTGATTTATTCAATTCTGAGCTTTCATATTCTTTGGGAGTGAGAATAATCAAGAAAGCTTACAAGAAGGTGACAAGGTGACACACACTGAGCATTTGCTCTGTCCATGACTGCTCTCCACTTTTCAAAGTCAAGGTGGGTGTAAGTGTTCCCATTATTTTATAGATGAGGAACCTAAGGCTCATATAAGCAATTTATTGGCTTGGGGTCACACAGCTAGTAAGCATCAGAAGGTAGGATTTCAATTAAAGAGTGTCAGACACCAAATTATATGCTTCCAATGACCCTTCCCCAGCTTACCTAGCTACAGTGTAAAAATATCGTATTAGGCCAACTGACTGCATGTTACAGTTCTCTTTGGAGATGACATTCAAAGCTCTTCCCAAGACGGCCTTGTCATTTGTTGTTTACTGTCATCTTAGGACACTGCATTAACAGTGGAAAGCTACTTACCTCTGAATATGTTCACTGTCTATGAAATGGGGATACCAATCCCACCAGCTTCTTACAGTTGACATGAAGCACACGGTTCAAGTAGGTGGGGGTACATGCCAGTATTGTGTCACTAATAACAGTGACACCAGTCAGATTGGACACCTCTCAGCTCCAGGACATGATCATGTAATTCCCTGAGCAGTTCTACCCTCCTGCTACCGAATACAAGTTTCCTCTGGCACATTACCTGCTCCACTATCAGACAATGTAAATATTTTCAGTCTTGCAAGTGTGGCTGAAGCCACACGCCAGCCAGGCGCGGTGGCTCGCACCTGTAATCCCAGCACTTTGGGAGGCCGAGGCGGGTGGATCACGAGGTCAGGAGTTTATGGCCAAGATGGTGAAACCCCATCTCTACTAAAAATACAAAAAATTAGCCAGATGTGGTGGCAGGCACCTGTAATCCCAGCTATTTGGGAGGCTGAGGCAGAGAATTACTTGAAACCGGGAGGCAGAGGTTGCAGTGAGCCAAGATAGCTCCATTGCACTACAGCCTGGGTGACAGAGTAAGACTCCATCTCAAAAAAAGAAAAAGAAAAAGAAAAAAAAAGAAGCCACATGCCAAACTCCATGATGACGCCTCAATGCACCTCATCTCATTGATGCCCCTAACCAATGGTGAAGCTTGGAGTGTTATCCTCAGGTTACTGATGCGAAAGCTGAAGTTCTGAATGTTGACATGTCCACAGGTGTACTGCTTTATGATGCAGTAGCCTTGCTGTATTTAAATGCAATAAGACTACTAGTGTATTGAATTACGTTACTTATTAGAATGCAATAATATTACTTTTATTATTTATCAAATACAATAGCAATATCTATAAGTAGTTATGTATAGTTTTAGAACAGTTTTTGTATTTTCAATTAATTATCTCATCAGGCCTCAATATTCTCTAAAATTTAGGTCTACAATAAATATTTCTAAAAAAAACATATACAAATGAATCAAAACACATATTTGAAGGTCACAACTTGCCCTCTGGTCTGCTCTCAAAATTGTCTTTCTAAATTGCAGATTTTATCCTATCACCCCTCTGTTTAAGGGGTGACTTAAGCAAAGGAGGGGAGACTTCAAATCTGATTTATCAATAGAACTGAAGTAAGCAAGTCCAATCATGATTCAAGACTGGGGATCTGGATTTAGCAGATATTTCAAAACCACCTTGTTCTCCTTGTCTTTTTGATCAGGGCTATTTCAGCTTTCTACCATCCTGCCCTTCCTGACCTTCAGACTATACTCTGTGACAGCCTACATGCTCCATTGGGTCCCATGTTATAATAACAGTGTCGTAAAAGAGGTGGAGAGGTGGAGACCAGATCCTTCACTTTTACTCACTGTGAAATACAGGGAACATGCAATTTAACGCTTATCTTACATGTGATAACTGGGCATTGGGAAGGGCAAACAAGCGGCTAAGCAAATGCTAAAACGATGAGAGAACCTGGATCTGCAAGAGATGTTCTCTGGGAAGAACTCGGCAAGATCTATGGATATAAATTGCTGAAAAAAATCACACTTATATGGTTACTTCTTCCATTTATCTGGAAAATACCCCTGAGCATTTTTTTTATGCAATGCATAGCATCACTGTGATATGAGAGGGTGACAATCATATGATGTGGAAAGGTGGCTCACTCTACAGAAATATTTGTAGAAATGTATTCATTCACACTGGACAGCAGGAATCAAAGTGTCTGCTTGTTTTGCCAGTGAACACCAGGCCCTGAGTCCAGCCTTCTGTGAACTGCAATGACAGGCTAGTCTGTGTTCCCAGAGACCTCCTCCCAGAATCAAAGACTCTAAGGCATCAGTTTGCAACCATGTGTTCACGTTGAACAGAAAATCTTTACACAGCATGTCAACATAGGTGGGCATATTTGATTCCGACTGATTTAGCCATCAAGTCTGATTAGAATGTGACTTTCCAAACAGTGTGAGCATAGCAGGAAGAGGTCTTGAAGTTAAATGAGCTGGTGACATTTTATAAGGGCCATGCAACCTTCAGCAAATCCTTTAAGATTTCTGAGTCTTAATTTCTTGTTCTGGACAATGGAGATGAGAACCTGCCACATAGAGCTGTTGTAGAATAAAATTTATTGACATATTTACTATAGTATCTTCTCATATTCTGAGAGGTTGGAGATTTCCTTGCCTTTGTCCCTTGGACCTTGGAGTGCTGCAGATCAATACTGATAAACAGGATGGCATAAATAAGGAGAATAAAGTCCAAATGCTGTGGCTTGTTTTTAAGGCCCCCTGTGCTCTGACCCCCTCCAATGGTGTTACTTCATCTCCTCTCACTGCCATTACTGAACTCCCATTTCAAGTCAGCAGCTTCTCTTAATGACAGGAATGTGTTATATTCCTCAGGGGTTTAGAAATAGAGAAGAATAAAGTAATAACGTTTGGTAATGATATTGGTAGAGAAGAAGAATATAGACATAGCAATCAAACAAACATGGGTTAAAACCCTAGCTCTGTGATATAGTTAGGCTTTGTGCCCCTACCCAAAACTCATCTTGAATTATAATCCCCATAATCCCCACCTGTCATGGAAGGGACCTGGTGGGAGGTAATTGGATCATGGGGGCAGTTACTCTCATGCTGTTCTTGTGGTAATGAGTGAGTTCTCATGGGATCTGATGGTTTTATAAGGGGCTCTTCCCCCTTCACTCGATACCTCTCCTTCCTGCCGCCTTGTGAAGAAGGTGCCTTGTTTCTCCTTCCCCTTATGTCATGATTGTAAGCTTCCTGAGGCCTCCCCAGCCATGCTGAACTGTGAATCAATTAAACTTATTTTCTTTATAAATTACCCCGTCTCAGGCAGTTCTTTATAGCAGTGTGAATACGGACTAATACACTCTGCCATTTCCTAGCTGCAGGACCTGTGACAAGTGGCTCAGCTGCTTTCAAACTGAGTGTCCAGGGCTGTAAAGTGACGATAAATCCTATCTTACAGCAGCATAAAGTGAAGATAAGACTTATTTCACAGTGGCATTGTGAGAACACAACACACTACCACAAACCCAGTGCCAGGCATAATGCATGGCTTAGTGCAGCCATTCAGTAAATAGTAGCACAAATATTCTTATTAAGAATACCAGAATTCAGGAATCACTACATTATTGTCATTATAATTCCGAAGGGCAATGAAATTTGGTAGCATGGTTGATGTGCTAATGCTGAAATCACCTGTTCTCAGAACATCTCTATTTGATTAGTCAAAGAACTTATTTGTGCTTCAATTCGCTCACCTGTAAAAACACCCGAGAGTACAAAAACAGTCACCTTCTTTGTCTGGGAAACCTGCTCATTTTAATTAACCTAAAAGGTTTCTAGCAATTCATGTTTGTAAAGCACTTTGACATCCTAAGAATAAGAGGCAATTTAAATGCAAAGTTTTATTATAACAGCTTTTTTAAAATAATTATTACTCAAGGGGCTCTCAAGCGAGAAGGAGCTCCTATAATTTCACACCTCTTATCTAGGAGAAGGTGCCGGGTGGCTATTGAAGAGCCATGTCTCAAGTACTCCATGAGAGTTCCTGGAACTCTCCTTCCTTAGCAAAAATAATGTGGGGCAGAATCAAAAAATATAATAAAGGGTAGTAGAAAGAGTGATAATATGAGTGTCTTCAAATACCAGCTAAATCTTGATTGCTGCTACATCTACAAATCAAATTTGAATTGCACTTCTGAGCTCTATCAAAGAAAAAAACAGAGCTAGGCAGTAGTTAAAGTGGTAGAAACAGACTCTATTCTGGATTATTGAAACAGGAGAAAAGATGCTTCAATATAAAACTTGGTTCAATTTTGAATACAGCACAAGCAAGGGGAAATATATAACCAAGGAACAAGAGAGGGATCAGAGGATGGAAAACAACTAAGAGAAAACCTCAGAAGTAAAAGGATTCTGGCAAAACCCATTGAACTGGATTCTTGCCAAAGACAGGCCAGGATGATCAGACATCACCTGAGGATGATGCCTGGCACAGTAGTCCCAACCAGATACTGGCCCAGCCATTTAATAATATGTAGCAAGGACTAAAACCAGGTTTCCTGGGGACTGCATTTTACTCCTTAGCATTTCCTGTCTTTCAATGGGATGATCTTCTTGACCTAAAATTGCCATGGCAACCTTGTGGGTGGGGTGGAAGAGGTCACTATACAAACAGGTTATCAGTGACAGATGTGGCTTCTGTTCCATAACTGGTACCTAAAAAAACAAGTGGGTCATCACATTAGCTTGACTCAGGACATCTCTCACCAGGCTATTAGCCTTTAGAAAACACAGAGCTCAATTAACTTTCATGGAAATTGGATTATTTCCTGCCCATTTGAAGGCCTTCATTTATCCACCAGGAGCTGTACAAGGCAAAGTTTCCGGTGTGTATATCCCTGAAAATCTTTGAGGAGGCTCCAGTACAAAGATAATATTCTTCTAGGTTACAAAGAACCTGCATGTAAATTACCAATTATCATTTCATAATGGCCCTGTGTGGTCAATATGAGAGAATCATAGCACATAGAACAATAAATGACGTTCAAGATTAAGCAGCTAATCACATATGTCATCATTAGGTATGAATTCAGACCTGCCTGATCCCAAATCCCATTCTCATTCCACTACACCATGTGACCTCAGTAGTCCTCATGGGTTACAAACACCAGTCTCATCTTCAAACTCCAAGGTAAAGCTTCATAGGCCGACCTCATAACATCAGAGGAGGACATTTCCTAGGGGGAGGGAACATGTCATGTTGGGTTTCCCTTTGACTGGAGTAGTCAAGGAATACTCCAGTCTCTGTGAATGGGGATGAAGCATTAACATTAACAGAAAGGGAAAGAACTTTCTACTGTAGTGCCAGAACTTTCCACTGTTACTGTGTGCCAGAAGCTCTCCCAGGTGCTTCACAGCTGCTCTCTAATTTAATCCTAAGCCCTCTGCTAGGGATGTATTATTGTGTCCCATGTTACAACTGAAGAAATTCGTGCTTAGAAAGTTTGACTGTCCAATGTTGAAATGTGAGCCAAAAAGGCAGACCTGAAATTTGGAACCAGTTATTGGCTACAGGGCTTTGTAAACTTTGGCCAAGCACTTTCCATCACTCCAGGTACTTCTAAAGTAATTCAATAGATAACTGAAGCAGTCATGGTTCCTGGGATGCCAACACTAATGCTGGCTTACCTGTGCAAGAATGGACCCACTGGAGAACTGGAGTGCAGGTGCGAGGATCATAGGGAAGATAGTGTGATGAACAAGGCTAAGAACTAAGAGCTATCAGGGTGTTCTTGCCAGTCTCATCAGTGAGAACTTGACAAGCTCACCAGGTTCCCACCACTGGGCTGCAGGAACTATAATGTTTTCTTTTGTGTTGACTCATCTCAGTTAAGACTTAAAGTTCCAGGTGAGAGGTAGCTTCCTGGCCATATTAAGGTCATCGCCCCAGCTTTTGGCTATGCTCTTGCAAATAAATGTCTCAGGAACCCTTAAGCCACCCCAGAAGAAGGCATATTTCTGGGGTTACTTTCAACCAAGAGCATACATTCAAGAGACAATTCATCTAGAGGAATGTCTGGGTGCTATTAGGAGGGAGAAATGGGTGCAAGATAGTGACAAATATCTAGGACAAAAGTAAAATATGGGCTTTATATTTAACAGATAATACATACAAAGTCCAAAAAAAGGTTAAATTAGAATTTAAATATTTATAATAATACACATGAAAGTATTGACTAACTGCATTGTCTAAATCATATCTAATAAAATCACCATCACCGTCATCACCAAAATCATCATCATTGCTATCATTACAAGATAACATAAATCAGTTCCAGAGCCAGACCACAAACCTAGGTTACTGGACACCTTACCCAATACTTTTTTGACATGAGATATTTTAGAGGTGTCTCTCACAGAGTATAGATGGGAAACATCTTTAGAAAGGCAAGATCAATTTAAAATCTATCACATTTCTGAGATATACTCATACTGTAGGCTTCCTCTAATTGATTGAAAAAGTGGCTATGATATTTCATGACATGCAACTCAAGAGGTAGAGCCAATTTCCATGCCCCTTGGTCTGGGTGGTAACTGAATATGCAGAAGTGAAACTGTGTGAGTTCCTGAGCCTTCTACTTTGCTATTTTGGAGTGTTCCTGCCACTATGTAACAAAGCCTACAGTAGAATACTAAACACAGACCTTAAAGAAAGAGAGGAACAGTTAGCGCCTGCACCAAGACCCCCACACATGTGAGTGAAGTCATCGTAGACCCTCCAGCCTCAGTGGAGGAAGTGCTCACTCTAGCAAGTGCCTTGGATGGCCGAGTGGCTGCTCCACGTGGCTACAATGTTAATGATGAATACAAGCATGCTGGGATGGATATTTTTTACAGCACTGGAGAGAAAACAGAGGAAAATAACAAGATCTAGCCTTCAGACTGTCTATCAACTCAGCTCTGATGAGAGAACAAGTTTGTTTCTGGGGTAGCCCTAAAAGAATCTCTTATTTCATGTAGTCACAGGGAAGATAAGGCTGAAAATCAGAACTAAAACTTTCTTATGCAGTTTGCAGAATTATGAGGAAAGCCAAATTTGCACACCCAACAAGTGTCTTCTGTGAGCTTTAGGGCATCAGTTGGAAAGAGTGGGACAATGACACTTTGAATGGGGGTGTTTTATTGGATTGAGACCAAACTGGAAATCTTTATCCATCAGCATCACTATTGTGTAAAGAACTAAATACACTCTCTTGAACACAGCCTGACATCCTATTTGCTTATTTTTTAAACAATGCTTTCTCCAGTTAGTACATACATTCCACGAGAGAAAGCATTTCTGTTTGTTTGCAGATTTCACTCACTACCTGAAACAATGCCTGCAAGTATGTTCTCTTCTTTTGTGACTTCCCTTCCAATTCTCTGCTTTCTGCCATATAGCTTCTCTGCTTTTTTTTTTTCCTTAGATTAGCTTGAGACCTTGATTCAAATTCGATCATATGAGTGGACCTAGTAAGCAAGGATATTTTACCCTCAGCAGCTGTGAGAAGGGGGTGGTCTGAAGACTCAAAGAGTGCAGTCTTTATGACAGAGAATATGCTGTGTGAGGAGACAGCAAATAAATAATTACAGAGCAAAAGAGAGAGAAATTTGGAAGGAAGGAGGAAATAAGGGGGAAAAAGAGAGAAGTGTCGGGAAATCACACACACACACAGAGTGATGCAGATTGGAGTTAGTTGAATATTTTGTATGTCAAGTTCTGCAAGTCCTTATGCAGCAGGCAAAGGATGTGAAGGACCATTTTATTATCTCCTCCTTGAATATTACAAATGTTGGAAACTGAGGGTCTTAAACTATTACATAATCTGTCCAAGGTATATGAAATAGAACTAGAATACAGCTTGTCTTAGCCTAGCATCTTCAATTTGGAAATAAAAAAATTTAACGTGAAGAATATGGACATCATATATATATATATATATATATATATATATATATATATATGAAAAACCTTGGCAGTTGAATATCTTTTTATAGGCACAATGTATATGTTTGGTTGTGTGTCTATATTTCTGTGTTTACTATTTTATTTGTTCAACACGAAATATTTAATGAGCACGTACTACTATGTGTCAGGCACATACAACATCCTTTGAAGTGAATGCTGTTTAACATCCTCTTTCAATGGGTTTTAAAATGTCAAGTGATAGGATGTAGCTAAGACTTAGGTTAGACCTCGCAGATCCAGAGTTACTATTTTTTCCACTGTGTTGTCTCAACCTGACTTCTACCACCAAACACAAAGCAAAATAAAACAAAGCAAATAAAAACAGAAAGAAAGAGAGGAGCACAAAAACAATCAAAAACATTCTGGAGAGTAGCCAGGATGTTATCCCAGGCACTCCACAGAAAGCAGAATGTAAAAAGTAATAGATCTCCAATTCACCAAGTCCCCTTAGTAATGAATTCCAAGCAAACCACATTGTATCAGAAAGCCCTGCTGTGCTGAGGAGTTCCCACTCACAGGGGGAAGGAATGATGGGCTCTAGCTGTGTCTATAATTTGATAAGACAAGGACAGCAATGGATTTTGGGAAATGGATCGATTTTAATGCAATGCCACTGACAAATCAGAAAGGACTACGTGATGGTTGTCAGGAGAACATCCCTGCACCTCCTCGTCCCTGTGTGCGAGGATGGCTTGTCTTTAATAAGTCAGGGGATTACAACCCCAGTGAGGCTGCTGCTACTGATGAGTCAGGACTCACCCAAAGGCTTGCATTAAATGGAACGTAAAGACCCCAGTAGGTCCTATCTCAAGGCTGTGTGTTTGTGGAGTTGCGTGCAAAGGAAAGACACAGCCCATGATCCACCCTGATGCCAGGCCATAAAAGCCTCGTTGCTCATCACATCTGGGTAAAGCAGATTTTATCAATCCCCCCAAATAAAATAGGAAATTAATATCCCAGAAATAATAGGTTATTGAGACAGAAATTGAAGTCTGGTCTACCCATTCAAATATTCTTTTCTTTTTCTCTTTTTCTTTCTTTTTACCAGATCCTGTGGGTTCCAAAGACATTATCCAAAAAGGAGCCAGAAAATACGATCTGAACTCTTGAAATCAGTATTATATGGGGTCCACTTAAATACCTGGGTCTTTCACTATGAAGCACAAAAGCAGGAAACCAAAAGCAAACAAAAAAAAAGGACATTTTTCAAAATCTTACACCAAACCTGAAAGGCAGAACTCACACAAATAAAATTGCTAATTAGTTAATCCAAGACATCTTTATTTTCAAAATTGTCATTCATCAAATTAATTCACTCAGCAAGTGTTTACTAAGCACTGACTAAGGGACAAGGGCTGTTCCCAATACTGGGAATTAGAGAGCAAACAAATGACAGGGTGTATGGAACCCTCCTGTTGTGGAGACAACAACATCAACAAAGAAATATAGTTTATGACAGGTAAGACGCAGGTTATATGCCAGCTAACATCATAATGACAGGATCAAATTCACACATAACAATATTAACCTTAAAGGTAAATGGGCTAAATGCTCCAATTAAAAGACACAGACTGGCAAATTGGATAAAGAGTCAAGACCCATCAATGTGCTGTATTCAGGAAACCTATCTCATGTGCAGAGACACACATAGGCTCAAAATAAAGGGATGGAGGAAGATCTACCAAGCAAATGGAAAACAAAAAAGGGCAGAGGTTGCAATCCTAGTCTCTGATAAAACAGATTATAAACGAACAAAGATCAAAGAGACAAAGAAGGCCATTACATAATGGTAAAGGGATCAATTCAACAGGAAGAGCTAACCATCTTAAATACATATGCACCCAATACAGGAGCACCCAGATTCATAAAGCAAGTCCTTAGAGACCTACAAAGAGACTTAGGCTCCCACACAATAATAATGGGAAACTTTAACACCCCACTGTCAACATTAGACAGGTCAACGAGACAGAAAGTCAACAAGGATATCCAGGAATTTAACTCAGCTCTGCACCAAGCAGACCTAATAGACATCTACAGAACTCTCCACCCCAAATCAACAGACTATACATTCTTCTCAGCACCACACAGCACTTATTCCAAAATTGACCACATAGTTGGAAGTAAAGCTCTCCTCAGCAAATGTGAAATAACAGAAATTATAACAAACTCTCTCTCAGACCACAGTGCAATCAAATTAGAACTCAGGATTAAGAAACTCACTCAAAACTGCTCAACTACATGGAAACTGAACAACCTGCTCCTAAATGACTACTGGGTACATAATGAAATGAAGGCAGAAATAAAGATGTTCTTTGAAACCCACGAGAACAAAGACACAACATACCAGAATCTCTGGGACACATTTAAAGCAGTGTGTAGAGGGAAATTTATAGCACTAAATGCCCACAAGAGAAAGCAGGAAAGATCTAAAATTGACACCCTAACATCACAATTAAAAGAACTAGAGAAGCAAAAGCAAACACATTCAAAAGCTAGCAGAAGGCAAGAAATAACTAAGATCAGAGCAGAACTGAAGGAAATAGAGACACAAAAAACCCTTCAAAAAAATCAACGAATCCAGGAGCTGGTTTTTTGAAAAGATCAACAAAATTGATAGACCTCTAGCAAGACTAATAAAGAAGAAAAGAGAGAAGAATCAAATAGATGCAATAAAAAATGATAAAGGGGATATCACCACCGATCCCACAGAAATACAAACTACCATCAGAGAATACTATGAACACCTCTACGCAAATAAACTAGAAAATCTAGAAGAAATGGATACATTCCTCGACACATACACCCTCCCAAGACTAAACCAGGAAGAAGTTGAATCTCTGAATAGACCAATAACAGGCTCTGAAATTGAGGCAATAATTAATAGCTTACCAACCAAAAAAAGGGCAGGACCAGACGGATTCACAGCCAAATTCTACCAGAGGTACAAGAAGGAGCTGGTACCATTCCTTCTGAAACTATTCCAATCAACAGAAAAAGAGGGAATCCTCCCTAACTCATTTTATGAGGCCAGCACCATCCTGATACCAAAGCCTGGCAGAGACACAACAAAAAAAGAGAATTTTAGACCAACATCCTTGATGAACATTGATGCAAAAATCCTCAATAAAATACTGGCAAACCAAATCCGGCAGCACATCAAAAAGCTTATCCACTATGATCAAGTGGGCTTCATCCCTGGGATGCAAGGCTGGTTCAATATATGCAAATCCATAAATGTAATCCAGCATATAAACAGAACCAAAGACAAAAACCATATGATTATCTCAATAGATGCAGAAAAGGCCTTTGAAAAAATTCAACAACCCTTCGTGCTAAAAACTCTCAATAAATTAGGTATTGATGGGACGTATTTCAAAATAATAAGAGCTATTTATGACAAACCCACAGCCAATATCATACTGAATGGACAAGAACTGGAAGCATTCCCTTTGAAAACTGGCACAAGACAGGGATGCCCTCTCTCACCACTCCTATTCAACATAGTGTTGGAAGTTCTGGCCAGGACAATCAGGCAGGAGAAAGAAATAAAGGGTATTCAGTTAGGAAAAGAGGAAGTCAAATTATCCCTGTTTGCAGATGACATAATTGTATATCTAGAAAACCCCATCATCTCAGCCCAAAATCTCCTTAAGCTGATAAGCAACTTCAGCAAAGTCTCAGGATACAAAATCAATGTGCAAAAATCACAAGCATTCTTATACACCAATAATGGAAAAACAGAGAGCCAAATCATGAATGAACTCCCATTCACAATTGCTTCAAAGAGAATAAAATACCTAGGAATCCAACTTACAAGGGATGTGAAGGACCTCTTCAAGGAGAACTACAAACCACTGCTCAACGAAATAAAAGAGGATACAAACAAATGGAAGAACATTCCATGCTCATGGGTAGGAAGAATCAATATCGTGAAAATGGCCATACTGCCCAAGGTAATTTATAGATTCAGTGCCACCCCCATCAAGCTACCAATGACTTTCTTCACAGAATTGGAAAAAAACTACTTTAAAGTTCATACGGAACCAAAAAAGAGCCCGCATTGTCAAGTCAATCCTAAGCCAAAAGAACAAAGCTGGAGGCATCACGCTACCTGACTTCAAACTATACTACAAGGCTACAGTAACCAAAACAGCATGGTACTGGTACCAAAACAGAGATATAGACCAATGGAACAGAACAGAGCCCTCAGAAGTAACACTGCATACCTACAACTATCTGAACTTTGACAAACCTGAGAAAAACAATCAATGGGGAAAGGATTCCCTATTTAATAAATCATTCTGGGAAAACTGGCTAGCCATATGTAGAAAGCTGAAACTGGATCCCTTCCTTACACCTTATACAAAAATTAATTCAAGATGGATTAAAGACTTACATGTTAGACCTAAAACCATAAAACCCCTAGAAGAAAACCTAGGCAATACCATTCAGGACACAGGCATGGGCAAGGACTTCATGTCTAAAACACCAAAAGCAATGGCAACAAAAGACAAAATTGACAAATGGGATCTAATTAAACTAAAGAGCTTCTGCACAGCAAAAGAAACTACCATCAGAGTGAACAGGCAACCTACAGAATGGGAGAAAATTTTTGCAATCTACTCATCTGACAAAGGGCTAATATCCAGAATCTACAATGAACTCAAACAAATTTAAAGAAAAAAACAAACAACCCCATCAAAAAGTGGGCGAAGGATATGAACAGACATTTCTCAAAAGAAGACATTTATGCAGCCAAAAAACACGTGAAAAAATGCTCATCATCACTGGCCATCAGAGAAATGCAAATCAAAACCACAATGAGATACCATCTCACACCAGTTAGAATGGTGATCATTAAAAAGTCAGGAAACAACAGGTGCTGGAGAGGATGTTGAGAGATGGGAACACTTTTACACTGTTGGTGGGACTGTAAACTAGTTCAACCATTGTGGAAGATAGTGTGGCGATTCCTCAGGGATCTAGAACTAGAAATACCATTTGACCCAGCAATCCCATTACTGGGTATATACCCAAAGGATTATAAATCATGCTGCTATAAAGACACATGCACACGTATGTTTATTGCGGCACTATTCACAATAGCAAAGACTTGGAACCAACCCAAATGTCCAACAATGATAGACTGGATTAAGAAAATGTGGCACATATACACCATGGAATACTATGCAGCCATAAAAAATGATGAGTTCATGTCCTTCGTAGGGACATGGATGAAGCTGGAAACTATCGTTCTCAGCAAACTATCGCAAAGACAAAAAACCAAACACTGCATGTTCTCACTCATAGGTGGGAATTGAATAATGAGAACACTTGGACACAGGAAGGGGGACATCACACACCGGGGCCTGTTGTGGGGTGGGGGTTGGGGGATGGGAGGGATAGCATTAGGAGATATACCTAATGTAAATGACAAGTTAATGGGTGCAGCACACCAACATGGCACATGTATACATATGCAACAAACCTGCATGTTGTGCACATGTACCCTAGAACTTAAAGTATAATAATAAAAAAAAAGAAAAAAGAAAGCCTCAGGTTATATGAAGACAAAGAAGGGTAAAGGGACAGAGTGCTGGGGAAGCTGTTTTGAATATCAGTGATCACAGAACATCCTCTGTATCATATGTGACCATACTCTTTAGGTCTCAAAACCACACTTTTCTCACAGGAAGTAGAAGATCATTGTTTACTAGATCCTATGATCTAATTTGGCAAGCTGAATCAAGGCCTCAAGCAAATCTAAGGAAAAAAAATAAGAAAGCAGAGAAGTCATATGGCAGAGAGCAGAGAAGGGAAAGAGAGGTCAGAAAAAAAAGAAAAAGAAAAAGTACTTGGGGTGGGTGTCAGAATTGTTTGGGGAAGGTGTGATGGTTGATTTTCTGGGTCAACATGCCTGGGTTACGGGGTGCCCAGATATTTGGTCAAACTTTATTCCCAGTGTGTTGGGGAGGGGACTTTTGGATGAGATGCACATTTGCACTGGTGGACTGAGTAAAGCAGATTGCCCTCCCTAATGTAAGTGGGTCACATCAATCAGTTGAAGGCCCCAATAGAACAGAAAGACTGCCCCTTCCAAGAATAAGGGTGGACTCCTTCTGTCTGTCATTTTTTCCTTAGATTAGCTTGAGACATTGGTTCAGCTCACCAGATTAGATCATAAGAGTGGACATAGTTAGCAAGGATCTTTTACTTACTGTAAAAGCTGGAGTATCACTTATTTCCAGCCTTTAGACTCAAACTGAAATATCAGCTCTTCCTGGGTCTTGAGCCAGTCAGCACTTGGACTGGAGCTGCACCATCAGCTCTCCTGGGCTTTTGGCTCACCAAGCGAAGATCTTGGGACTTCTCAGCCTCCATAATCACATGAGCCAATCCCGGATCTCATATAATAATATCATGAAACTAACATATTATATTATGAAATAGATTTCATAATCACACAAGCCTATACCTTTCTTCCGTTCCTCTGGAAAACCTAACACAGGGGGAAAAAAAAAAAAAGCTAGGAATCGGAAAAAAAAAAGTTCTTGGGAGATAGTAGCTGTTTCCATGGAGATTACTAAGAAGAGCAGAGGGAGAGAGAAAACCAGGATTTAAAAGATGATCTTCTATATTTTATGGGAACCCCTCTTTACACACTAATCTTTGTTTGGGAGATCTTTTCTCAAGAGACTAAATACATATTTCAATCTCTTCCATTGTATTGCTGATACAGTCCAATTGTCATTTCTTTTAAACAATTATCTAATATGTTTACTATAAATAAATTGACGCCACATCAGGCCCAGGTTTACTCACAATATAAAATTATCTGAGTAGCTGCTATCTGCTAAGCACCAAGGATACACGATGAAAAAGAACTTACAAATGGGTGAGAAAGGCATTCAAATGCTTCTCACATACATAATTAATTCATTACAACTGTATTAAGTAGAATAAAAGACCAGCACAGGCTGCTAAGAGAGCTTGTGCTGGAGAAACTAACCTACTCCAAAGTGCCATAAAGGGATTGAGGCTGGCCCGGATTACAGCTGAGATCCAAGGAGCAAGAAGGGAGGGAAAGGACTGTTCCAGAGAGAGGAGCCCACAGGAGGAGGAAGGGCTCTGAGAGAGGACGGAGCTCAGAGCTGTCAAATTGTTGAGGTGAGAGTGGCTGGACGTGGGGAGGGGGGCGGTAGTGAAACAGGAGCCGTAACCAATACGAAGGGGAGGTCATCTAAGTGGAAACTTGGGAAGCAGTCAGGGGCCCACCACTCAGGGCCAAGACCAACTTCAGGATTCAAACTCTACTAAGTGCATTGGAAGCCTATTTAAGCTACAGAGGAACCTGCTCAGATTCTTTTTCTAAGACTTTATGTTTTTCAAACAGCTTTAGGATCACAGCAAAATTAAGAGGAAGGTATAGAGATTTCCCATAAACCCCCTGTCCCCACACATTAGAACATCCCCCATTATCAATAGTTCTCACCAGTGTGGTGCATGTGTTACAACTGATGAACCTGCAGTGACACATCATAATCCTCCAAAGTTCCGAGTTCACATTAGGATTCATTCTTCATCAAACCCTAGATGTTATATCTTCTATTGGTTCAATCCCTAGATATACATAAATATTATATAATCTATGGGTTTGAATAAATAGGTAATGAGGGCATCCAACATTATGGTATCATACAGAGTAGTTTCACTGCCCTAAAAATCCTGCGCTCTGCCTCTTCTTCCCTCTCTACCGGCTGACAACCACTAACATTTTTGCTGTCTCCATAGTTTTTCTTTGCCCAGAATGTCAAGGAAAAGCTATGCCTTTTCAGGCTAGTATCTTTCACTTAGCAATATGCATTTAAGTTTCCTCCATGTCTTTTCATGGCTTGACAGCTCATTTCATTTTAGCCCTGAATATTTCATTGTCTGGGTGCTGCACAGTTTATTTATCTACTTAACTACTGAAGGACATCTTGATTGCTTCCAAGTTTTGGCAGTTATGAATAAAGCTGCTATAAACATACATGTGCAGGTTTTCATGTGGATATATGTTTTCAACTCCTTTGGGTAAATACTGAGGAGCACAATTGTTGGATTGCCTGGTAAGAGTATGCTTAGTTTTGTAAGGAATGGCCAAACTGTCTTCCACAGGGATTATATCATTTTGCATTCCCACCAGCAACAAATGAGAGTTCCTATTTTTTTCCACCCTTGCCAGCATTTGGTGGTGTTGATGTTCTGGATTTTGGTCATTCTGATAGGTGTGTGGTGGTATCTTATTGCTGTTTTCATTTACATTTATCTGATGAACTATGATATGGAGCTTCTTTTCATATGGTTATTTGCCATCTACATTTTCTTTGGTGAAGTGTCTGTTATAATTTTTGGCTCACTTTTTAATCTGGTTGGTTATTTTCTTATTGTTGAGTTTTATGGTCTTTGGGACACCAAACATCCTTCTCATTCCTTACTCAGCAAGGGCTCATTAGCATTTGACTCAGGCTCTGTCAATCAGTCGTCTTCGATCTTGAAGGAATGATGCAAAAATGCAGACATTTATTGAGTGCTGTCTGTGTCCTAGACACTGCTAAACGATGTGAATTATCTAATTTACACCTCACCTGATAAAATTGGTACTATTATTATCTCAACTGCATAAATAATAAAACTGAGGCCCATAAAGTTTAAGTAATTTGACAATTATCACAAAACTAATATATGAAGTGCTGTGATCCAAGTCCAGGCAGTCTGGGCCCAGGGTCTGCTGTCTGGACCAAGACATTCTACTGCTTTTAAAAAGTGGCCGCAGACTAGCACACAGGCCCTGCTCATTCAATGGGGTAGCCTTGACCAATTATAAACCCTGCCCCTTAGCCTCAGGGGTCCCTGCAGCTTCTGCTAAGTTCTGAACTAAATCTCTACCATGTTACTAATTCAGCAATTCCCTCATATTCTTCCAAACCACTCCCTTTTTGTTTAAGATGATCAAGTTGCATTCTTGTTTGCTACCAAGAACCTTGACTGACACACTTCTTGTTGCATATGCCATATTGTTATTAGGGTAGAAGTTTTCGAAATGGTTCTTGGATTTTAACAAAGGGCAGTTACTTGGACAGCAAGAAGATACTTGAAGAAATCCTAAAAATAGAGAAGGTCTTGAAGGATGAAAAGGAAACAACAGGAGCTATACATGCGGAGCACAGGTGTCCTATGAGTCACCTGGAGATGTTTAAAGTAAGCGGACAACCCCTACAGCAGAATTTCCTATGAACAAGCTTGAATGGTGAAAAATCACAGGGAACCAAATGAACATAGAGGTTTGAGGTGTTCAGTACAAGGGCAACTAACTCCTCCGTCAACTGGAATAGAGTTTGCTATGAGCATGTTTACTGATCTTTAAATGACTCCTCTTTTGCTTTCACTGCAGATGCGTTCCTCTAAAGCCAGGGAATCTGTGCTACTCAGCACTCCACCCCCAGGGTCCCCAACAGTGCCTGACACAGACAAATGTCCAAAAATATTTGGTAAAAAGATGGACTTATGGATGGATGGGTGAACAAATGAATGGGTAAATACAGGAATGAGAGATGTTTCAAGACATTGCGGTATAGTCTGTGAGATTTAACATATTAGAAAAATGACGGCTGATGGCACAGCCCATATTTTCCTCCTTCATTCTTTTTCACCTTGCTCATAATTTTTATAATTAATATAAGTTGCATTTAAATGCAGACAAAATACACTAATAAAAAGTTATCACTTTGTAGGCATAAAAGTCACAAAACAATATTAATTTTATTATACTATGACCCACAATTTCCTATTTCATCCACCCAATCTGCTTTTATTTATTTATTTATTTATTTTGAGATGGAGTCTTGCTCTGTTGCTCAGGCTGGAGTGCAGTGGCATGACCTTGGCTCACTGCAACCTCCACCTCCCAGACTCAAGCAATCCTTCCACCTCAGCCTCTCAAGTAGCTGAGATGTGCCACCACACCTGGCTAATTTTTATAGTTTTAGTAGAGACGGGGTTTCACCACGTTGGCCAGACTGGTCTCGAACTCCTGACCTCAGGTGATCCACCCACTTCAGCCTCCCAAAGTGCTGGGATTACAGGCACGAGCCACCTCACCTGGCCCCAATCTGCTTTTCAAAGTAGAGGTGACCACAATCTACAGATAAAGAGTAGGATTGAGAGGCCCAGGAAAAATAAAGGTGTCCACACCAAGACACAAAGAAGTGGCGCGAGCTCCAGCTTCTACACAGACATCCTTCTGTGTCTTTTCCATGTCACTACACTGTAATAATTATCTACACTGGTTAACAAATTACGTAAATACTTAGCAATTATAAACAATAACCACTTATGAGCTCACAGTTTTTGTGGACACGGGATTCAGAAGTGGCTTAGCTGGATCCTGTAGTCTAGAGTCTCTCATTAAGTTGCAGTCAAAATGTCAGTTAGGGCTACTGTCATCTCAAGGCTCGACTGGGGCTGGAGAATCCATGCTTAGAATGTTCATTCCTCTGTCTGGCAAGATAGTGCTGGTTGGTGGCAGGTGCCTTAGTTTTCCCGTGCACCCGTCCACAAGACTCCCTAGATGTCCTCATGGCATGACAGTTGGTTTGGCCAGAAGAAATGATCCAAGAGAAGAAGGAGGAAGCTACAACGTCTTCTGTGAGCTACCCTGGGAAGTTCAGCTCTGTCATTTCCACAATGTCCTATGACTTATGTGGGTTAATGTGGGAGAAGACTAGCAGCTCATGAATAGAATACAATATCAGGAAGTGGGGATCATGGAGGGGCATCTCAGCAGCCGGACAGCACAAGAACACCACTCAAAAGTAAAACATGAGCTTCAGGAAAGATGCAAGTCTGTAAGACCAAAAGCTAAGACACTCTAAGGCCTGTTGTCATTATCTCTGTAACATCATTGCCTACTATGGGGACATCAGCTTTTTTCCCCGCATTCAGAAATCCCACTTGCGAAAAGTTCACATTACAAACAGATGCTGCTTTTGGAGGAGTGCTGATAGGTTATCAATAAATATCCCATATAAAAATACCTATTATTTATACAAGAATATTTCCTGTAGGCACTCTAACAAATTCCTGCCCCTGTCTTCTCTCACATAGGTCCAAGTGACAAAAAAAAAAAAGAGGCAAAATGACTATCTTCATGACGTAAGAGAAGTATACGTCCATTCCCTGCTGGTCCCGGACTCCCTCACCTCCACAAACAAAAAGAAGCTTTCTCTTGCAGTTGGGGATTTGCTCAAGTAGCAGAATGCTACAGACCAGTCCAAAAAATAAGCAGAAGCCAGGGTACCACATACAGTTAAGGGTCAGGGTCCAGAGTCCAGGTCACTCCATAGAACCAGCAGGGTCCATATTGCTGTTCTTAGCCCCCTTTTTAGAAATGGCAGAAGATGATTTTTCAGAGAGCAGGTCTTGGAGCCAGGCTGCCTAGGTTCAAATCTCAGCACCCTACATGTTATTTCTGTGATATTTTCCAAGTTACTTAAACTTAATGGGCCTCAGTATCTGCATAGTGAAGATAATAATAGTACTGACTCCATCAGGTGAGGTCAGATTAAATTATGTAATCCTCATAAAGTAGAAGGATCTTTGCTATGCTTTTGCCAAACTTACCCTCTCCTTATTTCACGAAAAAGAAATCTGACTCTTGGGGAGAGTGTGTGGCTTTCCCCAAGGTAATATAGATGGTCGAGCTATGCCCGCAACTCATGCACTGACTCCCAGGACCAGGCAGGGGTCACTGAGTTAGTCCAGACGGGATGCAGGAGACGAGAATAAGGCAGGTAAAAAGGAAGGTAATTGCACAAAAACTCCTTTTAAGCCCACTGCTTTTAAAATTAAAAAAAATAAAAGTAATTTTGAAAATGCCTTTTGAAAAGCAGCCTAAGTGTTTAAGCCATGGACTTGGCCAAGGTTCTCTTCAAAGGCCAATTCTCCCGGCCAAAAAATTGGATCAGGTACATGTGAAGTGGATGACTGGAACACAGCCATGTTTCAGTGACCCATTTTCTCCTTCATTCGTCAAATGGAAAATGACTGCCCTAGATGCCTCCCTTAAGTGATGGCTTTTGAGGGATATTATAGTCTTAGTGCGGCTGGCAGAGGTTGCAAAATAACTGTCAAATTCCAGCCTCTTCTCCTGGAAAGAACCTGAGAGTTTAGCTATTTGAACCACCTACGAAACAGAGGAAGAAACTGAGGCCAAACATGTTCTAATATTTCTTGATACTGCAGAGCAAATAAGTGCAGAACCAGGGCTAGTACTGAAGCCTCACTCTGCACCCTTTCTTCCTCCATCACTCAGGTCTTAATTTAAAAGTTGATGAGGCAGGCAGGATTCCGTAAACATAGATTTAGTTTCAGTCCATCTGGAGGAGTCTCACTTTTGTGCTATTGTGGCTTCACACACAGAGAGCTCCACTAAACTTATAATCGGAAGGAATGGAAACAACTAACTACTGCAGACCTACTGTGCACCAGGCATCTACTCCTTGTCTCATGCACAGCCTATGTTGCCCACAATGCTGCAGAATCCACGACTGTCCACAGTTTCTCACCTTCGTGTCATTATCCCTCAGCCCAGGGCTTGGCATGTAGTAGACATTCAATAAACGTATTGAGTCAATGATCTCACTTAAATCTTAAGATAACAGATGAGCACTGAGTTATAAATTAGGGAACTTAGCTGAAATTGATAGAAAGATGTATTCAAGCCATTCAGAGTGTAAATGTGGGAGCTGAGTGTGATTTTGTGACCTTTAGAAAGTCTTTGGGGGATCTATTTTAATGTAAAAGTAAGATTGCTTCAAATCCAACAAATACAGTGTTGCTGGCACATAGGACCTTCCAAAATACTCTGGAGGTTAAATATGTCTCCAAGCCATTACACTAGCTCTGCCTGTTTACTCAGCACATTCTCTTTCATCATGGATAGGAGAAATGTAAACTGCATTGGGACCTTGGGTTGCACAATTGTCATAGATTTCAAAGTTACTGAAGTCCAAATTAACCAGGGTTTCATATTCTTCATGTTCCAAGTACTTGGTCTGACAGCATCTCTTAAGATTCTAGCCAACAATGCAAAATGAAGCATAATATAGATGAAATAATAATAAACAATAACAATATCATAATAATTATAAAGTGCCAGACATTGTTCTGAGAGCTTTCCATGTATTACCTAATCTGATCCTTACAACAAACCTAAATGTAGGTTTTTATTATTACTATAATAACCCCCATTTTATGGAAGAGACAACTGAGGAAGAAATAAATATCTAGGCCCAAGAGATCAACTGCTTCTACATTCTGGCTCTGTTCTTTCTTGTCTAGCATTATTCTCCTTGTGAATGGATGGGTAGGTGGGTATGTGGGCAGATGGATGGGTGAATAAATGGATGGAAAGAGATGGGAATCAGCAAAAGGTCCATCACCACTATGGTGGTACAGTTTCTAAGTACCTGACTTCATCCATAATTCATGCTGTAGACAGCTGTTACAGTGGCTGAGTCCTACTGGATTGGTTTGGAAGGCCAGGAATGGTGGTTATGTGCACAAGTTCTGAAATCAGATCTACACCCTCCATATGCCAGATCCAGACCTACAAGCTGTCTGCCTTTGTGTATGACTTTTCAGAGCCTCAATTTCTGTCTCTCAAATGGGAAAAATAAATTATCTATTCAGAAGTGTACGTGAGGACCAAATGTAATGTCAGCACATAGTAGGTGGTCAGTAAATGTGTTGAAAGACTGAGTGAACAAGTCACCAACATATCACTGGCAGCCCACAAGGATTCAACAGGTCTCCCCTATGTTATGGTTTGAACGACACAATCACCCAAACACAACAAAACTGTGAAAATCCCCAGATTTATACTTTAAATCCTCACAAATATCATTGGGTATGTAGCTGAAGCATTTTGGCTTCACTGACATTGAAGTCACCAAAATGAACTAAGAGCTAATTGCAATTTACAAAGTCAGGTAATCTTCCTAATCCTTTGTATCTTTGAACTGCAGATTTGCAATTTGCCAAAAACAAGTGCATTTCTGAAGAGGGTGAAGGGAGTGGGGAGGAAGTATTTTCACTGGGAGACTACAAGGTTAGGACAGGGTCTTAGCTTCTGTGTTTTGCTCCTTCAATATAATCCATGCTCCCAGCCTAGGGAGAAGGCATTATCTAATGCTTCAGTGGGAAATCCCTACCCACAAGGTCATGAGTCTGGTGGGTGGTGGGTTTATCTGAGTCTCTTATAGGCAGCTCCATCAATTCCTAGGTAACAATTATGCCTCCAGCTGGAAAAAACAAGCTCATTTTAAAGTTTTCCTAGGAATCATCTTCACTAAAATATATACCAAATGGTGATTTCCCCATATTCCCTTGATCCTCTTTAGAAGCACATTTTTCTCTATCAAAGAGAGGAGGAAAAGGACATTTGTGTTGTAAGGGAAAGCAAAGGCCTCACTGGTATGGTCTATATACATCAGTACTTAGTAAAATGAAGGGAAAGCTGGATGGTGGAGACAGAAACCACGCTCCTTTCCTGGAGTCATACCCCGTTCCTCTCACCACTGACATGGAAAGATAAAACGGGGGAAGGACCAGGAAAATCATCCTGGGAAGCTTAGGGGAGAACAAAACTGGGACAACAAAGAAGATGTGAAAGAAAAATAAAAGGAACAACAACAAAAAAAAGCTTTACATGTGGAATTAAAAACATAGGCGATAAAATAATAGGCAAAATGCCTCTAGAAAAGAGAAGGGATGGCCAGCAACCCTCCACGCTAGACCTAGGAAGAGAAGCAGGAGCCAGAAGAAAAGGAAGGGGGCATGGGATGTAAGTGTGTGCCGACACACAGAGGGAGGGAAGGGTGTGGAGGTGTGGGAAACGGGACATGGCACCAGGCATCTCCAACACTGAGCAGGAGTGAGAGCCGTGGCAGAGACGGCTGGAGATGGTGTAGGCCATGGAAAGTACTGTGAGCCACTGCAGGGTCATATTGTCACAGTGTCTAGGCTAGAGTTTCTCAAGGTGTGATACTCATGCAACTGCCTCAATATCACCCCAGATGGTTGCTAAAATTTCAGATCCCAAGCCCTCCCTGAGGCTTAGCAATTTCACAAGACAGAATGTAGATGATGAGCATGGCGTCACCAACTCCCAGTGGTGATCCTTGTTTACACTGAGCTGGTGACTCTCCATCAGTCACAGGGGAGCCACTGAAGGCTTTGCAGCAGGAAACTGACATTCGTGTTTCACTTTACAAGGGTTTTCATCATCCTTTATGCTTTATAGGATTTACAACAATCATCCATTTCATATAAAAAGTACACATTTTTGCCCAGGCATAGTGGCTCTCACCTGTAATCCCAACACTTTCAGAGGCTGAGGCAGGCTAATCGGATGAGGTCAGGAGTTCAAAACCAGCCTGGCCAGCATGGCAAAATCCCATCTCTACTAAAAACACACACAAAAAATTAGCCAGGTGCCCTGATGGGCACCTGTAATCTCAGCTACTCGAGAGGCTGCGGCAGGAGAATCACTTGATCCTAGGAGGCAAAGGTTGCAGTGAACTGAGATTCCACCACTGCACTCCAGCCTGGGCAAGAGCGAGACTCCATCTCAAAAAAAAAAAAAAAAAGAGAGAGAGAGAAAAAAACTTAGCTGGATGTGGCACACGCCTATAGTCTAGCTACATGAGAGGTTGAGACACGAGAATCACTTGAACCTGGGAGGAAGAGGTTGCCGTGAGCTGAGATCACGCCGCTGCACTCCAGCTTAGGTGACAGAATGAGACTCCATCTCAAATAAATAAATAAACAAAGCATACATTCTTATGAGCATATAGTAGCATACTTACGTATTTCCATACTAAATTACAAGCTCTGTGAAGGTGGGAACGTTGTCTTTTTTCTGTTTACCTTCAAAGCCTTAAGAATTAACACAGTGGTGATCTGTCATGTCAGGAATTCAATATTTATTAAGTGAACAAATTCACAAATAAATGTAGTCTGTCAGGAGTCAAAATGACACATCAGAAGATGGAGATCTGAGGTAAGGTGGGAAACTTGGATACTCCAGGTGAGAGGGTTATGGCCTAAAATAAGATGGTCAAGGTTGCTATGGGGAAGAAGGAGCAGAGTAGAAAGAATCTGAAAATATTTCCTGGATTTGGCAGGAATGGCCATTAGACCAAAAGAGAGTACATGTGTCCAGAGAATTCCATGCTTCCTTCCTGGTACCAAATCTACTATCACTCTGGCCCACGGTCTATTTGTGTAAATAAAGCTTTATTGGAACACAGTCACAGCCACTTATTTATGTATTGTCTATGGCTGCTTCCTCACTATAAAAGCAGGGGTGAGTAGTTGAGTCAGGGACCATATGGCCTGGAAGACCTAAAATATATACCATCTATCTAGCCCTTTACAAAAAATGTATGCTGACCCCTGATTTAGGAGTTCATTTAGTTCTCCGCTGTTGTAGAAGTTACGCTGAATTCAGAGGGAGTAGCAAATGATAATTTTCCAGCAGCACATGGCTAATTTAAGCAGAAGCAAAGTGAAGTGTGGGATTTCTGACTTGTGAAATTGCCGGCATGTACTGGTGGCCACACAGTGCATGTGTGTGAAATTCCCTACACAGGCAAGCCCAGGGAATACAGCAGAGGTTGGGCGTCTGAATCCACGCAGCACTGCCACTCCCCACCCCCAAATCAGCCCACAGCCAAAGGAACTGGGGAAAGTTATGATCATAGTACCTCTATAATTTTGTGATGAAGAATGACAGGGATTTGCAGGAATCGTAGCTGGTAGAACAATCAAAGAAGGACATTAAAGGACTCAGGCTATTTTGCCGTAAACATCAGTAGCCTTCAAAAGTGTCAGTTCTCGGGCAGTAAGAGCATTTGTTGGTACTTCTCCAGAACCACTTTTTACAATTGCCAAAATACTATGGGGGAAGAAAACCAGATAAACAAGGCAGAAACTAGAAGAAGGCACAAAGCAGCAGTGGCAGGGACAATTATAAATCTCCAGGGCTGCAGGATCCTCAACTCATAAAATTGAAAAGGCACTTCAAAAAATCCTCCATGTCCGTGACAGTCTGTCACTAGAGAGGGCGTTCCTCAGATTATCAACAACCATGAAGCTCTCTAATGCCTTATCAACAGTCTCAAGGACCAGGCGATCATGAGAAACACAGGCTGTATTGATTCAATACTCAAACTGGCGGGATGATGATGATGAATGGTCAGTTTTTCTCTGTCTCATCCTCTTCAAGGATAGCTCCACCCTGAACCTCAGCTCTTTCCGGACCCTGACTCAGATCTGGACTGAGGGAGGGCTCAGACTACTGCAGAAGGGGCCCTGGCATTGTGCAGCCAAAGCTCCTATACTCAGAGAGCTTGGGTTTTCCTGTTTCCTCTTCCAAGCTACGGCAAAGGGAACTGGAGAGATAAGAAGCAGGCCCCCTTTGAAAGTCCGTGAGTCACTTTAAAATAGAGATTGGCCATGGACCCTGGGTCCAGAATGCATCAGTTTAAATCCCAGGTGGCCTAAGGGGGTTACTTCACACATCCTTGTACTCTGCTCCATAAGCTGTAAAATAAATAGAACCATAGAACTTTCCTCCTCAATTTGAGATAAGGATGAACTGATTTAATATATGCAAAAGCACTGTGAATAAGGCCGGCCCATAGGAAGCATCCTGTAAGGATTCACTATTGTTTCTTTGTTGTACCAATAGTTTAAGCCCTTACTTTGGGTGATACACCATGCTAAGCAGTTTCTGTTCATTATCCATTCCACTCATTATCACATTTATTACTAGAAGGCAGACACAATACCTACATTTTGCAGATGAGGACGCTGAGGCACAGGTAAGGGACATAATTTGCTCAGAGGCACATGGCTAGTAAGCAGTGCAGCCAGGAATGGAAGATTCCATAGACTGTCTGGCTTCAAAGCCTATGAGTTCAACAACCCAGTGCTATGCTGCAGTGCCTGAGACACCCACAGCCCCAGAAGCTAAAGCCTTCTTCTAAATGCAAAACAGCAGCCTGGAGGGTGAAACACCTACCCTGGAAGTGGAGATAAAGGGACATGGCAAAGGTCTCAGAGCCAATTCACACCAACAGGGCCTTCACCCAAACATGGCAGGGACTGTCTAACCCAAGAGCTGTTTATTCTCAGGCTTCCCCATGCCTCAGAGTATACATTTGTGCCTGCTTCAGACTATTAAGATTGGGGAAAAGAAGACAGTTATTCATTCTCCAGCATTTCTTCTAGGATGCTCCTCTAGGTGACTCCATTTTGACTAATGAAATAAAAGAATAAATATTCTGGGAGGCTTCTGGAAGGCTTTTTTTTTCTATAAAAAAAGAACAGACAAGGAAGAAAAATGGCTGGTGCTGCACTCCTCTTTTCTTCTTCCCTGAACAGAGATGTGATGTTGGGAGCTGTGGTCATTCTACTGCAACAATGTGACAACAAGGCAATAGCTAAGGATGGCAAAGAATAACTCCACCCTGAACCTCAGCTCTTTACAGACCCTGATTCAGATCTGGACTGAGGTAGGGCTCAGACTCCTGCAGAGGGGGGCCTGGCATCGTACAGCCAAAGCTCCTGTATTCAGACAGCTTGGGTTTTCCTATTTTCTCTTCCAATCCACAGCAAAGGGAACCGGTGAGATAAGGATCAGATGCTCATTTAAAAAACAGGGAGTCAATCCTTTGTTATAAGTTTCTTTTTTTTTTAATGTCAGTCACTGGTCACTTCCAGGCTAGTTAAGTAAACAGGAGTTGAAGCCACTATTAGTCATGTATACTCTTACGTTAAGCTGACAGCAGTCCTGGCTCACACTGCAAGGCAGCTGAGATCTGCAGGGGTGTTAAGCACACACCTGAGCCAGGAAGTGGACCAGGGTGCTGGGGACGCATCCTGGTCATCAAGGAAACAACTCACCAATTCTCATTTGTAAAATAAGGAAATAAAGCCAGATGTCAGCAAAGGTCTGTTTCAGTTCTAAGATGTTATGACTTTTTGTAGTGAAGAGATTACAAAAATTCCTTTCCAGAGGATTTGAGAAGCCCAGTGACATGATGAAGGCAGAGTACACACACAATAAATTACCACAAACATATTTAAACATGACCTCAGGATTGACATTTAACTTCTCTTGGTTTTCAAGTCCATGTCAAGGTATGCAAATGAAATGTTAAGCCAATACTCTAATTCTATAGAGCTAGCTATTTAGCACCTGTGCAAGGTTCCTTATACATATTGCATTTAACCCTGAACAGAACACTATGAAATGAATAGGATCACTCTCTGATAAAAAATGAAGCTCAGATGTCAGTAGTCTATGTAAATCATCCTAGGACCTCACAGACAACCATGACTATTGGGATTTAAACCCAGGCCTGCCTTCCTCTACAAGACATAGCCACATTGGCACTGTCCCTTGATTTCTTTTTAAAACCAGCACATACTCAAAAATGATGATCTTCTCTCTGTATCGTTCAACCCACGAGGGTGGGAGAAGGTTGCTAATAACCGCCCACCCAGAGCAGCATGATTCATGTGGCTGTCATCCTGCCCGAATGACACAGATGAGCTGTCAGCCTTCTCTCAGAAGCCTGACTCAACTCTATGACCAGCTGAATCAATTATCCAAGGTTGGCTTGATAGATGATGATAATAATGATGATGATGATAATGATGATGATAAATCCATCAATGTAAATACTTCCAGAAACAAAGTAGAAATGAGAAGAAAAAGAAAGAAAACAAAGTATTGCATATCTATGTAATATGTTATACATTAAAAGCATTCCACATATATGTATATATGTACATATATGTGGAATACTTGTTTTCTTTCTCTCTACTGATTTCTACTTTGTCATATACCAAAGGCCATTTGGGGACAACACATTGTTCCATTGATCTTGGCATTTATTTTTGTTTTCGTAACTGTGCAGAATACTTTCCTATTTGGTAGAGCAAGTTACATCTAAGTTCTTTCAAGGATTCATGAGGGTGGGATAAAGGTTCCAGTGTTCTGCTATGAATGAAGTCAACTCCAAGGGAGGCAGTTTTATTGCTGACTGCATATTTTTAAAGAGAGTCAAGAAAGAGCTCCAGAGCTGTGGGTTTCCAACTCTCACCCAGAGGGTGTGCAGGTCCTAGAATGCTACCTGGAGTCACTGGGGAGAGGAGGGCAGGGTAAATGCCAGGACAACTGAGCCAGGCTCAGGACCCCAACTCATGATTTAACCCGAGTAGCTCTTCTCTGTGTCCATTTTCTACATAGGAGTTTTCTGTTCAACATCATTTGAAAAAACGGGAGTTGGTGCCTTTTAATATAACAAAGAAAATGCTAGGGAATTATGCATCTGGCAAGCACCAGTGTGAGGTGCAAAGAAACAAGATAGGTCAAGACGTGGAAATGAGAGGAGGGAGGTCCAGAGAAAATCTGAAGCTGGGTCCAGATTTGGGGAAAGTCAACACCCAGCCCATGGCTGAGTTTCAACCACGTCTTCTCTGATGTTTCTGAGTGGTCAGTGTCTATAGTTTCCTCTGTATTCTCATCCAAAAATTAACTAACAGCAGGCTATTTACATTACATTTTCATAATAATTGAAAGACCAAGAAGTAATAATAAATTATTCCCAGAAGAACATCACAACACTCAAAATGTTTATGATCCCAGTCCACCAGCACATCTGTGTTAATAAATAAAACTGAAGATCTCAGTTCTAAAAGGAAGTTTCTATTCCTAAATTTTTGGTGAAAAGCACATATGGAGTCCTTGCCTCATCGGGTTCTGTTGCTAAGCAGGTTGGAGGAAAGAGAGATAGAAAAGAGATGGTAAGTATCTTCAAATTCTTTCAAAGCTAATGGGGATGAAAAGCCCAAGTAGCAAATAATTATAATTCAAAGGAGAACACACACAGTTAGAGCAGTGACAGTAGGAAAGACAGGGCCAGCCAGGAGTTAGAAAAGGGAGAGACCACTGAATCAAGGAACTCAAGAAGGGTGGGAGAGAATTGTATCAGGAAAGGGGGTGGGTGTTGGGGCCTCCAGATAGAGCAAAGTCCACTGTAAGAAGTTTCATAGCCATGGTGAAGCAGGAAGAGCCTGGAATCCCAGCTCCACCACCTCCAGGCTGCAGCATCTGTGCTTCAGCTCCTCTGGGTAAATGGCTTGTCTGGGTGTTTTGAGACACCATGGCATAATTTCTGGGGTGAACGTATAGCGCCCCACAAATACCAAAGGTCCTGTAACCAAGTGGCAACTCAGGAGGAGCGCAATGAGAAAGGGGAAGTAGCTGGCGTGGGCACCTCTTTCAGGGAGGGAGTTAGTAAAGAGAAGCAGTAGTAAGATGTGATCTAAGATGCTGCAGAAAGGAAGGAAGTTTCAGAAGGAGGAGGCTTGAACTTGACCCCTGAGCAATCCTGAGGAGAAGGGTCAAGTAGAATGAGATTTTAAGATATAAAGAAAGGCCCACTAGTCAAGAAACCCTTTGATGGGCAGTAATTACCATTATTAAAATAACCAACATGTATAGGGCACTTAAAATAGCAAGTATGCTGCATTTTTGAGTTGTATGATTTCATTTCATTTGTCTACAACTGCATGAGATTATCAGTACCTTGCATTTATTTTAACAGAAAAGGAGAATGAGGCTGAGCACGTAAATGTCTGTATTCACTCATTCCTTTATCAGGTAGTATTTGACTGTCAGAGCCATGCATCAGGCACTGCTAGACAGTGGAAGTGAAGACAGCAGTAAGGGGCATACCACCCTAGACTTTAAGAAGGTTGCAGCCTATCATGGTGGATGGGGAGATGGCTGAGACGTCACTGAGCAAATGTCAGCCCGATGGATACATGGCTTGGACCTGATGCTCAGGATAGATTCTTCACTCCCTCCTGAGACACAAATGGACATCTCTTTGGTCTGTATGCTTTGTTCCTAGGGTGGGGCTTACCAAATAACCTCCTTTCAGATCCAGAACTTCAGACCTCCAGGTCTCTCAAAAACCTCCCCCCACAACACATGGCACAGGATGCCAAGAGAGAAAAACAATACCCACCCCTTAGAACAGAGGTTTAATTTGCATTTCTGAGCCCTCTGGCCTCAGTGATCTCCATAGACAGGGTCCTCTTGGGTGTCTTCTGAACACATGAAGCATTAGCCATAGAATTCTGGACAAAGTGAATATTCTAAGAAAGGAGGGAGGAAGACAGGAGGTTTGCCAAAGTGACAGTGAAATTCCGAAATGGAAAAAACCAGAATGGAAGGATTTCAGGATATTCTTCCATCATCCCAACAGAGATCCTTGCGGCTGGATGACAGTGGGCCCACTGCCCAGAACATCAGAAGAGAAAAACAAGTCAGCACATATCCTCACAGGAAAGGCATCCAATCATTCTGTACTGCTGCAGTAACTGCCCCAGCTGCACTGCCCCCTACGCTGGCCCTGGAGTGTGGCCCTCTGCACAACAGACAGTGTCTTTCTGTACCTTGGCACTTTGAATTTACCTGGCCATATTTTAAGACTTTTGCGAGTGCAGAAGAATACATTCGGAAGTTGGGAAGAACTATCAGCGTTACTCATTATTTAAAGAACAATTAGTGAAGAAACAGCCACAAGCTGGAATCACAGGCTTGAGGGCAATTTTGCAATTAAGAAAATTGGAGGCTGCTGTTTCAGGAGACAAACTGTCAAGCCAAAAGCGGGAAGAGAAAGGGATACACAAACCAAGCCGGGCTCTTGTGGTATCCAAGTCAATGCTGGGACCCGATTTAGGTAGTTCCAAAGCAGGGGGAAAGGAAGGGAGCGGCATTCATTGAAGTTGCACATATCAGGTGTTTAGACCCAAAGGTCATCTGCCAATTGCCCGTCATGGTCCTTTCCTAGTAGATGCTTATGAAGTGCTCACTCTACACCTGGCCCTACACTCAGCTCTCCCAGGCGCTGCAAGGAGTCCATCATATCCCCAATTTACAGATGGAGCATCTCAGGCTTCAAGGTCACTTTGTCCTAAGATCGTATGGTAAGTAAGGGGTGGTACCACAAGAGAAACTCAGGGCTGATCAAATCCAAATGCTTTGTCCTTTTCACTGATGGAGCTGCCTCTCTAAAATCCTCTCTCGTGCCCATGCATGCTTTCTAACCACCCAGAAATGCAATGCCCATTCTTTGGCCTCTCTAAGCGTCATCGTTTGAGGCTTGTGCCTTTGCCCAACCCACTCTTTGCTTAATGCAACTGCATGCAGCCAGCAGAACTCCAGGAGCCCAGCCCTACAACAGCAAAAAGCCTCTCCCCTCTCAGCTGAGTGTGACTTGTACCCAGCCTCCTGCTCAGCCCTCACCTCATGTTCACCTGGCTGCTGACTTGTTGCTGTACATCTTGGTGCAAGTTTCACCTGATTTTTTTTTTTTTAGATGGAGTCTCTCTCCGTTGCCCAGGCTGGAGTATGCAGTGGTACAATCTTGGCTGACTGCAACCTTCGCCTCCCAGGTTCAAGCGAATATACTGCCTCAGCCTCCCAGGTAGCTGGGATTACAGGCATGTGCCATCACACCCAGATAATTTTTTTTTTTTTTTTAGTAGAGACAGGGTTTCACTGTGTTGGCCAGGCTGGTCTCGAACTCCTGAAGTCAGGTGATCTGCCTGCCTCGGCCTCCCAACGTGCTGGGATTACAGGCATGAGCCACTGCGCCTGGTCTCACCTGATCTTTTAAATCTGATCTATGGCTTTAGCCGGGACAGTATGTTCTTCCCTCTTCCAACAAGAGCTCCAGGTCTTGCTCATATGCAGAGGACCTGGAAGGGGCCTGCGGTGGAGGGTAAAGGCCCTCTGAATCAAGAAGACAGACTGGACCCTGCTCTTGACTCCTCTTGTCTGGCACTGAAACTAAGACAAATCAAAGCAAGCAAGAGAGCTGCACTGTGACCCAGTTAAAGAGAGTGGGTCAGAATCTCGGTCAGGAGAGAGAAGTAGGTCAGTGGCAGGCTGACAGCAAAGCAAACCTGAAGATGAAACTGGAAAACCCAAGAGATGATGCCTGTGAGGAGACAAGAGCAGGAACAAATGCACCAGGAAAGGCAATGTGACCAGGTGGGCAGCTGCATCCAGAACCTGAGATTCAGAGTGGAGGATGCCACCCTCATGTCCCCTGATGATGCTTTCGTGGAAGAGTGGGGGCCTGGCACTAGAATGTGTTCACTAATGTTAGCTGGAGAAATTCATGACTGAACAACCGAATTTAAATAAGAATGACGTTGTGTCTTACAAGATGAGCAGTAAGGACAAATTAATAATCTATGCCAATGCAATGAGTGATGTATCAAAACCCACTCTATTTTTAAAGCTCTTTGTTAACTGTATGGAGGGCTGGGATGTTCTGTTTAATTTACTTCACGTCTAGTTCAGGAGATGAGCTAAAAGTTTTACGTCAACCTCAGCGGTTAAAAGATTTTTTATTTCCCTTCCTGAATAAGTATAGTGCAGCAAATTTATATAAACTTTACTTTGATGATTCAGGATCAGGCAGTTGTGTCATTGGTGAAATGCTGACTATGAACACATAGAAATATGGATTAAGGAGGTGTGACAAGGTGGGATCCCAAGCAGATCCCAGAACTAAAGATGGTGATAAAACATCCTATCTGATTGTTTTCCCATAATTCATCCCCTCACTCAAAAAAACAAACTCCGAATCAGTCATCGGTCACTAAAAGTTCTAGGTAATCATTGTCTTCCAGAAATACGATTGGAAGATCCCATCTGGCCTGTGCTATAAATGTGAAGAAATTGGAGAACATAGTGTGTGATTCACTGCATGCTATCTTATACCAGTTGCTGCTCAGTCTAACCATAGGGTTCACCAGGGGATGAACAGAACAAGAACCTTTAAAATTGGGAACCAAATTTCAAATATTTCGGAGGCATAGTTGCTGGACTATTTAACTTACTGAAGGCCCTCGGCCTGTGTTGTCAAATATGGTAGTCACTAGCCACATGTGGTTACTTACATTAAAATTAATTAAATGAAATGTTAAAAATTCATTTCCTTTATTTTACTAGCTACATTTCAAGTGTTCGGTAACCACATGTGGCAACTGGTTACCATAACAGACAATGTGTATAGGATATGTTTTATCACCACAGAAAGTTCCATTGGACAGTATTGCCTTAGACCTCACTTCTAGTGCTTCTGAAATACAGGGTACAGAGAACCATGGTAAGTGACACTTTGAGAAAACAATCAGACAACTCCAACATGTGGAAATTTGTATAAGCAAACTGGCTCACACTCTCAAATAGTCAATGTTATGGGTGCAGTGTTGAGAAGGGAAATTTGGAGGACTGTTGTAGATTTAAAGAGAATAAAGATATAACATCAAAAGAAATTCATGTACTTAGATTGGATTCTGCTTCAAAAATATCTATAAGCTAATTTCTTGAAAAATTGGGAAATTATGAATGTAGAGTATACATTAAATAGTATTATGAAATATCATTTATTTACTTCAGTATAATGTCATTGGAGTTCCACTGAAAAATGTCTTATTCCTAGGAGAAGCCTGGCGAAGTATTTAGAGTATACTGTCTTAAAGTCTGCAACTTATTTTCAAATGATCTAGAAAAATATGCATATGCATATTTTATGCAAAATAGGCATTCATGCGTTGATAAAGAAAATATGACAAAATGTTAACAATCGTTAAACCTGGGACTAGGAACTATGGGTATTCATCATGCCTTTCTTCAACATTTCTGGATGATTGAAACTTTCATAATAAATTTTTGTGAAACAACATCTCTATGGAATTTACGGAGCCTGACATGTGTCAAAACTCCAAGGCAATTTGTATTTGAAAGCCCTTTTTGCTATCCTTACCTAGTAATGGAACATTTCCATTCCTCTAACACTGCTTTATTTACATGGGTGTCAGGAGATCAAATGAGAGAAATAATTTTATTGCGTTTTCTGAGTCAGCTGTTAGCTCTTCATGACTCTATCTATGGACAGAAGAAAGCCTGCATATTTTACTAATACGAAACTTTCAACTTGTGTCTCCCAATCCCAAGCCAATCAATTTCATTATGAGTTTATCACTTGATAAACTTTCTTTATTTGCCACCCATCACTCTTCCTTTTTCTTTTTGAATAGGGTGTTGCAATTTACATGCAATATTTACATTTCCCCATTAAATACCAGGCACCTCATTTCTCCTGTATCTGTCACAACTTGCTTTTGATTCAGCCAGCTCTAACCAGAGAGCCTCCTCTTAAACATCACAACTGAAAATTTAAAAATTTTAGTATTTTTTCCATTACTTTCAAAGGGAAAAACCACAATTACTTTTGCACCAACCTAATAAATATATTAATTGAAAATTGGAGACCGGATGTGGTGGCTCATGCCTGTAATCCCAGCACATTGGGAGGCCAAGGCGGGCAGATCACCTGAGGTCAAGAGTTCGAGACCAGCCTGGCCAACAAAGTGAAACCCCGTCTCTACTAGAAATATAAAAATTAGCCAGGCATGGTGGCGCATGCCTGTAATTCCAGCTACTCGGAAGGCTGAGGCAGGAGAATTGCTTGAACCAGGAGGCGGAGGTTGCAGTGAGCCAAGATACAGCCAGTGCGCTCCAGCCTGGGCGACAGAACAAGATTCTGTCAAGAAAGAGAAAGAGAGACAGAAAGAGAGAGAAAAAGAAAGAAAGAAAAAGGAAGGAAGGAAGGAAGGAGGGAAGGAAGGAAGGATGGAAGGATTGTGGTTTTTCCCTTTGAAAGTAATGGAAAAAATGCTTAAAATTTTGAAATTTTCAGTTTTTAAAGTTTCAGAAAGAAAGGAAAGAAAGAAAGAGAGAGAGAAAGAAAGTTACTGGAAAAGAAGAAGAAAACATGAAAGGTAATCAAGTTCCTGGGATTAAGGAACTCGATGATGAAGGGTTAAAAAGGAACTAGCATGATTGATTAGACCTAGGAAACAGAAGACAATTTTTTACAAGGCAACTAGTGACTAGGCACATCTCTGATCAGACCTAGGTGCCTTAGGTGACAACTAATTTAATATAAAGCCAATGCTGATTGAGGACCCTGAGAAAGGAGCAGGGTGTGTGTGTAACATCTTAGGAACTAGGGAAGCAAAGTAGGAAGAAAAAAATCAGGGAAACAGAAAGCATTAAGCTCGCCTATTACAACTGGACAGTGGGCTTATACTGATACCAAGAGATGGTTACAGAGACTGCTGCCAAGAAATATTAGAGATTCCTCAATTAATTATGTAACTGTATATGTCTTGAGGCAGGTGGCATAGCAGGACAAATACAAGATTAGAAAGAAGATACAACTTCTCTGAATTGTCATGCTAATGCTACCTAACTAAGGATTAATATTTTGGGGAGAAGAAGGGCTGGGGATTTTATTTTTGGCTTTTTAACAGGCTTACATTTACAGTCCCCAACACAGAGCTCTCAGTACATTCTCAAGCTAGCAGCATTAATTGGGAAAATATAATAATAAATGCAAGGCAACTAGCACATCAGCTGACATGTATGCACTGATCCATTCATTCATTCGTTATTAACTCAACACCTTGGATGTGGTGGCCAGTGGGCTAGGGGCTGGATTCCAGAGATTAGCAAAAGCAGACACATTCTCCTCGACATGGAGTATGCAGGCTAGTGAATGAGGTAATAAAATAATTATAGAAATAAATGCAAGACTTAAGGAAAACTGCTTTGAAAGGTATAATATCTGAACTGAAATATAAAAGACATGAGTGGAAAGAAGCATTGACTCTCAGGCAGGAGCCCTAAGACAGGAGAAAACACAAAACTTTAGAGAAATGTCTCCTAAACATTTTAGAACACACATCACAAGCCCAGGAACAAGAGCAGGAATAAATGCACCAGGAAAGGCAATGAGACCAGGTGGGTATAAAAACCATATACACCCATATACACAGACATAGATATTATATTCTCTGTATATTTTATATTTATACATTAAATAATATCTTAAGTCTCAGTATATTTAAAGGCAGGAGCTCACTGTGGCTATGAATCAGTGTAAAGCCCTGGTTCAGATGGTCTTGCGGATGATATTTTTATAATGTATTATCAAATATAATTAGATCGAATTTGTTTTTTAACTTGTGATGTGTCTGGAAAAAAGCTTTTACTTGATTTCTATTCATTGTGTAATTATCAGTATTGTCTTCAATCTGCGGGTTCCTTGCGGGAATCTTTCAGAGTCACTTGTTCATTTTGTGAAGGCTGTTTAATTAAAACTAAATACTATAATCCACAAATCTACACAACTGGGTACTAGAGACAATGCATTGTCACAATAAAGCTGGATTTGAAAGGACAAGTGAGGACATCACTCCAACTTGCTTTGTTAGGAGTCCCCCTTCCCTCGAGACACTGGTCACACTACATGTGACGTCTGACAAGTAGACAGGCAAGGGTACTGAAATCATGCAGAATATAAATATTAAAGAGCCCAGTTTCTCACTTATTTTATAACTACAAAACCAATATAAAGGAAAGTTCTATCATTTTCTCTCTGTGCTCCAATGAACTCTCTTAAGCATTCCCTGAAATACATGCCTCTCACTCTGGAAGCCACTGTTTTGGGAAAGCACTGTGTGGGGCTGAGAGGTAAATACGTTATCATGCACACAGACAATGCTGAAATATATGCTCTTAGTCTTCATGAAATTGCAAAGCCTTGTGGGATTCCTAGAGAAAGGTGAGAGGGGCAGGATATCATCTCCATTCTGAGAATATCAAATGCACCACAGATTTGGGGCAGAGTGTGGCTGGCAACAAGTTATCATGCACACAGACAATGCTGAAATGTATGCTCTTAGTCTTCATGAAACTGCAAAGCCTTGTGGGGTTCCTAGGGAAAGGTGAGAGGAGCAGGATCTCATCTCCATTCTGAGAATATCAAATGCACCACAGATTTGGGGCAGAGTGTGGCTGGCATACATGAGGAAATCATTAAGAGAATATGACTGCAATAGAGCTGAGAGATGATGGTGGCCTCACGAGGGTCATCGAGGGAAGGATGAAGATGGAGGAAGATTAGAAGGACAGAGATGGACAGGTGATAGGATGGTGACACAGGCATATATGGAAACGATGACTTTTGCTTCTGGCTTAGGGAAACAGATGGACAAAAGTACCATTTACCCACTGAGACAGGAACCTCAAAGAAGGACAGATTGTAGAAGTAAGTTTGGAACTTGTTGAGTTTAAGGTGCTTTGAAATGAACTCCTAAAGAAATCCAGCAGGATGCATGGATTTATAGAAATGCAAGCACAATTTAAAAGTGAGAAACCTATGGTAATTTAAACCTTTGAAGTAGATAAGAACCCCTGGGATTTGCATTTACCATAAAAACATCAAAGGATGAAAGTATATACCAGAGAGGAACTTAGCATTTAAGGAGTAAGCAAAGAATTAGAGATAACGTACACCACAATGAAAACAAGTATTATATGACAGGTAGGAGGAAATTGAGGAAAGAATGAAATCAAGGAAAAAAATAGTGAAGAGAAGTGATTCACAGAAGGAAGACATAGTCAACTTGGTCACCATGCAAAGGGGCATCCTTCCAAAGATCTAAAGAGTGAAATGTTTCCAGTGAAACTGGCAATTAGAAGACTGGTGATTTGCAAAAGGGCATGTTCAGTGGGAAAAGAATAAATGAGAAAATGAGGACAACAAGTTGAGACAACCTTGTCAAGACTGGGTGTGCAGGACCGAGAGAGAGGACAGAGACAGGAGGGGACACAGTGTGTGTTGAGGGGGAATGTAGGGATGGCCATGTATCTTATTATGGTTTGATAAGAGAGAGAAATTTCTACAATATGCATATGTTAATGAGCTAATGAACTGGGGCTAGAAGAGAGGAAGAGGTTGACCATTCTGAAGTAAGAAGGAATATCACAGGGAACAAGTTCCTTGAAGAAGAGAAGGAGGCTGAAATCCAAAACAGGAGGGAGTAGGGAGGATCTGGCCTTAGAAAGAGGCCCATTCTTTCCAGGAAGAGCCACATACAAATGAAGTGGTATGCAGGAGTACAGGGAGATTATGTAGGGACAGTCCCTGCGCTGTTCTGGTTTCATTTTGTTTCCCTAGTGCAGGAAGTGAAGTGGGTCTCCTGTCAGGTCTGAGCACACGTGGTGGGAGGTAGACAACGGAAGGAGGGTATAATTTGGAAGATTTTGAACAACTCAAATTCCAGTAGAGAAAGAGCAGAAGGAGAAAAAGTGGAAGATAAAGAGTAGAGGAAGGAGGTGTTAAAGGGTTGTCCAGAAATGTTAAGAACTGAGCTAAGTTTTAGAGACTATGGATTTCAATTGGCACCATTCCACAACGTGCATATTGTTTCCACTGGCAGCCTGACAGCCTCAGCGAGGGGAGTCCCACGTTTAGAAGGACTCAAGACCGAGCGCTAGTAGATGCAGGTATCATGATTTGTCCCTGCTGATTGGTCTGTTAATGCAGATGCATTGATTGACACCGCCTGATGTCTCCCCTCAAGACCAAGAATGCATGTTTTATCACAAATGGAACACATTTTATCTGGAGGTCACATATAAGTCCTGCACATCCATGATAGAGCACGTGGATATTGGGAATTCTAGTCATGAGCACAGTCATTAATATGAATTATGACATTCTGGAAAAATAGGAATAAACTGAGATGAATTATTCTCAACTCAAACCATTTCCACCTTTTGTTCCACATTAGACTGTGATCATGTGATCTGCTTTTCTCGTGACGACTTAAGGCCTTGCATTAATAATGAGAGAAAGCAGGATCTAGTAGGAGAACCTCAAAGTGAGCACTAAGAATAAAACATGCTGACCTAATGTCTAGCCTGACCCAACAGCCAGCCACGCCCTCGTTGCCCCAGAATAATTCACAAAAATCTAAAGTCTTCTCATGGCATTCCCTTACTTAAAAATCCTTCAAGAGTCCGTGGTGCCTACAGAATCAAGCCCAGCATCCTTAGAATGCTTTACACAACCCTCCTGTATAAGGGGATAAAGTCCCTGCTGCTTCTCCAATCTCCCATCCTACTCCTTCCCACATAGATCCCATCTTCCTATAACACGGAAATATATACCTCAGAGAATTCTAAACTCATACAGCCATTTCCTTCCTAACTTCTAAAAGATGGTAGTTTTTGTAATAGAAACAATATCCCAAGCAGTAAAAGCCATTGCTCCAACCAGATTCAGCCTAATATCCTCATCCTGAAAAGCAATTTCCTAAAGGCTCTCTAGATGCTAAAGACAGCTATTGATTGCCAATGAGAATAATGCACTGGTAATTCGCTAAACAATCAGGAGATCGGCCCAGTCACCAGCAGCTTTAAGATACAATAGTGAAAACAAATAAGAACAGAATTGTTCGTGACTTATTGATAGTTATGTTAAATTTTTTATCCACTCATATGAGAGACAGAGAGAGAGAGAGAGAGAGACTTTGCAATCATAATTTTATTGTTTTAATTCAGTCCAAGCATTGTATAAGTGTGCATAAAACTATAAACAGAAGCCATCCTTGGGGACCTTGGCACTACAAGTGAGTGCCTTGGGATACATTTGTTTGTTATGCACACCACATAAAGATCAGCATTCCATCTTTCATTTGACTATATCAACGTGTCTCAGGCAGAACTTTAAATAGATTCAGTGATTCTATCTGAGGTTTGCAAAACCATCAATTATAGCCCTAGTTCCTTCCTTGCAGTGCAGCGAGTTTAAATTTGTCCTGTGGAATACACAGTCGGGAGTGTCGCCTGAGTCATTTGTGGAGGATGCCATAGATGGATGAACAAAAAGTAAGGACGTTGAGGCCAGACAGACCCCCACAAACATTCCAGTTCTACCGGCCATTAACGGTGGAACCTAGGGCAAATTATGTACTCTCTGAGCCTCAGTTTCTCTCCTGCAAAATGAGAGTAACAGCATGACTTATGATACATGTTTGTAAGGAACAAGTGAGAAAAGGTCAAGAGTTCAGTATAGACACCAGTACATAGTAGAGATCAATCATAACTTCCTCCCTCATGCCAGTTTTATTTCTGTGTTATTCCAGGTATAAAAGATGCAAGCTTGTTGGGGACATAGGTATGATTTTACTGTGAAGAATTGAAGTTGTCATCCTGAGAATCCCCTGGTCTCCTTTCCTTTGAATTGAATGCCTTTCCTACACACAGTCACACAGCTCAAATCCTAACTTTATTTGGGTCTTTGCTCAACCAACGACTCTAACTAAAGCAGCAATTCTCTGCCTCCTCTTCCCTTGTTGTACTTTACTGCATTATGCATTTTACTTTCTGTTATATTTTGTAAATATTTATGTACTGTTTGACTCCTTCCACTAGGGCTGAGAATCTGGGGGAATGAAGGTTCGGTCTGGACTCTTCCCTCTCTATTCCCAATGTGCTGAACAGCAACCATCCCAGAGTAAGCACCAGGAAGTATTTGCCAGCAGTAAATGAATAAAGTAATTCACATACTACTAATCCTTAACCACCCGGTTCATTGTCAGCCTCTTGCAGGATGCTTTTCCAGACCTGTCTGTGACACGCATTCTCAGTATCACTCACTTTGGGACAAAACCTTGTGCTGTTACCAAGTTTTGTAACATTTGCTGTTTTTTGCTTCTAGGTTAGTGAAAAATATACAGTTTGAAAGTCATAGCTTATATTTGCTAAGGATAACAGGGAGACAGAGATAGCTGGGTAGTTCAAGTCAGCATCTATTAACTGAGGCACCAAACTTTGTGCAAGACTCTGTTGGTTTCTGCAGGCTCTTCTTTCTCCCTGACCCCTTGCAAGTTGGTTTTCACACCACCCACAATTCTGTCTCCTGCCCTTTCTTTTATCTTCCTACAGGAAATGCTCTAACTGGGGAGTCACATCAGATCTCATGAATTCAGCTACAATCTTCACATCAATAACCCCTGAATTTCTACTTCCAACCCAGACGTCGCCCAAAGCCACAGACTATAGAGAGCTCTTAATGAGGCACTATATTGCCAGCTCTCAAAACTTCAGTTTTTGTCCTCCATTCTCCCATGTCTGCAAGTAGCATCACTACCATCTACCATCTTGTCATCAAACCCAAAACCTCAGAGTCAGCCAAGATTCAACACCCAAGGTCAATCTATCACCACGATCTGTCAATTCTAAATCAGCAATATTTCTAGAATTTAGTTACTCAATATCCGCTGCTTCTGCCTTAGTTCAGGACCTCACTAATTCTTACCTCATTGATGGTATAGGTATTTTCTTACCTTGAAAACAAAACACTGGCAACACAAAATGCTGGTGAGGATGTGGAACAACAGACATGTTTTTATTGCTGGTGGAAATGCAAAATGGTACATAATTGGTTGTTTCTTACAAAACTAAACACACTCCTACCTCACAATCCAGCAATCATGCCCTTTGCATTTACCCAATTAGTTAAGAATTTATGTCCACACAAAAATCTGCATATGAATGTTTATAGTAGCTTTATTCATAACTGTCAAAACTTGGAAGCAACCAATATGTCCTTCAGTGGGAGAGTGGATAAATAAACTATGGTACGTCTAGATGATGAAATGTTATTCAGCACTGAAAAGAAATAAGCTATGGAGCCATGGAAAGACAAGGAAGAAACTTACATGTATATTACTAAGTGAAATAAGCCAACAGGAAAAGGATACATACTGTATGATTCTAACTATATAATATTTTGGAAAAAGCAAAACCATGAAGACAGTAAAATGATCAGTGGTTGCCAAGGGTCTGGGGGGATTGAAAAATGAAAAGGCAGAGGACAAGATTTTTAGAGCAGTGAAACTATCCTGCATGATACTACAATGGTGGAAACATATCATTAAACATTTATCAAAACCAACAGAATGTGCAACACCAACGTGAACCCTGATGTAAACCGTGGATTTGGGGTGATAATGATTTGTCAGTGTAGGTTCATTAATTATAAGAAATGAACCACGGTGAGGTGGATGCTGATGAGGGGCTGTGCATGTATGGGGATGGGGGATGTGGGGTATCTCTCTATTTTTTTTTCCAATTTTACTGTGAACTGAAAACTACTCTAAAAAATTAAGTCTATTAAAAACAGAAAAGGAAATAAACACAAAATAGCCTTTCATCTAGCCATATGAACCCATCATGAACCTATTGAATCAATCTCCCGCAGAACTCAGGAATAATTTTTAAATAAAATATATAATCAGTATAACCCCCTTTCAGAAACTCCTTTCATGCTTTTCATAGCCTAGCCTATAAATTAAAGGGCTCTGGGCAAACAGTTAGCATTTTTTTCCCCTTGTGCATTAAGAATCTGACCACTGGATAAATTTTCTAAGCTGTTTACCTGGAAACAGATATATCACTTAAACAAAACAGTACTGCTTCTTGTAAAATGACCCCTGTTGTTAAGAGGACTGGAGCTGGACTGGGATAACTATAGATACCCGATGAAGATTCCTTGCTTTGGGTTTTCCCGATTATGGAGACTCCTATAGTTAGCATGAGAGAAGAAGCCAAGAACCAAGAAGCAATGCCTATGGAGTTCTTGTGAGAGAGAAATGGTTCCTGAAAGGCATGAGACTTTTAAGCCATGTGGAACCTGAACCATCCAATATACATCGTTCTTCCTTGCATCTGAGCTATTTGCCATGTAGCTGCTGCAAAGGCTCTTGCTAATGAGGAACACCTGTGATTCCTGAGTTGGCAGATGTCAAGTGTCACCAATGGTTGTCCTATGTGTCTAGTTGAGACTAAGAAGAACCCACTCCCCTTTTACCCTTCTCCAATAGAACAAACTATTCACATTTGCCAGCCAGGATCATGTAATCTCTTTTCCCTGAGCTTTCTTGCATGTCCTTACCTCTTCTTTGTCACCTACCAATTCTCTTCCTTCAAGCTCAGCCACAGAGTCACCTTCTCTAGGGATACCTTCACAAACCATACCCCACACTGGGTGAAGAGCTCCTTCCTTTGGCTCCCAAATCACCACAGATCCCTCTTACCCTATGTTTTCATCATCTGTTTGTTTATCTGTTGCCTCATTATGAGCTGCTTGATCGTCATGGCTACAAGGTCATGGTAACCTTAGATGACTGACAATGCCATTTTTTGTAAATGTAAGCTGATCCTGTCACTCACGCTAGCAGGCACTACTAGTTTCTTAGCCAAAATCTATCCTCCTTTTCTCACTAAACAGAATGGTGATATTAACTGACACCTATACCCAGACAGGCACTTCCTCAGATGCCCTTTTGGTCAGTGGTGGCCATGAGGGCCAGTTCAGTCTGAGAAGATGTTAGTGAAAGTCTAGTGAATGGAATTAGGAGAAAGATACTTTGTCCTGATTCAAAGAAATAAACTTTGCTGCCATATGCTTTTGCTCTTCACCCTTCCTGCTTCCTATATATCAGAAATATGGACATCATGTCTGATTATAGAGCAGAGATCTCATGGTCATGAACCAGAAAAAGACAGACATACAGTAAAGATGTCAGAGAAGAGATCCTGGGAAGCCTGGGTTCTTGACGACTTCCCACAAGTAGCAGCATGAGCCAGATCTGTTGTTGCACGAGAAAAATAAAACCCTATTTGGATAAGCCATGTCGTGAGGTTTTTGTTATGCCAGCGGAAACCCATGTTAACTGGAAGAAAACTACACATAATTTCTTCCCCCAAAACAAGATGAAATCCCAACCCATCCCCCTGACACTCCCTGCATCTCAGGGTCTGTATACCTTATCAGTCCCACGTCCTGCCACTAGTCACACATGCTCTCTGAGCCCTAGTCATTCTAAATGTGTTAACAAGTGCCCCTGAAAACCCTGTTTTTTGCTATAGGTCCTTGTCTTTGCAAAGGTTCTTCTCTGTCCTTGGAATGCCTTTTTCCCCACGAGCTTCACCTGAAAGTATCCAACTGGCCTATCAACATGGGGGTGCATATTACCTCCTCTTTAAAGCCTTCCTTGATTCCGTAGTCCCTCATTCCCCTGAACTTCCAGAGAGCACCCTATGGTTGCTTTTGTCGCAGCAATTAATAAATAACTTTCAAATTATTTGTTTTATCATCTCCCTTCTCCACCAGAACTTGAAACCACAGAGAGCAGTGATCCTGCCTTATCAGGCATTCAACATAGTGTTGAAGGGTGCTTCTAAATACACTGGCTCTACCTACCAAAGTGGTGACCCTGATCTCTAACTCTGCGGACAAAATTGGGATGGCAGTAGGTTAGCCACATAAGACAACCCTAGGGATATAATGCTACAAATAATAAGGGGCTTGCCCTTGGGTGAGTGTTGAGGAAGACATGAAAAGACATTTCCCATAAGGAGGGGAAAAACAAACCATTTTTCAATACGCTCACAGAGAAAACATTTCTGCCGGCAGATGTGTTGGTTTTGCACACTGAGCAATTCTGGCACTAACCGCCTGGGGTCAGTGCAGACCCTGCAGGTTAAGGGCATCTGAACCCCTAACTTCAGATGCCAATGGAAAGTCCAGTTGTCATCTGTGCCTCTGACTGACCAGCTCTATGTCACAGGTTCCCACAACCTCCTCATCAAGTTTAACGATTTCTTAGAACAGCTGGCAAAACTCAGGAAAACATCTACTTACATGTATCACTTTATAACAAAGGATGCAACTCAAAAAGCACTGAAAAGAAGAGATACATCAGGCCAGGTATGGAAAGCGGTGTGGAACTTCCATGCCCTCTCCAGGCAGCCACCCTCTCAGCACTTCCATGTGTTCACCAACCAGGGAGCCCTCTGAACCCTGTCCATGTGGGTTTTTATGACAGTTTCACTATATAGATATGATTGAATAAATCATTGACATTGGTAATAAATTCAGTCTCCAGCCCCTCTCCTCACCCCATCCTGGAGGTTGGGAGGTCGGGGGTCTGGCAGTTCCAACCCTCTAATCACATGGTTGATCCCCCTGGCAACCAGCCCCCACTCCCCTCGTCTAGGGGCTTTCCAAAAGTCACGCCATTGATATCAATTCAGACAATGTTGATAGAGGCTTGTTATGAATCACAAAAGTTGCTACTTTCATCTTTATTGCTCTTACCACTTAGGAAATTATAAAGGTTTTAGGAGCTCTGTGTCCATAACTGAGGACTAAAATAAAAATTTACATTTCTTATATCACAATATCATACAACCCTGGAGTTGGGCACCCTATGGATTAAATAGATAATGCATGCAAAGTGCTTAACATAATGCCTGCTAAAATAAATTCAACAAATATTAGTTTTGGGGATGATGATGATGATTGTATCTTTGTATCCTCAGCACTGGACTTGGACTATAGTAGGTGCTTATTAATATTTTTTGGATAAATAAATGAAACAAAATTTAGGTCTTTTGTTCTTGCTTCTAAATTACACAGAGCTCTAACATCTCAATACAAAAGGACACAAAAATCAAATGATATCCCTGTGCACCTCATTTTCCCACAAAAACACCTCCTGATGTTTATCCCCCAAGGCTTACCCCATCAGGGAGGCTCAATTCCTCATTGAGACAGTCTGTTTCTGAGCACAGTGAGGCCCTGGGGCTGCCACTTTGCAGGGAGGTTCTCAGTGATGCCAACTGTGCTGGCAGGACTGGGTCAGTAACAAACACAGCTAAACAACTCGGTCATTCATTGGATCTGGATGTCCATGAGCCTCTGGGAGTTGAGCACTGGCTCCACCATTCTTAACAATTTAATTTCCTCATGTGAATTCCATGGGGACTCCCTGGGACAAGAGAGGGCTGGAGAGAAGTGAGCAGCCATTTATAACTAGTGCTCAGCTCAGGAGAGCCTAACTTGGAGACTAGCTCTCAGCCTGTGCTAGTATCTCAGGGGAAACCTCAAAGTTAGTTATTTTGATCTATCTGGTTCCAAAACATCATTACCTTGACATGATGGGATCGCTGTGTTTCTGTAGGCTGTTGTCATCAGGTTGTATAATAAAATCCTAATGGCAGAATTATATAAACATTTATTGTACAGCTATGGTGTGGAAGCCCTGTGGAGAAAGACAGACTGTGAAATAGGCTCAATATTCAAGTTGTCCACACTCAAATAGGATTTTTTTAATATAAATAAGTATCTCTACTAAAAGAGAAATAAAGAATATATGAGAGAAATACGAAAAAATGAGAGAGGTTCAGTGGAAGAAACAAATTCAAAGGAAAGAGAAAATATTTCCTAATGGAAGAAAGCCAACATGAAACAACACTAGGATGATCTCTGCATCTCTCGTCATTTTGAGAAGCAAGTCAACTTGTCCTAGTTTGCACTGATTGCTCTGCAGGACTGTGAGTCTGTCTCTATTTAACAAGTTAGCCTTCTGAAACAGCTTTGGAATCAGATGCCTCTAAGTTGGAATTTGGGTTCTGAGACTGATCATCTTTGTGACTCTTGGCAGGGCACTCAACTCTCTGAACTTCAGAATCTTCATTTGTGAAAAGAGACCAGTAAGAATGCTTTCATCTGATAAAACTGTTGTTAAGATTACAGGAGAAAACCCTTGTCTGTTGAATGAACATGTGTTTGAACACATTGTTTAGAAGGGAAAAGAGAAAGAAACTACTGTCTGTTACCTCTGACTTCTCCCTACTCTCCCTGTTAAAAGAATTTAAGTTTGAGGAGATAGAGACCATGCCTGCCTTGCTCTCAACAGCATCCGCAGCACACAGGATGATACTTGGCACATGCTATAGACTTGATTAAATTTCATTTACTAATAAAATAAATATTCTTTCTCAATTATGTCACATGGTATCAGGCACTTTGTTAAGTCTGTGTATGCAGTGGTTACATCAGTCAATCATCCAGGCCACCTAGGACAAAAATAGTCTTGTTATCTCCATTTTACAGACAAGAAAACAGATTCAGAGAAGTTAAATGTTTTCCAAATCAGAGCTAGTGAGTGGCACAGTTGAAACTGGAACAGGATTTTTTTAATTCAAATGCTCTGTTTGCATCCTTCAGGTCAATTATCTTGCATATTACAGCTGAGCATAGCAGGGCAGAGAGTGGGTCTGAGCTAACGCCAGTGGAGCAGTCTTTTGTGAAAGCACCGATGGCTGCACCATTCCCTTAGGTGGACAGTGATTGAACTGGGTATGTTTTAGCATAGTCCTGGGAGTCTAGCCCTTCAAGGCTGGCTTCCACACTGCCTGCCCCAGTTATGCGGCTGTAACACAGCCAGCCTTTGGTCATGCTTTATTGCTTTATTCTCGCTTGAATGACAGCTCCTCCACTCTATCATTTTCACTTTCCACTTGCTCCTGCCTCTGTCCCATCAAATCCAGTGTCTGTTCAACTGGTCTCTCCCAGCAACTGGTCTCTCCCAGCCTCTTCAGGGAATTGTCCTATAAGACCAGCTCCAGAAACCAACATTTTACCATGAGTTTGTGCATCTAACAGTGCCAAGGCCAGACCTAACTTTAGAAGAAATGATTGGAATAGTCAGGCATTAGATGGGAGTACAAGATAAATAAGTCAATGGCCTCCCCTGGAGGAGTTCACCATCTGGAGAAGGAGGGTGTGAAATTGTTCAGTTCAGAGATGGACATTAGTGTATGGGCTAGATTGTCAGCACATAGGGCAGAGGAGTCCATTCCACATCATGCCCAAGCTTCAGCTGAAAGATGCAAAAGAGATTCCCAGACTATAGAGGGAGGATGGAAAGGAAGTGCCACTTCAGCAGAGGTGGCATGAGTGTAGGCCGTGCAGGAGTGACACCTTGCTGGTTTCCAAAGATGTGGGAAACAACAAGGTCCATAGGGTATCTGCATGGGGTGAGGAAGTGTAGGGAAGAGGGAAATAGGGAAGAGTGTGTTGAAGTACGTGGCCACAAGGGCCATCAAGAGCCTGCTCAGAAGATGCCTGTAATCTTTGTCAGACTCTGTAATTTAGGGAAATGAGCATCCTACCAGGGTTGACTTTATGAGTGCATGCCCTATGTAGTCACAGAGGATCCCATACCATGCTTAGAAGAACCCTCCCTTCGGTTAATTGCTCTGTTGTTACCATCTTGATATTAATAATAATTTTTAACAATGGGCTCCACCTCTTCATTTTGCAGCTGGCCCTGCAAGTTTTGTAGTCAATCCCAGGTCCTACCTAGTAATAGTAGCTTACACTTCCTAGTGTTTATATATAGTATGCCAGTCACTGTTTAGACGTTTTTCATATATTAACTCATTTAATCCTCAAAATACTCCATTAGGTAGACATATTGTTCTTGCATTGTTTGATGAAAGGATTTATGCTCAGATTAGTTAACAAACTTGACCAATGCCAGTAGCAAAGTTAGGATTAAACCCAGTTTTCTGGCTTCAGAGCCAGTGTTCCTATCCACTCACATTGGGTCTCTTCATTTTACATTTTCACCATGGAGTAGTACTCTGAGATACCCACATTTTTAGAAAAAAATGTTGTTAAACTATTTTAGCTTCCATCCACCCACCCATGCACCCATCCATCCATCTACCCAGGTATTCATTTAATGACTCTATAAGCCACATTTTTCTACAAAACCCGTGCCAATATAGTACCTAGACTTAGGTGCCTCAATGAATTTTGCTTTAATAAATGGAAGAGACTATATTTCAGGAACAATGAATTTAAAATTTGAAAAAAACAATCTCACTGTCTCAAATAAGAAACAGAGATGGACTTAAATCAATGCTTAAAGTGCAAAAGTTAACATTTCTTGAGTCTTGCTATGGGTCACATTTCTAACCACATTTCTTCTTGTGTTTGTTCTTTAATCCTAACAAAAATTTGAAGGAGGCACCATTTTATTTTTTATCCCAACTTTACGCATGAAGAAATGGAAGTACAGAGAGGCTGAGCAACCTGTCGTGGGTAACACAGCTAACCAGGAGAGGAGCGAGGCTTTGAGCGACGTGTTACCACACAACCCACAGGCTGTCAGGCCTCCAAGCTGGGGTCTTAGCCGAGCTGCTGTGGGAGCAGAAAGACAATGAATTCAACCATCAGAGGGGTGGGAAATGCCTTTTCAGAAAAGATAGCAACTGAGGTGAATCTGAATCCATGAGGAGGCTGCCCAGATGAAGGTGGGGTTTGTACATGTGTTTACAGGTGCCTGTGTAACAGACAGAGAGGGAGAGAGACAGGAGAGGCAATAATATCATATTGTGCTAAAATTATAAATAGATGTACCAGCTCCCTCTTTGGGGGTACCTCACCCTCTGTACCCCTGGAAGCCATAATCAGGACCCCAAAAATACTTGCAAGGACAACTTCCAGCTCAGGGCACACTGCTCATTCCTGCAGTGACCCTATGCAAGCCTCAATTGCATTCCACTGGGTGTCAATCCAGTCTCAGTTTTAACTTAGAATGAGATGCCTCTTAAAGCAGTATATTGATTTTCAGTCTAGGTATACACTATACGTTACATTTGCATCCCAGGAGTTTTGACACATACATTAATCACTGAATTTTGAATAAAAATATCTAGGGGGACGCTGAATGAAGCCATACAAATAAGAAAGAGCAGATCTGCAATTTTAGTAAATGCTCCTTTTTTCCAGTTTGTTTCAAGAAAGTCAATAAAGTATAAAGTGAAAGGATGAACACCTAATATTTTGACTGCGCATCTGAGTAAGCAGGGAGGACATAGATTTCTCTGGATTTCTTTATCTTTTTTTAGCCTAAGCAGGATTCTAATTCTATGAGTTTTTTTCAAGTAAATGTGCCTGCAACCCTTCACGCAGACCTGATATGAGGGATCCTCAAATAAATCCCCTCCTCCAAGTTAAACAGGAGCTCTAGTCCTTTCTCAAGTTCACACAGCTGGGTGGCTAAAGGCAAGCAATCTTGAGTAAATAGGGTATTTTGAGGTTTTATTTGGGTTTCTTTATTGGCTGAGAGGGAAATGGTTTGTTTTACTTTCATGATTTATAGCTGAATTTTGAATACCCTTCACAGGGGATATCTACAGTGCAGCCGGGAAGGAATAAGTTTTGAGATCAAACAAATTTGGGGGTCAGCTTCTGGCTGACTGTGTGACTGTGAACACTATTTTGCCCTCTTGGCTTTTATTTTTTTAGGGCTAATCATGGCCCTGCATGAAGATGACATAAAAGCTTCACCTGGGGAAGTACTGTCTACAGTCTACAGCTCATAGTAGGGGCTTAGAAAGAGCTTCCTTTTCCTCTCACGCACACCACTTCCTAATTCAATGTTAATCTGTCGCTGAAAAATGGTTTTATTATCATTCTTTTTCTCCAACATCCACATGCTTTTGAAAAGAAGTGGGGGAAAGGAAGAAAAAAAAAAGAAACCTGGGAGAATCTCATTCTGTTATTCAGAAGCAATTATATTAATATTCATTTTATTCTCCCAAAAGGCCAACACAAGCTGGCCTGTTAAAATACCAAGCTTGATGAATTCTACCTTGGGCACAAGAGTCCATGGATAATCTTATCTTTATACATTTCCTTTAACAAAACTAAAAATGCAATTTGTTCTTCAGTGCATTTTATATTCTGAGTTAAAATCAACGAGGTTTCACCAAAGCCACCAATTCAGTTGCCTTCTCTCCCCTTGCAATAACACCTCAGCTAAGATGATGTGTGCTCCAGAAATTAATTTTCCAGATAACTAATATTAAGTCCTTTAAACACCAAATAGTTTTATATTTAATTTTAGTAATTTCTGATGTAACCTATTTTAGAAATTATACTTATTTCAGCAGAGTTTACAGACTGTAATTTCGATTTTCTTTTATGACTCATTGTCACACTTCTGAACATAAGCTATTGCTCAGTGTTGTCATGGGTTGATGGCCTCAAAGATCCCTAAGGCATAACCATTTCCAAAGCCACACAAGGTCCCAGAGTCTTCCCTAATGATATTCCCTTCGTCCATCCCATCCAGAGTTTCCATTCAAGGAAGAGTCACATCGAGGTTCCTCAGTTTTCAGAGTGGAGTGACAATCCGCCATCCTCTTGGTTGATATTAAGTACATACACAGATCAGCCTTTAGTCAGAATAAACATTGATTAATCTCCTACTATGTGCCAAGTATTACAATAGAAGCTGTTTAATTTTATTTTTATGTAAATTTTATTAAAAATTCCTCATGGGTTGTGTATTATCATTATTTTAGAGATAAAGGAACTAAGGTTAATACAGTTAAAGCAACATGATTGAAGTCTTTCAATCTCCTAGGGAGAAACTGAGGTTACAATCAGGTTATTGGGAAAAGTACTGCTGAAATTCCACACCATGAAACCCATGTGGGTAAGGAGGGGAGTTATAAAAAAGAGGGCTAAAGAATTGAGGGAAATGGGGAGATCACTGGGCCAGAGGAATCCAGGCAATCAAAGAACAGCAATAGCAGGAAAATTCAAAAAGCAAGCTAAGAGACGAGGCCATGTTTGACAGATCATCTGGAATGCAAAACAAGTATGATATGTGAGTGAGTGTGTGGCTAAGGGGAGTAGAAGAAAAGCTATCTGAGTAGAAGGTGGGATCCAGGATGGTTTAGGGGTCACCTACTTCGACTTGGAAAGCCTCCTAGGTAATTGCAGAAGTGGGTGGTAAACAAAACCAAGCTTCAGGTACCAAAATGATCAGTGAGTGGAGAGTAATGTGTGAACAGCTAATGCAACCCCACCAGGCTGGAAGGTACTGGTGTAGCTGGCATCCCGTTGCACTTTTGCAGGTCAGTAGATGCTTTTAAGAGACGAGCAGGAGGAGTGGCTAAGTCGGGATGAAAATCCACGTAGGGTTCCTCGGGTTCCAAGCATGGCAAAGTTTCAGGAGACATTTTTGCAGTATTTCATGACTCATCCCCTCAGGGCACAGGCATTTTTAGAGGATTAGAGGGTGGTAGGGCTGAATGATGTGAGTCCCAAAGAATGAGCCCTGGGGAATGTGTGTGTCTTAAAGGAAGACCTGGAGGGCTGTAACTGAAATACTCATTAATGTAGTGGATGCTACTGCTGACCCACCTGGTCCCCTCTACTGAGCTGGCACTCTATCACCCAGATGATTTTTTGGCTGCTAGCAGCCTGCAGTTGCTTTGTTCTTCCGAGAATTGCCCACAGCTGACAGGAGCTGCTTTTCCCAGAAATACTTGGGAGGATATGCTGCCAGAGCTGAGTCTACAGTGACAACAGCCTGGGCCCTGGCCTCAAGGAGGAAGACTGTGTGGGCCATGTGTGTCCCAGGGCATCTTGTGCCATCAGGCTGAGACTAGATATCCATGGCTGTCCTCTCCCTTGTCTAATCCTGCTTCCCTCTCTCTCCGAGGTTTCAACTGAAGGTACCTGCTCAGCCAATCACTTGCACAAGAATCTCCATTTCAGTTTCTGCATCTGAGGAACCTGACCTAAGGTGGAGTAAGCAGGACCTCTCCACGAAGACCTAGTAACTGCCCAGGGTCCCCTGGCTAACAAATATCAGAAATAGGGTGACCAACTCATCTGTGTTGTCTAGGACCAAGAAGGTTCCTGGGATGAAGGACTTTCAGTTTTCTTTTTTTTTTTTTAATTATACTTTAAGTTCTAGGGTACATGTGCACAACGTGCAGGTTTGTTACATATGTATACATGTGCCAGTTTTCAAACTGGAACAGTCCCTCTCAAAATGGTACAAGTTGATTACTCTAATCAGAACTTGGATTCAAACCAAAGTCTGCCTCACTCTAAAGGTTGTGATTTTCATTTACATGACCCTGTCTCACTAATACTCGGAAGACCTGCTGTTTTAGTTTTCACCAGAGAATACAATCACTTCGTGAAGCCCATGCAGGGACGTCTGCAGGCTCCAAAGCAGCCCCGTCCCACTTGTAGAAAAGGCATTCTTAGCTGGTCACGGAGGACTTTAGGAGATCCATACCTTCCCCCCAGCCCCCATAGGACTACTTTTTCTTTTTTCTGAGAAGAGTGGCTATAAATTTTATCAGATGCTCAAAGTGATCCTGGACATAATTAAGGTTAAGAACAATTGTCTAAGAAAACATTGCTTTTATCTCTGGATTAAGCAGAACAGTGGGGTGCTGTACTTACATCTGATGCTTAATGTCTCAAGCAGAGCTGTTTCCCAGTAAATGGCCCAGCACCCACCCGTGCATTCACAGCAGCATGGTGGGTGGGAGCTGTCCACTGCATTCCTCAAACTACTCTCATCCAAGCCCTAGGTGTGTGTGCGGGGGGTGGCGGGGGCAGGGGCTGGGCAGGGGTGGTACTTCTTTTCTGTTTCAACTGAAGTTTAAAACACACTTGTCACTTGTCAGCCAGGCACAGGGGCTCATGCCCGTAATCCCAGCACTTTGGGAGGCCAAGGTGGGCGGATCACTTGAGGTCAGGAGTTCAAGACCAGCCTCGCCAACAAGGGGAAATCCCTTATCTAACTAAAAATACAAAAAATTAGCCAGGCGTGGTGGTGGGCACCTGGAATCCCAGCTACTGGGGAGGCCGAGGCAGGAGAATCGCTTGAACCCGGGAGGCAGAGGTTGCAGTGAGCTGAGATCGCACCACTGCACTCCAGCCTTGGAGACAGAGTGAGACTCTCTCTCAAAAAAAACAAAAAAAAAGACGCCTGTCAGTGTCATCTGAGGAGATGGACAGGGGAGGTCATCCCTAGGGGGCAGGTGTCCAGCAGCAAGCAACCAGCCTACAAGGTGCCCCTGAACTGGAAGGCCACCTTCTGACCCAGGAACTGTAAATGGTGCTTAAATAGGGCTGCAGTTATTACTTTTTAAATGTAAAAAGTATTATTTTATTATTGATGATTTCTGCATGTATCCTTCTATTTTTTGACAAACATTTATTGCATGCTAAATGGGTGTCAGGAACTATTCTAAGGGTTTTGTGCAGCTGTGAGTACGGCAAAGTCCTTGCACCGTGGGAGGTCACATCTTGCAGAGGAGATAATAGAAAACAAATAAACCGATGCATCTCTACTATTTCAGATAATGATATGATAATGAATTCTTTTGAGGAAAAAAAAAAAAGCAAGCTCGGTGGCTAGAGACTACACAGGGTTATTTAACTAGGGTTGTCCAGAGAGATCACTACAAAGAGGGGACTTAGGTGAGGAAAGGGAGTGAGCCACAGGAACATCAGGGGATGATCTGTCCCAACCAGCAGTGTAGACACAAAAGGAAAAATTCCTAAGGCCAGAGGAAGCCAGATACTGTGTGTTTTTGTTTGTTTTTTTTGTGTGTGAGTGTTTTTGTTTGAGTTTTGTTTGTTTGTTGTTTGTGAGAGGGAGTCTCGCTCTGTCGCCAGGCTGGAGTGCAGTGGCGCAATCTCGGCTCACTGCAAGCTTCGCCTCCCAGGTTCAAGCAATTTTCCTGCCTCAGCTTCCCAAGTAGCTGGGACTACAGGCACGCACCACCACACCCAGCTAATTTTCGTATTTTTCGTAGAGATGGGGTTTCACCACGTTGGCCAGTATCGTCTCGAGGTCCTGACCTGGTGATCCGCCCGCCTCAGCCTCCCAAAGTACTGGGATTACAGGCGTGAGCGATCACGCCCGGCGTTTGTTTGATTTTTTGAATGAGCAGTAGTGTAGACCTTGTGGGTCTAAAGGAACACCTCTGCTTCCTCTACCTCTATACTTCTCCTAGCCAATCACTGCTACTCCCAGGTTCTCAATTATCATCTATGTGCTGAGGATTCCCTAAGTCTGTGTATTCCGCCAAACTCTTTTCTGAGTTTGATTGATATTGCCTAAAATGTATATGGATGTCATCAGAGACCTGAAACTCCACACATTCAAAACAGAACTCATCATTTCCTCCTGAAAACCTGTTCTTTCCCCTGTGTCCCCAGGCCAGTGAACAGCAGCAAAGCCAATCCATCAGACTAGGTCAGAAAATGGAGCATCGTCCTGGAGCAGACGTATTCTTCACTCTTGGACCCTGTATGTCAAGATTCTACTGACTGAATATTTCTCAAGTTGGTCCTCCTGTCTCTGTCTCTATGACCTTAACCTAGGTTTGGGCCATCTTTATGTCTAGGTACCCTAAATTTCCTGAAATAGACTCCCACCCAGTCTCCATGCCTCCTGTCTAATTTACTTTTCTCCAATGCATTCTTTATATTGCAACCAGAATGGACCATTCCAAAATGCATGTTTGTATCTGTCATCTCCCAGTTTAAGATCTTTCCACCCCTCCCATTAGCTTCCAGATAAAGAATAAATCCATTCACAAAGTGTCCAAGGGCCTGCACACCCAGCCTCTACTCACCTCTCCAGCCTTTTAGCTTCCCACCCGTCTCAAGTTCTTCACCCACACTCTCTCTGAGCCCACACATCCTACTGCCTGCAATACTCTCTCAACCCCTGCTCTCCACCCTGGCTTTCTTCTATGTGAAACAGCTCCCCCGACTCCTTATCCCACGTTTATCTATGTAACTCCTACTTTCCATTCATGTCTCATATTCGATACCTCTTCCTCCAGGAAGCCCCTCGTGGCATTCCCAAGTGGGGTTAGGTGTCCTTCTCTGCTCTCAGGTCTTATCTCTATCATAGCTTTGCCACTGTATATTATAACTGCTTCTCTACTTGTTTGTCTTCTTTAAAAGTTATAAACTTCTTAAGCATATAAACATTATCTTCTTTATCTTGGCCCCCTTCAAGCTTCTATAACAGAGGATGGGGCATAATAGGCACTTTGGAAATAAAATTTGTGTTGACTGCCTTCATTTCACAATTGGGAAAAGAAGTCCAGGGAGGTTAAGTTCCTGCTTAAAGAACACAGCTAATTCATATCAGAGTTAACCCTAGAGTACCTGTATTCAAGTTTTGATCCAATTTTCTTTCAGATACCAGACTCCACATAAAAGATAAAAACTAGTTCTTAATCTCATAAGTACAGAGTCTAGGAGGGACTCAAGATCTAGACAAGAAAGCTACAGACTGCGAAGGTCAAGCCACAGGGTTGCACTGAGTGTTGGAGAGGAACACAGGGACCTGCAGGGCCCATCAGGAAAGTGAGCCTAGCCCTGGAGACATGGAAGAGGGCGTGCCTGGGTGGGAGAACAGAGTGAGCCATGCTCAGACAGACAGACGGGTGGATAAGGGCCTTATCTGCCATCCTAGCAAGAGAACTTCCACCACAGGAACTTCCTGTCGAAAGAGCTGCACCAGGAAGACACTCCCACAAAGGAAGCCTACACCACTCTGCCTCTAGATTACCCATATGCAAAGAGTTCATCCCACCACTACCTCCCTCCAGCTACCTGGGATGACACTCACCTCTTCTCTTCACTCTCCTTGCCCATCTTCCCCACAATAACTGAAAACTAAAGACTGTAAGTTACAGTTATTCTAAGTAACTGAAGACTTAGAGAATATGACGTCACTTCAACGTCTGCTAAATATAATGAAATTAAAGAAAAAACTCCAGAAGAGAAAGAAAAATAGGCCAGGCGTGGTGGATCATGCCTGTAATCCCAGCAATTTGGGGGACCGAGGCGGGTGGATCACTTGAGGTCAAGAGTTCGAGACCAGCCTGACCAACGTGGTGAAACTCTGTCTCTACTAAAAATCAAAATTAGCTGGGCATGGTGGCACATGCCTGTAATCCCAGCTACTTGGGAGGCTGAGGCAGGAGAATTGCTTCAACCCAGGAAGTGGAGGTTGCAGTGAGCCGAGATCGTGCCATTGCACTCCCAGCCTGGGCAACAAGAGCGAAACTCTCTCTCAAAAAAAAAAGAAAGAAAGAAAGAAAGACAAGAAAAGAAAAATATTTCCTATATCACAAAGCCCAACAACAAAAGCTATATCATCAATTAAAATATAGGGCAAGACTTTAAAGAATGGGGTGGAAAGAATATGTCTAAAGTGACAAAGAAAGTGAACAGCAGAACTCAACCAGGCCCACACCCTCCAGTGTCTAGCTGGAGACCCCTCTAACAATAAATCTATAGTTTTCCGTGTCCCAAGAAATGTTTCATAAGAAATTTGATCTTGGTAGTCTTGCTATCCAATTGCCTAGTAATGCCTGGAATATTGCAGCTATGTAAGAAATAGTCACTTAATTCTAACCCACAATTTGGAACATGTCATTGTTTCTCCCTCAATCGTTTCCTCATTTTCTAATTCCCAGTCAATGCTGGGACCAGCATCTACTCTGGCGCCAAGGCAATCCTCCGTTCACTCATTCATTCATTCATTCATTCAGCAAACATTTACTGAGTGCATATTATATGAGAGGATTTGTTCTACCAGTGGGAGTTCAACAGTGAACTATGTAATATATTGATAAGTACTATAAAGAAAGAAACATCAAAATAAGAGACTGTCATTGTAGAAGTAGGTGGTAAGGGTGGGCTAATGATATGCTAAGGTGACATTTGAGTTGCAGCCAGAATAAAGTAGGGACACCCAGTGATTACCAGGGAGAAGAATGTCCCAGGAGGAGGGAGTAGCATGTGCTGCTGAAGATCAGCCAGGAGGCCAGGGTGGGTAGAGGTGAGTGGCTGTGGAGGAGACCAGGTCACAAGGTGGTGAGCCGGGTTGGAACAGGGGCTGAACGTCGTGTAGGTTGCAGGTCATGGGAAATGCTTCAGATTTTACTCTGAGTTAGAAAACCACAAAAGGGCTTTGAGCAAAGAGTTTAATCTGATTTTAGTTTTATAAAGATCTCTCTGGCTGCCTTGTGCACAGTAGACACTGGGAAGCAGAATAGAGGCAGGGACGTCAATTCAGAGCCTGGTTTATTAGTCCTTGCCTTCTTCTCTCACGGTGGGAGGATGGAAAGAAAGCCTCAGTATCAACCATGACCCCTCCTTCCTCTTGACCTATCAATGGTCAAAGGTCCCTAGAATGTCTCACTGATATTTTTGTGAGATAGGAAGCAATCTGTTCATTTCTCTGATACCTTCCTTCTGTTCCTCTCTACTATTCCTTCTCACACTATTTCTTCTCTGTCCTTCTCTTTTTCCCACCTCTCATTACCTGAAGTCAAGCATCTCTGCAGAGCCTCCTAAGAGGCCATAAAATCTTTGTTGGATCTCGCTAACCTGGCCTCTATCGCAGCTGGGGAGAACATCCTGCCCAGGTCTAGACCTTTCTGTGACTTCCTATGGCCTTCTGTTAGAGGAAAAGACTGGCTTGCAAAACTCTCAAACGTGTAACCCTACCATCTCCCAAGCCTCAACGGACACCACCTCACCCCTTGGCCTCTTGTTCCAGCCCTGCGGTTCCTTTCTCTTCCTTGCTACTTCTTGTCTCCAAGTCTCTGCATGTTGCTCTCCCTTTCTGATTGCCCTTCCCTCAGGTCTGCATGTGGAGATTCCTTCAGACTCAGCTTAGACTCTCTCTCCTTTAAGAAGGCATCCTTGACAGCCACCACCTAGGAAATATGTCGGAGGCTCCTCTTTGTTCCCGCAGACCCCCGGCATTGCCTGGTTTGTTCTTGCCAATTTCCATGCCTGATCCCCCAACTACATATTAAGCTCTTGAAAGGCAAGGACCTTGTGTTGTCTACAGTTGATTCTCAGAGTCTGGCATGATGAGTGACGCAGGGCAGGCTACTTATGCAAATGCCCTGTACCAGGCACATCACAGTACCACTCCATCCACACCGGAGGTGGAGGGAGGGCCACAGATCCCAGGCTCACAGTGCCACTTTCCTTTGTGATGCTAAAATCTCCCTCACGAGTCACTCCTGAGATGGGTGTGCAGCCACCTAGAAATTATTCATGTTTGAGCAGAAACATTTGACATTTCTGAGCACCCAGTGTCTGGGTAGCTCAGCAGATATTAGCAATGTCCGTGAATCTCTGCCAGCTCTCTCAGGTAGATCAGACTTTACACACACAATTTATTGCATTTGGAATTAAGGAGATCTTCCAGACTGGACTGAGCAGCAGAACCTCCTGCCTAGAGTAGGATAAGAATTGGACTGGGACAAGGAGTATTGAACAACTCCCTAAGTCCCTGGGTCATCTTGAGCACTTTAACTTTCTTTCTTTATCTCTTTTTTTTTTTTTTTGAGTTGGAGTCTTACTCTGTTGCCCAGGCTGTAGTGCAGTGGTGCAATCTTGGCTCAAGAGACAGAGTCTTGCTGTTGTCGGCCACGCTGGAGTGCAATGGCACGATCTTGGCTCACCACAACCTCCGCCTCCTGGGTTCAAACAATTCTCTTGCCTCAGCCTCCCAAGTAGCTGGGATTACAGGCATGTGCCACCACACTCAGCTAATTTTTGTATTTTTTAGTAGAGACAGGGTTTCATCATATTGGACAGGCTGGTCTTGAACTCCTGACCTTGTGATCCACCCGCCTCAGCCTCCCGAAGTGCTGGGATTACAAGCATGAGCCACCGCCCCCAGACTTGACTTTCTAAACTAAGGAAAATGCAAAAATAAGAAAAATTTGGTGGTAGGGCTATGGGTATATAATGCATTGAAATGTAGAGTTTTGGGTAAGCTGTGAGTCCCAACAATAACAACCACCACAAAATGGCCTGAGGGCTATAGATGTAAACTTTGTAAGGGGAAACACAGATTAGTGTATACGAGCATTGAAATAGAGCTAGAGAAGGCCATTGACATCGCCCAGGTTTTTCACAGAAGAAAACACTGAGTCAAGAAAGGTAAGGTGACCAGATCAATAGTTCTGCAAATAGTATCAGATCTGGAGTGAGGACCCGGTCCCTGAATCTAAATCTTTAGGTCATTCTGCTCCCTCCTGGTGTCTCCCATGTCTAACCAAAGGAGGTTCTTGGTGGTTGGGACCATGACCATCTTCTTAGTTCTTCTTCTCTTGTAGAACTGTAGGTGAAATAGAGGGAGGAGACTCATTTGGGGCATTTCAGAAAATTCTGGAACCCTCTATTATTGGCAATTACATCTATCATTTGCAAATTACAGATATTACATATGGAGTGCCTGGCATGGCATTTTTCTTTCTGTGCATTTCCCTATCTATCCTGAAAGGTGGCTATCATTACAATGCTATGCAGATAAGGCAGATGGCTGGGGGAGCAAAATGATTTACTGAAGGTCACACAGAGCTAGTAAGTGAAGGAGCCAGCATTTGAAGCCCATGTGATGCTGTGAAATTAGACAAGGATTTTCTCATTTTCTAGGACGAAAATTAAGGAAAAGAACAAATTTACTTAGAGTATTAATATTTTACAGTTAATGAACTACTTTTATGGCACAGCTATTAATTCGCTCCAAAACTCGACATCCCTGTGAGATGGGTATTCACATCCACACTTTATGAATGAGGAAACTGAGGCACAAGACAATCAAGTGCACTAGTTCCAGGTACCCTGAGAACTGAGATTAAATCTAGGCTATCTTAATCCAATGCTTGTGCTTTTTTACTATACTGGAGATGAAATCCCAGTGCTTGTGCTTTTTTACTATGCTGGAGCTGAAATCAAGGAAAGAAATTGAAGCGAGAGAAAGATATTTCAAGTTTAAAATATTCCATCAGATGTTTTCAGCAAATGTTACATGAAGGCCATTCAACACCAGATTTCAGTTATCCTAAAGTGCCCACTTGAAAAAAAATGAGCATTTTAAAGCAAAATATGTGCTTCTGTTCTCCTTCACTTTGCCTCAGTGGGTTGACCCTAAATAATGCACAACAAGCCATGGAGCATCCTTCAGGCTTGCCACACAGACCGAGATGGCGAAAGCAGCCAGGAATGGCCTTTCTGCAGCCTACGTCTGCACAGGTGGTCATGTTAGAAGTAAGACTCATTCACTCATTCAACAACCATTCATCATGGCCATGGCTGCACCAGGTGCTGCAGCCACAACCAAAGTCAGATAGGGAGAGGCACCTATCATTGGGAAGCATCAAATCAACAGAAAGGACAGGTATGTGTGCAAGCGATGACACAGCACAGTCCATCACAAAGGAGGTCCAGAGTGTTGTGGGAGCACATGAGAGAATCTGGGAAAGCTTTCTATAGGAAGGGGCATTTGAATTGGGTTGTTAAAGGAAGAAAGAAGTGAGAAATTGTTATTCTAGGCAGGGACACCACCATGAGCAAAATCAGGGGCATAAAAGAGCAGAGAATAGTATAAGACAGTCTTGGTTCCTTCCAGAAATTATAATTCCTTCAGCAATAAAATCAACCTGTCAGCATTCAGTCTATTTCAGTCAAATTGAGCAAATATTTGGTAAACACCTGACATTACAGAGCAGAGTTGGATGAAAGTAATCCTGCCCACGAGAAACCCACAACCCGAGGTGAACAGTTAAATGAGTCCCTACTCTGTCTAAATCTCTGTTTACACTGTGAAAAAAAAAAAAAAAAAAAACTTAATACACCCCTGTTGTGAGCAGGCCTCACTGTTTCAAACTAGACGAGTGCTGCATTTGATGGCAAAGCACTTGACCTTCAGCACTTGTAGGCAAGGTGGATGGCATGCAGCATTTTCCCCTGAGAAGCCCTCTTTATGTTGCCCTGAGTGAATCTTGGACCAGACTACAGTGTTTCCACTGTGAGTCACTGACTAATATTTCCACTCTCTTTTCATAGTTGATGGATGTTTAATGATTTGCCAATCTGAGGAAGAGAGATTCTTTAGAAAACAATAATCCCTTTTACTTGCACAAGACATTAGGTTTTAAAAAGCCCTTCCCAAACATCCTCTCCACATCCCATTGGATTGTGATTGAGCCTGGTAAACTGCAAGACTTGTTAGTTAGTATCCCCATTCTCCAGATGAGAGAAAGAAGCCTCAGTGAGGTGGAACAACTCAAGGTCACACAGCAGGTGCATGAGGAAATCAGAGTTCAAATCCATGTTTTCTGACCCTCCAATCTGGTCCACTTTCCTCTACACCTAACCATCTGCCTAAGCTCTGATAATATCATACGTATTATGACATAAATCTCCAGATGAGAGGTTGGCCAAATCACATCCCCTTGGGTAACATAACCACACCATAAATTAAAAGCCCAATTAAAGAACATAGCCTTTTAACTGGGACTTAGACTGTCCCCCGAGGCCACGATATAAAGGAAGAGCCCTTTCAAAGTCAATGGCTGCCTATCCTGGATATTACTCAGAGACCTACTTACCTACATGCACGAACTTTCAGACCCTAATTATTCACATGCTATCTTCCTTCTTCCGGGGCCCTGGTCCCAGCTGATCTGAGTTTGTAATCACTCCCCAAGCTCTGGCCCCCTCTCCAGCCTGCAGATGTAGTTAACAGTCCATCACACTGTATGGACAGCCCAGGTGCCTCTCGGCTTTGACACATCACTTAACATCAAGAGCATCATAACCTGATGGAAAACAATGCCCCCTGGTTCAAATGGACAACTGAAGCGGTGTCTCCAGCTGTCTGAAAGCGAGATAGTTTGCCAGTGGCCAAGGAGCAAGGATTGTCACTATGAGCGATGTGGTTCTTGTTTTGCTGGCAAAGTGGGGTGGGGAGCTAGAAATGAGGTGGGGAGAAGGGGAGGGCATAGTCTTGACTGCTAGCTCAAAATTTTATTTCTATTCCCATCCTATCCCTAATAGTCAACGGCAATAACATGATACTCCTGTGTCCCAAAATAATAACAGTTACTACTTGCCTTGTCTAAACATCCCCTCCAGTGACTGGGCTTGAAGCTGGCTCTACAGATCAAGAGCTGGTCCCTTTCCATGTCATAGCTGAGCTGCAGTGTCCCCGCACACCCCTGTCCCCAGCCAAGCCACAGGAAGAACGGGTCTGTGCATTCGCCTGGATCACAGGGAATCTCTGCCACTGTCCCCTCCACCCCAGTGCGGTCTCCTCCTGAGCCTGGCCCCCGGGTTCCCTGGCTCCAAGGACCCCAATGGCCAAGGTCTGCATGCGCCCTCTCAGCCTCCATCTGGGACTCCTGGGGGGAACCCCTCATTAACCCAGCCTCTCCGCTCCTTTCACAGCCCTGGCCCTTCTTATCCCCTCAAGACCTGTCCAGATGTGCAGCAAACCTGGAGGGCAGAGAGACTGGGGAAAATCGAGGGAGATAAACCACATTTTGCGGCGGAATCGCTGTTCCGTGACAGAAAGCCATCCAACTGGCAACCACGCTTGCAGAAGCGTCACTACCACCGACGAGAGAGTTTTGCAGCTGCCGACCCCGAAGCGCTCTCACCTACCTGTCTCCACTGCAGGGCTCCCCTCTCTCTCCCCCGGGGGCCGCGCTCCTGGGTCCCTCTCTCTCCTCTTTCGCCGTCTCTGGCCGCCAACACTTGCCGCGGCGGCGGCGGCGGGCGGACTGGGGAGTCCGCAGCACCTGCGAGCTGGTGTTGGGTCCCCGCGGCGAGGCTGCCTGGAGGAGGAGCGAGCGGATGCTGCCCTCGCCCGCCGCCGCCGGTGCTGATGCGGTTGCTATGGTTATGGAACCCCGCAACTGCCCCCCTCTCCGTGCAACAGCTGCCCGGCCGCGGCCTCCGGGCAGCCCCAGCGAGCGGGCGCCAGGACGCGAGGCTGTCAGCGCGGTCGGAGGAACGCAGCCGCCAGCGCCGCAAGAAAGCAAGGACCGAGCGGCTGCGCCCGCGCCGCTGGGCTGGCGCCTCCCGGGCTGCGCTCACCTCTGGCGCCCTCACTCCTCTCCTTCCTCCGCCGGGACGCGGCCAGACCTCCGCGCCGCGCCGCGCGCCCTCGCGGCCGGGAGAGCCCGCCCTGCTGCTCCCGCTGGCTCCGCTCCGCAGCCGCTGCGCACCGCGGGGGTAGACGCTGCGCGACTGGCTGGCGGCGCGGCTCACGCGCTCCCACCTCGGTCCCTCTCCGCCGCGAGGCCCTGATGGGAGCCCGGGGCGGGCCGCCCGGCGGCCAAACCCCGCCCGCTCGGCCGCCCGGGTGCCCAGGGCGCAGGCTGCGGCCCCGCGTGCGGCCCTCCCAGCCTGACCGGCGCGAGCATGCTCAGTCCCCGCGGCGGGGCTGCCCTCTCGAGCCAAGACCCCAGGCCTCGGGCAGGAAAAGGGTCCCTGCAGATCCCCGGGGGCGGGGCGCGGCGGAGAACTGGCCGGGAGGGGACTGTTGAACTTGGAAGAGAAGCCCAGGCAACAAGTAGATGCCTGAGAAAGGGTAAAAGCGCTGAGCAACCCATACCTCCAATGCGAAGTCAGCAGTGGCCTTCAACCAGCCAGCCGGCCCGTCATCCGATGGGCGCTTCACTTCATGCTGAACGTGGGGGTTCACAGACGTGTGAGATTCTGTCCACGGAGGAGGGAGAGGAAGATTGGGGAGGGTTAAGCCAGCTCCCGTCTACTGAGCATTCTTAAGGGGCATTGGGAACTCTAATTATCACCACCACTGTGCTGGCAAGTTCTCGTGGCATGCCTGTGACAGATGACAAAACAGCCTTAGAGAAGGAGCCAAGACTGGGACTCGGAAGCCCGGTGACCCGTCCACTAGACTCGGCTGCACTAACTCCACCCAGGAGGAGGCAGGGAATGGAACCAGGCATTAGAGGATGACTGTGTCCCCCATTAGACTGGGCTGCACTAACTCACACCCCAGGAGGAAGCAGGGAATGGAACCAGGCAATTGCAGTTGGCAGGAGGAGTCTCTAACCCAGTCAGGCTGGGGGCAGGGGCAAGTAATTGGGGAAAGATACCTGAAAAAAAGGCATAAGAACAAATGAGTGGGGCGGTGAAGGGTGGAGAAGACTGCTCTTTCCAGGACAAGAGGAGCAGGGTACAGAGGCCTGAAGGCAGGACAGAACAGCAGGAACCTAGCAGCAGCAGGCAAGGAGAGGTGAGGCAGGCGAGTGGTGAGGTTTACAGGGCAGCCGCTGCACACCAAAGGCCTTGCGATCCAAGTGAAGGGGTTGGAATTTGACAATGTGACCCTTAGGATGGGAGGGGAATGGGGAAGGTGGTGGGGAGGAGGGCAGTGAAGCAGTTTAAGCAGGAGAAAGGCTGGGTGGGAATGAAGGGAAGGTCACCTTAGTTGAAGTGTGTGTGGTGCTGGCTAGGGTGGGGATTAAGGCTGCAGAAAGGGGTGTCCTAAGGAGGCTGTTGACATAGTGGGCCTGGGCAGATGGAGGCTCTGAGCTATCTACCCTGCTTGTCCTCCCCACAGCACCCAGCAAGCCCAGGGCAATGCATACCCTCAGTAAATGTTTGGTGAATGGCAAATAAATATGAATTTCTCAATAGAGAAAATGGGTGCTTTTCTTTTACAGTATTTGTCTCTTAAATGTGTTCATAACCATGTGGCATTTATTTTGCTATTGACATTGCATTTTTATGCAACCTTATTTTTGAAAGTCAATGCAAGCACTCATTATTTTCCTCTGCATTTTCTAGTCCCCAGCAGTAGAGATATGCCAGGAGCATAGGATTTACTTGTATTGGATGTATTGTCTGGATAAAACAGCTCCATGATGTATTAAGTGAAAAAGCAAAGTGCAGAATAGATAAAATAAGATAATATTAAAATAAGACAACTGTTGTGAAACAAGGAGACAGATACACATATTTGTATTGCTTGCATTGGCATAAAAATATGCTAGAAGGCTATGTAAGAAACTTGGAGAAGTAGCTATTAGCTATGAGGGTGAAGATGGGTGGAAGAACTAGGTTGACGAGGTTAGAGTGAGAGTGAGAATTTTGACATACACTATTTTTTTGTTTCTTGAGACAGGGTCTTACTTTGTTACCCAGGCTAGAGTGCAGTGGCACAATCTTAACTCACTGCAGCCTTTAACTCCTGGGCACAAGCAATCTTCCCACCTCAGCCCCTCCAAGTAGGTAGGACTACCATGCCTGGGTAATGTTTTTATTTTTTATAGACCTACCACCATGCCTGGGTAATGTTTTTTATCTTTTGTAGACCTACCACCATGCCTAGGTAAGGATTTTATTTTTTGTAGACCTACCACCATGCCTGGGTAAGGTTTTTATTTTTTGTAGAGATGGGGTCTGGCTATGTTGCCCAGGCTAGTCTCAAACTCCTGGGCTCAAATGATCCTCCTGCCTCAGCCTTGCTGGGATTATAGGTGGGAGCCACTGCACTTGACCTCAACATACACTTTTATAAAACATTTTGATGTTTAGGCCAAAAAGAAATTGCACATATATATAAGTGTGTATGTGCATGTATATAAACACACACATATGTATATGTGTGTATATGTGTGTGTATATACATATACGCATAATCTGTATATATAATCTGTGACTAGAATCTCAGTGAATTTTGAAATAACCTCAAAGGCAACATGCAACATGTGCCAGTGAGACCCTATGTCCCAAGAGATGGCCCCAATCCTTGTTCCCCATGTGGTAAAATAGTATTATGAATTATGACTGCAAGGTCTTCTTCAAACTGTGCTCATGGACTGCCCAGCATGACATTAATCAATCAGCTGCAGTGATGCACTGTTGGCCCCAAGATCCCCTTACCCACTGTCCTCTTAATGAATGGGCCTCGTGCAAGGTAAGGCCCTGAACAGCTGGGGGCTGGGGGAGGTCTGGAAGGGAAAGCCTCTACCACTGCCCAGGTTGGGCCTTGGTGGAACTGACTCAAAAGCAGCAATAGCCCTCCACTGTTATCTCCCACCAAGAAAATGTCCCACTGCCCATCAAATCACAGAAGCCAGAAACCTACCATCGTCCTAGGCTTCCTAACCTCTCCCTCTCTCCCGTTCTCTCGACTCTTCTCATCTCCCTCAACTGAATTAATTGCCAATGTCTGCCAATTCCACCATGTAAATAGCTCTCAGAGTCATCTATGACAGGGGCTCCCTGAGAGATTTTTAAAAATCTTCTTCAAAAAGCGGTCATGAGTGATGACATGTCTTTCAAGAGAAATGGTGTTTTGGGATGAGCAGTTACAGATAGGACAGATGGACACTGGTTCTGAGACGGATACAAGCCAAATCCAGGCCCTGGTTCTGCTGCAGGTGGAAGGTGAGCCCACTTGAAAGAATTGAGTGTTGAGAGGTACAGTCTGGGGAGCTCCCCTGAGATGCTTTGGCTGAGTGGGTTTCAAGGGTGTGGTGTGAGGTTGTCCTCCCTGATAGGGACCACAGGGGCTTGAGCCCCTTCAGGGTGAGCAAGGGATCACAGCCAAGTGGGCCAGCATTTCTTCCTGCAGAAGGCAGGTTTTCAATGGTGACATCCTGTGGCAGCAAGAAGCAACTGTCCTAAAATGCTAATCAGACTCCACAGCTCTACATATCGGAGAGAAAGTCCGAGCAGCTTCCCTGGGGACTGGACTGTGTGCAAACCCCAGCAGATTGAGGACAATTCGGGAAGAACAGACCCCAAGAGGGAGCAACTTCACTTCCCGCTAATAGAAGGACACAGAGGAAACAATTTGCCAGGCCTGGAACCCTGGCTTCGCTGCTGTCTTCCTGTTGTCCTTAAAGATGCAGTGTGACCTAATTGCATCTCAGTTCCCATTTCTCTAAAACAAGGATAATAATAAAATGGACCTCATAGCTTTTTTGTGAAGATTAAATGGATGAACACATATGGATGCAAATGGATTGAAACTTAGAACCCTGCCTCAGACCAAGGAAGGGCTATATAGGCGTGAGCTGTTATTATGATCTTTTTCAATACTGAGATGAGTTGAAGAAATAGAAGAGGTGTCTGGGTGCCATGTTTATTAGTTATACTTTCTTATCTAGCCACACCTTGACCCAGGACCATCCTGCTTCTTATCTGAAATAATTTCTTATCTGATCTCTCCAAATCTTGTGTTGTCCCCTTTAATACTCTTCTGTATACATCCTGTGGACCTTTTAAAAATGCAACTTTGATCCCATCCTCTTCCTCTTAAGATCCTTCAGGAGTGACTCTGGACTTCCAGAATAAGTTGCATGCCCCAGAGTCTGGCCTTCAGGGGTAGCTAAGGTCTGATTCCTGCTCTATTTGGTCCAGCAACACCTAAGTGTTTGTACTTCACAGAAAGCCTCACAATGTCTAGAACATCCATGAATTCTTACTCATCCTTCAAACCTCTGTCTCCTTATTACTTCCTTCCTGAAAGCTTCTCAGACCTACCTTAGAGTTAATCCCTTCTTCCATGGAGCTGCCTCTGAACCTCACACATAGTCAGAGCCTGTAATATAATTATTTAATATAAAAATAGATTTCCCACACTAGACAGAGAAGTTTTTGAATTAAGTTATTTTAAAAGGGGCCTGTGTCTTTTTATCTTTCTTTACTCAAACTATAGCACAGTGTTTGGAATATACAGAGGATGTTCTCAGTACATGTCAAAAATGTTACTTGAGGCCGGGCGTGGTGTCTCACGCCTGTAATCCCAACACTTTGGAAGGCTGAGGTGGGTGGATCATCTGAGGTCAGGAGTTCGGGACCAGCCTGGCCAACATGGTAAAACCCTGTCTCAACTAAAAATGCAAAAATATATATATATATCTGGGCATGGCAGTGCACGTCTATAATCCCAGCTTCTCGGGGGGCTGAGGCAGGAGAATCACTTGAACCCAGGAGGTGGAGGTTGCAGTGAACGGAGATTGCACCATTGCACTCCAGCCTGGACAACAAGGTGATACTCTGTCTCAAAAAAAAAAAAAAAAAGTATTTGAATAGATTTGAGGTTTATTTTCTTCTCATGTGATATGGTTTGGCTATGTCCCCAAATCTTATCTTGAACTGTAGCTCCTATAATTCCCACATGTTGTGGGAGAGACCCAGTGGGAGATAATTAAATCATGGGGGCGGTTTTACCCCATATCATTCTCATGATAGTGAATAAGTCTCACGAGATCTAACGGATTTATAAGGGGTTACCCCTTTCACTTGAGTCTCATTCTCTCTGGCCTGCTGCCATGTAAGACATGCCTTTCATCTTCCACCATGAATGTGAGGCCTCCCCAGCTATGTGGAACTGTGAGTCCGTTAAACCTTTTTCTTTATAAATTACCCAGTCTTGCATATGTCTTTATCAGCAATGTGAAATGGCCTAATACATCATGTATTTGACTTGTGGCAGCCAACCAAAAATCAAAAGTTTGTTTTAAACATCAATGTAGTTATGATAGCCATTCAATTATTGCGTTTAATTTTATTAACTGATGAAATGAGGGATTGGTTCACCTAAGAACCAGCTTGATGGGCACAGGAGGGTGAGAAGGGAAATTAAGAGAAGGCTGACTTCGTTATGCTTCCGGGCAGGTCTTCAATGAAAATACTTCGTCAGCAGTTCAGCCCAGAGGTATCCCCATGTTTATCACTTCTTTCCATCAGTGCTTTATTTGGGGGCACATATAACGGTGACCACAGCCAAACTCTCAGGCAGCAGTGTTCTTACCAGGAACCAGACACTATTCTAAACAGTTTGTGTGGAACTCATTTCATCCTTCATAGGGTCAACAAGCCTGTTATGAGGAAACACAGGCAAAGGTGTGGAACTTGACAAAATTTACCAAGCCAGGATTTGAACAGCCAGTCCCTGTTTACTCCCACTAAGCATCACCACCTACATCCTCTGTTCGAGCTTGGCTTCCATTTCCTGTGTGGTTTACATTTATAAGTTATACAGGTGTCTTACTATCGTTATCTAACACAGTGTTTCTCAACCTCAGCATTACTGACAGTTGAGACCCAGTGATTCTTTTCCAGAGGGGGCTTCCCCATGCATTGCAGGATGTTGAAAAACTCCCTGACCTCTGCCCAACAGTAGCACCTTCCCTCACCCTAAATTGCAATGAACAAAATGGTATCTAGACATTGGCAATGTCTCTGGGGAGCAAAATTGAGAACCACTAATCTGAAAAATAGACTTAGGGCATTATCATTTACTGTAAAAGATAATGAATATAAAACCAACTTAAATAAATTTACTGATATTTTCAAATAGGCCAGTATCAGCTGGGTGCCATGGGTCGCACCTGTTATCTAAGCAATTTAAGAGGCTGAGAAGAGAGGATCACTTGAAGTCAGGAGTTTGAGACCAGCCTGGGCAATATAGCAAGACCCTAGTTTCTACAAAAAACAAAAACAAATTAGCTAGGTATGATGGTGGCTACCTATAGTCCCAACGACTTGGAAGTCTTAGGAGAGAGGATCTCTTCAGCACAGGAGCTTGAGACTGCAATGAGCTGTGATTGAACCACCGCACTTCAGCCTGGGTGATACAGCAAGACCTCCCCCCAACCAGAAAAGGGGCCAATATTCATAGATATAATTGAATCAACACTGTTTTCGATTGTAGTTTGGGCTGGCAAAGGCTTTCCTGGCAGATGTGTTTGCTTGACTTTTTCTTTCTGTTCACTTATGTTTCCATTACATGTGCATTCTTTTCTTCTTTTTTTGTTTTTTTTTTAGACAGTCTTGCTCTTGTCGGCCAGGCTGGAGTGCAATGGCATGATCTCGGCTCACTGCAACCTCCGCCTTCCGGGTTCAAGCGATTCTCTTGCTTCAGCTTCCCAAGTAGCTGGGATTACAGGCGCCTGCCACCATTCCTGGCTAATTTTTGCATTTTTAGTAAAGACAGCATTTCACCATGTTGGCCAGGCTGGTCTTGAACTCCTGACCTCGTGATCCGCCCGCCTGGGCCTCCCAAAGTGCTGGGATTGCAGGCGTGAGCCACTGCACCCGGCCCATGTGCATTGTGCATTCTTTTTAAATCTGTGTGTGTGTGTGTGTGTTTTATTTCATTTGTTTGCAGGGGTCTTTTTAAACCATTTGTCCACTTTGCAGGGATTAGCTTAATTATAGCATTTTTATGATCTTTAATTTAATTAATTAGGCATGACGAACTCCATATCCCCATTGCACTGAAGGAGGTAAACCACTGCCAAGTTCTGCTCATGTGTGATTCTCAAAAGTAGGCATCCCTCAAGAGTGGGCAAGGCAGGTGCCCACCAAAATGCAGACAGAGTTATGGTGCTGCTGTCAATGTTTATGTGAAACATCCGTGAAACTAAACCATTTTCCTTTTTAAGACAAAGTTCAATATAAATGAACATCTTAACATATTCTGGCTGTGCACAAGATTTCCCATATTTTAGACAGCAGCACCATAAGTCTGTCTGCATTTTGGCGGGCACCTGCCTTGCCCACTCTTGAGGGATGCCTACTTTTGAGAATCCCACATGAGCAGAACTTGGCAGTGGTTTACCTCCTTCAGTGCAATGGGGATATGGAGTTGCTCATGCCTAATAATTAAATTAAAGAAAGCACATGGGCAGTAGAATCAAAGGGACCCAGTGGGACCCCAACTTTAGCCTCTCTACCTGTATGACCTTGTGCATGATATAAAATCTCCCTGAACTTCAGCTTCCTCCTCTGCTGCTTTACATGAGAATTAATCGTTATATGAAAAAGGTCTAACCTCTGGCATGTTCTCAGTAATGGCAGACACTCTAATTCAGCTGAACAACCACCTGCATTTGCCAGCCCTCCTTGTAGCCAGATGGGAACTGCGTGACTCCCCAATAGTCAGTGGTCAAATGAACAGACATGTTTGTGTGAGGAAATAGTGGGCATGACACACACACACACACACACACACACACACACACACACCCTCTCTTCTATCTCTGCAAATGAGAATGAAAAAAGAAATATACAACAACAGCAACAAAATAAAACAGCAAATTTCAAAATAGAGATAGGTCGGGCCCCTGAAGTTACCTCTGAGGCTCCTAGTGACAATCGCCTGACCCACATCGGGGCAAGAAGTTAACTCTCATTTCAATTTCACATCCCTGAGATGTCAGGGCTTACCTGCTTATGTAGCATACACTTGCCAATTCTGAGTAATCTAGGTAGAGAGTCACAGATTTCCAAACCAGTAGACAATCACCTTGAAAATGACACCAAGACTTCGCATGTCCATACCACAAGATTGGTGCTGTTATTATCCAGAGTTTTCACAGATAAGGAAACCGGCATAGCTGGCTAATAGCACTTCTCTAAGCTAGAAAGTGGCAGAGATGCAATTTGACCCTAGCAGTCTAGTTCCAGGATTTTCTCCTCGGGGAAGCCCCAGTAAAGGTTTGAGTAATGAATGAGTGATAGAATTGGGGGCACATTATGTTGTGTTTACTTATCACACTTAATCATGCCCATTTCTTTACCGCTAAGAGCTTGATTCATTACTGAAGAAAAAAGGTCAGTTGGTAAAAAATAAATCATTTGTGTCTTTGAGAACATCAGCAACTTTGAAGAAAAGGGGGTGAGGATGTCTATTGAGTTGATAGCCTAATGACATTAAAAGCAAATGTCCTTAGTAAATGGTCAAACAATGATATTATTTTTCAAGTCAATAAAGAAGATGTGTATATATTAAAGTTACAAATATATATGCCTTCTTTATTGAGTTGAAATGATGAATATATATGTACATATTCATCCTTTTAAGTTGGTGAATTATTAAATGGCTACAGTACTTTGGGAACAAATTCTTCCTTTTATAAAGGACACAGCCTTGGGAGTTGTCCAGGGCATTCTCTCTTCTCTTGATCAAAGTGTTTAAGTCTTCAATATCATTCCTGTCTGCAGAAACTCCAGGCCCTGTTCCAAGGCCTGCCCTTGGTGAATTATAAAGGGGGAGCAATTTGTCTTCAGCACAAAGTTGCTATGTGTGTTTGCTCTGAGACTTTTTCCCCCTCTGTGTAATAGAGTAGAATCCCCTTGCTGAGTGCACTGGGGGATTCAGTGGCACCACAGTGTGCAAGCTGGGGCTCAGCATGGGGTCTGGCACCTAATGGGCATCCAGTACATCTTCGGCCCATTCCTTTCAGGCTCCTACAGTCTCGTGTTGCTTCCTCGGCCACTAGCACCTTGTGGCTCACCTATAAAAGACTCAGTGACCAGGCAACAACCTCCTGAGAATTCCTGAGAATACTGTAGACAGGAAACCCTGAGCCTGGCTCTAGCACTGAGAACTGCTAGTAATCAGCTCAGTGACCTTGGAAAAATCGTGTGGATTCTCTCAGTTTCTCATCCATATAAGGGACAGTATTCATAAGAGAAGCACTAAGTTCCCTTCTAATTTTGACATTTAATGTGTCATCAGACATGCGTTCCATTCCATGCAAACATTTGTTGCCTTCGATGAAAAAAGTACAAGTTCAATAAGAAACTCAGCTCAAATATATTACTCTTATTCAATATCAATGCTGTCTCCCCTAATTGAATGTAATTAAACACATCTCCTATTGTTTTAAGGTATTCTTAAATAAACATTTTAAACTTAATTTCAAAATTAAAAATTTTTAATGAAATGAATCAGACAGATAAAATAGTTACATATATATGTAACTCTCTCTATATATATATGAGAGAGAGAGAGAGAGATAAACAGAGATGGCACATACATCTTCATTATAACAATATTAAAACTTAGTACACCCAATCTAGTCTCAGGACGAGATCATAGTCTGTACCTATGCAGTGTCCTGTGTGCCCTTTCCTGATCCCATTCCCATCTCTCTTCCCCTTCAGGTGACATTTCTCAATTTTGTGTTATTAAGTTCCATGTTTTACATTTTTCCATATGTATATATCACATAAAATGGTTGTTTAGTTATTTTAGTCAAAGGAAGTAAGTTATTTGTATTCTTCTGAGGCCTGTTAATTTTTTTTTCTGAATATGTTTTCTTTTGGTGCTAGACATGTTGATGTAGTAACTCTAAATTCACTCATTGCTATTGCTGAATAATATTCCATTATAAGAATAAACCAGAATTTATGAGATTCCACAGCTATATTCAGTTTCTTCTGAGTATGGAGGGTGTGTGTGTGTGAGTGTGTGTGTGTGTGAGTGTGCGTGTGAGTGTGTGTGTGTGTGAGTGTGTGTGTGTGAGAGTGTGTGTATGTGTCTGAGCATGCACATTTCCAATAAGGGTGCCAAGACTATTAATGTATTCACCTCTTGGTACACTTATGCCTGTTTTCTCTATGCATTTAAGAGGACAATTGCTGAATTATAGAGTACATACATGTTCCAATGTACGGGTAGTCCCACATTATTTTCTGAAAGGATTGTATCATTTTAAACTCGCATCAGCAGGGGGCACAAGTTCCCATGGCTACATGTCTTCCTAATACCTGATACGGTCAGACTGATTTTGCCAGTCTAATGAGCTGGAAATGGCCTTTTGTGCAGAAATGGTTTTTCTTTGCATGTTTCTGATTGTAAGTGATATTCAGGTCTCCTTTTGCGCTTACTGGCCATTCATGTTTCCTGTACTTTGAAATGCTTGCTGTTTTGCTGATGTTTATTACTGGGTCATTTATCTTTTTCTTATGAGTTTGTAGGAGTGTTTTATGTAGTCATAGTATTTTTTAGGTTTTATGTGTTCAAATACCTTCTCACGATGTGTGGTTCTTGTTTATCCACATTTCCGTGATGTCTTCAGATGAATAGAACTTTGTGTTAATATGTTGATCTTTATATTTTTCGTTATCTTTGCTTTTGTGTTGCTTTTTAAGAACACTTCCTTGTCATGAAAGCCATTAAGATCCTCCCCTATGTTATTTTTTAATTATAGGACTTTGATTTTTACTTTTTCTCTCCAATGACTCAGCACCATTCATTGTCCAGGCCATGCTCCCCTGAGTAACCGGCCACACCAACTCTATGACAGACGAGGTTTGCATACAAGGAGGGTCTGGCTCTGGGCTCTCTGTTTTGTTCCATTAGTGTAGTGGGTCTGGCTCTGGGCTCTTGATTTCGCTCCATTAGTGTAATTTGTTTCCCTTCTTATAAACAATATGTTACTGTTCATAATACTATAGTTTTGCAATGAATCTTGTTATTTCCTACTGTATTGCCACTCATCTGGTTCTTCTTCAGGAAGAATTTATTCAGGTATGTCAGTGATTCCTGACAACACACCACTGCAGGATTCTGGAAGCAATGGGACAAAAATGTGTTTTTCCTTTAAACTTTAGAATAAGCTTTGCTAAGTTTCATAACAACACTATTTAGGGTTCTTTTTTGAGATTTCTAATAATTACAGAGGGCAATTTGAGGGTTACTAACATATTTACAAAAATGAGTATACATTTATTTCAATCTTCTAATGCAATAAAAGTTTATAATTTTCTTCTTAAACCACTTGAAAACAGTGTATTCCATTTAGACCTAGGTGCCATGTTTTTTGTGGCTATTTTATTTTATGAGACAGGGTCTCACTCTGCACAGGCTGGAGGGCAGTGATGTGATCACAGCTCACTGCAGCCTCCATTTCCTGAAATCAGATGATTCTCCCACTTCAGCCTCCCAAGTAGCTGGGACTACGGGCATGTGCCACCACACCCAGCTAATTTGTTGTGTTTTTAGTAGAGATGGGGTTCCGCCATGTTGCGTAGGCTGGTCTCCAACTCCTGTACTCAAGCAGTCCGCCTGCCTCGGCCTCCCAAAGTACCGAGATTAAAGGTATGAGTCATCTTGCCCAGCCTATTTATTTATTTATTTGTTTATTTATTTATTTATTTATTTTTGAGATGGAGTCTCACTCTGTCACCAGGCCGGAGTGCAGCAGCATCATCTCGGCTCACGCAACCTCCCCCTCCCTGGTTCAAGCAATTCTCCTGCCTCAGCCTCCCGAGTAACTGGGATTACAGGCACGCACCACCATGCCCAGCTAATTTTTGTATTTTTAGTAGAGACAGGGTTTCACCATGTCGGCCAGGATGGCCTTGATCTCCTGACCTCGTGATCCACCCGCCTCAGCCTCCCAAAGTGCTGGGATTACAGGAGTGAGCCACTGCATCCGGCCCTGGCCTGGCTATTTTAAAGGTATTTTTTATCCATCAGTAGGTAGAAATGCAACTGACTGTAGCATTGGCTTTTACTGTCTACTCAGCTTGTTTAGGCTGCTATACAAAAATGTCATAAACTGGGTGGCTTATAAACAATAGAAATGTATGTCTTTTAGTTTCAGAGTCTGAGAAATTCACGATCAAGAGGTGAGCAGATTTGGTGTCTGGTGAGAGCCATCTTCTCACTGTAACCTCACATGGAGGAGGGAGGCAAGGCTGCTCTCTGGGGCCTCTTTCACCAGGGCACTAAATGCCATTCATGAGGCCTCCATCTTCATGAACAAATCACTTTCCAGGGACCTCATCTCCAAATATCCTCCCACTGAGGACTAGGATTCAACATAAGAATTTGATGGGGGGCCCCCAATCCAGACCATTGCACCATGTCTATGCTAAAAACGGAAATTTACATGGTTAGCTGGGTCTTCTCCCTGATATCTAGATATGTATAACCAACTCCCTGGAGGTCCTGTTAGGAATCGTCAGGTGTCCCAAAGTAACCGTTCTAAAGCATAGCTACTGGTCCCCGACCAGACCACTTCCCAACATCCCCCTCACTCAAAGCTTCTATGATTCAGCAAATGTCTCAATCCCCAACCCAGTGCTCAGGGCAAAATACAGGAGCACCCCTCTCCTGCCTCACAACTTGCAACAGTTACGCCCTTCAGTGGCACCTCAAAACCTTCCCCAAATAGCTCACTTCACCACCTGCACAGCCACCTCCCACCTGGCCCCCACACCTGTCATCTTTACCCTATAAATCTTCCAGAGAGACATATCTTAAGAACTTACACTAGTTTTCTAAAAAAAAAAAATTTATTGCTTAGTCCGTTTGGACTGATATAACAAAATATCATAAAATTGGTAGTTTATAATCAACAGAAATTGGCAGCTTATAAACAACAGAAATTTATATCTGGAGGCTTGGAAGTTCAAGATCAAGGTGCTGGAAGATGTGGTGTCTGGTGGGGGCTGGGGGCCTGGCTTCTTTATAAAGAAACCTCTTCTTACTGCATCCTATCATAGCGGAAGGGAAAACAAGCTCCCTTGAGCCTCTTTTATAAGGGCACTAATTTCATTTATATCCTAATCACCTCCCAAAGGCCCTTCTCTTAACAGCACCCTTGGGGATTAGGTTTCAACATATGAATTTAGGGAGGACAAAGGCATTCAGACCATGACAGCCATATTCTTATGATCTGTTACTAATTCCAATAATTTGTCTATAGATTCATTTGATTTCTTATGCAGACAGTTGTGTTAGCTGGGAATAATGGTAGTTTTGATTGTTTCTTTTCATATTTTATGCAAATGATTTGTCTTTCATGTCATAGGTCCCTGGCTGAACATAGAACGCAGGAGATGACAGTGAGCAGTCTCCCATTGATCTTTATTTTAAAGAGAAGGCTTTTAAACAATTCAATGTTGTATATATCATTCCATTATTTTACCTGTATATACCCATAAATTATTGAAGTCAGTTTTCTTCTATTCTTATATTACTAAACTTTTTAGTATCAAATGATTATTGAAATTTTTCCATTCTTTTCTACATCTATTAAGATAAGGAGGTGATTTTTCTTTTTCACTTCTGTGAATAGAGTAGATTACATTAATATGTTTTATTATATTGATGTAAATTTGTATTCTTGGAATAAACCTCAATTGGTCATTATTCACCTTCTTTTTGCAAACACTCTTCCATTTAGACTGCCAGTTTTATTTAGAAATGTTATATTATGTTTATGAATGAGATTTAAATACAATTTTCCTTGACTCTACTAATCTTGCTTGGTTGTAGAATCAAAGTGATACCAACACTCTCTTTTTCACTTTTTTGAAATATTTTATATAATATGAATAATATCTACTTCTCAAGTACTTAACTATAAAATAATTAGGGGGGTCTAAAATTTTCTTTACAGGCAGAGATTTAATTGTTGATTTAGTTTCCTCACAGAGGAACCTGCTGTGTAAAATTGGATAAATCACTGGTTCTCCCTGGATCATTGTCTTCATTTATAAAATCTATTGACTTCTATCATGTTATGTAAGCGCCTTTCTTCATTTTATACTTGCCGTAGGTCTGAGCAGTGACACGACTCAGTCTTCCCTCTAACTCTGTTTTCTCCTTCCTGAAGTTGTCACAAAATCTCAGCTTTTATGGAAAAAGTTATAATAAATAAATTTATAATAAATTTTTAATTTTATTTAAAAATTTATACTAAATTTTATTTAAAAATTTATACTAAATTTTATTTAAAAATTTATACTAAATTTTATTTAAAAATTTATACTAAATTTTATTTAAAAATTTATACTAAATTTTATTTAAAAATTTATACTAAATTTTATTTAAAAATTTATACTAAATTTTATTTAAAAATTTATACTAAATTTTATTTAAAAATTTATACTAAATTTTATTTAAAAATTTATACTAAATTTTATTTAAAAATTTATACTAAATTTTATTTAAAAATTTATACTAAATTTTATTTAAAAATTTATACTAAATTTTATTTAAAAATTTATACTAAATTTTATTTAAAAATTTATACTAAATTTTATTTAAAAATTTATACTAAATTTTATTTAAAAATTTATACTAAATTTTATTTAAAAATTTATACTAAATTTTATTTAAAAATTTATACTAAATTTTATTTAAAAATTTATACTAAATTTTATTTAAAAATTTATACTAAATTTTATTTAAAAATTTATACTAAATTTTATTTAAAAATTTATACTAAATTTTATTTAAAAATTTATACTAAATTTTATTTAAAAATTTATACTAAATTTTATTTAAAAATTTATACTAAATTTTATTTAAAAATTTATACTAAATTTTATTTAAAAATTTATACTAAATTTTATTTAAAAATTTATACTAAATTTTATTTAAAAATTTATACTAAATTTTATTTAAAAATTTATACTAAATTTTATTTAAAAATTTATACTAAATTTTATTTAAAAATTTATACTAAATTTTATTTAAAAATTTATACTAAATTTTATTTAAAAATTTATAATAAATTTTATTTAAAAATTTATAATAAATTTTATTTAAAAATTTATAATAAATTTTATTTAAAAATTTATAATAAATTTTATTTAAAAATTTATAATAAATTTTATTTAAAAATTTATAATAAATTTTATTTAAAAATTTATAATAAATTTTATTTAAAAATTTATAATAAATTTTATTTAAAAATTTATAATAAATTTTATTTAAAAATTTATAATAAATTTTATTTAAAAATTTATAATAAATTTTATAATACAGTTATTAGGTGAAGCTCCAGAAGTGGAAGACGGACGTTCCAGGATTGAAGCAAGTTGAGCCTATTTATAAACTGAAGGAACCAGACAGAGTGAGAGTACAGAAAAAGAGAGGGAGGGAAGAAAGAACATGGAGGTCCTGAGGAAGGCTTTACTGCTAGAGAGGAAGATTTGGAATCAGAGATTGAGGAAAATGGGAAACCTGGACTGGTGTAGAAGAATAGGTGATCAGGGACAGGCTGGTGGCTTGATATGACAGATACGGGCAGGTCGCTGGGCTGTGGCTTGGATTCCAGAGGATCTACAGCAGGACTGGAGTGGAGAGAGCTCACTGTATGAATTAGGGTAATTACTGGATGCTGGCTGAAGAGCTGAATCGTGATAAGCTGGAGGAGGATGAGGGAAGTGGGGGCTGAAGGTGTCTGTGATATTAAAGTAAAAAGAGGTGGTGTGGAAGGGAAAGAGGACGCTAAAATACCATAACTTAAAATTAAATTCAATTAAATTTTTTAAAAATGCAGCTGCTATGATCAGAAAGAACAGGTCTGAATGTACATGCTTGTCAGGGTGGAGTGCTCTGAGTTTGGGATCGTGTTAAGGTTAGGGTAAATACCCAGGGACACCATGGGAGGGGAAATGAAAGGAGACTCTGTGGCAAGATAGAGTGAAGCCAGGGCTGTAGAGAAGCATCTGCTGTGAGCAGTTGATTTTGCCCTTATCGTCTGCCCCAAAGAGTGTTAAGAAATTTACATATACTATGTAATTTAATCCTCACAACAGGATAATGAGGTAGGCTTTAATATTATCTCTAATTTCCAGATGGAGAGCTGATGCTTAGAAAGTTGGTATGCCAGGTTCAGCTAGGACATTTCTGAGATGGGATTTAATTCCACATCTTTCTGATCCCAAAGTCATGACATTTAACCAGTATTCCACATGCTAGAGAGGCCAGGAAGTTTAGCCACTCATTCCTGAGACATTAAAATCTCCCAGAGAAACAGCAGGACTTTGGGTGGAGAGCAAGCCACTGAGCCAGCAAATGCCAGAGCGAGAGCAGGTGAAGGGCGGAGGAGCAGATGCCACAGACTCCAAGAGCCTCTGCTGAAGGCCAGGGACAGGGACCTGGAGCTCCATGGAGAACTGGAGTATGGGGACAGAAGAGAGCACTACATTCACTTGAGGTGGCAGAGGAGAAAAGAAATCCCCAAGGGAGAGTCAGGTTTCAGTTAAGGTGGGGGCCCTGTCCTGTGGAGCTCTCGAGGGACATCTCATCACTCAAAACAACTCAAGCTACTGTATGAGCACTCCTTGCATGGGCTAACAAGCAGTCATCATGCAACAGAAAATGTGCAATAGCAGCCAAGACAAGCTGGCCTGGGATCTTGGGTTGGGACTCTGCATTGAGAGGTCAAGGGAGGATTCCCAGAGGTGGTGACATCTAAACTTGGACTTGAAGCATCAGCACTTCCAGGAAGCATAGTGGGATTACAGACAGAGGAAACCTAGAGGTGTAGAGCAGTGTGGATTGTGGAGAAGCTACGAACAGTCCACTGTAGCGGGAACACTGCGGACATTTGTGGGGAGGTGGCTTTGCCTGCAAGGCTCTATAGAGAAGGCGATATTGCCACAGAATCTAAAAAGATGCTAGATGAATGAGTGCCAAGCAGATAAGAGGAGGTGAGGAAAACATTCCCCATGACAGGATGCTAGAGCACTGAAATATGGCTGGGAAGGGGACCTTCCAGTTCCCAGGAAGCATCACTGAGAGGTGAAAACACACACCTGCTGGCTAAGGCAGCATCATCTTTCCTGGCTTAGGTGGGCCCAGCAGCAACACAATAGATCCTTGTGTGTATTTCCTTCCTAAGCCATCGGCAAAGTGAGCCTGGCCTGCATGACACCACATTGCTTCCACTAAGGTGCTGAGGATAGGGCCATTAGACCCACGTCCTGTGGGTTTAGACCCAGGTCCCATGCACATTTGTATATAAATGATATAAGAGTCTCTCCTCCTCTACCCTATTTCCGACAAATCCATTTATTAGTTCCCAATATTGAGGAGAGAACTGAATGAGGCATTCCACATTTAGCATCTTTCTTGATCCCTACTTCTACCCCATGAGTTAGATATTGTTATCCTCATTTTACAAGCCACAAAACTTAAGCCCACAGAGATCAAGAGATTTGGCTACGTACAAACATCCCTTGCAATTGTAGACCTTTTTTTAAAGGGAATATTTACTACATGCTTTTGTATCTATAGTCTGTGATTTTGTTCCTGTTACCTCCACTGGCAGAGAAGTAGTGCCCCTTGCTCCAAGACATGTCACCAATAAATGCTGGACTTTTGGCTTGCTATCCTGTGATATTTTCACAAGGATCACTGTAGTACTTCCACAACCAGAAGCAAAAGGTATATTTTCATGCAGGAATGTTGGCTAAACCCGGTGAATTTTATCACTTTGGCTCAGGGCTTCCAGAAAATTTGGCACTCAGTGGGGCTCCCTCCCTATGTCCTGGTTCACCTTTACTTCAAGAGGCAGTTCAGGGACCACCAGTGGGTCCTGCAGAAGTCAGGCACAGATCAGAGGAGAGAATGCCAAGGCCCCGAACCCTAAAGACTCCGAACCCTAAAGACTCCCTCCTCTTTAGGCAAATGGCAGATTTATCCAGCGACTGATAAAGGAATAAGGATAAGGTAGGGGCATTAGTCTAGTGGATTCAGTTCAAAGGCACCGAGAAACTGAGGTTTTCAGCATGGAGATGTTCACCTCAGGGTGGGTCTGTGTTGCATGCTAAGAAAGGAAGCCAGCCATCTATTGAGCTCTTTCAGAGTATTTTGTTTTTTCATTTACTTCTCTCACTAAACTTGCATCATGATTATCAACTTTTTTGGACTACAACACAGCGAGGAGAACAGATTTGGAGTCTGAGTACCCAGAAGTAATTTCTGAACCTGCCAGTTCCTAGCTGGTCAACTGTGGCTTAAAAGTGCATGTTGGGGGTGGGTGTTAGGGAGAATGAAGGGATGAATAGGCAGAGCACAGAGGAATTTTAGGGCAGTGAAAGTACTCTGTATGGTACTATAATGGTGTTAAATCATCATTCATTTGTCCAAACTTATGGAATGCCCAACACCAAGAGTGAACAGTAATGTATGCTATGATAACAATGTGTCAATTTAGGCTCATTGTATTAGCCCATTCTCACACTGCTATAAGGATACTACCCAAGACTGGGTAATTTATAAACAAAGGAGATTTAATTGACTCACAGTTCTACATGGCTGGAAAGGTCTCAGGAAACTTACAATCATGGTGGAAGGCAAAACAGGAACATCTTATATGGTGGCAGGAGAGAGAAGCAAGTGAAGGAGGAGCTTGCCAAACACTTATAAAACAATCAGATCTCAAGAGAATGCACTTACTGTCACAAGAACAGTATGGGGGAAACTGTCCCCATGATCCAGTCAACTCCCACAGGTTCCTCCCTCAACACCTGGGGATTACAATTCAAGATGAGATTTGGGTGGGGACACAAAGCCAAACCATATCACTAATCTACTGTAGCAATAACACTCTGGTACAGGACATTGATAATGGGGGAAGGCTATGCAAGAGGGAGCGGGGGACTATATGAGATGTCTCTGGATCTTCTGCTCAATTTTACCTTAAACTTAAAACTACTATAAAACATATAAGTGTTTGTAGAAGGTTTATATCCCTGAACTTTTATTTTATAAAATAATTCATAAAACACATGCACTTATAAACTAGAAAGACTAACAATAATAAGGCTACTGTGAGGATTATATAAATTATTACACGTAAGGTATTGAGAAGAATAACTGACCCATAGAAAGCACTCAATATGTGTCTGCTGTTGTTATTATCAATAATATGAATACTGAGAGAAGCTCAGAGGGGAAATAATTTGGCCAAGAAAATGCAGCTCACATGCCAGCCTGGGCCTTCCAGGTTCTAGAATTCATGTTCATTCTGCTACAGAGGAAGATACTTCAAGAGTTCCATAGCTGAGTTAATCCTTGTAAAAAGAGCACCCTTCCATTTACATTACCCTTTATCCAACCAAATATTTTCTGAGCACTGCCTCTGAATGGGACTCTGTACACATGCCTGGGCTCTGGTCCCTGTCTCTGAGGGGTCCTCAGGAGGGGGACATCAGACACACAGAGGAAATAAACAGGGATTAGATAGGAATCAGACTCTCAGTAGGGCTTTAAGAGAAAGCCTGTAAAAGGCTCTCAAAATCCAGTTGAGGCTGCAGGCATTGGCACTCAGAAAACAGAGAAGCCTTTGTGCATAAATCTGGAAGGATCTGCAAGACAAAAACAGTGGCACGAGAGTGGGAGAACTGGAAAAAAATAGTGTGAGCAGAGGCAGAGTTGGGTACCCATCAGCTTTGGAACTCAGAAACTTGACAGCAGGAGGGCATCTTACTGACCAGCTAGCCCAGTCCCTTGCAGTAAATCACCAGGTGAAGTCATTTACTAGCCACATGCTCTTAAGTGGGATCTGAACCTTTCTATTCCTTAGTTTCCTTGTTTTTAAATATTTACAGCAATATTCCTACTGTGCAGGGTTATGATGACAAATGCTCCTTAAACATAAGCATTTGGTAATCATCATTTATAATAATCATAGTTACTATTGTTATTTAAACAGATGTGAAAACTGAGACGAGAGAAGTCAATAGAATTTCCAAGTTCTCACACCAAGCCAGAATCTAAAACTCTGTGTTTTTCATCCCAGCAAACTTCCTCCTCTTATGAGGACAAATTGGGGTAAATATGGGTAACGTACTCTTAGGAGGACAAATTGGGGTAAATATGGGTAAAGTACTGTAATAGTTTGCTAGGGCTGCCATAACCAAATACCACAGACTGAGCAGCTTAAACAACAGAAATTTACTTTCTCATTGGTCTGGAGGCTGAAAGTCTGAGATCAAGGTGTCAGCAAGGTTGACTCCTGATGAGGACCCTCACACACCTGGTCTTTCCTCTGCGTGTGCAGGTCTGTATTTTAAATTCCCTCCTCTCATAAGAACACCAGCCCTGTTGGCTTAGAGCCTGTCTTAGTTCATTTGTGTTGCTACAACAAAATTCCACAGGGCAAGTAATTTATAAAGAATAGAAACATATTTCCTCACAGTTCTGGGGGCTGGGAAGTCCAAGATCAAGTCTCCAGCAGGTTTAAGGGCTAGAGAGGGCTCACTAATTCAAGACGGCATCTTGCTGCATCTTCACATGGCAGAAAGCTGACAGGCAAAATGGCCTAAGTTAGTTCCCTCCAGGTCTTTAATCAGACACTAATCTACTCATAAGGCTGGGTCCTCATGGCTTAATCACTACCCAAAAGGCCTTACCTCTTAATACCACCACAATGGAGACTAAGTTTCAACATTAATTTTGTAGGGGACACAAACATTCAAGCCATAGCAGGGCCTGCCCTAATGACCTCATTTTACTCAGTTCCCTCTTTAAAGACCTTATCTCCTAGGCCAGGTGTGGTGGCTCACACCTGTAATCTCAGCATTTTGGGAGGCTGAGGCAGGTGGATCCTGTTGGTCAAGAGTTTGAGACAAGCCTGGCCAATATAGTGAAACCCCAACCCTACTAAAAATACAAAAAATTAGCTGGGTGTGGTGCCTGTAGTCCCAGCTACTCGGAAGGCTGAGGCAGAGTAATTGCTTGAAGCTAGAAGGAGGAGGTTGTAGTGGGCCAAGATCGTGCCACTGCACTCCCGCCTGGGCTACAGAGCAAGACTCCATCTCAAAAACAAACAAACAAAAAAAACCCGACTTTTAGTTTTGGTTGGGCCCAGTGGCTCATGCCTTGTATTAGTCAGGATTCTCTAGAGGGACAACAGCTATATATATATAAAACATATAACACACACACACACACACACACACACACACACACACACATATATGTATATATATAGGGGAGTTTATTAAGTATTAACTTACATGATCACAAGGTCCCAAAATAGGCCATCTGCAAGCTGAGGAGCAAGGAAAGCCAATCCGAGTCCCAAAACTGAGGAACTTGGAGTCTGATGTTTAGGGGCAGGAAGCATCCAGCATGGGAGAAAGGTCTAGGCTGGGAGGCTAGGACAGTCTCGCCTTTTCACATTTTTCTACCTGCTTTATATTCACTGGAAGCTGATTAGATAGTGCCCACCAGATTAAGGGTGGGTCTGCCTTCCCCAGCCCACTGACTCAAATGTTAATCTCTTTCAGCAACACCCTCACAGACACACCCAAGATCAATACTTTGCATCCTTCAATCCAATCAATTCGACATTCAGTATTAACCATCACACACCTATAATCTCAGCTCTTTGGGAGGCTGAGGCGAGTGGATCACTTGAGGTCAGGAGCTGACAACATGGTGAAACTTCTTCTCTACTAAAAATGCAAAAATTAGCTGGGCATGGTGACACACACCTGTAACCTCAGTTACTTGTGAGGCTGAGGCAGGAGAATTGCTTGAACCTGGGAGGCAGTGGTTGCAGTGAGTGGAGATTGCGTCACTGCACTCCAGCCTGGGTGACAGAGCAAGAATCTACCTAAAGAAACAGGACCTTGTCTCCAAAGACAGCCACATTCTGAGGTTAGAACCTCTACATATGAATTTTAGGGGCTCCTAATTAAGCCCATAAGAAGCATTTGTCACTGATTCTGGCAGAGAACAGATGCTAAAACATATCAGCTGCTATTGACACAGCATGGTTACTACAGTGCCTTGTCACTAGAGTTTAATGAAATCCTCGTGTCAACATCCATTGTTTGTGTAACATACATAGCAGAAGCCCCTTAAACCTTTTCCACATATTCTGCGGGGAACATCACACAGTTCCACAAGCCTGCTGTACCCTCAGGCTCCTTTTGCAAAATGACAAACCCTGTAACATTTTTTTTCATAGAGCTGGTTTTTGAAAAAGCTGTATCAAGATGTATTAGCATTCTCCAGAGAAACAGAATCAATAGGAGATGACAGATATATAGATAGATGATAGATAGACAGATAGGTACATAGATAGATAGATACATAGATAGATAGGAGAGAATTTATTAGGGAATTTGCTCATTCAATTATGGAGGCTGAGAAGTTCCATGAAATGCCATCTGCAAGCCAGAGAGCCAAGGGAGCTGGTAATAAGGCTCAGTTCAGGTTCAAAGGCCTAAAAACGTGGAGTTCTGAAGGCCAAAGGGAGGAGAAGATAGGTGCTCCAGCTCTAGAGAGGGGTTGAGAACAAATTAGCCTTTCCTCTGCCTTTTTGTTCTATCCAGGCCCTCAGGCAACAGGATAGTGCCTTTCCACATTGATCAGGATGGATCTTCCTTACTCAAAACCACTGATTCAAATACCAATCTCTTCCAGAAACACCCTCACAGACACACCCAGAAATAATGCTTTACCAGCTATTTAGGTTTTCCTTAATCCAGTCAAGTGACACCTAAAATTAACCATCATGCAAGCTCTACTTGACACACAAAAAATTGCACACATGTAATATATCCATTTTGATGAGGTTAAACATATGCATATACCCTGATACCATCAACACAACCAAAATATTAAACATATCCATCCCCTGCAAAGATTTCCTTGTGTTCTTCTGTGCTCTACTTTTCTTGGCGGGGGGGTGGTAAGAACACTTAACCTGATGTCTATCTTTTAACATATTCTAAAGGCCAGAATACCGTGTGGTTAACTATAGGCACTATGTGGTCCTGCAGGTCTCTAGGACTTACCTGTCTTGTATAACAGAAACTCTATACCCATTGAAAAACAACTCCTCATTGCCGCCTTCCTCTAGTCTCTGGGAAATAGAATTCTACTCTCTGCTTCCATGAGTTTGACTATTTTAAACACCTCCTATAAGTAGCATCATGTAGTATTTGTCTTTCTGTGACTGGCTTATTTCACTTAGTTTAATGTCTTTAGGTTCATTCATGTTGTTGCAAAATTGGTCAGACCCATGAGCACTGAGTGGAAGAATCCCTGCTATACTACCCCAGCCTGTGATTTTGCTCAGACATTAATGTCTGACCACAATGCAGCCGGGGATGGTAACCTAGGTATCAACCCCATCTGTCTGTGGTATGGAGCAGTGCTCAGTGGAAAGCATCATATAATTTGGGTGTTAGAGCCCCTCTCTTTGGGGGCAAAGAGATCAGACTTGAGTTTGACCCAATCTATGCCCCACCTCCATGTACAGAAAACCCCAAAACACTCGAAAACACTTTTATTTCTGTGTATCTATAATGTACAATGCTTGGATGCATTTGATCTCCTCTGCTATTCTCCAGGGCCTTTTCCCACTCCCTTTATCCTAAGGCCAACCATATTTCCTTTTCATGGAGTGCCTGCCCTTCTTATCTATAGGTAAATGGCCAAGACAGAGTAACATGCCTCCCTTTCAATTCTCAGAGAATGGGTCAGCATGAGGAGGTGGAGTTCCTGTCCATTATTGTGGTTTTCTTTCAGGACCAGGGACTTTGTAACACTTGGCATGCCAGCGAACAAGAGGATGGCAAAAAATGTGTTAAAGTGTGTCTCAGTTCTGACCATCTATGATGCAATGTGTGGCCCCTGTATCTAGTGCACACACACCCCCTGCCAGTCCCTTCTGCCCTCACACTACAGCGGAGCCTGCACCTCAGAAGGCAACTCACGTCTCTGCTGCTGCAGGGAGGGAAGCTGGGAATGATAGATGGAGAGCGATTTGACAGGCCGATTTCAGTGACTGTGTGTGTGTGGGTGTGTTTCAACTTAAAGAATGCAGGAGGAAATACCATGTCCATGTACTTGTTTATTCCTGTGTTAGACAGAGGATGTGCCATGTCCCCTGCACAGTGGGAGGCTCTGAGAACACAGAAGAGCCCATTGTCTGGGTGGGGGCACTGACCGTGAACCCACAGGAACGTCACAGCCAACAGGAATGGCACCAGGACACAGACACGTGTGCTGCAGGGAAGCTCACCAGAGGGTGTCTCACTCAGCCCCTGCCCACCAAAGAGATTTCAGAAGGCGGGGATTTGGGTCATTTATTGTTTGTGTAACCCTTGACAAGTCCTTCCACACAGCACGGTTGGGAGAATCATGAGAGTTACAGAAGCACTCTGTATGTTGCAATTGCATTATAAATGCTAGTTATTATTAAGAAGGTGATTGCTCTGGGGCATGATACAGTTCACACTCCTTAGCATGACAACCAAAGCAGCTAAACGTCTGACTCAGGTTACGTCACTGTGCCATGCAGTCTGTTCTCCACATACATAGGGCAAGGCACCATTTTTCAAGCCATCCATACCTGGCCACACTCTACACCTGCTCCCTGCACCCTAGATGCCTGCCCCCTTGCTCTTTGGCAAATACATGCTTACTTGTCAGAACTGACATTTCCTATCATCCCACATGTATATGCATCTGCACAGACCCAAATTAGGCACCATTAGCTGTGTCTTCTAGACAAATTGTCTGACCTCAAGGTTAAGTCAGGAAAGACTAAATTCACTAAACAACCTTTAAGTCATTTTTTCAAGAAGCCCCCTGGTTCTGATAACCCAGAGGCTCTGAAAGAGTCTTGGTTAGGTCTCATGTTCCTGATTCTACCTGCAAATTCTCAATCAGAGTGAAACGCAGGGCAGTGAATTCATGGATAACCCTTTTGTGCAGTACAAGGATGTCCATTGCTATGTTCTTTGCAGTAACACAAACAGGGAAGAACATTTTAATGTATAATATTAGAGGAGATTGTTTGAATAATAGATAATAAACTATGAGTCAACAATTAAAGTGATGCTTTAAATGTATTTAAGAATAAAGGGAAATGTTCTATTAAGTAGAAAAAATAGATTTATGAAATACTTTATGGTGGGATCTCATTTTTGTACAAACCTAATCAAAGAAACCATAACACCATGGAAGTATACAAAGCCAAGATAAACTCTGGGCACAGTGAGTATAGGTGATTTTAATTCTCTCCATGATGTTTTTTCTACAGTTTCTAAATATCCTATAAGAAATCACCAGGCAAAAATAAACGTGTTTTTATACATCACCTTGATTCAAATGACTCAAATTTTTGTATTCTAGACTTTCATTTATTTTAATAATCATCCATCCATTCATCCATCCTAAGAAAACTGATGTATCTCATGAAGTTGGCTCTGTCCCTTGCAGCCTTTGGGATATCACTGAAGCAGAGAGCAGGTTGGAGATCTGCAGATATGCAGGGGAGGTGCTGGGCCTGTGGAGGGACCCTTCCTCTACAGCTGGCTCTGCTTAGCATTGAGACCTGAGGGCCCTACACAAAATAAACAGGGGCCTTCTGCTCCATCCACGAAGGTTGGACAGCAGCTGCCAAGAGCAGACCAGGAGCAGCAGGATGTGGGAATCTTGGCACAGGCACGATGGGAAAGTCCTAAATGATTTCTGAGGCAGACCCTGGGCTGAGTTTTAGGAAACCATGAATGCCAGTGGAAAGATCACTAGATGGGAGTGTCCGAAGTAGGAGCTGGCTGTGCCAATGATAACTGACAGTGCCATGCCCTTTACAAGGTTCAAGACCCTGAGCTTCACTAGCCATGTGCAAGCCTCTCATTTATACAGAGGAGGGAAATGAAACTCAGAGAGACCATGCACCGCAAGGCCTGGGAGGGCAAGTCCTGATGAGAACCCCCATCCCCACCTCCCTCCCCAGGACCCCACTGATACAGAATACTACTCACTGGCATCCTGACTGCTGAAGAATAGCTCAACCTCTGTCCTCAGTTAAAACATCTGGCAATGGGGACAGTAGCCTCAGCCTTGCGTACCTTTAAGGGTTCTTTTGAGGAACAAAAAGACTTATGGATGGGAAACCCATTCAAAGCTTCTACTCCTCAAGTGTGTGACCTGCACTTTTCATTCTCCAAGCAGGTTTCATGCTCACCCACTTCATTTTGCAGAAACCCAAACCATCCCACAAACAATAGCTTTCATATAAATGCATTTTTGGAAGCAGTGAAGGCTCCAATTAGGATTTTGATGTCTAAAAGAAAATGCATACCATCTCTTCTAATGTAAAAGCAATTTACTAACTTCCTACATAAAGGATTCTCTTCATTTAAATAGAGAAGAAATCTTAATAATAGATGATTACTTTATGAATATGAAAATTATATATTCACTGCATAATCAACGATTTAATTGGCACATCATCACATCTCCCATGGAGTGTGTGGAACAGATTTGAAACCATGTGACTGATTGTTCCAATGCTTCTTTAAAAAAAAAAAAAAGAGGTCTGCTATTCAGCTAAAAGTATAAGAAAATATCCCATCCAAGGCCATTTTTATTTATTAAGCACCTGTCGTGTGCAAGGAGAGATTGTTACAGAGTTTATAATCTTCAAGGGGATATCTCCACCACTATGAAGCAGAAAGTTCATGAGACCATTGCACAGATTGTCCTCATACAGTCTAGCTTTAAATCCTTTGGGGAAAAGGCAGAAATGAGTAAAGGAAAAGAGTTTTAAGGATCAGCTATGAACAAGCACTTTAAACATATAGTCTCACTTAATTTTCAGCACAAAAGTATGTAATAGGTATCATTAGCTCCATTTTACACATGAAACAAAAAACTGAGTCACAGCCAGATGAATCACCATACTCAAAAAGAGGTGACAGAAGCAAGAAAAGAATCACCTGGATTCAAAAGCCCACCTTCTGTCACTTACATATCTCATGCTATTAGCCCTGTCCATTGCAGCCCTTGGGATATCACTGAGACAGAGGAAATTTGCAGATGCCCAGGGGAGGTGCAGGTCATTCTAGGCCATTGAGGTGGACAACCTGCACCTCTATTGCTTCCTCTCACGTGAATTATGAAGAAGAAATCCACGGCTCTGGGTGGGAGCAGCATCAGAGCAACAAGTACTGAAAAAGCTCCATAGGGCATGTGGTATTTAAAAGGAGTGGGAGGATGGGACAGGCTTGGGCTGAAGGCAGTGGGGTAGACAATTTTCAAGACGGAGGTGGCGAGCATGGAGCAAGATCTCTGCGCTGTCCAGGTGGGCTGCTTAGTACACATGTGTATGCATAAAGGTGGGTTGCAAGCAGGTTCTAGAGGGCCTAGAACAACCTGCACCTCTATTGGCAAAGAACCCTGAGCCCTTCAGGATGTCTGAGTAGAAATGAGTGCAAGACACTCTGAGATTTGTGCAAGCTCTGTCCTTGTGGGAGAAGGATTGCAGTAGAGACAACGGAGGCACGAGGTCTTAGCCAGTGGTTTCACTTTGTGACATAAGAGGTGCAGCCTGACCTAGGGCTCAGGGAAAGGCCTCAGCTATCTCAGGAGTAATTCCTACAAGGCTCTGAAAGGCTCTGAAATTGGCTCCCTATAGGGGATTGCAGTTAAAGGAATGGAAGGAGTCAAATGATCTCTGGGGATAGGACTCCGAGGGTCCCCAAAGAAGCCCACCATCCATCTTTCTCAGCAAATATTTTCTGTATTTCCAATTACAGAAAATAAAAATAAAGATGGCCAATCACATTTGAATTTCAGGTAAAGGATAATTTTTAATAGAAATATGCTTCAAATCATGAATGGGAAATACACTGAAAATTTACCTGAAATTCAAATTTAATTGGGCGTTCTCTATTTTATCTGGTAATCTACACCAAAAGGACACAAAACTCTATCTCCCTACAGAATGGGCCCCCAAGCATGGCATTGCGTTGGCCCCCATACCACCTGCAGCAGGCTCTGTCTCTGAGGATATGGGTGCACCACACAGATCCAAAAGCAGAACACATCACAACTAGTTTGCACCATCGATATGGGGTTGCCCCAGAACCTGGGTGTCTGCTACGGGGCCACAAGGAGTACCCATGAGAGAGCATCTGGGAAGAACAGCGGGACCCAAGAAATGGACACAAGCACCGTGCGATCATTTGACTTCGATACACAGAAGGAAACAAGCACGAAGACTCTGGAAAGGTAAAATTAACTTTTATCCCGATTCCTTGTCCTCCCTTCCTCCCATTCATTCAACATTTGTTGACTTCCTGGGATGTGCCAGGCACTATGACCTGCAGCTATAAAGATGAGTGGGACCCCAAAAGGCAGCCTTATATACCGGGTTTCCAACGCTGTCTTTGCCATCTCCAAGCTGTCTGATCTTTCACTGACCCTGTTTCCTCATCTGGAAAATGGGCATAAGAGTACATTCCCACCAGGTTGTTTCAGGATTAATTTAAATGAAGTGAGCATTTAAGCAAAAATAATACTCACCAAAAGCTAGCTGCCCACTTCTGATGCCATTCTCATTTTCTATTCATGGAGAAAGAAAGATGATCTCATAATCCCCAAGCAGCGAGAAAAGGATACAATTTTATAGAACACCAGAGGATGGAGCAGGTTTTTAACAGAAGAAAGGCATTTAACTACAACTTGGAGAAAAAAATAAGGTGTGCTCCATACAGGCTTTTAATTAAACCTACTCAGGATTCTTTGCTATGGAAAGCCATCCCTCCTCCATCCTTAATAACCCCATTTAGTCCCCGAGGTTTGCTTGGGACTTGCCTTGTTCTCAGGGCTGGGGGCATTGTGCAGCCACTCAGAGAAGTTACACCTGAGAATGAAGACAGAGACCCAGTGACATCACTGAGACCCTGAATTGGACTATGTTTGAAGTCAGATCTCTCTCCTGGACTTATCCATTACAGGACCCAATAGAGGTTCCTTTTCACTTAAACCAGTTTGGTACAGAGCTTTGTTACTACCAATTAAACAGCTCCCATACTAGGGGACATCTTCCATTAATTTTGCAAATACTGAGTGTTTCCTATACTGCTTGATGAATAAGGAAAAGATACAATTTAGAAGAAAGCAGTCCCAGCTACTCAGCAGGCTGAGTTAGGAGAATTGTTTTCACTCAGGAGGCAGAAGTTGCAGGGAGCCAAGATCGCACCATTGCACCGTAGCCTGGGTGACAGGGCGAGATTCCGTCTCAAAAAAAAAAAAAAAAATTAAGTAATCTTGTCATCAAGAAGTTTTTAGTTGACTATTGGGGTCTTCATCTCATATGTATATATGGTAAGATATTTCTATTTGAGTTAGATTTTGAAGGTGGCACCTTATTCAGATATTGGATAATAATAAAACAACGAATACTACTGTTACTTAAAATACAAATAAAATTTCCTTAATTTACTTTAAGGAATTGTTGGTATTCCTTGAGGTAATTGATGGGTTCTAGACTATGGCAAAATCACAAGGAGGTACCCTTGCCTGGACAAATATTTGAGACTCAAACTGAGCTCATAATGTAAATGGCAATTCATGGTGAATTGTATTGTTTCCTTGTATTTTGAAACATTTCAGTTAACTGGAGTCACTTCCAGTAAGATTTTTTTTTAAAAAAAAATCTTGCACATTTAAAGTTTTTGAATTTCAATGTTCATGCTTTCCAGGAATTTTAAGAATACTCATTTTATTTGAGAAAATTTTCATCTCTATAAACCAATCAGAACACAGTACCTTTAATTTAAGAAAATTCATAATCTAATTTATTAGTACTAGGAAAGTATCACCCAGGCACATAATGAGGAGTAAAGTCCTTTTTGAATTACAGGTATATAGAGAGAGCTGGGTTTTCAGCTTCCATTTTAGCCATAGATGAAGAGACACAAGAGACACTGAAACACAGTTCACAGATCCAAATATCAAACAGCAGTTCTTCCCAATGGGCACAAAATACTTAATTAAATTTGAGCCTAAACAGATAAACAGACACACAAAGAGCCTAAAAACTGTATTATCTGTCATTTCCCATCCAACAGAGAATAGACCTCTATACTTCACTAATCTATTTACAGAAACCACCTAATGGTCAGATTATAAAACCAAATTCCCAATCATTGCTGCCACCAATAGGAAGCAAATTTATCAGCTGTCAATGAACCAAAAACAAAACACAAAATTAGTAGAAAATAATGTCACAAAACAAAGGGTCAGCAAAATTTCACTATGCTTGGAATTCACCTCTGTAAGCCAAGAAAAGATGCACCTGGGCTTAAGGTGTCCATTGCTGGCAACACGGTTTACCTGGCTCTGTCAGGTGAATCCAGGGGCATCTCAATGGATGACTTCCCAAACTATAAAATGATATTATTTTTGAAAAGATAAAATCATGGCTTTTATAAGTCACAGATTGTATTTAATTTATCAATAATGACAAAACCAGCAATAGGCTACTATAGGTTCTGCTTAACTGTTTTAACTTTGAGAGTACTCAGAAAGTTCATTGAAAAATAGAAACTCATTAGTGATGTCTTTCCTAAATGTGGAATGTGAAAGTGTGTTCGTGCATTCCATGTGTAGTGAGTCATTTTACCACACACTAATTTTACGGTGCCAGTGATTCAGAAGGTAAAGCTGAATTGTGTGTAGGTGTCTACAAGAATGTGGGAAGTGTGGCTGTGGATATGTGGTGGAAAGGAGGGGCATGTAGCACCTGTCTCAAAGCAACAGACTGGAGATAGCACCTCGTCCTAACAATTTAACAGTTTCCCACCACAAGGACATAATAAAAAATTTCATGAGAGTCTGACATTAAAGTGCTAAATTCCTTGAGATCAGGTGAAGTATTGGAAAACCAAAAACACTTTATCTGTAAGAGAAAAGCATTTACTATTCGTTATCTCCTCAACAAAATGCTACAGTCTTTTTTTCTTAAACAAGATTTGAAACTCACAAGGGCCAAGCTCCTACTACAAAGAATTATATCTAAAACTGATTAAAAACATGTTCATAAAAAGATATGTATGTATATAAATAGATATACATACATATGTATAAATGTAGATATGTGTGTATATATATTGAAAAATATACAAAACAGAAGATAATGTGTCATGCCAACATATAGGCACGACATACCAATAGCATTTGTTGAGCATTTCCTGTGAGCCAGCTTTTCAGTAGCCAGCCTTTGAAAGTTAGAGAAGTGACGATGGACTAAGTTTTGGTTTCCCGTTAGGCACTTGCGGATGTGAAATCTATGTGTAACATTTACGTGCATTGCAGCCTTTGTGATTTGGGGCAAGTTTTGCCTCTGACTCTCAGTTGGCTCCACTGTAAACTGTGAACATGGTGCTCGGAAGCTTATGTGCTTTCACATGTGTCTGTGCTTTATTTTCCACTGAGCCCTGAAGATTGGATAAAGAACAGGGAGGAGAGGAGGGTGGAATCTGAGGAAAGTGGAACTGAGAAAATGAAGGAAGAAAGACAATCTTGGGGTTGTTATCTCTCTGGGAATTAGCCAACACATGCTATCAAGCAACAATCACTTGTGAAATTAAAACTCCTTGGTGACATGTTTAGACACCTACAAGTAGACTGCCAGTTGTTTGGGACTATGTGTCTTTACTGAGTATTGGCAAAGGCTATCCACTACAGCTGTGCTTTTTAACACTCCTACCAGCCTTGCAAAAGAACACAAGGAAATTGATTTGAATGACATTAATGCAGGGAAAAAAATCAAGGAATGGAGAAATAAACTGTGGTTTATATATAAATTATTTTTAAAGTAGCTAAAATGACTGGCCTACATTATCCATTCTTGGTTGGAAAAGAAGAAATTATAAGAGATTTATAAAATAGAATGCCACTTTTGGAAAAGTTTCAGACTCACCAACTAATACAAGATATGGCTTATAGCTAAATATATATGTAGCAAAAGTCCAAACTATAGATGAGAATGGTACACAACAATTTCAGAATAATGGTTGCATTTAGGGAAGTAGATGAAGTGAAAGTATGAGAGCTAAGGCTTTTGCTAATTTAGCTGTAATGACTGTTTCTTTAAAAAAAATAACTGAAGCAAATACAATAAAATATTCGCCTTTGTTAGACTTGAGTGGCGAGTGCCTTGGCGTCTGTTATATTTATGTACATTTCTATTTTTTCATTTTAAAATGATAATGAAACCTATGTACATGTATTTCAGTAAGAAGAACTGGCCTATCAAAAACGCAAGTGTTATGCTCACTGTCTGGGTGATGGGATCATTTATACCCCAAACCTCAGTATCATGCAAAATACCCATGTAACAAAAATGCATATGTATCCCCTGAATCCAAAATGCAAGTTAAAATTATGAAAAAATATGCAAATACATCATGATAATTGTTACTGTCTAGAGGAAAGGCCACCACCTGTGCACCCTGATTCCTTTTCTGGCAAAGCGCTTCTGAATTACATTTTGTTTGTGATTAAAAATAGGTTGTCCATGGCTTTCTATATCATGATGTGCAAAATTCTTCCATCTTCCACTCACTACCTGATTTTAATAATACTCCCACTTTTAGGCATTTGTTATGGCAGGACCCCACTTTTAGACATAAAAACATTTATTTTTAACCTATTGTTGCATAATAATATTACCAAACATTTAAAGGAGTAAAACAACGTATGTTTATCACACAGTTTCTGTGGGGACAGGAACTCCAGTATGGTTTAGCAGGGCCCTCTGCTCCAAGATCTCACAAGGTTGTAATCAAGTTACAACTCATCTGAGGCTGCCCTGGGGAAAAACTTGAGTTCCATCTATCTTAGGTCTTTGCTACATGGTCCTCTGCTGAGGCAGCTCACCACATGGGAACTTGTTCTTCAAAGTTCAGAAGGGAGAGCCGGTCTCCTTGCAAGATGAGCAGGCATTTCAACATTCTGTAATGTAATCACGTGCATGAATCACATATACCCCCATCACTTTTGCTATATTCTTTGGGTTAGAAGAAAGTCCCAGGTCTTGCCCACAACACTCAAGAGGGCCAGAAGGCAGGGATTATGGAGACCACTCTAGAACTTATCCACCACCCATCTCTGAGCTTCAAGACTTCTTTAGGCTTGCTTTTCCCTATGTCATTGGCTTGTACCTTTAAAATCTCTTGAGTATACGTTGACCTCTGAGTTTTTGTTATCTGGCTCTGACCATGAACTTAAACTCACTTCTCTCTTATGTATAGGCAAACCTTCTCTAACCCTGTGGACCACCATCCCCTTCTCTGCTGCAAAAATACCTGATGCAGTTGCCTTCCATCAGCAGCAGCTCCAAGCAAAATCAACTGAGCAGCTGCTCTGCCCCATGCCCCACAGGTGACATGTTTATATGTGTTTTCTCCAAATCTGTCACATTCCCACTGCTGAGATACATAAAATCTATTTTACAAATGACTAACTGGAAACTCAGATCAATTAATTATCTTTCTTCTAAATACATATTAACACATTGGCAATGGCAGAACTTGGATTTGAATCTAAATCCCCCTATTCTTTCCATTGCACCCCCACCACCTTCTTAATACATGTCTCTTTCTGTGTTTTTACAGGTTTAAGCTATTTGTAAAGTAGCCTTCTTCCTCCTCTAAATATACGCCTGATGTTGAATGTCTCATTCCTCATCCCTCACTGTTTTTCATTTGTAGTTAAAAGCCTCCTCTAATCTTTAAAAGCCCCCTTTTGTCTCACTTAAGATTCCATTTCCAGAGTACGCAATAAAATAACAGTTCTTGGTGCTAGTATGACATGTTCCAAATGCTCAGGGAATAGATACGGTTATATCTCTTCTATTTTTTCAGTTATTGTTCAGATACTTGCATGTACAATTAGAACCTGCCTCATCCAAAGTTGAATGTTCTAGATATCCATGTATTTACTTGGTCTCAAAGGATTTAAAAACCTGCATTTAACTGTCAGCTGGAGAAGAAACTTGGATCTGATCAGCCTATAACTATTGCATGTTGTTAGGGAATGCAGCAGATGAAGACGGTGCCCGTATCATGCAGCAGACAAATATTGGCTGTTGTTGTTGTGGTATACTTTCTGAACCAGAACCCTGCCTGGGCCATCTTAGTGCTCCAGATTCCATGGTTACTGCTCACAATTCTGTTCCTCAAGGCACAGTATTGTGACAGGGTGACTCTGACATGGGGATATTCTAGCCTCAGCCACCCATATGCCACAAGTAGGTCTTGTATTAGTTAGCTTGTGCTGCATAACAAAACATCCTCAAACTCAGGGCTTTAAAGCCACTATAAGTCTATGCATTGGGAAGTTGGATTCAACTGAGTGGTTCTTTTGCTTGTCTCAGCTGGGTTCACTTACGTATCTGTGAACAGCTGCAGATCAGCTACAAAGCTCTGTTTCTGGGGGCTCTGATATTAATTTTAACTATGATTATAGGGGTATGGGGGTAATGGGAGCAACAGGGGTTCTGTCCTCTGTCCTCTTGCAAGTTACCCTGAGCTTGTTTACATGACAGTAGAATTCCAGGAGCAATAAGAAGTAAGCCCCAATATGCAGGGACTTTTCAATCTCTGCTAATGTCACATTTGCTACAGTTCTTTTGGCTAAAGCAAAAATGTGGCCCCAAGTTCAGATTCAATGTGGAAGGGCACTACAAATGGAAGGGCAACAGGGAGGTATGTACAAATCAGGGCCAAGATACAATCGATCCATCACAGCCCTCCTTAGTGAGCCCTTGACTTAAGACCAAGGAGTAAGACTGCTTTATTCATTTCTTCAAGATTCACTTGACTTCAGAAGTTTCATGGCCCTTCCCTGCATTCCTATTGATCACCTCCAGTTTACCTGGACTGCTTCCACGGATCATTACACCCCTTCTGTAGTGATCAGCTTTGCATATTATTTCTCCTGCAACAGAAGACATTTACTCCACTTGCATGAAAGAGAATAGTCAAGTGCATCTTTGCAGAACGATGAAGATGTGATTCAAGGTTATTTTTCTCATGATTGCCAAGAAGTAGTTGATGACTTCTCTTGCTTAAAAAGCCAAACAATAAGATTTCCTACCATATTTGCTATGCACTGTGAAAGTCAAAAGTCATCGTTGCATGTACCCAACTTAAAGTACTTAAAACAATATTTTTCAAAGTAACAACACAAATCAATAGAAATGTGTTGGCCCCTGTAAATAGGAAGTCCCATGGTGAAGCCTGGAGAGGACTTAATCGTAATTTGGTTCTGTTTGTCTCTATCTGGCCACGTTCATCAAAGAGACTTTTCTCATGTAGTAGGCAAAACGGCCCCCAGGAAGTCCTGCTGAAAATAAATTGTCCGCATTAGCAAAAAAATGGGTTAGTGTTCTACAATGTAATAAAACCATAACCTTTGGAGTCATCTTTTCTACAGGACAAATGTCATTTGCATCATTACTAGCAAAGGTGGACAAGTTGACAGGAAATGCCACACAGAGTTCGATACCTTAAATACCAAATTTCAAAATGAAGCAGAGGTCAATTCCCCTAGATAATTAAATAATGACTGAGTGGACTTGATAAAAAAAAAAAAAAGCCCCATTCTGACACTGTAAGGATTTGCTGCTCGCTCTCAGCCTGCTTTCCAAGTTTTGGGTAAGTTTCTTCTATCAGTTGTAATGTTACCACCGGGAACTCGAAGCACAATGAAAGGTTATGACAGAGATAATCATTCAATGTAGAATAATAAGATTTGGTTACTAACCTGTTAGTGACCTTTCTTTACTTTTAACTAGCTAGTGCTTATGCTAGAAAGAAAGCTTTCAAATAATGTTCATATGTTAATTTAAAGTTAGCAATTCAAGGCTGGGCATGGTGGCCCACACCTGTAATCCTAACACTTTGGGAGGCCGAGGTGGGCGGATCCCTTGAGGTCAGGAGTTTGAGACCAGCCTAGCCAACATGTTAAAACCTGTCTCTACGAGAAATACAAAAATTAGCTGGGCATGGTGGTGCGTGCCTTAATTCCAGCTATTTGGGAGGCCAAGATAGGGGAATCGCTTGAACCGGAGAGGCGGAGGCTGTAGTAAGCCGAGATCGTGCCATCACACTCCAGCCTGGACAACAGAGCCAGACTCCATCTCAAAAAACAAAATAAAATAGAGTTAGCAATTCATATATGATTAGTAATTTATGATAAGTACAGTGAGTTCAGGGTAAGCAGGTTAATTATTGCAAGGATGGATAACAAATTTAACCTCTTTTGACAAATACAGCCACATTAAATAAACAATAATAATTCATAACAACAAATAAATTTTTATAATCTAAAAGTTATAAGCAAATAGGTCTGAAGATATTTTTAAAAATAAATCTTTGAATATAACAGGAAGTTCTTTGTCCCATTAGAAAAGAGACAGAAATTAAACTTTAAGATGACAAGATACAGACTAAAATTCTGTGACTATCTCTCTTATCTTCCTGAACAAAGAATAATGGCTAAGTGCTTTGCATTTTCATCTTTTTAAATGTTCTTATACACTTCCAATGAAAACTGTGGTTTCTGATTTATAATAAAATGTTAATCAAGGCTAACTCATAAGTATGGGAGTCTCATATATTTATAGCTACATTTAGCAAGTAAAATTGACATAGTAAAGGAAGTGATTATTAAATTCAGGTTTTTAAAAAATGAGCAGGAGCTAAGTCAGCCAGTGCTGGCAGGTAGGATAGGGAATTCCAGACAATGGGAGGAATAAGAGTCAATGCTTCCTGGTAGGATGGATCTTGCCAAGCTTGAGGAACAAAATGAAGGTGAGTGCATCTCCAGAGCACAGCCATCCATGGGCTTGGCCAGAAATAATACTGGAAACAGACTTGCCCTTCCAGGTCATGGGCTTTGTACATTATCCTAAAATCAATAGGATGGCATTGTGGGTTTTAATACTGAGTTCAGAAGGAAGACCAGGATTAGATGTGTTTTTTGAAGACAACAGTTTGGCTACTATGTCCAACGCCAACTCTGGCCCTAGCTATACCCATTAGGAAGCAAATGAAGTCACTCTGGACAATGGGGCAGACAAATTCAATGGTGGTGGACACAGAAGTAAATGAGCCGACTTATGAAACTCTGAGAATTAACATAGAGAAGAGGCAAGGAAAAGCGTTTAGCTGACATAGCAGAACTAGATGACAGGTTATAAATACATGAATTACAGGAAGAATTCCACCAACTGACAGGCTGTTTTGTACTGCAAAAGAAATTTTATGTAAAAAATTTCAATTTTTGTATTAACTGGGAAAAATCAGATTTGTTAATATTTGAATGAGAATTCTCTTTGGCAACTATTTGCTGGAGTTGATAAGTGGCTGCCTTTTACACTAGAAATACACTCTGCATCATCATCCTCCCAAGGCCAATGCACCCTTTATTGTATTACCCTACTTCCTGCATGGATTCACCTACCTAGCCCTATAAATTTACTGGTTTCCCATCTGTCAAAATATTATTTTCAGTATAATATTGAAATATATATATGATATATATAATATGATATATATAATATATGAATATAGTTATTATATATAATATACATATAATATATGAATATATAAATATATTATATATAACATATGAAATATATATGATAATATATTATATGATTAATATATATAATATATTATATAATTAATATATATTATATAATAATATAAATTATATAAACAAATATATTATATATATTTGTTTTTCTATATATACAAAATATATATAGAGAAAAATATATATAGAGAGAAATATATAAATATATATTTATATATTTATTATTTTTATTTTTATATATAAATATAAATAAAATATATATAGAGAAAAATATAGAGAGAGAAACTATATATAGTTTCTATAGAGAATATATATAGAAATATATATAGAAACTATATATAGAGAGAATGTTTACATATATAATAATACATATAGTTATATATATATATGTATATCACACAGAGGAAGTAATAGCATCTAACAATATTACCTCCTCTGTGTGTGTGTTTTTGTAGGAACAAACTTATTTCACATGAAGCAAATTTGTTAGGTTAAAGACAAAACTTAATGTTTTGTTAATATGCTATAGGTCAATAAAACCTTAAGCTTTGTAGTTATCTTCCTTACCAGAAAGAAATCACTTACATAACTTGGCAGAAACCTACAAATTAACATGCAACTCCAGAGTCTGGGCCTAATCAAAGTGAATAGTAAGCCAGAGAAAACATCCTCTAGAGAATGAGACATTCCTTGGACATGCCTGTTAGGCAATGTTCCATTCTGGCATTGCAAGGACATGCAGTCATTCTTTGCTTATGTGTAAGTATTGAAAAATTGTTTTCTATACGTACTGCTGGTTAGGATGAGCTTGAATTGACAGTTTTATTATGCCAGTGCTTCTTCTGAAATCCATGCAGATGGTTTTAACCATTCACTTTAAAGGTACATTATTCTGCCATTTGTTCCCTTAATTTTTAAAGAAATTACAAATAAATTTAAAGTACCTGGTTAAGAAACTCAGCTCCCTGCCATTATTTCCAACCAGGCTCCTACCTCTTACTCCCTCTTTGTTCATTTGCAAATAGTGCTTTTCAATTAAGCTGCTTCATTCTCTGAATGAAATCAAGGTCTCAGGTTTGGCTGAAATTACATCATTTACCAGCCTGTCCATTTTTCTAGATAATGATGGGTCTAATCTCTGCTTGGTTGTTTGTGGTCCAATTTTCTTTTGAGAGCAACAGCAAGCCATGCTGTGTTTAAACACAATGAGTAAAGTGGAAAATTGACATAATTATTCAGAAAATTTTGGCCAAAGAGACGATAATCGAGTGGAAAATAATGCATGTTTCAGCAGACATTATACAAATGGGCTGTCTGTATCAGTCAAATTCATTTTCCCAGTGATTTATTCCATAGATTTTCTCTAGTGGGTTATCTGGTCAGAGACTTTATTGTACATGACATATGAATCTCAGTTTAATGTCTGCTTGCCCGGGAATAGATTCCACTGAAATTTTTGCTGTTTTCTGTAGAATGAAAGAGAGTATGATTTAACTTGCACAGATACCGGTCTCGTTGCAGCTTCACCCTTTACTTGGTGTGACTCGGAGGCAGATCTGAGTACCTCCTATCTTTTTTCTTTCGAATGGAGGTGACAATGCTAACACTTCAGATTGTCGTAAGAAGGGGGTGAAATTGTTTATGTATGTATGACAAGGTGCTCTGCATCCAGTGGGTTCTAGTAAATGCGTCCCCACGCCCCTGCCCCTTCCTCTTCCTCTTCCTCTTCCAGGAGGTGGTGTGCAAGAGGGTGGGGTTCAGAGATGAACCATATGGATGCTCAGTATAAGGAGAGTTTTCTTCTAAACTCCTTTTGTGCTAAGATCACCTTTAGAGTTCTTACAAATGTAATGAGCATGCCCCATGCCCCATGCCCCATCCCAGACACACTGAACTAGACTCTTATTTTCTGGAGGAGAGGCCTGGCAAAGACAGCATGCTCAGTCTGCTGAAGACTTCATGAGAGAGACAATTGTGAGGCTCTGAATCAAAGAGATTTGTAATCTCAGAGCTGTAGGTCACCCGGACACCTGACATTTCAAACCGACTTGCTGTTCCTCTTGCATAACTATTTATTTGAACAAAAGCTAAACTGGAAATTGGATATGGGAAACAAAGTGGAGCCCTCTGACTTGAGTTAGAGGGTGAGGGGCAGTTGGGCTATGTACAATGCCCCACCCCAAAGATATCCACATATGAATTCTCAGAACCTGTTTATGTGACCTTGCATGGCTAAAGAAGCATTGCCAGTGTAATTCAGTGAAATGATCTTGAGATGGGGAGATTATTCTGAATATCTGGGCTCCATGTAATCACAAAGGTCCTTACTAGGGGTGGTCAGACAGTGAGAATCAGAGCAGATGTTAGGATAGAAGCAGAGGATGGATTAATGCAAGATCATGAATCAAAAATGCAAGTGACCTTTAGAAGCTGGAAAAAGCAAGAAACAGACATTTCCCGACAGCCTCCAAAAGGAACCCAGACCCTCTGACCCATTTTGAACTTCTGATTCCGGAACTGTTAGAGAATAAATTTGTGTTAAGCCACTAAGATCATGGTAGCATGCTACAGCAGCAATAGGAGATGAATACATGGGCTCATGCACTCCAGTTACCATGGCTGAAAGTCATTAAGATCTAAGAGAGATTTTCCATTAGATGATGCCAGGAAAAGGCCCCCCCTGAGCTGAGATCTGATTAAATTGGGAGCAGTTGATGGACCTGGCCAGGGCCACAGTGAGTCATGCCATCAGCATTAACATCTCAGCAAAACCCAAGTTCTAGTTCAGCTCCCCCATCCCCCATGCCCAAGGCAATGTCAGCACTTTGGAATAACAACAATAGCTACCACTGATTCTAGGATGCAGCAGACAGCCACAGAGGTTGTAGCTTGCACAGCTAGGAGGGCACTTTTCCCATGGTCTGTAATAATGAGTGGCAATTGTCGACTTGCATAGCCTTCAACCTATGTGACCTTGCCTGGGAATACTGGCATCAACATCAACACTGTGCCAGGTAACAGGGGTACAAAGATGGGTAACTAACAGTTCCTTCCCCAAGGAACTCAAAGAGGTGAACCACCTGTTTAGATTCCTGGTGTTTTTGCAGCCCTGTCATTGAAGTGCTGCTTCCCATACCCCATTCTCCCTCAGGCTGATCTGGTACTCATGGTATACTCCATGGGAAGGGGGAGGTCTTTCCAAGTCATCCTACTCCATTGATTTGGTAAGCCAGAGAGGAGCTTGTTCAGCAGCTACATCCTGGAGAGAGCTTAAGTAGCTGCATCTCGGCCTTGAAGGGCAGATAAAGAATAGAAACTGGAACATCACACACCGAGGCCTGTTGTGGGGTGGGGGGAGGGGGGAGGGCTATAGCATTAGGAGATATACCTAATGATAAATGACGAGTTAATGGGTGCAGCACACCAACATGGCACATGTATACATATGTAACAAACCTGCACATAGTGCACATGTACCCTAGAACTTAAGGTATAATAAAAATAAAATAAAATAAAATTTAGTTGCCAACATTTAAAAAAAAAAAAGAATAGAAACTGGAGCCAGAAGAGGCACAGAAGGATGTATGTTAGGGGCCCACTCTTGCTAGAAACTATGCTCAGTGCCACATATACAAGAGCTTCTTAACTACTCCACTAACCTTGTGAAGTAGACATTGCCATACCCATTTAAGAAATGAGGAGAGCAAGACTCATGAATGTAACATCCAGCCCAGGAGCACTCAGACATGAAGAGTAGAATCTATACCACTGACCCCATGGTTCAAAATCTTGCTACTACCACTACCACCAGCTAAGAAGTGAGTGGCTCAGCCTAAAGATGTCCTTTTCCATCAAATTATGTTCTCCTTCATACACAAACACAAACTGAGAGTGGAGAAGGAAGGAAGGAAGGAAGGAAGGAAGGAAGGAAGGAAGGAAGGAAAGAAGGAAGGAAGGAAGGACGGACGGATGGGGAAGGGGAAGGGAACATCCTTTTCCATCAAATTATGTTCTCCTCCATACATAAACACAAACTGAGAGTGGAGAAGAAGGAAGGAAGGGAAGGGAAGGGAAGGGAAGGGAAGGGAAGGAAAGGGAAGGGAAGGGAGGAAGGGAAGAAGGGAAGGGAAGAAGGGAAGGGAAGGGAAGAAGGGAAGAAAGGAAGGGAAGGGAAAGGAAGAAGGGAAGGAAAGGGAAAAGAAAAAGGAAAGGAAAAAAGTAAAGTCTCACATATTAGATCTGGGGATAATCCTTTTCAAGCTCATCATTACCTTGTCAACATTTGGTAGTATTTAATGAGCACCTATTTTGTATCAGACACTATGCTAGTCCAACACTGCATGGCATTTATAGGCCATGTGGTAGGATTTTGGAATTTTATTCTTAGTGTGATGGAAAGTGTTTGAAAGGTTTTAAGTAATTGAGTGACATCGTCTGGTTTATGTTTTATGAAGCTCACAGGTATGGAAAGAGTGAGGTCAAGAAGGACAAAGAGATGAACTTTTGATGCAACAGTGAGTTAGAGCCATACCCAGGTCAGAGGGCAAAGGCTTTATAAGGGGAGAACAGGAAAAAAATGAAAAGAAAAAAATGAGATCAATAAATAAACGACAAGCCCAAGAGCAGTAGGAAAATTAAAGGGTCACTCCTGGGACTGCCAGGAGGCAGCTCCATGAGAATCTGTACCGTGCCTCTCTCATTTATAGTTATGTCCCCGATGTCTTGAGCTGCTCTCAGCATACAATGTTTTATAAATATGTGTTCAAGAGTGGAAGGAAGGCAGGATACTGTAAGGCACTGAGAGAATGTGGAAATGCAATTGCTAAGCTGAAGTTTAGGAAATCATGAAGAGGGTGCTGGAAGGTCAGAGATGGCTGATACGTCACTCTAGGTGTTTAAAAGATCTGAAGAAGGTGGACTCTACAAAACATATACAGATGCTCCTCAACTTATAGAAGCATATTTTCAACTTAGGATATTTTCAATTAATGATGAATCTATTGGGTATAACCCCATTGTAAGTTGAGGAACACAATGAATGTGTAACACTTTGCACCATTGTAAAAGGGAAAAATCTTTTGAAGCATTATAAATTGGGGACCTGTGAACCTGGCTTCACCCAAATATTAATTAAGATACAGTTCAGCTCTGAGTGAAGGAAAACCCAAAATGGCAGTGGCTGGTAAAAGGCAAAGTTATTTCTCTCAATTTTATTCAGTCATGAGGGAAACATTTCAGGACTTACAGTCCAGCTTGGATTCACAAAGATTTCAGGGACCCAGGCTCCTGGCAACTCACACTCAACCAAAAGTGCAATGTGATCCACACGGTGCAACATGGTGGCATTTGGATTCTAGGCCACAGAATGGAGGAAGGGAAGGAGAAGAGGCAGCCCTCTCTAAGGAAAATGGCAGGAAGCTGACACTGACTCTCACTCTCATCTCAATCGGAGCTTCATCGCGTGATCCCCTCTACAGAGAAGTCAGCCAACTATAGTGAGTGGGCTGGTCGCCTGTTTCTATGAAGAAAGCTTTCTTGGAGCACAGCCACACCCATTCATTTATGGATTGACTTTGGCCATCTCTGCTACAGTGACAGAGTTGGGTAGTTGTCACAGTAGCTGTGTGGCCCATAGATCCTTAACTATTAGCGTCTGACTCTTTATAGAAAAAGTGTATTAGCTAACCCCATATTCTATGGAAGAAAGGGACAGAAGCCATTGGGGGATGCCCCTAGTTAGTGTTGTAGAAGAAATCACCAAAGAGATGAAGTGTGAGAGCATAGGAGAGGAAGCTGTGATCCCAGGGAGCTGGAAGGAGTTCACTGAACTTAAAGGGAAAGTGGGTGGGCCTAGTGTCCCAAAGTCCCCACTCAGGACCTCTGCTGGGTAAGAAATCACCCACGAGTGAGAAGTTTCCTTCACTTCTATGAGCTGCAATTTTCTCACTTACGAGAAAGCTTAATAACCACATCCCTTACTGCAAGTAATGGAGATTATATGAGCTGGAGAATGAGAAGTTCCTGTTACCAGGACTAGCACATAGCATGTGTTCAATCAACAGACACTGTTATGATTACAAGGAATATGTCATCTATTCTGATCTCCTTCTTCTAGAGGATCCTTAGACAGTGCACTGGGGTGAAAAGTCAACTGCACATTCTGAGTTTTAGTAAGGCCTTGGAGGAAAGCCCTGGCCCAGTGTGTGTGTGTGTGTGTGTGTGTGTGTGTGTGTATGAGACACTCACGTGCCTGTGCGCATTGACCTACATTCTGGGACAAACAAAACAATAATTAATTGAAAATCATATCGTGAAGTTTTCAATTCATTTGTGTTTAATCATTCAATATTAATGACACTAGCTCCATGCTTGGGATACCAGCAAAGCAGAGGCATTAAAAATAATCTTTGAAAAAAGCTTTTTTGGAGAGATTTTATGTTTGAATGCTCAAAAGCAGCAGCAGAATTAGAACAAATGAGACTTTTCTCCATTTATTTTTATGGTTTATTACTGCTTTTATTTTAATCCCACATAAAGCACTATACTATTTTCAGTGCCTACAACCTTCTAAGGTCTTTATCTGGAGTTGTGGTAATGATGATGTTAAGAGTGCAGAGGTCTATGGCGATGTGTTGTATAACAGATTTTTTTCTTCACAGATGCAAGGAGGCGCCCAAACAACAAAGAACCAACATTAAATCAAAAAGCTTCCCATGTAAGGCCTGCAGTTTTATCCCCTCAAGAAGCAAACAAACAATAGCAGCAATTAAAGCCACACCAACAAAAATAGGCCAGAAAAACAGTAGCTCTTAAAATTACATATTAGGGTTAAACTCAGGAAATTCAAACAAGTGAAATCAAAGCTAGGGCTGTCCTACGCTGCCTGGAGAGACACTCAGCATCCTCTCAGCCATCCAGTGGTCAATGCTCCCTGGGGCACTGCCTGGTGGAGGCCACATGAAATGAGAAAAAGAGCAGCAGCTTTGTAGCCAGCAGATTTGGGATTGGATCCCAAATCTGACCCTTAGAGACCCCATGAACCTGCACACGTCACATCACTTCTCTCAGACCTTTCTCATCTGTAAAATGGGGATGATGCCTGCCTCACAGGGCTGTTGAAATTTAATAGGAAGGTGAGTATAAGGAGGTAGCTCAGCACCTAGCACAAGGTAGGCATGGGAGTGGGCCCTGTTCCAGAATGTGGGAATGTCTTATTCAGTCTAATTCTCAGGTCTAAGGAACTCCAGGATTCCCTAAGGACCCAGATCCCTAAGACTGTGTGATGCTGAGATTCCAGTGATAGACCTCCTTGCTAAGCTCGGTCATGCCAACATATGATCTTGATGTTTACTAAGTTATCTTGCAACAGCGAAAGGCTCTAAAGCCAGGGGTTCCTATGATACTTGGCAGAGCCCTGCTCTAATACTCCTGGAAGGCAGCTGCTCATCAGCCTAAGCAGCAAGAGAGGCTCACAGTGATGGGAGGTGACACTTCACCAAGCCCATCTCCTTGGGTATTTCATATAATTCACACAGTTCTCAGCATGATACACATTTGGCCCTTTAAAATATGGGAAAATGCATTATTTACAGATGAATGATGGATGAATGAATGAATGAATGAATGATGACAAAAGGTTTATGTTCAAATCCTGGTTCTGCACCTGTATTAGTCCGTTTTCATGCTGCTGATAAAGACATACCAGAGACTGGGTAATTTACAAAAGAAAGAGGTTTAACTGGACTTACAGTTCCACGTGGCTGGGGAAGTTCTCACAATCATGGCAGAGAGTGAAAGGCACTTCTTATATGGCAGTGGCAAGAGAGAATGAGGAGGAAGCAAAAGCGGAAACCCCTGATAAACCCATCAGACCTCGTGAGACTTATTCACTATAACGAGAACAGCATGGGAAAGACCAGCCCCCATGATTCAATTACCTCCCCCTGGATCCTCCCACAACACGTGGGAATTCTGGGAGATACAATTCAAGTGGAGATTTGGGTGGGGACACAGCCAAACCATATCAGCACCCTGCAGTTAGCTTCATGATTTTGACACTGTCACTTTCTTGAGCATCAGTTCTGTTTTCTACTTACATGTTTGTTATCAGAATAAAAATAATCCCTTACAAACAATGCCTGGTACAGAGAGGACACAAGAAAAACTCAAAAATAAAGTAGTTATGGTACTGAAAGAAGGCTAACCCCGCAGGAAATTGTGACTCAAATGAGATAATATGTAGAACTGCTATTGTTCAATGACAAATAAATGCTAGTGATTAGAATTCTAAACGCTAATGGGTTGACTGGTTGAGTCTATAATTTATTTTATTGGTAAAGGAGGTACAATCTTCAATGAGTCAGAGCATAAGAACACCTAGTTAGCTGAGCATAAAGAAAATATTCACTGTACACACCATAATAAGAAACATTGCAATGATTTTAATGGGTTCATTATTTGTTCCATTCCAAAAGTAATATATATTCATTTAATGAGATTTGGAAATTACATCAAAGCAGGAAGAAGAAAATAAAATTACTCACTTACCAGCCAGAAACATACTCTGTTAACATTTTAATATGTTTTCCTTTAGCTTTTTATTTTCCTCTTTATAAATTTTGACAAGAAACTCTGTAGAATTCTTTTTACCCAGCAGTGATAATATGGTATATAAGATTTAACATTTACATTTTATTCTCTTTACTTTTTAAGATAAATGTTTTCTCCATCTTTGCCTAGATTTTTTAACATAATTGTAATTGCCTGCAAAATATCTCAAGTGTATATGCCTGTTTTTATTTAATCATTATTAAGTTTTTTCCACATTTTATTGCTTTCAGTAATGATAGAGTGAACTATCTATGCAAATTTGTGCATAGTTTTTCTTTTAAAATTTAGGAAATTCTTTGCATTTGATGAGCGTGTTATTGTTTGCACAGGAGTTCCTTTTATTCCATCATTTGAAAAACATGCAAGGCACTGCTCCAAGGACTAGGAATACAACACAGAATTCAGTGGAGATAGGTTCTGGAAAGATGGAACACACCCTCTCATCAGCCATCACATTTACGTAGGGTTGCAGGGACTTGCTGTCATTGCCATTTCAGGCACACAGAGTTTAGAGATTCAAATGACAGAATGATACTGAAACCTATTGTTTGGATATAAATCCAGTGTGCTTTCTTGCCTTCCTTGCACCCACCACCCCATAACCTCTAAGAGAAAAGCTGATGGCTGGCCTCCACAGGCTTTCTTAGGTACAGAGATCTGTCTGCCCTGGATGGACACTGGACTGTGAGTTCCTTAAGGGCCAAGACAGGGTCTCAATATCTCTACATCCCCAGTGCTCAGCTCCCAAGATGGCACTCAGGAAGTATTTGGTGAAAAACTTCATGATTCTGTCTTCTCTTCTCTTTCCCAGTTTCTACTGTAGTGGGGTGCCTTCACTTATCCCGCTGTCAGCAAACCCCAGTTCCTGCAGCCCCGCTGTGAGCATGTCGCCCACACTCCAAACCCTTCCAAGAACTTGCTGTTAGCACAGAATGGTGCATGGAGGATCGGACGCTCAGTCCCATGTGATGGCCCGAGTGCCTCCCAAACTCAGGCTGTACATCCTTAGTGGGGTCTTCAGCGAACGCCCAGAGGTAAGGGTGGGGGAATAAATCCCAGAGAGACTGCAGGCAAGAGAAGCAGGGCTTGATGATAGCAGCGGGATGCTTTCCATCTGGGCGTGAAATAGGGTTTTTCTCTGTGGTTAATGAGAACAGCCTGTTTCCAATTTGACTAATGCCTTCCATTAGAGCTTTGGCACAGCCCGGCCGAGAGGCACGACTGGGGGCTTTGAAGTCATTTCTTAAAAGCCAGAAACTGCTTTGTCATTCAGGACTTTCCTTTCATCCTGCCTCAGAATTCTAAGGCAAGATCTATTGTGGCGGATCTGAAAAAGCCTACCTTTCCACTTGCTGGCAGGCTGGTAACCTTGGGCAAGATTTATCACCTCTCTGAGCTTCAATATATTCTTCTATAAAATGCGGGTGATAACACCTATGCAGCCTACTTCCCAAGTTCAATAAGAGGATCAGATTTGGAAACCACAAACAGCAATGCCTGCTACAATTTATTAAGCCCTTATTGTGTACCAGACACTATACAAGGCATTTGACTTTCAATGGCTCATTTGATTCTTATAGCAATTCTGTAAGATGTGGTAAGTGGAATAATACCACTCCCAAAGAAGGCTTCATCCTAATCCCTGGAAGCTGTGAATATGCTAGATTACATGGCAAAGGGAAATTAAGGTTGTTTATCAGCCAACTTTAAAATAGGGAGATTATCCAGGTGGACCCTACATAGCAGGATTGTTCTTTAAAAAGGAAAAGAGAGTTGGAGAAAGAGACAATAACATGGCAGCAAGGTCAGAATGATAAGATGTGAAAAGGGCTCCACCTGCTGAAGCTGGCTTTGAAGATATTGGAAGGGGCCATGAGCCAAGGAGTGTGGCAGCTTTTAAAAGCTGGAGAATGATTTTTAAAAGTAAAGAAATTGATTTTCCTCTAGAAAGCACACATCCCTTCCCACATCTCAATTTTAGCCCAGCAAGAGACATGCACAACTTCTAACTTTCAGAAAAGTAAGGTAATGAATGTGTGTTTTAAGCCACTACATTTGAGGTAGTTTTGTTGTGGCAGCCATGGAAAATAATACACTCTTATTTTTCCTTTTCTTCTTGTTTAAAGCAGATGAGGAAACTGAAAGTCAGGAAAATGAAATGTCATAACCAAGATCTATCAGCTATTATCAAACAACAATCTCTGTTTTTCAGTCCACCTCTAACTGATTATTGGCCACAAATGTGTATCTTTGGGATGAATAAAGTCATATTTTGAAAAATCTGTATATTCCTAGGTATAACATACACCTGCCATCAGCTTGATATATCCTCTTTTGCAGAATCTAGGAATCATGGCTCCCCTACTTCTGACCTGCAATGGGAAATAGGTTTCTCCTTTTCCTATTCACAGTGGACAGCATGGAATGGAATGGTGTTATCAGTTTTCTATTGCTTCATAACAAATCACCACAAACTTAGAGGCTTAAAATAGGTCTCCTGACCTATTGCTTGGGTCAGGAGTATGGGCATAAGTTCAGAGCTCCACAAGATTGGACTGGGCTGCCTTCTCATCTGGAAAGATTCACTTCCAGACTCTCTCAGTTTGTTGGAAAAAAATTATTTCCTTGAAGCTGAATAAGTGATGGAAGCCTCCTTCTTCAAGGCCAGTGGGAGAACAAGTCTTTGAGTTCCAGATATTCTTTTAAGGGATAACTCAATTAGGTCATGAGCACCCAGGACAACCTTCATTTGGATTAGCATAAAGTCAACTGATTATGGACCTTCATTATGTCTGTGAAACCCTTTGGCCTTTGCCAAGTAAGGGAACATAGTCACAGGCATGGCACCTCATCAGCTTTGCAAAGTTCCCTTTGTTAGAATCAGGTTGCAGTCCTGTTCACACTTGGGAGAAGGGACTATACAAGTTAAAGAGGAGGGTCACTTTAGAATTCTGCCTGGTGGGATATTCCAGCTGAAAATCACCCTAGATCTTATCCAGCTTGAGGTAGAAAGAATTTCCTGTTGTTTAGCCTACGTATAGTTACTAAGCATCTGACCTGCACCAGGTGGTGGTCTCGGTGCTAGGGATACAGAAGTGAACAAACAACAGACAAAATGAAATCCTAGCAGGTGGATAAAGACAGCAACCACACAAATGAAGAAACAGCTGGTGAGCCTTTGGGCTGGAGAAAGGATACTCTAGCATGGACCATGAGTCGCTGTGGCTGGAGAAAAGGTTAATTCCATGTATGAGTCTGTTTTGCATTGCTACAAAATAGTACCTGAGACTGTGTAATTTACAAAGAAAAGAGGTTTATTTGGCTCTCATTTCTGCAGGCTCTACAAACATGGTGCTAGCATCTGCTCAGCTTCTGGTGAGGCCTCAGGAAGCTTTTACTCATGGCAGAAGGTGAAGCAGAAGCAAGTCCATCACATGGTGAAAGAGGAATCAAGAACGAGGAGGAAGTGCCAGGCTCTTTTCAACTACCAGTTCCGAGTGAACTAATGGAGTGAAAACCCACTCATTACTGTGAGGACAGCACGAAGCTATTCATGACAGATCCATCCCTGGGACCTAAACACCTCCTGCCAAGCCCCACCTCCGACATCAGGGATCATTTCAACATGAGATTTACAGGGGTCAAGCATCCAAGCCATATCACTGTGTCATAGGGAAGCCTCCAGTGGAGCTGTCAGTCTAAGTTTCTGATTGTTTTCTTTGCAATTTGTGCCTGATTCCACCTCACAGCAGCCATGCAGGCTGAATGGGGCCTGGGGTGTGTGGAGAAGTAGCCTAACCCAGAGCCCCAGGAAGGCAGGAGGGTCATGCTTGGGGAGAAAGGAAAGGGTGAGATAGGGCACTCAGAAATAATCTAGGGAGGAGAGGACAGAAGCAGGAAAGGGGGTACAATGTTGGTGGGGACAGTGCACAGCAGGGATGGCCCTGGTTATGGTTCCATCCTCCCTACCTTCCCCAGTGGCTCACTGCAGTCTCCACCTCCCTGCCTCAGCCTCCCAAGGAGTAGCTGGGATTACAGGCACATGCCGCCATGCCCGGCTACTTTTTCTATTTTTTTAGTAGAGATGGGGTTTCACCATGTTGGCCAGGATGGTCTTGATCTCCTGACCTCGTGATCTGCCCGCCTCGGCCTCCCAAAGTGCTGGGATTACAGGTGTGAGCCACCATGCCGGGCCTTCCCCAGGAAGTTCTAACGATGGCCTGGTGCTGCTGCCCATGCCCCTGGTTTTGCTCTAAGTCTTTAGCTCTCTTGTTTTCATTTGCATTTTCTCTTTATCCCACTCTCACTTACTTTGCCTCATTGCCTAAATCCCAGTGTCTCCTTTGCTACCTCTATGTGTTTCTTTCTTCCTTAACTTTTATAAACTGTCTCTCTTTCCATCACTCTTTAATTTGTTCCTCTCTTACTCTCTCATCTCCCACCCAAATAATTCTCTTCCCTGGGATTTTCCCTTATCATTTCTTCTCTAAAATCTCTCACTTGACTCTTCCTTTTCTAGTGTGCTCATGTTCTCTCTCTCTCTCATTTTTCCCCTCTCACTCTCCTCTCTCTCCTTCTCTCTCTTCTTCTCTCCATCTCCCTCTCTTTTTCCCTATCTCCGTTCTCTCTCCCTGTCTCCCTCTGTCTCCTCTCTTCCCCCTCCTTTCTCCTCCCCTTTTCTGCTCCCCTTCAACACCTTGCTCAGCCCTCACTACCCCACTTCTCTTTCACCTTCTCCTTCTGTACAGTTTTCTTCCCTTTGAAAGCCGTTTTCCCCTCTGGTTCCCTCCTACTTACCTAGTCTTTAGTAACTGATTTCTCTTTCAGATATTCAATTTTCTTTTCTCTGGTTCATAATAATTAAAAAGGACAATGTGTGAAATGCTTTCCATCTCTGTTCTCTCCTCTCATCCCATCTCCTTGCTTTCTTTAACCTTTCCCCATGACTCCTGTTTCACCCTCTCCCTCTCTGTCTTGTTCTCTCCGTGTCTCTTTTGCTACCTCTTTTCAGCTTGGCTGGAGAGGGAGGAAGGGACCGCCCTGATGTTCCCCACTTCTGGGCTCTGGCTATTCCACACAATGCCCTGAAGTCTGTGTACAGTCTATCCCTGTTATCCTAGACCCCTGTGTGTGTTCTTCTTTGCATCTGTCACCATATGAAATTGTCTGGTTTATTTCTCTGATCATTTGTCCCCACTAGAATGTAAGTTCCTTGGGTCAAATACTTTGCCTATTTTGTCTGTGGCTCTGCTCACAGTACTCAGAAGAGTGTCTGCACACAGCAGGTTCTCCACAAGTATTTGTTTTATTGAATGGATTTATAGATGCAGGGATGGATCAATACATAGACGCATGAATGGAAGAGTTTTTAATAAAACTAAACCAGGCCAAAGTGATGGGGGCATCTTTGCAATGACAAATATAAAGGGAGTCTGCAGAGGTGCCCTATATTGGATCTGGATCTGTTGGATGCATCTGAAATATGCTTCTACTCCCGGTCCATGTGGAGATTTCCACCACTAAAGACAGTAAATTGCTTCTAGAAAAATGACCATCCTTTACTAAAGCACTGCCAGAGAGGTACATACTGAACTGTGTTATGCGATGATCCTCAGCTCTTCACTGTAGCAAAACTGACTTGAATCAAGTCCTAGGTAGCCCACCATTGCCAGGCCAGGTTCTAACTGATTAAGTACAGACAGGCTCACATCCCTTCTCAAATCCATAAAACAGTGGTTCCTGAGCCAGATACTACCCTGAAGTAATATTTATGGACCTGCTAACTTGTTTCCAAGCCAAATTAATCAAAGACATAACAGGGAGGGAGATTTTTTTTTATTTTCTAAGTTAATGAACAAATGGATTTTCTATTCATTATTCATTGGTTTTTGAAATTTAATGAATAGCTCAGGGACAATCACTAAATGTTAGTATTTATAGAAAATCAGCACCAGCCAGATTCAATATGCATCAAGTATTCAAGTGTCAGTTTATTATATGTAATGAATTCCACTTACTACTTTAACTATCTAGTATTTATCAACTTTAAATTTTTAATGAACAAAAAATGATGAATTCATTAAGAATGCCCTCGGTCCTCACTCTTCTGTAGTTTGATTCCTTTGTGAGAAGTGGATTAAATTTTCCACAAAAGCCTGCATTGCCTTTTATTCATGTCTGTCTTTTAAATGGTTTTTTGTTTTGTTTCCAGCAGAACTAATCTTTCCCTTGATATTCATCTACTTTTTCCATTAATTTCTTCTGCTGCTGCGAAAATATCTTTCTTCCTCTTCTTTCCAGAAAGACACTCATGGATATTACGATTAACGATAAACCGTCAGAAGATGAGACATTTTAAGGCTACTACTTTGCGATAACTTAAAACTCACAGCAGAAGTGTAAGAGAAAAAAATAAAATTCCATTTCAAAAGTCTTCATTCATTCCCTGTAGCCTCTACCTGTAGATATTTAAAGAAGATAAACATGGAGGTAATTTCAAAGGAAGAAAATAAGAGATTGATGTTACCCAGGAAAGCCTCTTGACATATCATTATGATGATAATCGATATTATAATCATTAAGTTGCAGTTTTAGGAAGAAGCCTAAATATGCTGGAGACAGACATGAAACAGTTATACTTTTTCTCTGGTGAAAAATCTTTCTTCCCCTTGGGCTGTGTTTCAGGTTCTTGTTTTTGGTTTTTAGCATCTAAGTAAGGTTCAAGGGTATTTTTAGTCATTTTTGGTTACTGAAGCCATCATGTTTAAATTATTATACCTCATCTATTCATTTTCGTACTTCTATTTCGTATCCTACTCAAGGTTCCCTACACCCCACCTTATTACCCCACTATCTGTGCAAGCCAATTGGTGCTTCATTAGTGGCCCCACAAACACGATGGGGAGGCTAGGGAATGTAGTGTTGAGGCTAGGGAATGTAGTGTTCCCTCACCTCCTTCCCATTCATTTTGGGGAAAGGAGCAAAGAGCAGGGAGCTCCATAAGTGATTGCCTGTGATGAGATTGTTGCTGATGGGCTTGAGGAAGGCAAGCATTGGCTTTACAATTCCCCCTTTGCACGGGTTTCCCTCACAAACAGGCCTATTTTTTCCTGTTCGCCCTCTAAAGGCTGACTCATGGTGCACTCCATTCCACTGCTGCAAGCACCTGTCAGCCCCATGTGTGGGAGTCCTCAGCCAGCCTGAAACCCCCAATCTCACACTATCATGGACCCAAACTCTGGGGCCTATGAATTGGTAGGGTCCATTTCTATAATTCTTGGGAATGGAAACATGAGGAGGGTGGTCCTCTTTCCTTTTTCTGCCTGAACTTGCTACCAGACCAGACTCACCTGATATGGTTTGGATCTGTGTCCCCACCCAAATCTCATCTCAAATTGTAATCCCCACATGTCAGGGGAGGCACCTGGTGGAAGGTAATTTAATCATGGAGTTGGACTTCTCCCTTGCTGTTCTCATGATGGTGAGTTTTCATAAGATCTGGTTGTTTGAAAGTGGACAGTACTTCTCCCTTTGTGTCTCTCTCTCTTCTCTTCACCTTCTGCCATGATTGTAAGTTTCCGGAGGGCTCCTGATCAAGCTCCCTGTTAGGACTGCAGAACTGTGAGTCAATTAAAAACCTCTTTTCTTCATAAATTACCTAGTCTCAGGTAGTTCATTATAGCAGTGTGAGAATGGACCAATATAAAAAAATTGATATCAGGCTGTGGGGTACTGCTATAAAGATACCTGGAAATGTGCAAGAAATTTTGGAACTGGTTAACCGGCAGAGGTTGGAACACTTTGGAGGGCTCAGAAGAAGACCAGAAGATGTGTAAAAGTTTGGAACTTCCTGGAGACTTGTTGAATAATTGTGACCAAAATGCTGATAGTGATATGGACAGCAAAGTCCAGGCTGAGGTGGTCTCAGATGGAGATGGAGTAAAGGTCACTCTTGCTATGTTTTAGCAAAGAGACTGGCAGCATTTTGCCCCTGCCCTAGAAATCTGTGGAACTTTGAACTTGAGAGATATGATCTAGGGTATCTAGTAGAAAGACATTTCTAAGTAGCAAAGCATTCATATTGTGGCTTAGCTGCTTCTAACAGCATACAGTCATATGTGTTCACAAAGAGATGGCATGAAATTGGAACTTAACATTTAAAAGGGAAGCAGAGCATAAAAGTTTGGAAAATTTGTGGCCTGACCATACGGTAGAAAAGACAAATCTATTTTCTAGGGAAGAATTCAAGCCAGCTGCAGAAATTTGCATAGGTCCTGAGGAGCTGAATGTTGATAGCCAAGACAATGGGGAAAATGTCTCCAGGGCATTTCAGAGATTTTCACAACAACCTCTCCAACACAGGCCCAGAGGCCTAGGAGGGAAAAATGATTTCATGATCCCAGCCCCATTACTCTGTATTCAGGATATGGCACCCTGTGTCCAAGCCACTCCAGCTCCAGCCATGGCTGAAAGGGGCCAAGGTACAGCTTGGGCTTCAGAAAGTGCAAGCCCCAAGCCTTGTCTGGATTCCACGTGGTGTTGGGCCTGCACATGCACAGAAGGCAAGAGTTGAAGTTTGGGAACCTCCATCTAGATTTCAGAGAATGTATGGAAATGCCTGAATGTCCAGGCAGAAGTCTGCTGGAAGGGCAGAGCCCTCATGGAAAACTTCTACTAGGCCAGTGAGGAGGGAAAATGTGGAGACCCCATGCAGAGTTCCCACTGAGGCATGGTCTAATGGAGCTGTGAGAAGACAGCCACTGTCCTCCAGAGCCCAGAATGGTAGATCCACCAACAGATCATACTGTGAGCCCCGAAAAGCTGCAGGCACTCAATGCCAGCCTGTGAAAGCAGCCATGTGGGCTGTCCCCTGCATAGCCATAGAGGCAGACCTGCCCAAGTACTTGGGAGCTGACCCCTTGCATCAGTGTGCCCCAGATGTGAGACATGGAGTCAAGGGAGATTATTTTGGAGCTTTAAGATTTAATGACTGCCCTGCTGGGTTTCAGACTTGCATGGGGCCTGTAGCTCATTTGTTTTGGCCAATTTCTCCCAGTTGGAATGGGGACATTTACCCAATGCCTGTGCCCCCACTGTATCTTGGAAGTGACGAACTGGTTTTTTATTTTACAGGCTCGTAGGTAGAAGAGACTTCTCCTGTCTCAGATGAGACTTTGGACTTGGACTTTTGAGTTAATGTTGGAATGAGTTAAGTTTTGGGGGACTACTGGGAAGGCATAATGGTGTTTTGAGATTTGAAAAGGACATGGGAGTTGGGAGGGGCCAGGGATGGAATGACACGGTTTGGCTGTGTCCCAACCCAAATCTCATCGTGAATTGTAATCCCCACCTGTAAGGGGAAGAGGCTGGTGGAAGGAGATTGAATCATGGGGGCAGATTTCCTCCTTGCTGTTCTCATGATAGTAAGTGAGTTCTCATGACAGCGAGTGAGTTCTCATGACAGCTTGTTGTTTAAAAGTGGGTAGCACCCCCCTGTCTCTCTCCTGCAACCATGTGAAGAAGGTCCTTACTTCCCCTTCACCGTCTGCCATGATTGTAAGTTTCCTGAGGCCTCACATTCATGTGTCCTGTTAAGCCTTGGAACTGTGAGTCAATTGAATCTCTTTTCTTTGTAAATTACCCAGTCTTAGGTAGTTCTTTATAGCAGTGTGAGAATGGACTAATACATCCCCCAAAGCTTCATTGCTTGCTCCAAGAACCTCAGCCATGTCAGCAAGCCCAGTGCATAAGGAGCTTCCAACTAGGAAACAAAATAGTCTTCCCCTGTGACAGAAGCCCCTTAATTAGCCAGTTTTATTAGTGGCTGTTTGGAGACCTCTATCCTTTGGTTTTGGTTCTGAAGAAGCTACTCTAGGATTTTCACCCAGTTCTCCACTTGTTCCTATAGCCATGCACTTTTCAATCAGACCCTCAGCTAGAACCTCTTGTACAGAGGTGTCATCTATTTCCCTACCCCTTGAGCATGGGCTGAACTTACAATAAGATAGAATATGGTGGAATTTTGTGTTACATCTGAGCCTAGACCTTAAGAGATTTTGTGCACTCCTTTTCACTCTTGGAATTCTCCCCAGGACTTATGAACTATTTACAGTTGTGTTGCTATTTACATGATGCTTAAAATCTGCCCCCTAAAGTATATTTTAATTTATCGAACAGGGAAATCCTGCCTATTTTGTTCTGTATATTCAGCTCCTAGTGTCTGGCTTTCAGTGGTACCCAAAAGTATTTGTACTAGGAGAAGCACAGACTAAAGTGGAATTTCTGGGGGGACAATGCTCTAAGATAATGTTTTTAAACTCAAATATTTACTGTGATTTTATTTATGATATGTCAAGCAACCTGAGTTCTTCCTGCTATCACCACAATCTTCCCACCCCAGATCTTCAGTAGAACCAATTCTTCTTATGAAGTGTATTTTGCAGTTGAAATTCATGTATTTTTGTTTCTCTGAGAAAACAGATTAAGGAATGAGTCATATTTGAATTAATACAGTAGAATAACAAGACTGAATACAAGGAAGTAGAGCCCAGTGGAAAGAGGAGGAAGAGAAAGTTAACACTTTTTATAAATTTGTCTAAAGCTGGGGGAGATTTTTGGACTTCCACATGCTGTGGAATTTGGGATGCCAAGACAATTTTACCTAGAAAGCTGCAGGAATGCTCCAGCCAATATCAGAGTTATGTAAAGATGGATGAATTAGACTGCTTTCCGACCCTGACAAGCTTATGCTGTGGTCATATCTGAAGCTTATGTGCACACCGAGTTTTCATGCCCAAATATCTTCAAGACTGAGCTCCTCAAAATGCTATACATATTCCAAAAGGCAGCACAGATCACAGGAACACTAGGAAATTGGAAGTCAAAGGGCATGAATCCTAACCTCAATTCTGGCACTGGATCTGTAAGTTTGCCCAGACAAGGGCCCTCCTCTCTCCAGGGCTCAGTTTGTGTGAGCTGAGCAGGTGCTCTGGGAATACCCACTCTGCCTCAGCTCCATGTGGTGCCTTGAAGGAGGTACAGATAGGATGGAGGGGTTGTTTCTTCTACCTTTTCATGTGAGGTACTTATTAATACTTTCTCTAGTGCTATTCAGAGATCATCCTAGGAAGCAGAATAAATAATCAATGTATGAACGGGACACATGGCAGAGATGAAATATACTAATTCAGAGGGAGACTTGCTAATCAATAGTGCTCCCTGTGGCAGGATTTTGTTTGCCTAATGAAGGGTGGGAAGTGGAGTGGTAATATCAGCATCACGAACCACTAAACACTCTTTTTTCCTCAAGCAGGATGGAACGTGGGTTTTAGTGACTAGGTGATATTTGGAAAATAATTTAAAAGAATAGAAACTTCAATGGTTGCTAGGCAGCCTGAAGACTTTGTGAAATAAATATATTAAGGTCTGATGACCAATCTTTTAAAATATTATTATTTTTTCAACCTGACAGGGCTATGGCTCTAGGAAATGCCAGGGCAGAGTTATTAGCAATTATAATTACGGTCATTTGGAAAAGGCTACATTGTGCAGATTTTTAAATCCTGTTTCAAGATGTTCCTCTCATTAAACCACATAAAAGGTCCCTGACTAGTGCCTAATATACTCATTCAATTTAAGTGTCAGCTAACATCAATTGAGTGCTATATGCCAAGCATGGTGCTGGACACTTTAAATGGGGTTGTATTTACTTGATGGTCACCCAAACCCATATGAGATAGAGATTCATAATGCACTTACAGATGATGCAACTCATGCCAGAAAAACAAATTGCCTTATCCAGGGACAGAGTCAACCCATTTTCCTGATACTTTGTCCAATCCTGAGCATTTGCCAGATCAATCTCTCTCCCCTTTTTGATAGTCAGACTCTGTCCCAAGAGGTAATTCAAACAAAATGTGAACTCTTTCATCTTAATCATTAAAATGTGGGTGTTTTTTTTTTGGTGTTTCCCCCCATGTGCAGGGCATAGTTTTGTTTCTTTATGGCATTACTGAATTTTATCCTTGTCAAAGCTATGTGAAGTAGAGACTATTATGACCTATTTTATAGCTAAAGAAATTGAGAGTCTTGAGGAGATGAAATAAGTTGCCCAAGGTCACCCAGATCCAGAATATTTAAAGACCAGACCTGCCTGATGCCAGGACCTGCTTGCTCAGCATCTTTGCCATGTGACCTGCTCTATATGAGTTTATACGCTAAACTCATCTCCTTTTATGAACAAAGGGAGCTGTTCTAGAGATTAAACATGGGCAAAGATCTTGAAATCATTTACTCCTCCCTGTCATTGACATTAACTACAACTCTGCCCTTTCTGCCACACTCCATGTCCAATTCATCAACAAATCAAATTGGCTCCACCATCAAATGCATCCACAATTCCCACACTCCTCACCTCCTCCACAGCCACCAGCCTGTCATGAGCCAGTGCCACTTCTCACCTTGAGGAAGTATGACAATGACCTCCTTCCTGGTCCTTGACCTCGCTGAAGCATGTGGATAGGGGCATCCAACTGGGGCACTCATCCCCTATCAGATCGTCTTCCTTCTACACGTCTCAGTAACCCATACACAGTAAACCAGTATAATAAATATGTAAAGCATATTTTTATAGTATTACTTCTTAACCATTTTGTACATATAAAATGGTGCTACAGTGTTTCTTTTCTAATATGTCACTGATAAAGTTTTTTAGTGTTGTGACTCTGATTTTTGTTCTATGATTGTGAACAGTACAGTGACTTTCAGTAACAAATGTATAACATTATAGCAGAACCATGTATACACATATGTATATAGCATAGTATTTATCCCACCTACTTCACTTCTTTGAAGACTCATGGATTTAGGCATGTGTCAACTATAGTCTTTTTTCTAATTTTTTAATATCTTATTTTTGATTGACAAATAAGAGTTATATATGTTTATGGGATACAATGTAATGTTTTGATATATATTTACAATGCAGAATGATTAAATCAGGCTTATTAATGAATATAGAAAACAGTATGGGTGTTCCCCAGAAAACTGAAAATCAAATTACCAGGTGATCCAGCAATCCCACTTCTGGGTATAAATTAGGGGTATAATATTTGAAAGAGAAGTATATTTATTACTATGTATAGATGAGTTGGTTATAAAACTGGAAATTCTGCCGGGCGCGGTGGCTCACGCCTGTAATCCCAGCACTTTGGGAGGCCGAGGCGGGCGGATCACGAGGTCAGGAGATCGAGACCATCCTGGCTAACACGGTGAAACCCCGTCTCTACTAAAAATACAAAAAATTAGCCGGGCGTGGTAGCGGGCGCCTGTAGTCCCAGCTACTCGGGAGGCTGAGGCACGAGAATGGCGTGAACCCGGGAGGCGGAGCTTGCAGTGAGCCGAGATCGCGCCACTGCACTCCAGCCCGGGCGACAGAGCGAGACTCCGTCTCAAAAAAAAAAAAAACAAAAAAAAACAAAACTGGAAATTCTAAGAGAATAAACAAAAAAACTGCAAAAGAGAATTCAATTAGAAGTTGATGTATAAAATCAATATTCATGAATACATCATCTTTAAAGATAGAAGAAACAAATAATTGGGAAACATAATGCACAAAATCCCTACCTACAATGACAACAAAATAATAGGCAATAATCCATTTAACAAGAAATGTTTTAAAATATTTATGAGTAAAATTATATGCATAAATTACCCAGTCTCAGGTAGTTCTTTATAGCAGCGTGAGAATGGACTAATACATCCCCCAAAGCTTCATTGCTTGCTCCAAGAACCTCAGCCATATCAGCAAGCACAGTGCATAAGGGGCTTCCAACTAGGAAACAAAATAGTCTCCCCTGTGACAGAACCCCCTTAATTAGCTAATTTTATGAGTGGCTCTTTGGAGACCTCCATCCTCTGGTTTTGGTTCTGAAGAAGGTACTTCAGACATAAATGCAAGTCTGTGGAGACTTGTACTGGGTTAACTCAGCAAACAGGAGCCACATTTTTCAGAATTCCCTTCCCTGCCTGGTTCTCATCTAGGGCCTGCAATAGTAAGTCTCCATGGGATTTGGAAGCAAGACGAGAAGCAGCACCCATTGTTTTGCTCTGAAGGTTACCGCGGGGCACCAGGCTCTGTGGCAGCTTGCTCACATCCTCAGAGATCTTCTGGAGGCAGAACCCAGGCCCATGACTCCCAAAGCTCCCACCAGATCACTTCCTCAGGCTTCTCTGAGTCTTGGGCCAGGTATGTGCGCAGCCCCTTGGCACAGCTCTCCTGTATTGTCATCAAATCATTGAGCTTGGAAGGAATGGCCTTATGGATTCCAGTTTGTCCTTTTCTGTCTTGCTTTGAGTCTAGCTTTTGTCTTCAACTGAGACAAAAAGTGAGATGCAATGTATCTATTGCCAAAATGATACTTTGTACCCTTAAAATGGGATACAATTGTATCTAGTGCCTTGAATGAGCTGTAGTGACAGTCACTGAGACAACAGCCCTGCATAGGCTTCTCCACCAGCTCCCATAATGGTATAAAGGTCTTATCCCATGGCAAATTCTTTAGTATCCATTACTTATTGTTGTCCTACTTCTCTGATCAAACCTTCAATAACCCAAGGCCCTTGACTTGGAAATATTAAAAATTGACATGAAATACTACTTTATAGATTTAAAATCATAGTTTATCCATTCACTTGATGTTGGACACCTGGGTTGCTTTCATATCTCAGCAATTGTGAATGGTGTTGCAATGAACATAAAGTTCAGATGCCTCTTTGGCCGGTCTTACTGAAACAATAGTCCTTGGTGGTGTATGTTATTCACTTACTCTAGTTAATTTTTCTTCAGGAGACTTATTTCCTGAAAACATTTTTTTTGTCTTTCTCCACAACTGTAATATAAACTCCATGTGGACAGAAGCATGATTTGTGGGGTCTGCTATGGTGTTAACTATAGTCTTTTTTGTACTTTTAGTCTTTAGTGTCTAGACTCAAGTCTGAGACATTGGAAGTATTCAAGAAACACTCCTGGGAAGAGGGAAAAAAAGGACGGAAAGATGAAAGAAAGGAGGGAGGGAAGAAAGAGGAAGGGAAAGAAATTGCTTCCTATTTCACCTCACCCATATCCTAGCTTCCTCCACCTATCCTAAGCCACAGAGGGAATCCTTCTGCCATTTCTGGGAAGAATACAAAGACTTAATTTTCTATAAAGGTTGAGATCACCAAAGACAGGTTGGAGAGAGGAAGCTGATGTTGCAACCTTTGCTGATTTGAGGAGAAACGGTGCTTCCCACGGGACCTCCAGTAAACCATAGAATCTGGGTAGAGGGGAAAAGGCCAGGAAGTGGGCCAGGCAGAGCTTTAAGAGAGCCTAGCTCAGTGTTCCACACACAGACATAAATCTGGGCTCTCGTGGCATCCCAGGGTTTATTATGGAGGGCTGGTGTCCAGGGTGCAAGTGGAAATGATCCTCACCATGTTGACTTCCAGCATCACTAGGACATATTCAGTGAAAAAATATAAGGTGCCGGAGCCAGGGTAAATCATCATGTGCTGCTGTTCATATGAGGAGCAGCTCTGAAGGAGGCATGCACGTGAACCTGATTAGAGCAACTGCCCCGTGGGGGACAGCCAGATGACTGGGGGACAGTGGTCTACTTGCTTTTCACTGGTGTGTCATTAAATATGGCTCATATAAGTATATTTTGTGGGCAGATAAAGTTAATTCTGACTACTTTTAGATCACATGGAGACTTCTTGCAGCAATGAAGGCAGATATATACTCCTAAATCTTCCCACTTCTCCTTCCATAGCTTGACAGAAAAGAACGCAATTTCTTTTCAGGACTCAGACTGAGCCACTACTGGCTTCCTTGCTCTTTGTCAAATGCACATTTGATTACATGTATAACCTTCCAGTGGTTTCTCACTGCTTTACAACAGAAACTAAAAATCTTTCCTTAGCATGCAGGGTTCTGCAGGGCTGGCCAGTGTTTACATTGCCAACCTCAGCTCCCACTCACCCCTTGCTGTCTCTGCTCCCACCAGGCATATTTTAAGTTCCTTCAATGAGATCCTTCCTTCTATGGGTCCATTGTGCATCAGTTCTCTCTGGCTGAAATTCTCCTCCTTCATTCTATTCCCATCCCTTTGCCTAATCCTTCTTACCTAAACTCAGTCATGTCCTGGAGAGCCCTTTCTGTCCTTCTCACTGGTTGAGTCTCATCATAGGTTTTCATAGAACCTTCTATCTGTACCTAGTGCTTAATGTGGATGGACTCTCACAAGCTTCTGTGTGGTTCCTTCGTTAATGTCCCTAGGGTGGCCATAAGAATTGCACCTTGCTATCCTCCAACTACAGGAAACCCCTGCAAGACCTAGGGCTCCAGCTCCTGTGATTTGATATCCATCATTGTGTTTGCAACAAGGCCATGCCTCCAACAGGCAACTACCCACTGGCCAGTAACTGGGCACAGAAGCAAAGCTAAAGCCAACTTGCCCCTGGGAGACACAGGACTCCTTAGACCGCTACCTTTGGCTCAAGGACCACCCCCAGCAGTTCTGCCAAACCCTATTTAGACTACGTGGCAGTCTAGGAAGCTTTTGCCCAGCCTTCTCTTCTTTTGTTGTCACTCAAGATTGGACTTATATAACCATCTGCAGCTCTCTAGCCTCTCCCTTCTTCCTCTCTATTTTTGTTCACAGAGGCCTTTCCCCTAACTAAATCTTTGCACACTTAATCCCACATTGGCATTTGTTTCTTGGAGGACCTGAACTAATGCAGTTCCTTTTTGTGACTGTATGTTCAACTCCCTGAGGGTCAGGAGCTAGCATCCCTCTAGGATACCACTGACCCTGGGACCTCACAGAGCTTCTGACACATACTAAGTAGTCAATAAATTACCAGTGAATGAATGAAGAGTCTTTGATGCTGAGCATGCCTTTCCTTCTTCTTGGGACAGCCCCTTATGTGTTTTAGCCACTTGGAGAGCTCCATTCATCCACTGTAACTCACTCGCCACCCTCTGAAACCTTCACTGATATCATGACTCAGTTGTTTATTCCCACTTCTGTGGTCCCATTAAATATTTCACATTCTTCCATCACAACATTTGCCACTTTGTACTGTAACTATCTGATTTTCCAAATCAGTCTTTGCCACTGATTCTGAGCTCCTTGAGTTGAGAGACTGTATTCTTTATTTCCGAATGCTTATTGTCTAGCACATTGACTAATCCATTTTAGATGATCAGTGACTGTGGGAAGGAAGGAAGGAATGAAAGAAGACTGAGAATAGAGAATTTAACATCCCCAAGAATCCATTTCTTCATCTTTAAAATACTCTGCCTATTCCAAAATATTTAGAAAAATCGTGTGAGAAAATAAACATGATTCATACATCCAAAATTATTATTTAAATAGAGACAATTCTGGAATAGTTTGCTATAGTGGAAAGAAAAAGGATTTGGCAATTTATCAGTCCTAAGTCAAAACCTTGGTGTAATGTGTGCCCCTCTACCACCTTGGGAAAGTCGGATTTTTCCCCACTCCCTTATTTTCCCAACTATACAAGAGGATCCAATATGTCTTAATCTGTTTTGTGTTGCTATAACAGAATACCACATTTATAAAGAAAAGACATTTGTTTCTCACAGTTCTGGAGGCTGAGAAGTCCAATATCAAGGTACTGGCATCTTGAGAGGGCCTTATGTTCCCATCATATTGGGAGGATAGAGGATGAGAATGAGAAGGATAGAGGAGGGAAGAGGCCAAACTCCTACTTTTCTCAGGAACCCACTCCCAAGATAACAACATTAATCCATTTCTGAGAGTTGAGCCCACATGACCTAATCATGTTTTAAACATCCCACCTTTCAATGCTGTTGCACTGGGGATTAAATTTCCAACACATGAACTTTGAGGGACTCATTTAAACCAAAGCACAATAGGATGCCATAAGACAATGCATGCAAATCCCCTGACACATGGTAGGAGATAGAGGAATAAAATTATTGTTTTTCTTTAAGCCATGAGTCTTGGGGGGTGCATCCTTAAAACATGTGACTAGGCTCAATGTTTTAGACTGGAGTCTTGAACAGATAAAAAGAAATAGCAACCGTACTGCAAAGGAATAGATATTTGTGTCCTGGCAGCCCAAGTGATTTGAGTGTCACATCACAGACAATTGTCAGACCAAAATAGTCCTTACCAGGATTTCGGCTTTGAGACATTTTTTTTTAAATCTTGGCCTAAAATGATTTGTCAAGCTCTAGTTATGTATTTTTATTGGGAAAAAGAGCTCTGTAATTTCACACTTGCTTGCTACTGTTTGCTACCTTCTGACAGCTTTCACTATTTGGATTGGAATTCTGAGTGTGTCATTGAGAGACGAGGTGAGACATTTTTAAAATGTTGATGTTTTCAGTGAGCACAGGCAGATTTTCACAATCTAAGCCTCTGGCTTTAACTAATTTTGCATTTCCCCAACTCCACATACTGTAGCCCTACTCAACTTCTGTCAAAGGCTCGCATGGGACAGGCAATTGACAGCCCCCGCCATATGTGTTGTCACCTCTGCCCAGAATCCTCTCTCCATCTTGTCTACCTTCTCTCTCCTCTTCACACCTCTTATGTGATCTTCCCCCTGAATGCTTCCTTTACCCGGGATGAATTGATTAATCTTTGCTTAGTGCCACTACTGGATATGATTTTCTCATCTCCTTTCATACGTCCATTTCACAAACACTTATTGAATGTCCATCATGTGACAACTTCATTGATAAACACTAAGGATGCAAAGGTGAATAAAACAGACAAGGTCTTCCTCAAGTTGTGGAGCATACCATTTAGTTGGAAAAATAAATAATTGGATTATTGTATAACTACAAGGGTTTTAAATGCTTCAGAGAAGGCAATTGTTTGTAATGTTTTCACCAGTCAAATGAATAGGTTATGCTGTGGTAACACTGTCATGACCAAACACCGTATCTCAGCTTAGTACAACTAACACAACAATAGTTTACTATTTTCTGTGTGTATTAGTCCATTTTCACACTGCTATAAAGAGCTGCCTGAGACTGGGTAATTTATAAACAAAGGAAGTTTAATTGACTCACAGTTCTGCATGGCTGAGGCCTCAGGAAACTTACAATCATGGTGGAAGGAGAAGCAGTCACCTCTTCACAAGGCAGCAGGAGAGAGAAGAGTGAAGGGAGAGCTTCCAAACACTTATAAAACCATCACACCTCATGAGAACTCATTCACCATCATGAGAATGGTATGGGGGAAGCCAACCCCATGATGCAATCACTTCCCTCCCTCAACGCATGGGGATTACAGGTCCCTCCCTCAACATATGGGGATTACAATTTCAGATGAGATTTGGGTGGGGACACAGAACCAAACCATATCACCGTGTAATGTGTAATGTGATCATGGAAGGACACAGGGAGGAAAGGTCTACGGACTGGCCCCAGCTGACCATGGCTTGCAGAGCAGATTCAGACCCACACCAAGCCAGACTCATGCTGTGAGAAACAACTACACCTCTGGTGTTGCAACAAGCCCCTTTCCAAGGTGGCCCCTAGAGTCCTGCTCCTTGATGACACACCTTCTCCCAGTTACTTAATAAAACCATGGTTTAAGTGTTGCTATGAAGAGATTTTGCAGATGTAATTAACTGGCAAAACCTCTTCATAGGAAATTAACCTGTGTAACTACAAAGTTAGCATCTTAAAAAGATGCAAATGTATCATCTCATTCAGGAGTCCAGAACATTTCAGCTGGGTCCTCTGCTCAGAAATTCACAAGACTGAAATTGAGTTATCAACTGGGGCTGTATTCTCATCTGTGAGCTCCACTAGGGAAAGGTCTGTTTAGAAGCTCCTTCGGGTTGTTGAAAGAATTCAGAATTCATTGCCTTGTGGTTGTAGGACTAAGGTACTCATTTTCCTGATAGTGGTCAGCCAGAACAACTCTCAGCTTGCAGAGGCTGCTCTGAGGTCCTTGCCATGGGACCCCCTCCACACACCCTTCCACACTTTGAATCTTTGTCTTCAGGAAATGTCTGGTCACATTTAAAAGTTTGCCTGATTAGGTGAGGCCCATCCAGGATAACCTCCCTTTTTATTAACTCAAACTTATTAGGGACCTTAATTGCAACTGCAAAATCCCTTCATAGCACACTTAGACCATGGTTTCATTAAATAACTAAGAGAATGTGTGTAATCAGTAGGGGCAGGAATCTAGGGGCCATGTTAGAAGGCGGCTTGTCACGACACCAGAAGTGTAGTTTTCTCTCACAGCATGAGTCTGGTTTGGTTTGGATCTGTGAGGCTATGCTGCAGGCCATAGTCGGCCAGGGGGAGGGCCATAGACTCTGTCTCCCTGTGTCTTTACATGATTATCACAAGAGTAGAAAGGGCACAAGCAGCCCCACACTGGCTCTGCAAGGTGTTAGGGCTAAAATCAAGGCTTAATGCTATGTGCTGCTTTGACATCTGGAGAGATAAGGAGGACCTTGAATGGCCTCATTCTATGTTTCCCACCTCACTCTGCTCTCCTGGATAAGGTCTCCCAGCCTCCTTATCATGCAGGCCAGGCACAGTTCCTGCTTATCCTGAATAGCGGGTTTCAGTTCCCTGCCAGTCTGCAATTATTCAAACAGGCCAATCGCATCTCCCTGTGGACCAGGGGGCATTTCCCCTGCCTGTTACTAGAAAGCCTGCCCCCAACAGCCCCTGGTTGTTCTCTGGGTAGCCATTTTATGTCTCTGCATGGCGTGCAGTGTACTCACCATTGAGCTGTGAGTGTATGTGACTAATAAATGTTGTTTATCTCCTTTATCCAGTTTGCATGTCATGTGTGTAGCCATCCCCATAACCTTAGGCTGGGAATCCCTCCTCAACACTGGGGCGAATGGGAGGCAACTAAAACATGCTGAAAACCTCAGCCCAGGAAATAGCACTGCTTACTTCAGCTCACATTTCTTTGACCAAAGAGAATCCAATGGCATTGGCTAACTTCCAGGAATTTAGGGAAATAAAATTACACTCTGTGCTCAAAAAAGAGAAAAGCTAGGAGTCTTTAGTGACAGCACTTACAGTCACCCTTGTGGATAAAAAGGGAGACTCTGGAATTGGGCTCTTTCATTCACTAGCTGTGGGATTTGGGGTAAGCTGCCTAACCTTTCTGTGCCTTTGTTTATTCTTTTACTTTATTGGTTTAAAAAAACTGCACAACAATAGTAAAACAAGACACAATAATAGTAAAACCTAACTCAGAGATTTGTCATGGGAATTAAGCCAACTTGCTGAGGAATTAGATGTGGAATTCCAGAGGACAAGAGAGGTCAGGAATGACGTCATGACTTTAGCCTAAGCAACTAGAAGGATGCAGCTGTTCAATGTGGATGGTACTATAAGACCTAAGTGCTCCATGTGTTGCTTTGACATCTCTGTGCCCCCACAGGACTGTAAAGGTCTCACTGTTCGTTCCATTGCTTCTGCCAGATATGCCCCCACTAAGAGGGAAAGGCTCCTCACTGGCTAGTTCTCCATCAGCTGGACCAGCTGCACTCCACCAGGTTCTCAAACTAACGGGCTTCATCTCCCTGCCAGCCCATTATATCCTCCCACAGGAGCCAGGGAGCATCTCACTGGTTTTTTGTTTGTTTGTTTGTTTTTGTTGTTGTTTGGTTTTGTTTTCTTTTGTGAGATGGAGTCTCACTCTGTTGCCCAGGCTGGAGTTCAGTGGCACAATCTCGGCTCACTGCAACCTTCGCCTCCTGAGTTCAAGCAATTCTCCTGCCACAGCTTTCCTAGTAGCTGGAACTACAGGCATGTGCCACCATGCCCTGCTAATTTTTTAAAAAATATTTTTAGTAGAGGCGGGGTTTCACCATGTTGGCCAGGGTGGTCTCAAACTCCTGACTTCAAATGATCCACTCACCTCAGCCTCCCAGAGTGCTGGGATTACAGGCATGAGCCACCATGCTCAGGTGCTCACCTTTCAATCCCTCTGATCACTGCAAGCCTGCCTCCCACAGCCTATGCTTACTTATTCTATTCTGCTCCTAAATGCAACCCCAGTAGAGCCCTGCATGGGTGTTGTGGTGTGCACCTTCCCCAGGCTGTCAGTATTTGCAGCTAACAAACTGCTGCCAGTCTCATCTGCCCAGTACTGGGTGTCATGTGTTCAGCCATCATGTACCATTTAGGGCAGAGGATCACTTCTTCACCAATGGGATAAGAGGTGGTCAAAACAGATGGGCAACAATGTATGAAGAGCATGAATATGTGCATGTGTATGGGAATAGATCAGAAGGTTGTCTTCAAGCATGTTAAATTTTAAAAGCCTCTTATTACATCCAAATGAAGATGCCATGCGATAAGGTTAAAAAAAAAAGCACATGATGTTCAGTCTTGGCTGGAAGCAGAAATGTGGAAGTCATCAGCATGCATTTGGCATTGCAGAGGGTGAGATGGATGAAGTCACACAAGAAAGAGGTCATAAAGACAGAGATGGGGTCTAAGAACTGAGTTCTGTTCAGTGTTTAGGGTCGAAGAGAGTAAGAAGCAACAAGAGGGAGAGGAAGAGGGAGAGGGACAGACAGAGATTAAAGTGACATGATAGGTAGATGGTTTCTTAGAAGCCGAATTAAGACAGTCTTTCAATAACATGAAAAATTGTGATATCTGTCAAACATTACTGATTTTTTAAGTGAAATGGGGATTGAGAACTGACCACTGGAATATCAATAATGAGATAGAATGAATGACCATCTCAAGAATTATTTTATTGGAATAGTGGCTGACTGGAGAATGTTAAAAACAGATTGAGATACAATTAATATAGATGAATATTTGAGAAATTTACTATAAAAAAGAGCAAAGAAAGTGAGCAGTAACTGGATAGGGAAGTCAAGAGAAGTGGTAATTGTTTTGAAATTGGGAGATGCTATAGTGTGTGCTGGTGTAAATCGTCTAAAGGGAGGGAAGATATTTAATGCAGGAGACAAGGTGGAAATAGCTGGAGAATGTCCTTTTTTATTTGAAATGGAAATAGGACTAAGGCATATGTAGAAGGGTCGTTGTGGATAAGAACAAAGTCAATTCATCCAAAGCAATAGGAGGGGACATGGTGATGATGGGCAAAGATGTAAGAGGTTATTAGCTATGGTGGTGAGTGTGTGGAAGTTTTTGTTTCATCACTTGAATAAAACAGAAATTAAAGTCACCATCTGAGAGCAAAGATGAGAAGAAGGTGTCAGAAGTTTGTGGGCAATGAAAGCATATAAAACAGCCATCTAGGAATATGAGATGGTGACTAGACATAGAAAATAAGTAGCATTGCCAGGTAGCCCCGAGAGTTTATCTAGTATTAGTGATTATTAATTTTAAAGGAGGCAATCAAACAGAATGACTTTAAAATTTTTCTCTATCATGAACAGCTGTTGTAGGGGAAGTACAGAGAACACAGGAAAAATAAAGAATCTAAACACAGCTGGCATTTTCTCCTGAGAGTTACATGAGGGAGAAGGGGCCCAGGGCATGGAGGCTGTGATGATGATAGATTGTGAAATATAAGCTTGGTAAGAAGAGAAGTGTAGGGTCAACAGATTTGGAGACCTTTGTCAGTGGAATAATTGCTGGGCGTGGAACAGCGGAGAAAATGGGTTTGAATGAAAGGAAGAGGTGGTTAGAGAGTGGAATGTTTAGGGTGAGACTATGGAGAGGGGACTATTGTTAAGTTAAGAGCTAGAGTAAGTCTCACTGGAGTGACTGACTGAAGCAAAGTGGAAATCAAGACCATAAGAGGAGAAGGGATTAGGGAGCACCAGGGCTGACATATTAGAAAGATCATCTATGAGGATAGTGAAATTACCAAGAATTACAACAGAGAACAAAGCATTAAACTCATCAAATAATGAGGACATCTGAAGATGACTACAACAAGGAGGCTTGATGGAGGGAGGGTCTGATAACACGTGCTTCACAGACTTGTTTAGTGGGGAAGGTAAGGGGAGGAGGTGACAATAGACCGGAAGCAGCAACACGAAGGAAGGTCACCCTTTCCTTCTCTAGGATTAATAGCATGAGGCTAGGGGAGAAAACATCTACCATGGGGAGAGCTGCAGAGGAAACCGTGTGTGTGTGTGTAAGGGAAGGTAGTAAAGGGGATGTTCAGAGGAAGCACTTAGGGTATAGGAGATTCATCTGATGGACAACAGTGAGTTCAGAGGGCAGAGTGGATGATTTCAGGGGCTGCAGAGGGAAAGAATTTTGATCAGATCAGAGGATACATAGGGCCAGTAGGAAGGAGAGTCCAGAAGAGGAATGACCAGGCATCCCAGGCTTCCCGTGGTAACGACACTTAACCAAAGTTTCAGGCAGGAAAGGTTCGCCCAGATGGTCTTACAAGAGGGCTGGAGGAATGACACTGGAGAGTCTTGGCCATGAACTAGAGAACTCTGGGACCCTGTCTTCTTTCATGCTTGAGGAGGGATGGTTCCATTTTAAGCCTTGGAGAGATTATTGAGTCTTGTTCTTCAGCAGGACTGAAAGCTCCACGCTGGGTGATTTCCAGGCTCTGCTTAGATACTTGCAGTATCAGGAAGATTGTTTCCTCACAAAACAGCCTAATCTATTGAGAATCAACTCTAGTTGCTGGACGTGTATTTCTTACATTGATCCAAAAAAATGTACATTTATATCCTTGCCCTCAAAAGTCACACACACCATGATTTTTAATCTGTTCCTAAGGTAATGGCCATCAAGCTGTTGAAGCTCAAGCTCCACGCTCCTGCTAGCTCCTGCCTCTTTTTGTCCAGGTTAAACAATCCCATTTTCTACAGTCATCACTCACTGTCTTGGGTCTCAGACCCTCTCCTCTGATAGCTCTCAGGAGTATGCATAGCAATGTATGTCCTTCTGATGACCAGTGACCACAAATGGCAGCCATTTCCAGATGTGGTCTGAGAATGAGCCACAGCCATAGATGAACCTTCACCTCCTTTACTCTGGATTATCTGCTCATATTCATGCTGCTTATCATGAAGCCAATTTTTGCCTTTTAAATTCATGTTAAGTCATCATGATATGCACAGAATTATTTACATGATTTTCCAAAGAATAGGAATGTCCCATATGTAAGGGAACATTGAATTTGAAATTTGCCCACCATAGAACCGAATATAAAATTTGTCTGCTCTAGAACTGGGCTATCATTTCCACACTTTACTTGTGGGTGCCATAAGCCTGTAGCATTGAAAATTCAAACTACAAATCAAATACACATTTCCACTGGGTAAATTTGCCATTCAGAACAGTAAGACCCACCAGAACATGAAAGAAAAGAAACAAAAGAGCTTTGTTTGAATTTTTGCTTTGCTATTTACTAGCTGTGACCTTGAGCAACACCGTTAACCTCTCTGAACTATGCATTTGTTTGTCATCCCATCAAGGACAGATTTTTTTTAATAAAAGCAGTTTGGGGATGATCTGATCTAAAATATGTTGCCTAGAATGTTCACAATTTACTTTAGAAAACATTAAAGCATTAATGTTTCAGAAAGCTGTAACCAGGTTTTACATTAAAAAAAAAAAAGTCTGACTTACAATTCAAACTCTGGCCTGCAGGAATTTACCATGGGAGGTCCTGGGGGCACTTCTATGGGAACAGGCAATCAGCTCCCAGCATATCCAGAAAATAAGGGAATCCTCATCACCCTGCCCAGAGCGTCAAGTCAAAGGACAACAACATGGGTTTGACAAGGGACCCCCAATCAAGTCACAAAAGTGGTCTCAATTTCATACAAGATCTTTGGTCATTCCAGTGTCTTGCTGGTGGTATATTAAAAACAATAGTTAATGATTCTCCCAAGCAGTGGCCTGGAGACCCCAACTTCCTTTGCGATATGGGGATAATTGTATTTTTTCTGCCTTGCTGTACTGGGGAAGTTGTTGTAGAAAGAAAGTGAGATATCAAATGTAGAAACATTCTATAGATAGATTGACGGACACATAGATGGAACGAAGGGAGACAGGAAGGAAGGAAAGAAGGAACGAAGGGAGACAGGAAGGAAGGAAAGAAGGAAGGAAGGGAGGAAGGAAGGGAGGAAGGAAGGAAGGAAGAAAGGAAGGAAGGGAGGGAGGAAGGAGGAAGGAAGGAAGGATATGTGGTTGCATGAATGGATTGATGGATGAATGGGTGGTTGTTTGGGTAAATGCATAGATGGATAAATGGATAGATAGACGCACATAATGGAATAAGTGTTATGTGCCAAATATCATTTGAAGGAGGGAAGTAACTAGCTAAAACTTGAGAAAACATGTTCATGATCTCACAATTTTTTAAAGAAAGTTTCTGGAAGAAATAGGAATTTAAATCGTTTTCAGATGAAGCAACTTTGAGTACTGAGAGGGGCAGATACTGGCAGCACAGGTAGGGGTGTTGCCAGGGTCTGGATGAATGTAGTCTGTGCCTGTGAGCAGGAGTACATTCAGGATGGTGGGTATGTTTTACCTGTTGAAGGGTGGAGCCATGTATCTAGAATGCCCCTGTATTACCTGAAAGCTAAGTCAGACAATAGGAACTCTGGAGTCTTCAAAAGAGGTGTCAGACACAATTGAGCTACAAGAGAATTACTTCTGAATAAGTTCCTAATGCTCAACATACTTATAATTACTTGTTCCAGACTTTTCTATTCTAAGGAATGTAAACTCCATCAAAACAGGGATGGTGAATTTTCCATTTATCCCTAAATCTGCAACACCGAAGGTATCATGCAGAGTGGGAACTCACTCAACATTTTTTAAAGGACTTCACATTTTATTCTTTTGTCAAAGCTTCCAATTGTTCCTGCTGTCCCTGGACCCTGGACTGACCCATGGTTCTTTCCTCTTAGATGAAGGCATTCCTGGTAGGATTCTTTCTTTACCGGATTCCTATCTTCCTCCCTCCCTTGAACCTCTTCCTCAACGCTGGCCTGTTTCAGATGTCCTACTGCTGTTCCTGAATCAATAGCTCTGGATGGATAGCATGCTCAGGGTTTTTCTTGCTATTTTTACTTGCTCGCCCTGCACAAGAGAATATCCCCTAGACTGGACCAAGGACAACTCCCGGTCAAGTTTCTCAACAAGAACTATTAAAAGACACTTAACCCCTCCACTCATAAAAATGTGAAATATCACTTGGTCTTTACAACTGGGGCTACTGTGGTGGATAATCGCATTTCTGAAGTGAATGGCATAGGTTATAATGAGCAATTGGGGAAAAAAAGAAACATTAACCATGATTCATACCACAAATTGAAGGTAGGACAAGTAGTTCTTGAACATCCTGATTAGATTTTAATCTTGTTTTAGCAGCAGCAGCTCAAGTTAATGTTTGCTCGGTGCAATAACATCATGTGGATTGACACATAGGTAATTATGCTATTTATCTTCTTACGAAACTCTCTCAACTGGGGAGCTGTGATTATTCAGTGCTTGAGAAGGCTGGGGACAAAAAGTCACACTGGCAAGAGAAGAGGGCAAGACCAGTGCTTTGGAAGGGTGAGGCAGGCGGTTCTCGAGGTCAGGAGTTTGAGACTAGCCTGGCCAAGAGGGTGAAACCCCATCTCTACTAAAAATACAAAAAAAGTTAGCTGGGTGTGGTGGCAGGCACCTGTAATTCCAACTACTCGGGAGGCTGAGGCAGGAGAATCGCTTGAACCCGGGAGGCAGAGGTTGCAGTGAGCCAAGACCATGCTACTTCACTTCAGCCTGGGCAACAGAGTGAGAATCCATCTCAGAAAAAATTTTTTTTAAAAGAGGGCAAGAAGTCCTTGACTAATGAGGTTGGTGCGAAGCGGGAAATACTTGTTCTTCCAGTGGGAAAGGTGGCTTGTTTCTCCAGGCTTTTACACCCAGCACACTCTGCCTCTCCAGCTCTCTGCTCTTCAGACAACCTGGATTAATGAATCTCTCCATCTCACATTCATTTTCCATCTCAAAGGAGCCTCCTAATTGGCTTCAGGTCTCTTCCCCTCCACTCCAGCCTCCTAGCTGTTTTTAGAATGACCTGCTACCCTGTTTTTATTCTATGTTTAAATCTCTCTCAATTATGTCCTTACTCATTAACTTCTCTTAATCTCTCTCTCATTTACTCATTAGATCACTTCCTAACGTGTAGTAAGTGACTACTTTTCTAAGACACAAAGCTAATCACATTACTTACTTGCTTAAAACAACCTTTTACTGGCTTTAACCTATAGAATAATAGCCTCATAACAGTCTATCCAAATGCTCCATCATCAGCTGCCATTTACCGTTCAAAAGGTCTTTGCTGTCACACTTTGCAAGAAACCTAAACTCTGTGCACCTAACCTTCTTTATTTTGTTTGATACGTGAACCAAGGCCCTAATGACTGGCAGGGCCTACAAAGATGGGAAACCCTCACTAGTAAGAGTGACACGGAGGAACAGATGACAACCCTTGGGAAAGAGGACAAAAGCAAGACTAGAAAGCTGAAGGAAATGAATTTGCTCTCCTAGGTCCTAGATTTCAATATGTATATTTGGATATAGGTATATCTGAATAGGTACAAGTATAGATATAGATATGTACATAGAGATATATATATAGAGAGAGAGAGAGATAGATACATAGATACATATCCATCCCTACATCCCTTTCTGCTCTTCTTCCCAGTAAAACCCATTAAGGGAGTTCTTTGTATTAATTTCTCTACACTCTCACTTTTGATGTGTCCCCAGGTGACTAAATTAGGCCTCACACCCATCATGACCCTGAAATTTCCTTATTAACCTTATGAGTGGTTTCCTGCTGGTTGAAGTCAAGGACCAATTCTCTGTTCTCCTCCTACCAAACTGTGATGGTGAATATTGAGTGTCAACTTGATTGGATTGAAGGATGCAAAGTGTTCTTCCTGGGTGTGTCTGTGAGGATGTTGCCAAAGGAGATTAACATTTGAGTCAGTGGATTGGGAAAGACAGACCCATCCTCAGATTGGGTAGGCACCATCTAATAAGCTGCCAGAGTGACCAGAATAAAAGCAGGCATGAGGACTGTGGAAAGACTAGACTGGCTGGGTCTCCTGGCCTCCATCTTTCTCCTGTGCTGGATACTCCTGCCCTCAAACATCAGACTCCCAGTTCTTCAGCTTTTGGACTCTTGGACCTACACCAGTGATTTGCCAGGGGCTCTCAGGCCTTTGGTCACAAACTGAAGGTTGCACTGTCGGCTTCCCTGTTTTGGAGGTTTTGGGACTCAGACTGACTTCCTTGCTCCTCAGCTTGCAGATGGCCTATTGTGGGACGTCACCTTGTGATCACGTGAGTCAATACTCCTTAACAAACTCCCTTTCATATATACATCTATCCTGTTAGTCCTGTCTGTCTAGAGAACCCCGAATAATAATACACTAACCACTCAGTAATAGTTGACATGTCTGATTCTTCACTGCTTTATGAAAAACTCTATTCTATGGGCTTGCTTGACACCAACCAAGCTGGCTTCGGCCTATTTTGCTTGAATATTTTTCAAGCTTTTCTTAGATTCTTCCTCCTCTAGGACCTCTAGGAGTTGCAATGGACTGGGGCTCAGCTCTCTTTTCTGAGGAGTGAATGCATAAGGAGAAGAGATTGTATCCATTGCCAGATGGTACATGCCCTGTCTCTTAGTCCTTCTGGGCTGTTATAACAAACCACCATAGACTGGATGGCTTATATACAACATAAATTCATTTATTGTAGCTCTGAAGGCTGGGAAGTTCAAGATAATGGGGCAGAAAGATTTGGTGTCTGGGAAGGGCCATCTCTCTCTGTAACCTCATACGGAGGAGGGAGGCAAGGTTGCTCTCTGGGGCCTCTTTCACCAGGGCACTAAATGCCATTCATGAGGCCTCCATCCTCATGTGCTAATCACCTTCCAGGGGCCTCACCTCCAAATATACTCATGTTGAGGACTAGGATTCAACATAAGAATTTGCGGGGAACCCCAAATCCAGACCATCACACCATCTCTATGCTAAAAACTCTGAAATTTAAATGGTTAGCTGGGTCTTCTCTCTGAACTCCAGATATGTATTCCCAATGCTCAGGCCAAAATATAGAAGCACCCCTCTCCTGCCCCACAACATGCATCAGTAATGCTCTTCAGTGGCATCTCCAAAACCTTCCCCAAATAGCTCATTTTACCACCTGCACAGTCACCACCTTGGTCCCAGTCCTTCCTCCTCACCTGGACTCAGGCAGCCACCTCCCACCTGGCCCCCACACCTGCCATTTTGCTCCCCTAAATCTGACAGAGGAATACTTTTGAAAAACTTTTGCTGGTGTTTCATTTTTTTCTTAGTCCATTTGGGCTGCTATAACAAAACATCATAAAGCGGGTGGCTTATGAACAACAGAAATTTATATCTCACAGTTCTGGAGCCTTGGAAGTCCAAGATCAAGGTGCTGGCAGATGCGGTGTTTGGCAAGGGCCTCTTTCTTTATAAAGGGATCTGTTTTCACTGCATCCTAATATGGAGGAAGGGAAAACAAGCTCCCTTGGGCTTCTTTTATAAGGGCACTAATCCCATTCATGAGGGCTCCATGCTTATAAGCCAATCACCTCCACAGCTGCCACCTCTTAATATCATCACTTTGGGGGTTTGGATTTCAGCATATGAATTGTAGGGGGACACAATTATTTAGACCATGTAATTACTCTTAGAATAAAATCCAAACCCCTGACTCCATCCCTTACTGGCCTTCCCAACCAGTTTCCTCTCTCTTTCTAATCTCAGCTGTCTTTATTTTGCCCCACAGATGCTCTCTTCAGTACCCTTCAAACAAGGCATGATGCTTCCTACCACAGGAAATTTGCATATACTGTTTCTTTGTTTTAAATCCCCTCTTCCCCAACAGACTTGTGCTTCTTAGTTTCTTTCTCAACATCCAAGTTTCAGCTCAAATGTAATCTTCTCAAAGATTTTCCCAAACTCCCTAAGACAAGTACTCTATCATAATTACATACTGTCTTACTAGTAGCCCTTTTCAATATCTATGTATTGTGTGTGTGTCTGTGTGTCTTTAAGAGTTATACCGCCTATCTCTGCTAGAATAAAACTTTCTTGAAAGGAGCCATAATTATTTTTTAACTATTGTATCTCTCGTGCCTAGAACAGTGGCCTGTTGTAGAAATAAATTCCTCTCTAGTAAGTTATGGATCATGTGGTTGGTGATAGAGCCACAGCCCAAAGGCAGCCCTCCTGGATGTAACCCACAAAGCCAGTTGAAAAGCTCACAGCTATGTGTTCAATTGCATCCTCCAATACATGAATAAGTGCATCGTCTTTACGTGCTATCATCAAGCACCCATACACTGTAAAATAAGGGGGAAAAAACTCCAATAGTAACCTATTGCCTGGAGGGAAAAGACATCCTTGCCTCAGTTTGAGTTCTCTGCTTACTGCTGTGTGAAAACTGGGTCAGGTCGTTTTTCTTCAACAGGTATCTCCTCTGAGCCTCAGGGTCATCATTTGTAAAATGTGGATAATAAGCTCACCTATCAGAGACCTTGACTATAAAGATTATACATTTTTATGTGGTTAAGGCACAGTAGTGGCCATCTCTCACTTTCACTTATCTGAAAAACAAGAGCTTTCTCCCTTTGGTCGTGAACTGGTAGGGTCCAGGGCACTGACCCTGCAAGGAAGACAGGAGCTCCATCCCCTCCTACCAACTCCCCTTTTCCCAGAAGGCCCTTCCAGGAGAATGTAAGGTGGCAGGAATCAGCAAAGAGTAGGCTTCAAAACAGGCTTGTTCTAGTCTGTTTGTGCAGCTTTACTAGAATTGCCTGAGTCTGGGAGTTTATAAAGAGCAGAAGTTTATTTCTCACATTTCTGGAGGCTGAGGAGTCTAAGGTCTAGGCTCAGGCAGGTTCTGTGTCTGATGAGGGCTGCTCTCAGCCTCCAAGATGATGCCTGGTACACTGCATCTTCTGGAGGAAGGAACTCTGTGTCCCCACATGGCAGAAAGTAGAAGGGCAAAAAGGTGACAGCTCTGTCAATCAAATCCTTTCAAAGGGCACTTAATCCCATTCATAAGGGCAGAGGCCACATAAATCTATAGGCTCCCAAAGGCCGCATCTCCTAATACTGTTGCATTGTGGATTACATTACAACATGAATTTTAGAGGGTACAAAAACATTCAAACTGTAGCAAAGCTTACCAATCTCCTGCCCCAATCTCTCCTCCTAACTTCCATCATCCACTATGGAAGGAAACTGCTCTTCTGGCATGCCTCTTGGGGAGGAGGAGAGGTGGTTCACTGAGCCCACTTGACCATGGTCCTCCAATACCTGAAGGACTGCAAGTAAAGGAACAGCTATGCTAGGAAGGCTTCCCGGTCTGCGGAGCCAGGCAGATGAGTGTTAAACACTGGCTCCCGCATGCCTGGGCTTCCTCTTCTATAAAATCCACATGTGGCCCTAGCAGGGACAATGGAAAGGACAGGAGGAGCAGTCATTTAATGAATTATTGGTCACACACACCCACGGACGGCAGAGAGGTGTGCAACACAGACCTTCACATGGAGCTAGAGTCATGTTACCCAGTCCAGAGAGACCACGTGGCTGCTTCAGCTCCTCTCTCCATCTGGGCTGTTAGATCCTTTATGCAGCAATAAAGTCTTGTGGTTCTCTTGGGCCTCACTCAGTGCTGAGCAGAAAAACAGTGCTCACTGAATAAGTGCTAATTGACCCACAGAGGGAAAGAAGAAGTGAGTGACTCCTTCCTGACTTAACTTTTTTTTTTCTGCTTAAAACCAATCTACACCACCTTAGGGAAATGGCCCAGTTTCTGAAAGGCAGTGCTGGTAACATAATATTCTTGGAGAGAAGGCAGTGCTTTTCCCAGGTGAGATGACCTCTCTGGACCTGCAGCCAGGAGGCCTGCATTCCATTCCTGCTCTTCCACTCAGCACGGGCTTCTTCCTAGACATGTCGCTCCACCTCTTCAGTGTCTACAGTGTGGAAAGGTTCATCATAAAATTGGCCTCACTATGTGGTTGAAGGAGTCTGATAAAACACATTTGTGAAAGATGCTAGCAGAGTATTGGGCATACATAGGAACTCAGAAAAGGTTGGTTGTGGAAGGTTTCAGGCAATCTAAGGTTATTAGAAAATGCTGAGGCTTGGAGAGGACTCTCTGGCATGGGCTTTCAGGATAAGCATCCTGGAGGCAGGAGGGAAGGAAGACTGAGAGGGGAAGACCAGAGAAAGGACACTGGTCCCCCCAAGGTGGGAAATGAGTGAACTCACACTGAGGCAGTGGCTGGGGACGAACGGGGGAGAAGCATGGGAGGGGCTGAAGCAGTGGAATAAAGAAGTCCCCCATGTCAGCACCTGAGAAGTTTCCACATTTCCAAAGGGACCAATATGTCCAGGGATGCTCATTCCCACGTGGACAGTGTGGGGCTGGGCGGTGCTGTAAAAGCCGGATGAGCTTCAGGGGCTGCAGGGCAGCTGATTGAGCAGAACTTAGAGTGTGAACACCTCCAGCTTTGCAGGTCACTTGAATTTTTCATCTCTCTGTCCTCTCTTTGTCACTCAATAATGTAGTCAAATGGTGCCTGGAACTGTTTTCTTCTCTTGCGGGTTCTGAAGAGCCCTCTGCAATGAATGGTGAGGGCCCAGCTTCCTGGCTTGGGAGGGCAGTGGGATTGAAGGATCTTGAGTAGAGGGCCGAGCTCTGGCATCAGAACGTGGAGGCAGATCTCCAGCAGCTTCCCAGGGTCTTTCTCCACTCAGACCTGGATGGCTTGGGTGGCTTTGTTCACACGAAAAGGCCAGTCTGATGCCCAGTCTCACAAGGTGATGTTTTGTGATGGGTCTACTCTGACCTTCAGGGATTAACAATCCACCGGGCAGATAAGAAAGGATTCTGAAAACAGAGGAGCACAGATCCCAAGCAGGACGAGGGGTACACCCTGTGTGGGTGTCAGAGCCCCAGCAGGGTGAGCAAGATGTCCACACAGAGGGGAGGGACTGGCCAAAGAGCTCAGAGTCTGTGCTGGGTAAGGATGCCTGCTTGGAGGTGTCAGAGCCCAGTCAAGGTGAGAAAAACACAGTGTGGAGGCAGAGCCATGCAGAAAGAGAGGGGAGAGGGCAGCCTGCTCAGGATGACACGGCCTCAGTGGGTGAGAATGACTTCCGGGAAGGGCCACAGGGGTTGGAGGTGGCCTGGGGGGTGTCAGAGCCTGGATCAAGTCGGGGGTATAACAGCAGTGGCAATGGGAGTGTACAGGGAATTAGTGAAATAAATAAAGATATTAGGACAATGGAGCCCATTTCTCATTGTTGAAAGAGAGAGTTACAAATGTGGAAAGAGAAAACTAGAAGGAACCTGGTGGTTTTTGGCTGGAGTTGGAGGTATTGATTTAAAGCCATTTTCCATCTATAGATAGATAAAAAATAAATATAGATGCAATATGGGATCTCAAGGAAGGATTCATCACTTTTTGTTTCATGCTAAAATGAAACAATTCCACTCACATGGATTTCCAGGTGGAATGAGGATTGGAAAGTGACTTCTCTGATTTACTTAACTGGAGCCAGAGCTTGGGGCTATCCTCTTGGTGGGCAGAGACCACTCACCCTGGACTCTCCTACACCACCTCTCCCACCCTCTGAGCAATCAGAAGCTCTTGTCATCTCCATCTACTACAATCCCACCCCTAGCCCCTTCCCCACCTCCCCTCTTCTCTTTGCCAGGCTCCTTGAGTGGGTTTCCATCATCCTCTACTCCTCCTGTCCTCACTGCTGGATGGAGGGGACGGGAAGCCCTTTGGATCTTGAGGGTGGAGGAATGGAAGCATGAAAGAGCAGTTTAGCTTGAGGACTGGAGATCCAAAGAGCAGTGAGCCCCTATACCCTCTGAGTCCAGCTTACCAGCAGGCTGCCTGTGCCTTATCTAAGATGGGGCACAGGGGAGGAAAGGCAGGTGACTGATCCTTCCCTGCCTGTTGTTATGTTGCTGAAAGCTACCTGGCCACAGGAGGCTCTGGGAACTGTAAGGAAAAGGGGTCATAGAACAGCTCTCTCAGCTCAATGCTAATAATGCAAATGATGATGATAATGGCGATGCTGCTGATAATGCCAGCTTTTTTTTTAATACTTCCTACATGTCAGATATTGAAATACCTTTCATAGAATAATTGATTTAAACTTCCCTCCAAACTTATAAAGAAGGCACTATTTATGTTCCCATTAAGAGAGGGGGAAATCAACATGTCGAGATGCTTTTGAAACTTGTCCAAAGCATACGCTGGAAAGTGGGAGAGGAGGGCCCATGTCCTTCCAAGTCAGGAGTTGGACCCTTACTGTAAATGTGCTTTCCGTCTGACTGCATTGGGGCAGCTCCCACAGCAGTGGTAGAGCTGAGTCGACCCTCAGGACACGTGGGAGCCAGAGAGTCAGGGCAGAGGGTGCAGTAGTGGCCTGGGAGGATGTCCTGGCCAGAAGGGCAACTTTGCGGGGAATGGTAGGGCACTCAGAGAACTGAAGATCCTTGAGTGTGTCTATGGAGAAGGACTTGGAGGTGTAATTCATAGAGCTGGGCCTGAAGAGGCGGCTGAGGACGGACCATGAGTGCCTGTCAGGCCATTCAGAGACCAGATGGCCACAGGCATGGAAGGAGACTCACTATCTACAGCTTCCAAGTCTTGGCGTAGGCATGCTCAGAAAATGCACAGCAGGAAACCACGGTATTGCTGTAATCTAAAGTTTGGAGGAACTCACCTCCTTAGGTGGGCATCAGAGGAAAGGTGGCTAAAATCAACCCCAGAGAGGGAGGAAGCCCCATCTCTGTCACTCAGTCCCATGGGGTATATGTGCAAGATCATCAATTGCTTGAATGTTCCAGACACAGAGAATGTGCCTGTTAATGAGCACCCTTAGGAGGCTTCCTAACCAGAGGTCCCAGAAAAATGGATGCTAAATGGAGAAAACCCGTGAAAAGCATGCACTCAATCACACAAAGAGCTCCTGTTTTTACCAGAGGGCTAAGAAACTCATCTAACGCTGCTAACAGACTATCTTAGACTTAAAAATAAGTAATTAAATGACTAATCGAGTAGCTTCCGGCTAATAAGGAATGCATTCTGAATCTCATCTAGTTCTGCAGTGAAGGAATGAGCCATAGGGCAGGCCACGTATGGGGAGTGAAACACTCAGGGCTTCCCTCTCAGGAGAAAACCTCCAGCCAGGAAATTCCTCCCACCTGCTGAGTAAGTGGCTGGGCCTCTGCAGCTGAGGCCCCAAGAACCAAAGGCAAGTGAGGCTTGGGCTTCCAGGACACAGGAATGAAAACAGGACCACGGAAGCTGAACGATCCATCTGTAGGTTGCCACCTTTCCTTTCCAGGGGTCAGCAGACTAGAAGGTCCAGGGTTTTCTGAGCACCCTTACAGCTGGCAGCAGTTCAGGGAGGCTTCTCAAGGCCTCCGCACAGGGCCCCAGCTCAGGGTACAGAGACTGCAGGCAGCTGTTAGGGAGGATGAGATGCTAGGGCAGCTCCTGAAGGTGGTTGGACCCCAGGTAGAGATGAGTGAGATTGTGCAGGTGGATGCTCTCCCCTGGGAGTCTAGAGAGACTCCACTGGGAGCCAGTTCTGTCCCTGGGGCTCAGTCTTAGCTCCTGCAGATGCTTTAGTTGAAGCAGCCCCTGAGGCAGGTATGCTGGGCACCCTCCAGCATAGGACCTTGGAGAGGAATGGAAGGGGCGCCTTATGAACTGCCTCCCTCTTGCACTAGGGTGTGCCATTTTATTAATATTATTATTATTATTTTAAGACAGGGTCTTGCTCTGTCATCCAGGCTGGAGTGCAGTGGCATGATCATAGCTCACTCACCAGACCTACCTCCTAGACTCAAGTGATCCTCCCACCTCAGCCTCCCTAGTAGCTGGGACCCACAGCCATGTACCACTAGGCCATTTTGATTTTTTGTAGACATGGGATCTCACTATGTTGCTCAGGCTGGACCAAAACTCCTAGGCTCAAACAATCCTCTCACTTCAGCCTCCCAAAGTGCTAGGATTACAAGTGTGAGCCACTGAGCCTGGCCTAGGCAAGTCATATCAGACACCCCTTCTCTTCTCTGGGCTTCATCTCCCTGTCCCTGCAGTAAGGAGGTGGGAAGAAATCATCCCTCAGAGCCTCTAATATTTGTCTAACTCCATGGCTTCTCAGCCCAAGTAATCTGGTCTGCTAGCTGGGTTAACTTGTACGTTGCCTGGTGCTATCTCAGAGTTAACCCAGCCCAGCCCTGGGGACAGTCTTGTTTTCCTGCCAAAACAGGCTGCCTCTGGCACTTCACCAGCCCACTCCAGCAGGACAGGGATTAGGGGTGAGACAAGTGAAGAGCTCGCCTGGGGGGGAGAAGTATGGGTGAGCCACAAATATTCTCAAGATGAATGTATCAATGCAGTATTTTTTAAAAATCAGAATCACGCAAAAAATCCATGATGAACAAAATATCAAATTTTAAGTAAAGGATCAGTGTTGCCAGTTTCTTTCTTTGCCTTCAGCACTAACCTGGCTTCACAGAGCACCCTTTATTGATCCTGTCTGGACTTAAAATTGTGTCCTTCACAGCATCTCCGATAAACCCCACTAAAACCCTTGGGGGTCAGGATTACGTCTCCCTGCTTTCAGGCAGAGAAGTCAGGTGCCTTTTTCTGGGGACTAGTAATTGACTGGACACTGGTTCTGTCTGATCCCTTACCCCACAGTGTTCTTTCCAGTGGTGTCCGTCTAAGGGTGTTCATAGCCCACTGGTGGACATGGATAGACACATTTTTCAGTGTAATCATCTTATTTTCATTTTATCATCTGATTTAAAAATACAGATATTATGCCTCATGAAGAAGTCAAATATAAATTAAGGCAAAAATCAAGGTGTTGAATTTAAAAAATGGTCAACATGTTTCATGGGCATGGCAGCCATCTGCAGTCTGAGGGCACTTTCTTGCTGTTTGATCTTGGCCAAGTGGCTTTCCCTTTCTGAACCTTTAATTGTTTCAACTACAGAATTGTCTCTAAGCCACCCTACAGCTTCAGTATTCTTTAGCTTGGGACTCATTTCTCTGTTGTCTCTCTTAATTCCTTTCAGGGAACTGTGGCTACTTAGGGGTCCCAGCAGGCTGGTCCTGGGTATGGTCTGTCCCCGACCTGAGGTCTGGCTGCTCCTGGTTGTCACCAGAACAGTGGCAGACTTGGTAATACAAGAGGCTCAGCCCCATCCAGGACCTGGGATGATGACAGCCCAGCCTGTGTCTTCCCATCCCTTGTCTCAATTCCAGTGGATAGAGGTTAGTACAAGTCCCCTTGGAGCTTGGCCGGGGCTGGGCCTCTGTCCTCCTCATCTCCTGGTGTTTTATCTTGCAAGCAGCAGCAATTCCGGATTTGCATTCCAGTGGCACCTGCTCTTGAACTCATTTCACCTGGAGCTCTGGGCAACCCCACCATCAAGAAGAAAGAGAGCACCCAGGCTCTTCTTCCATCTCTGCACTCCCCTGCTACTGGATCTGGGGAGCATCGACTTTGAGGCTTGAATGCTTCATCTTTCAAATGCAGAAGTATCAATTCCTGCCTCAGATGCTGGCCACGAGGGCCACATGAAACAGCGTTCCTACAGTGTCTAGGCCAATGTCTGCCCTGTAGAAGATGATTCATCATTGTCACTTCTCTTTTCTCACCACCCCACTCCACCCCTGCTGCTACCCAACTGTGACCTAAAAGATTCTCTTTGACACAAGCCACGTGACCTGTTCCTTTACCATGTTTCTCTTAGTAACCACCTGGTACCCCGCATGCTGTTCTCATTATCCTCCCAAAAAACGAAGCCCCATTCCTCAGCTTTAAACTATGAATCCCCAGAAGCTAGTGCAGTTTCCCTAGGCTGACCCCATTTAAGGGTGCGTCCTGAGCCCCTGCCGTGCCTGGAACATTCTCTGCTTGAAGACCTCTCCTGGCGGGGGCTCAGGTCCTTCATGGCTGTGCTCACTGTCTCTGGGCCTTTCTGACCAAATGTTTTCATGAATGCCACCCTGAGAACCACCATCTCCTAACTTTACTCATCCACTCCTTTCTTGGACTCTCCCTTCAGGTGTCCACATTCAGCTGTGAGGCATCTGACGTTCACTTTTCCAAGAGGAATAGTTTTTTGTGTGTCATGGGCTAAGTCCACCCAGTATTCCCCATTGTACCCCCGTGGGTTTAAATTCCTCCTTGTGGCCCTCAGAAACCCTTGTTGTGCTATGGCAGGCAGGGAGTTGAGTGGGGTTGTGTGTCCTGATTCCTTCTGTGGGATCAAATTCCTTAAATGTATCCCTTCTGAGAGAGGGTGCATTTTACCTTCTGCAGGCCTGCTGCATGTCCTCAAAGGATCATCTCAACAGGTTCCCATGAAAATCAGACAACTCTTATGCCCTGAAAACAAGATTCTGAAAAACAGAACCGAAGGGTCCCCAGGGTGGAGTCTCACAGAAGGAAGAGCTCCGCGTTTCCTGAATAAGATGAGGAGAGGTCCCAAATGCGGTTCAGCCTCACCCTACATCCAGTTGTGTGGGGTGGTTGGGTGGGAGAGGCCAAGCCTCAGAGACTTCATATTTCATAGCAGGATTTGACTCCTTGCTGCTGTGAAGCCTGGGGGCTGCCCTTCTCCCTTGCTGCTAAGTCCTTCCCTGTGAAGATGGGGCTAAAAGCATCTGCTCCCCAGGACTGTGGTGAGAGAAAGTGTGTGAGGCCCCAGGCACTCAGTGGGCATGCTCACTGGCAGATGATAGTATCTTTATTTCTACTGTGGAGTCTTCTATAATACCTATAAATTTTATTTATAGCTCTAATCAAATTCAATTGCCAGATTCTGTTCCATGCGTGTCTGTCTCTGTACGTGTTGCCCAGAAACACTCTTTGGGAGTTAATTATAGACCAGTCTCCTAGACTGTGAGCTCCTTGAGAATGGGCCTGTATCCTGTTCACTGTGGTATCCTCAGCACCTGACCCATGTTTGCTCAGAGTGAAGGACTATCGTTTGCCCACTATGCCCCACCCACTTGGACCATGGAGAATAGCCCCGCTCTGAGTGGCAGGGAGCTCTGTCATCCCTGCCAACTTCTCTATTCTTCACTGATGACAGGGGGCATTCCAGAAGGGAACCAAAGTGAGACCAGGCCAAACAACCTCACAAATGTCTCCATGGCAACAGCTTGTCCTGCCGCACACAAAGGATCCTGGCTAACTATGCAGCCGAAGGTCAAGTTGTCAGTTTGAGGCCTCTTAGCCAAGCATGCCTCTCAGAACAAGGCTAGCCTTCCTCATTCTCACTCCTTCTTTCCCAAACATCAGGATTGTAACTAGTGAAGACAATAACCAAGAACACCTTAGGAGGAATGCTTGTAGAAATGGGGAATTAGAACACTTTTACACTGTTGGTGGGAGTATAGATTAGTTCAACCATTGTGGAAGACAGTGTGGCAATTCCTCAAGGATCTAGAAGTAGAAATACCATTTGACCCAGCAATCCCATTACTGGGTATATACCCAAAGGATTATAAATCATGCTACTATAAAGACACATGCACACATATGTTTATTGTGGCACTATTCACAATAGCAAAGACTTGGAACCGACCCAAATGTCCATCAATGATAGACTGGATTAGGAAAACGTGGCACATATACACCATGGAATACTACACAGCCATAAAAAAAGATGAGTTCATGTCCTTTGTAGGGACATGGATGAAGCTGGAAACCATCATTCTGAGCAAACTATCGCAAGGACAGAAAACCAAACACCGCATATTCTCACTCAAAGGTGGGAATTGAACAATGAGAACACTTGGACACAGGGCAGGGAACATCACACACCAATGCCTGTCGTGGGGTTGGGGGAGGGGGGAGGGATGGCATTAAGAGAAATACCTAATGTGAATGACGAGTTAATGGGTGCAGCAAACCAACATGGCACATGTATACATACATAACAAACCTGCACGTTGTGCACATGTACCCTAGAACTTAAAGAATAATAATAATAATAAAAAGAAATGGGGAATTAGTTGGTCTGGAAATGTCTGTGTCTGGTATTACTTCATTGTCTGTGCCTTTTCAGGCCTCAGTATCTGGAGAACAGATACATCACTTACCCCATGTTCCCTCTCTTCCGAAATGAACGTTCAGGCCAGCTTCACAGATAGCCCACTATCTTCAACCACATACACTACCCTCATAACCCTAGCTTCACAAAATAGCACCATCAAAGCAACCTGAAGACAAATGTTCACAATTGGTAAGAAAAGAAAAGGAAGAGAAACAAAATTATGCCCCTAAAATAGCGTGTCCCCAACCACGTCAAAGATGCAACCAGAAATACAACCTCCCTCCTTTTAATGATTTAATGAACAGCTTCTCCTTTGCCCTGGAGAACATTTCTGAAAAACACAGGTTAGTGTCAGCTCTCTTCACCTCGCCAGGAGAGTCCAGGAGGGACATAGACAAAGGTGGCCCAGAGTGAGGCTGCTGTCTGCTGGCTTAGAGCATGCTTCTGTGTCCTGTGTCACAGTGTAGGGAGGTGGGGCATTCTCCAGGGAGTGGGAGACGGGAGTTTTGTGCATGACTTTGGGCAAATTGCCTCACCCCTCTGACAGTTTCCTAATGAATGGAAGGGCAAAGATCTATGCCTGGCCCATCACAGTTGTGTTGCAAGGAATAAATGATAAAGCTTAAAGGAACATGCTTTGAAAAATAGGTAAGCACCCACTGGTTTAAAAAGAAGTGCTCCTCTCCTTGAATTAAAGTAAACAAATGAGCAAAGTTGACTCAAGTGTTCTTAAAGGGTGGCAAAGAGACTCTTATAAAGGATGGTTTAGTTTGCCCTACTTTTAAAAAATTTAATCCTCACCCAAATCCTGTGAATTAATGTTGTCAATTTTAGTTAATGGAGGAGGAAACTGAGGTTACTTGGTTATTCCTTTGATGTCTCCAGTTTTGAGCAACTGGAGTGCATTGGGCAGCAAAGGGATGGGCTGCAACACTAAAGCCAAGCAGCTGGGCAGTTCTTAGGGATCAGAGAGAGGCTAATCAACAAATGAACAGGGGTCACCCAGCACTGCAACCTGGCCGCACTCAAGCTGGGGAAGTTCTTCCAAGTCCTAGACCACAGAAGCCAGGGCTGCTGGTCATCAACCTGCCCCCAAGAAGAAAGCATGCAGGTGCCCTGCGCAGAAGGCAAAGTGGTCCCTGAGCCAAGGCTAATATGGCAGAATTCTACTCATTCCCCTTCCTCCAGCTGGAAAAGAAGTGAGCTTGTATGACCAACCCTATATGGGAGAAACCCCATGTGGGCCCAAGTATCCCAAGACACACCTCAGAGGTCTTTGGGAAACCCCTGGTCTCATCCATTATTTATTGAATATCTGCTGTGTATTTATTGAGCATCTACTGAACCAGGTGCCGAGTTTCTCCAAAACACAGAATCAACTCTTTCTGTACCTACCCTATGGCATTCTAAGAAAGAAGGGGTTTGCAGAGATGGACCCTCAGGTTGTAGCAGTTGGCAGAAAGCAAGTAGGAAGGGCTGCCTAGAAAGCGCTGGTCACTCCAGGTTTGAGCCCAACTCCTTGGGCCACTTGAGTGAATTATCTGTTTCTTTCCAACCCAGGAAAGCATCTTTCCAAGCTCACAGTAGTGAGGATGAAGCATCTCATCTTTGAAGATCTCAAAATCTGTGGGGACATCTGAGTCCTTTTCTGGGTTTACCTAAACTCTGAGCCCCAAGGTTTGGGTTGAAATATATGGGACTCTGGGAAACTGAGCAGCAGGAGGCCTCAATGGTGCTTAGCCTGGGAGGGAGACAGCAAAGGAAGTGTGGGTAGGGCAGAGATCTCTAAAATCTACTGGGGAGACTTCAAACACTGATTATTCCATACCATCTCCCAGAGACCCTGATTCAGTGGTTCTGGAATAGTTCCCTAGAATCTATACTGTTAGAAATAAAGTTCCCCTATGAATTTTTACCATCAGTCATATCAAGGGACTCACCAGAGAAGTGGTATGAACTCTTGTATCCAAATACTGGGCTCCACACTTAGAATTTTGGGAAAATCCCTTTCTTTCTTTCTGAGCCTTGTTTTTCCCATTTGTGGGGGAAAAATAAGGATTTGGATTACACCAGATATTCCCAGGTGTGGGAATTATGAACTGTTAATTACAAAATAATAATTATTGGGAACTATATAAGGGAGGTGAGCCAGATCTTTATTTTGTCAAGTAAGGATATAAAAAACAAAGAAGTAAATATTACTCTACACAAACACACACACACACACACACACCCCACATTCTCTTTCTCTATTATTTCTCACAGTATGAGTCATTTTAAACCCTAAAAATTAGAGAGATTCCAGTCTCAGAATGAAAAGCCATCCTTTCAATGCAACACATTTGGGTTGGTTTTCTGTCCAGCTCACACTGTTGACCTCTGGTCCCACCTGGCAGGTGAACACCTCACCCTGTACCAGTAATTGGGAACTTCAGGCCTGTGACTGCCAGGTTTCTGACAAAGAACTGTTATCTAAAATATACAGAAAACTCTTGAGACTCAAAAATTAAAATCAGACAACTTAATTTTTTAAAATGGGCAAAACACCTGAATATACACTTCACCAAAGAAGATATTCAAGTGGAAAATAAGCAATGAAAGTATGCTGGATATCATGTTATTAGGAGATTGCTAATGGAAGCAACAATGAGATACCACTACGCACCTATTAGAATGACCAAAATCCCAAACACTAACAGCACAAAATGCAGGTGAGAAGGTGGAGCAACAGAAACTCACTGCTGGTAGGAATGGAAAAGGATGCAGCTATTTGGAAGACCAATTTGGCAGTTTCTTACAAAACTAAACATGCTCTTATCATGCGATCTAGCAACTGTGCTTCTTGGTATTTACCCAAAGGAGTTGAATAATTACATCCACACAAAACCCTGCACAGATATGTTTATAGCAGCTTTATTCATAACTGCCAAAACTTGGAAGCAACCAAGATGCCCTTCAGTAGGTAAATGGATAAATCCTGAAACTTCCAGGCAATGGGATATTATTCAGCACTAAAAAAAAGGGGGCTATTAAGCCAAGAAAAAGCCATAGAGGAATCTAAATGCAAAATACTAAGTGAAAGAAGCTAAATTGAAAAGGCTGTATGATACCAACTAGATATTTTGGAAATGACAAAACTATGGAGACAATTTTAAAAAACCAGCAGTTTCCACAGGTTAGGAGAGAAGAGGAGTATGAAGAGGCAGACAACAGAGACTTTTCAGGGCAGTGAAACTCTTCTGTATGATCTTATAATGGTGGATAATGGCATTTCAGTATCCATTAGTCCAAACCCATAAAGTGTGCAACAGCAAGAGTGAACCCTCATATCAACTATGGATGTTGGGTGATAGTGATGTGTCAATGTAGATTCATCAACTGTAACAAACGTACCGCTAGGGTGTGGGATTTGGAAGGTGGGTGGGTGGGGGAGGCTGTGTGTGTGTGTGGGTGGTGGGGGGTGGGCAGGGAGCACATGGAAATCTGTACCTTCCTCTTAATTTTGCTGTGAATCTAAAACTGCTCTAAAACTTAGTCTATTTCATACAACAACAATAAAAATGAGATAGAATAGTAAATGTTCGATCAAGCACACTTGATCAGGTAGATATTTTATTTCAAAACCCTTGCTTTATATATGTATGCATGTACTGAGTCACTAAGAAATTACACCTCTTACTGTGGGTCATGGTCGGAAAATGTTAAAAGGCACTGGATGAGAGTATTTCTGAGGTCCCTGAGATAGTTTCTTCAAATGAAAAAGGGTATTAGAGTAATACCCCTGCATTTTCAATGGTTGTGAAAACCAACTGAGATGGTAAACGTGAGAAAGACTGAGAGGGAGGCTGTCTCATTCTGCACCAACAGGAATGGCTTCTTTTGGACCCCTGACACCCATCCAGCCCCAGAATCAGCACCAGCTGACTGAACACAAGGAATGGGTATCAGATTTCATTTTTAAATCATTGCAATAATACTTCTTTACCCATGGAAACATCAAACTTCTTGAAATGTTTATGTTCCCAGTTTCTAAATCAATTAGAGTCATCCAGAACAGGGGATCACACAAAGGAAGTTCTTGATAAACATCTACTGCATTAGTCTGTAAGTGGCTAACGGCTTGGGTGAATGGACAAATGAATGAATGGATGAATAAATGGATCGATCAATCGGTCCACCAGTCAATCAGTCAAGAACAAATGCAGGAAGAGTACTGGTGAATCATTTGGCCTCTAGATGCAGTTTAACAAGACAGGTTCTGCTAAAACTTTCCAACTTGCTTCACTCCCTCCCCACTGTGATCCTGCATAAATGTGCACATCTAAATGTCTGCTTCCATATGAAGGGAGGCTAATGAACGGCCCTGGACTAGCTCAGTCAGGCACACACATTCACTCCCTCGTTCATTCACCAGGTGGGCTGAACATGTGGACTGTGTGCTACGGTTCTCAGAAGAAAAAGATACATCCCAGTGCTTGAGGAGTTCACATTCAGGTGGAAGTTGAATATAAGAAATCAATCATCAAGAGGAACTCAAGAGAAGGAAACTTGGATTTATTGAGCACCTGTTCAGGCAGGGCATGTCGCATACACACATGCACTTGATGCCATTTATTTCAGAGACAGAGCCGCCTTGGAGATCCAAATTTCCCAGCTCTGGTCAGTGCCCTGGCCAACTGCCCATCATTAGGGAACACAAGTGGATGGTCACCACATCCACTTATTTTATAATTAATATAATTGAAACCAACAAAAGGAACTTGAAGGGGCCTTACCCACAGTTTAGAAGACAAATTAACACTCAAGGGCTGCCTCTTCAACATGGGTTTTCCCATCTTTGGCCAAGACATATGATCCCACAAAGCCATTGCCAACGCACAGACATTATTTCACTTCTGTGAGCTTAGAGCACTGAGGTGGCTGGAGTGCACCCTGAGGGCTGATTCTGTGTTCTCCAAATGCACGTCCCGTCGGGAGGTGGGAACATTCCTCATGGTTGCAAATTCTTTCTCTTTCTGCTTCTTTACTCTCTCTGGACAGCGGTGGTGTTTGTATTATTTCTCCCTGGGTGATCTCCGGGCATGACTGAGAATGAAGCCCATTGGCTCATTTTCTTAAAGTTTTTCTTTTGAAGAAAGAGGTAAATTTGCCAAGTGTCTGGTCAGGGTTTTGTAGCACCAAGAGTTTCCTTAAAATGGGCAGTTACACGTCAGATGGGGGCTGTCAGAAGAATGAAGAAACAATCTCCTGCCCCACGAATCAAGTTTTCCCAACTTTAAAGGAGTGGAAAAGAACTCACAAAGCATCAGCATATGAAATAATAATAATAATTAACAACAACAATAATATTAATAATAATCTGACCGACCGGCAGCGTCTGTTGGATTTAATAATTTTGAGGTCTCTCAAGAAAATAAAACAAAAAGCAAATGATAAAAGAAAGAAAAAAAAAAGGAACACATGGCTGAAGTCTTTCAAGACCTCTGGCTTCCCATTGGGCTCTGAGTTCAAGTTTCAGAAATCCACTGCAGTCTTCTGGCTTTCCAGAGTCCTCTAGGGACCCTTCACGTTACCCGGCCGGGCAGCAAGGCTGGCGAAGTAGGCACACTGGGAAGGGTCACATTGGCCTGGGGGACCGGGAGGTCCTGGGGGGCCAGGATGTCCAGCTGGTCCTGTCTCCCCTTGAGGGCCAGGGATCCCAGGAAGTCCATCTTTAGCATAGCCAGGTTCCCCGGGTTGACCTGGCCCAAGGAGCAAAAGAAACAGAAGGTGGTTCAAGATCCTTCTGGGAGGGGATGGGCCCTGAACTCACAGCTTCCATTGACTATGAACTCAGGACCTGAAATGTCCTCAGACAGAGCATCCCCATGGTCTGGGAGCTCTGAGCAACTAGAGTGGTCCACATAAACACCAGGTAGCAGGAGCACCTCAATATGTAGAAGAAGGGGTTGCTTTAACTATTTGACCTAGGATAGTAATCCAGGTACCACTGAAGAGAAAGAAACAAAGGTAGATTGAGTCCAGGTAGGGTATATTTCTCCACTGAAGAGCCAGATGAGAGACTTGGCCTTCTGGGTTCTTACATGGGTCTAGGGAATGAGTCTGAATGGAGAGTAGACACCAAGTCCTGATCGTTAACCCTCAGCCCCAATTCACATGACCTTACAGACACCTGGTGACATTCCATTGTGCAACATCCAACTTGTTCCAAATCTGTATTTTCTCAGCTTTATCTACACATTAAATTTGAACCACATATTTGGATTACATTAAGCTATTCTGTAAAATCATGGCCAAAGACAACATCTAGGATGCAAGTAAGTGACACTTAAAATAGTCCAAAATTGAGACCCAGAAAATATTGCCTATAGACAAATTTCTATCCTTTCACTTAGTAAGCATCATGACATCATATATAATCAACCTATCTTTCTTCTTACCTTTGGCAACTCGGAAGGTCAGTGCTAAGCCTTGTGGTTAACCCTAGTTGTGACATCCCTTCTTATGTCTTAGTAATCGTCTTATCAGAAAATATCATATAAAATAAACACAAAGTAAACTTTTTGCTTAAAAAGATCTGTAGATATTTCATTAACTCTATTAATGCTTTGGTAATAGCTATTTAATCTATAATCCTGCCTAGATCAAGTTTTGAGGCCTCAGTGTTATTCATTCCTTGGGCTAAGAGCCACTGAAATGGGATAATTATCTCACTTCCACATTGGTACAGTTACCTCCTCCTTTTAAATGGTTTCTGTTCTGCCATTTACTCTTTATTTGAAATTGCCTTCTTTTAAAAGTTATTCTTAATATTGTAAGCTATTTGAAAATAGGTGAGCCATAAAAATAAATATTTATAATGTATTTCTAATTATCTTATCTAACGAAAATAATAATAAATATCCACTTTAGAAAATTTGGAAAATCATGAAGGTATAAATACTGAAATCGAAATTCTCTATAAGATCAATATTCAGATTTGACCTCGGGCAAACACAGAAATTAAAGTTAAATAAAAAATAGAAGCCTCAAAAGTCATATTTCTTCTACCTTCTACCTATACATCTAATTTTGGAATGTGATTATTGCTGCATTGCAGAGATCTTCCAACATGGCTACTGGGTAGCATGACCAACTTGCCCCAGTTTTCTCAAGTCATGTCTTGGCTTTAAAACTGAAATTCTCAGGTCCCAGAAACATCCTCAGCCCTGGGACAGCTAACCACCCTACCACTGGGTGAGCATTCCCCAAAACATATTCTGAGAAATACTAAAAGGATATTAACAACTGCATAGTGAAAGAAAAAGGACTTCTCTTTCAAGTGAATTTCGAAAGTGCTAGGTTAAACAAAACAGACACATTTTTTAATGCGAGAGTCCTTAGCACTTATTAATAGTGAATGTGCACCAGAAATGTCTGAAAGAGAAACACAGTCCCCAGCAGTTCCTGATTTAGCCCAAGTAAATTTGTTTTTTCCAGGACCATTTCATGAAATTTTAAATTTGCGGGATACACTTCAACAATTCATAGAATACACTACAGTTTTCTTAGTAATTCAAGAAGGTCGTATTTTAGAAATATTTAATGAAACCAAGTGAGTGATCTCTGTCTCCTCCTCATCTGTAGAGCCTAAGCCCTCCTCTCCGCTCACTGCTGACTCCTGTGGGGCCGCGGGCAGGGGTGCTGGGTCTCCAGGGTAGCTCACACCCTACCCCTGAGACTGCAGAATGAGTCATACCTGGGATTCCAGGGGGTCCCATCTCGCCTCGGAGGCCAACTCCAGGTGCACCTGGGTCACCTTTGGCTCCTCGCTCACCTGGGAAGAAAAACATGCACTTTTGATGGTGGAGACCCCCGGGAAGGACAGAAACTGGGCGTCCCACCTTGCGGGATGTGCAGGTGCAGCACTGGGCTGCTGTGGCGTTCCAGTCTAAACCACCCTGTGCACACACACTCATGCCGCACAGGACCCCAATTCCCATTCACACACTCATTCACACACACACTCCAGCACACACTCACATTCAGAAGTATGCACATGGAATCACCAAAATAAACACTCCCTCCTAAACACATATCTACATATGAACATTTGCTCAAGCACGTATCTACCCAATTCCATACATATATATATTCAAACCATATTAACAACTGTATACATACGCTCATATTCACATACTGACTCATTCAGACAAATGTACACACCTACACACTCTCTCATATGCCGTACACACAGAAGTCCGCATGCATCTCCTCTTATATGTCTATGCTTCCTGTGTTTTCAAAGCATTGTACCTGAACCTTTATCAGGAAGAAACTGGATGGTATATAACCAATTCAACACGCACGCGGGCATGCGCAGTGATAAGTAACACACAGCTCTGCTCTCAAGAAGCTTGAAATTTAATAAGAGAAATAAAATAGGGCAAGAAGAACATTCTAGTATGAAACAGAATGCGATTAGTACCATCATAGGAATTTCAAAAAAACACTACAGACATGCAGAGGAGAGAGTGATCCATTTTCTCTGGGAGGACACTTGAGATCATATTTGAATGAAGATGGTGGAGATTGGATTAAACTGTCTCTCACCCTTGTTTTTTAAATCAATCACTTGTTTTGCCATATTGTTTCTTGAATATCTGCTGCATGCAGTGTATTTTCTCTTGTAACCCCAATTGAAATTCTGCTGGTTCACGGGGACTTCAGACCATTCATTTTTATTGTTATAATAATTGTGTTTGGTCAGTATTCTGCCACAATCTGATGTTCTCTGTTTTATGCTTTCTTATTGACATTTATTTTATATATTTTGTTTTATGAAATCAAATGAGTAGGACTAGAATATACAAATTTAACAAAAAGGCTTTCAAGTAGGAGAAACATTACAGAAAATGGATAAGCAAATTAAGAATTAGTAAGAAAATGGGAGATCAAAAGAGGACAATGTTAGAAGCATTCATCTCCCTAACTCCAAGTCACTCCAGAGCAGCTAAAATGACACCACATGCTCCTTTCCCTGCCCCATGCTTATTCCTAATCGGACAGGAGTGAATTATGGGGCTGGTCTCCTGTCTTTTATCTTTATTTGAAATTGCCTTATTCAAAAATTATTATTAATTATATAAGCTATTTGAAAGCAGGCAAGCTTAAAAAAATAGATAAAATATTTTTTAAACAACCTTTTATAAATCATTCTACTATAAAGAGACATGCACACGTATGTTTACTGCAGCACTATTTACAATAGCAAAGACTTGGAACCAACCCAAATGCCCATCAATGATAGACTGGATAAAGAAAATGTGGCACATATACACCATGGAATACTATGCAGCCATAAAAAAGAATGAGTTCATGTCCTTTGCAGGAACACGGATGAAGATGGAAGCCATGATTCTCAGCAAACTAACACAGGAACAGGAAGCCAAACACGGCATGTTCTCACTCATAAGTGGGAGCTGAACAATGAGAACACATGGACACAGGGAGGGGAACATCACACACCAGGGCCTGTCGGGGGGTGGGGGTCAAGGCGACAGAGGGCATTAGGACAAATACCTAATGCATGCAGGGCTTTAAACCTAGATGACGGTTTGATAGGTGCAGCAAACCACCATGGCACATATATACCTATGTATCAAACCTGCACGTTCAGCACATGTATCCCAGAACTTGAAGTAAATTTTTTTTTTAAAAAAACACCTTCTGTTAAAAAAAATTTTTTTTAATTTATTTTTTAATCCTTCCTCTCTCTCTCACATCTGTCTTCCTGCAGAGAGAGTAAGTGTTCTGCTGACACTTGGCTTCTTCTGACCTGTTTGCCACTGTGTGATGAGTTAAATCATATGGCCTCCGCCCTTTGAAGGAGAGACCTTCTGTTGGCTGGAGCTCTGATGTCCTGATAAGTCACTGCCTTGAGACTTGGGCAGTTAACAGCTGTTTTGTTCCAATTTTAAGGCTGGCATTTAATCTCCATTGAGATTAAATGTCTTATTCCTCAGTGCTAAACTCAGTAGGGGAAAAAGGAGGCATGTTGTTTACCTCCCTGAAACTTGAGCAGCGGAGATGGAGAGAGAACAAGAAAGTAGGAGGGAACTGATTCAATCTTCCTAGCAGAAGCATAATTTTGTAAAAATGTCAAGTATGAAAGCCTCTTATGCATATTATAAAATTATATGATGCCAAAACTCTGGGTGTTACCAAGCTACAGGGAATGAGAGTGGCATGAATAATGCATGCAGTGCCACCTCCCAGCCCTGTTCCTTCTCCGCCCTCCAGGAGTACACGGAGCATATCTCCTCCAGGTCTTCACTCACCTTTGGGACCTATGGGTCCAGAGGGTCCTTCCAGACCCCTCTGCCCAGGACGACCTGGCTCCCCCATGGGGCCGGCCCGGCCTGGAAGCCCATCTTTTCCAGGGGGCCCTGGGGGCCCAGGTCTGCCTTGAGATGACTTCATGTACGCTGGGGGCATCTGGGCCAGGAGGTAGGCGAGTCTGGCTGTGAAGTAGAAAAAGAGAGGCATTTCATGAAGAACAGATAGTGGACATAGGACAGGATGGCTACTCACTGACAACTCAGAACCAAGGGGCCGATAATAGCTGCAGAAACAACATCAATGACATGTCACATGGCACATGTGCAGCATTTGTATGGGCACCTTCTGATTGTGGCTGGCCATGGGGTGACTTAATCAGTAGTGACCATCGCTGCCCCTGGAGCAAGTCTGCCCAGGCTGGGATCCCAGGACAGCCACGGACAGCCAGGTGGCCTTGAGCAAGCTACTTGACCATTCTCAGCCTTGGTGTCCCTTTCTATGCAATGGAGACAAAGAAACCGCACCTACCCCACTGGGCTGGAATGAGGATGGAGTAAGTGAGATGATGCATGTGGAATAGTGCCTGGCACTTGCTAAGTGCTCAGGAGATGCTGGCTGCTACCCCAGGCGCAGAACGACGGAAGCCATAGTAGCATGGACAGCAGTAGCAGCAGTAGCAATTGCAATGGTCAGTTGGGGAAACTGATGCTGGGGTGGAGGAGGTAAATGGCTTACACAAAGCTATGTTGGTCACTTTTCCTCTCCGATGTCAAAGTCCTCATCTATAAGCTAAAGGGCTGGACATGATGGTCACTGGAGATCCTATACATCTAAAATGTTAATATGACAGAACTGATTAAAAAACCCAGAGGTCCAGGGCTGGTCTGGCAGCCTTTCAATGGGACAGGGGATATATGCACATCTGGTGGCCACCAAGGGCAGTCTTTGTTAGCCATGCAGTCATAGGTAATCAGACCCAAACTGCTATTTTGCAGACAGTGTGACCAAAACCAGAGGCTGGGAGGCTACCCAAGGCCCCCAGCATTTGATAGGGAAACCAAGGTAGAGTCAGGCTCTTCTGACTGCCTGGTTGATCACTTCCCAGAGTGTCTCCCTCCTACTACTCCTCTCACAAGGTGGCAGGAGGACAGGTGGTTGGCTTCTGCGACTTTGACAAATTGCTCAACTTTTCTGAGCCTTGATTTTCTCATCGTTAAAGTGGAGTGGATGCTCCTTCCTCAAAGGCCTGTTTGGAAGAAAGGACTCAGCCCAGCAGATTCTCTATCCAAACCATTTTGAAACGGCTCTTGTCTCTGCTCTTGGGCTAGAAATCCCCCAAAAGCAAAGGTTATTTCTGTCACTGATGAATCCAGCATTCAGAAGGTAGAACTCAGAGATCTACACACATGAGACCTCAGAACACCACCCACCCATGGTGCCCACCAATTTGTTCCTTATTTCCCTCCTCTCATCGCCTCCTTCTCCCACCCAAAACCCACTCCTTAATGTATGCTTCAGAAAACAGCCCTTTGCCCTCATTTCCATACAGGAAAAAGATCGTGTTCTTTTTCCTGCATGGAAATGGACTGTGTTCCCCTGGACACTCCAAGAGGACAGGAAGGAGGGCCGTCTTGTTTATAGCTGTGTCCTTGCTCCCAGCACAGAATCTCGCAATGGGAGGTGCAAGATAACTGAGACATGATCATGTGAATAAATGTGCCCTCCCCTTTTGTCCTTGTGCTCCTGGAAAGTAGTTATGGATTTCTCTTCTTTGCTGCAACAAGAACTTGTGTGACTTTCTTCTCCTCTAACTTCCTATTGCAGAGGGAATGGGAAAGGCTGTTGTTCAAGAGAGCTTGGTGATGAAGAGCACAGAACCTTCAGTGAGGCTGCCCGGGTGCAAATCCTGGCCAGATCTTCCCAGCTCATCAACCTTAAGTTACTTAGCCCCTAATAATTCTGCTTCTAACAATTCTTACAATAATTACATGAGCCTCATGAGATTGTTTGGAGGCTGCTTTGGGTTAACACTTGCAAGTGCTGAGAACTTCACCTGATCTTGGCAAATGCCAACATGTTGGCATGATTACTACTATCCTCCTACCTTCCTCTCTCCCTAAGCATCTGCTACGCACAGGCACATGCTAGACCTGGGGACTTAACAATGAGTCAATGCAACATGACTGAAAGGATTTTAGTTCCTTGAAAGCACTAGGCCTGCCTGCCCTGCTCAGGGCCTTCATACATGTTGCTCCATAGACCTGGGGTCACATTTCATCTTTCAACTTGTAGCTCACATGGCCCCTCCTCCAGGAAGCCTTCATTAATCCACTCCCTGGCCTCTGAACTATCTTAGGTATGTTCATCTGTCCTCTTTTAATGCCTGCTGTGACAAATAAAATTTAAGAACTTCTATTGACTTCACTAAAATCGTCTTGTCTATTTGTTTATCTACCTCCTCTGGACTGTGAGTTTCATGAGGCTCATAGCAGTAAATAACCAAAATTCTTTACAGACTAGATAAATGGCTCAATGCACAGAATAAATGATTGATCATAGCAGAGCTCTTTTTGTAGATAGTGAGCTCTCCTTCACTAGAGGTAACCAAGTGAAAGCTGAAGGACTAGTCCTAGAGAAAGTATGTGTCAGATAAAGGACAGAACAGTCTTCAGGGCATTCCCCAACCCTGATAGTCTACACTTGAGCTGCCGGTCAAGTGCTTTTCTTATTCCAGGATGCAAAAGCATTCAAGGCTGAATGAGAGAACTGCTTCCTGGGCTCTTCTCTGCAAGACCGTAACACAGTCCAGATACTCACTTTCAAGCTGCTTCCCCAGCTCTTCTTGAATAAGCCGACGCAGGGTTTCCATGGATGGAGACTCCCCCTAGGAGGGAGGGAAAGTGGAGTCATTCATCTTCCCAGTAACTTCTGCCACCTAAGAACCCTGAGGACTTGGGAAACCAGGAAGTTCGTAGGTGGTATATACCCACACAGGGAAGCACATGTTCCTAGCCCAATCTTTTCCACATCTCTAATCCCTTCCTCCCTTCTCTGTTATGCAGGCAGCATCATCCCATTTTACACAGCAACCGGGACTCTGGGCTCTCTGAGCCACTACTGCCCTTCCTTCCATACCCTTCCAGCTTATTCACTGGATTTCCTTCCTGCTCAAGCCACTGTGCCCATTAATTCCACTCATATTCCCTTCTTAGCACTGGACCTGGGAGATCTGGCCCCTAATCTCTGCTGCCAAAGTTGTGTCCACCTTTTGGACATAGCCTACAGGCTGCCTTCTATGTGAACTCATGTGGATTTCCCCTGCCTGGCTACTTGGCCACTCTGGTTCCCATGCTCTGGTTTTCCCTGCTTAGGTCCACTGTGGCTCTAAACAACTTTCTCACCAAGTCCTGGTGCTTGGTCCACAGAAGCTGATGAGTTTGACAACCAGAGGAGCAAGTGTTGCCTCCAAGCTCACAGAGTGGCATGTGATTCTTAGAAGAACATAGAGGAGCTGTCCTCAGGCTGTACAGAGCTGGTCCCTTCCTGCCTGACTGCTCCAGGGCACTGTCTACCCCTCAAGGGCAGAGGTCTTACTGTGCTCATCTCTGTAGCCCCATACCTGGCATGAGATAGATTCCATTTCCTTATTCTTTTATTCTGACCAAGAATCTTCTATGTTAGTCCCAGTATTCTCATCACTGCCCATAGCAGCTGGACTGGCAGAACTTGGCAAAGCTCCAAGAGGGCTTTGGAAGTCAGCTGAGTGCTCCAGCCTCTCCACTGACTTGACCAAGAGACAGGCTCTGGCTGCCTGGCGTCTTTCAGGGCAGCTGAAACCCAGGCTGACCGCAGCCACCAGGAACTGACGCGACTGCAGAGCATCAGAAGTGGCAGGGACATGGAGGTCATCCAGACCTGGGCTCTGAGAAATACGAGGGTCTCCAGAAGACCATATGGGCTGCTGAGCAGGAAGGAGTGGTCACATGGACTTCCACCAGGGGAGCTCTGCGTTTATCTTTTTATAGCCCGTGTATGACTGTGTCATGAGATGGTGTAAAATGAAAGTGCTGCTACTAGAATAAAGGATGTTTAAAGAAAGAAAAAACCATCATCACTCTAAATAAGCCCTTGTTCCCAGCTTTGGAGAAAGAGAGACGCAGGGGGACGAAGGAGTACTCCAGGTCGGCAGATACAAGAGTGGCATAGCCAGGCATCGAAATGGATGGTCAACCATCCCACAGTGAAGTTCAGACCCCTGGGAGCTGGGTGTCTTCTCAACTGCCTTTTGCACAAGGTCCTGGGCAGAAGAGTTCTACAGCCCAAGAAATGAAGTCTTAAGGATTCATTACCACTGAGGAAGAGGGTTGAACAGAAGAGGGACTATTTTTGAGCATTTCTTAAGCTAGGCACATTATTTCACTTGATCATCATAAATCAGAAGAGGATTTTGTTTTCCCTTTTTGCAGACGAGGAATGGCAGATTCAGAGAGGAAAAGTAGCCTGCCCCAGGTCATACCTTCAGTCACTGGAAGACTGGGATCTGTAACCTGGTGCCTCTGAAGTCCACACACTTCCCTGGCTCCCCCTTAGGCCCCGAGAAGCCCCGAGTCCAAAGCCATATTAGCATCCTTACCCTCAGTCCTGGAAATCCCGGCTGGCCTGGAGGCCCTGGGGGTCCAACTGGTCCGTTCTCCCCAGGTGGTCCTTGGGGACCCATCAGGCCTGTGTGGCCTTTGTGGCCTGGGATTCCAGGGTCCCCGGGCTGGCCTTTTCCACCAGGAGGTCCTTTGTCACCTTTGATCCCAGGATCTCCCTAAGGAGGAAATAAGCATGTCAGCATGTGTCTCAGGGCTGGAAGCTGTACCCCATGCAGCTGCAAAAGGGGTTCCCCCAGTCTGCCTCTTAGATCACTGAAAGGGAGACCTTGGCCCTAGGTGGCCCATGTGTGGCTTGGGGTGAGAAGAGCCCCAGAATCCATCACATGCACTGTCCTGATTGTACAAATGAAAATATGGGGGAGGCTGAGGCCGGCAGATCATGAGGTCAGGAGATTGAGACCATCCTGGCTAATACGGTGAAACCCTGTCTCTACTAAAAGTACAAAAAATTAGCCGGGCGTGGTGGCAGGCGCCTGTAGTCCCAGCACTCTGGGAGGCCGAGGCAGGCAGATCACGAGGTCAGGAGATCGAGACCATCCTTGTTAACCCTGTGAAACCCTGTCTCTACTAAACAAAATACAAAACATTAGCCAGGCGTGGTGGCAGGTGCCTGTAGTCCCAGCTACTCGGGAGGCTGAGGCAGGAGAATGGCGTGAACCCGGCAGGCGGAGGTTGCAGTGAGCCAAGATCGCACCGCTGCACTCCAGCCTGGGCGACAGAGCAAGCCTCTGTCTCAAAAAACAAAACAAAACAAAACAAAACAAAAAAACATGGGCAGCCAGGGCAAGATGTTATGACTCCATCATTAGCAAAAATCTTTTTTAAAAAACTAGCCAGGCACAGTGGCAATTGCCTATAGTCCCAGCTACTTGGAAGGCTGAGGTGGGAAGATCGCTTGAGGCCAGGAGTTTGAGACGGCAGTGAACTATGATCATGCCACTGCACTCTAGCCTGCATGACAGAGTGAGACTGTTTTTTAAAAGAGAAAGGAAAAGGAAAAAAGAAAACATGCAAGGCACAGAGACAGAAAGCCACCAGCCCATGGTCACACAGATAGTCTATAGAGAACAGGATAAGAATGTTGATTGCGGAATTCCAGTCCTATTCTCAATCCCAAGAGTGCAGCTCCTCGGGCTGCCTGGAGAAGGCTGGCCCTGGCAACTGAGACCGATGGTGGAGCTGCGGACCCCTTTATGGCCTGGTTTTGCTCTCTAGAGAGACAGTGGTCCTCTCTCAACAGAGGTGTCTCCTTCCCAGGTCATCTCTCTCTCCTTTCTCTCAGCTCTAGGGAGTTCACAGAGGATTATCCAATGGCCTCCAACACTGCCTAGGGCTCATCTCTCCCCACAGCTGACCCAGAGCTGGAAGTGCGGGACCAATGATTTGGGAACTATGGCAAGCCCAGGGCAGTCCAATCCTCTGCCTTTATGTGCTACCGTGTGTTTGACCAGCAAGTTCAAATGATTAGTTGGTCTGAGAATATGGCAGCCACATTAATGGCCTCAGAGATAACAGAACTCCATTGCTGGGATGTAGCAGAGAAAGGGAGGCACAGGGAGAAAAAGAAGAGACACCAGATGGTAATCGTAAATGTGTGGCATGGCTGAGAACGTGACCCAAAGCCACAGAAAAGGAAAACAGTGCAGTCACCAAACCGTCTCTAACATACGCACTTAAATGAAAAATGCAAGGAGTGAGACAATAGATAACGTCTGATATGCTCAGAGTGGGGAGGGGGTTAAATACAAGGTAAATGCACATTTATAACACACACCACACACAATTCTGTGTGCACAGACTCCCTCTGAAAAGATAAAAAGCCAAAGCACTGTGATAGACCCTGGAGAGGAGATGGGGCTAAGGGGTGAGATGGAAGGGGCACAAAGTTTTCATTGCATTCACTTGTCCTGCAATTTTCACTGTTGAACAATGTACCTGTATTGCTTTTAATATTTCAACAATAACCCAAAATCAGTGAATTCAAAAATAATAATTTAGCCAGGTCCAAAGAAGTCACTTCAATTTTCCAAGCGTGATGCATTTCACAGGACGTTGCAATCTCTGCCAGTGATCTTGAATTCAGGGGTCTAGTAAAGTCCTGATATTTGTACACCTGGATGCTAAGGCCCTATCTCATGCGTGGTACAGAATTTTCTATTCATTAAATATCTCACAATTACTTTGTGGTGACAGGACTTATCCCATATTTCAAATGTTCCCAGGAGTACAAAGAAAAGGGTAGTCTAATGGCTCCCTGGCAATGTGCCATGAAAGCACTTAACAGGGAAAAGGCAAGTTCTCCGTGTATTGATTAGGTATTAAAGAAGAGATGCCATTGGTGGTCTGAGTTCCTTGGCTCTCAACCAAAATTCAAGCCCATATCCTGCGCCAGTAGCTCCCACGGCTGCCTGAGTCGCATTCTCGGGGGGGAACATCAACGCCTTCTCAGCCACATGTCCCTCATGTCCCTGGCTCCATCGCTCAGGAACCAACAGCCACGGGATAGAGGAATCAAAGTCATGGGAAGGAGACAGGAGGAAGATCCAGGGGGGAGAATCCCTGAGACTCTGCCCCCACTTTTCTCACTCCTCTGGCTGTGGGAGAAGCCAGCCGGCTCCCCACCCACCCCACTTGCGAAGAAAGCCGAGATAAATTCTTTTCAGGACCATGGAAAACAAGCGGGGGTGGGCTGGGGGTGCCTGGGACGTCCGTGTCCGTGTCGTGCAACAGTGTGACAGAGTGAGGCTGACCAAACGCAGGATTGTGGGCAAACGAGACGCATAAAGCCTCCAAAGGGAGCAGCAGTCGTGAGTGTGAGAACGCGTCCGCCTTCCACAGGCTCTTCAGCAGAAAAAGAAGAAAAAAAAGTCTTTTCCCCTCTTGTTTTTTGGAGAAATGAAATGTAAAGAAAGGCTTTCTGAGTATAACGCCAAGGCAATTCATTATGGGAAAATCTGTTCCCTTGTCACCTCCAGCGACAAATTTGGCTACTGGCAAATTGGCACTTCGGGAGCCAAGCCCGTCTCGGCGGGCATTCGCACACGGGGAGAAAGAAATCTGTCAATGTCTCCCAAGGCTTGCCTTTGAATCTCTAATTGTGATGATTTTAGTCCTTAAACTGATAACCAAAAAGAAAAAAGGAAAAAAAAATAATAACATCAAGTACAAACAATACTGGGAGGAAAAGAACCTCCCTTTGTGGGGCTGGTGATCATCCAGGAAAAAGTGAACAAAATCATGACAGGCGGCATGATCCAGGCGGGTGTTTACTAACTGCCTTGGACAAAGGCCAGGCTCAACATCCCGTGGCCACTGTGCAAAGGTCGCGTTCGGCGTGTTCAAGGTGCCTGTGCTCTCCACTCACCCTTTCTCCTTTGAATCCGGGCTCTCCAGGCTTCCCAGGGACCCCCTGCAAGGAGAAAGAAAGGACAGTCATTGCCCCGGGCCCTCTGCACTGGTGTCCTTGCCTTGCTGGATATTCTTCACAGTCCTGCATGCTGAGGACAAGGGACCCTCAAAAGATAAGGTCCCCTGAGGGCTCCTTTCTGATTTATGCCTACATGGTGGGGGTGGGGGCGGCACACTGTGTCTTCTCTCCTTTCCTCCTGGCACTGTCCACCTTTGACTGATGGCACCAGCCCTGGGTTGGCCCCTCCAGATTCCTCCCCTACCTCTTGTGGGATAAACCCCACTCCCTTTAACATGTCCAGGAGGCCCTGCACGAATTGTTGTCTTCAACAGGCTGTCACTGCCCTGGATGGCTCTAGTGCAGGGGACAGACAGTTCTGCGGTCTCATGGCCTCTGTTCCTTGTCTTCCCTGTGCCTGCAGCATGCTCCCCACCTCGCTGTCTGGATACCTACTTCCCACCTGGCCTGCAGGTCTCCTCTTCAGGAAGCCCCCCGATCACCCAACATTTAGAGAAGTGGCCCTCTTCTATGTTCCCACAGTCCCCACTCCCTTCTGGAGGGCAGTCACGTCAGGGAACAAGGGACACGGCCCACAGTGCCCACTGCTTCTGTCATTGTCTCCACCTGGAATGTCTCTTTCTTCCCTCTCTGCCCCCAGCTCCTCTGCCATCTCCTCTGTAAAGCATTGACTAATCCCTCTGGCCAGTGTCCATTCTCACGCATGGGTTACTTTCCTGCCAGCTGACACCTAACTTTCTTTCTCCCCAGATATGATGACCAAGGTTTGCTTGGCTGCCTGCCTCTTAGACAGCACACATTTGGAAAGCAGAGCTTGATATTGGGGAAGGAAATTCAGCCCGGGGGCTCTTTTCCCATCTCTTGGTTGATAGACTCTACATTGACTGAAGAGAAGAAAGTCAAAAAGAGTACTCTTGAGCTCTTCTGAACCTGGCCATTCCAGCCCCAGAAACATTCATTGCATCCCTTTCATGCAGGTGCCATGTTCAGCCCTGAGACCTATGCAGAGGACAGAGATAAGACATGGTTCTCATTCTCACAGAGTTCACAACCTGTCCATGAGGTGGCGGTGGGCATGAGTTGATTCTAACAGAAGGCAGACTGATTTAATTGCTGTAACATAATTACCAAAAGCTGCCTCGGTATTCCTGGGTGAATCTGTAAGTTGGGAAGCACAGAGCCTTGAAAGTTGGATAAAATTTAACAACAAAAGGCGGCAGGAAAGGCATTATAGGTGCGTGGAAGAGTGAGGACCAAGCCTTGGATGGGAGAAGGTGGAGATATATTGGGCATGAGGAAGCAGGAGGCTCCCATTCTAAGGGGAGAGCTGGATCGTATGTGGAAGACTTAGGTTGCCTGCTTAGCCTAGAATTTATTCGAGAAGTCCAAAGAGAATTCGTGTAGGCAGCAGCCCAAGTACAAGCACATGGGGCTGACGCAGCCCTCAGAAATGGGAGCTACGGGTATTTCCTCTTTACCTCATTCCAGGAAGCAGAGGAAACAGTGATTGGGCAATGAATGAATGATACACCCAGTGAGTGGCACCCTATGGCTGGGGTGAGGAGCAAACACTTTCCGAATATGAAGCTATCCGACTCAGCTTCAAGGAAGTGACCACCTCCCTGCAGTTAAGAACGTGACCCAAAGGCACAGGGTAAAAATGCGTCTTCCTCATTCAAGTGGGAGAATGCAGGCCTTGAAACGGAGAAGCTAATTTCCATAGACCTACTTTCTCTGCATTCAGTCATTCTTCTGTTCATCTCTCATCAAATATTTTTGGTATCTGTGCTGGTCTCCTGGGCTACAGCAGAACAGAGCAGGGTGCTAAAACCAAGCATTGTGGGGGGTCTGCTTTGCTTCAGTGTCAAGGAAAGTTGGCAAAGGCAATATTTCAGCTGAGACCTCAGGATGAGTAGGAATAAGCATGGGAAAAGAGAGCCCTTGGAAAAGAACTTGGCATGTCTCAGGAGCTAAGAGGCCAGTGACTGGAGCTTAGAGAAGGAGGGGAGTGGTGGGACTGTGGCAGCCTGGATTCCACGGAGAGTGCAGGGGGAGGGCAGACCTGCAGGTTGTACTGCAGTGTCTCCATATGCTTATGCTCTGCAGACCCTCTGTCTGCTGGGTGGAAGACTGTGGAGGGGCAAGGCTGGACAAAGGGAGATCCATTAGAGGATCACTGCAGTGTTCAAGTGAGAGCAGGTGACAGATTAGATCAGAGTCCCAGTGGCAGAGACAGAGAGAACTGGACAAAACCTACAGGTATTTGAAGTTAGAGTTGACAGGATTTGTCGATAGCTTGGATGCTGAGGAATAAACAAGTGAAACAGACATACCAAGACGGTGCCCCTGCACTGGCTACATAATTTGTGGGGCTCCGGGCAAAATTGAAACATGAGCCAGGTGTTCAAAAGGCATTAAGAATTTCCAAACATTGAAGGTAGAGAGTGTTAAGGCAAGTGTGGGCCCTTCTAAGCCCAGGGCCTGAGCCTGCATAGACTGCCCGTTGGTGGTAAAGGGTTGCCAAGGGGTGAGTGGGCGTGTGATACTTGCCTCCTTGCCTGGGACTCCTTTCTCTCCTGGTTCTCCCTGGAAAACAGAACAGAATATCAGTGGCTCTGCAGCATCAGTTCAATGTCGGTACTAAGACTGTCTTTAAAACTGACATTTCCACTCAAGTCATGTTCCAGCAAAGACAACAATCGATGGTCTACCTGGCCAAGGACATCCCAGACAGGCTCTCTGGCCAGCCTGTACAGGGGAAAGCAAAAAATCACCCCAGGTTAGGAAGAAGAGCCATGGGTTAAGAGCTCCTTGTCAATGGGATGGATATGACTCCACCAAGAGGGCCTCCAGGATATCGATTTTACAAATAGTCCTGTTGTGGTCAGGAGGCCTCTCTGAGAAGTAGGCTTATAATGTGTGAAACAAGAAACCAATAAGACACTGGGCTCCAGGTTCAATTCTTGGCTCTTCCACTGTTTGGCTCTGTGACCTTAAACAACCTCCCTCCAACTTCCATAAGCTCTCTGTGCCTCAGTGTCTTCATCTGTAAAATGAGAACAGTGGTTGTACCTGCCTTAAGGATTACTGTGAGGTGTCAATGTGTTAGTTCTCCAAAAGCACACTGGGCAGTGGCAGGCATGTAGTGAGGGCTGCACAAGCACCCCACTCTTATCATGACTCAGGAGCAATTGCTGCAGTGCATCCACAGGAGTGGGTGCCTGGCTGCTCAGTAGCAGCAGATTATTAACAAGGGGATGGAGAAGGAGACTTGGCCTTTAGCAAGGGAGTGAATAAGCCCACGTAAAAATCAGTGAATGGGACCGTGCAAAGCCTGGGCAGCATGGTAGAAAAGGGTAAGAGGGGCTACCACCTCCAACGGGCTGGGCTTGGCTGGCAGTGGGGCATGCGGAGGGGTCAGAATTAAATTGGAGGGGATGGACAAGAACATGGGTAAGCTCTCTACTCTGGTATGTTACATGCAAGCCTCATTCATCAGGTCAGCAGTCCAGGGAGTGGACTGCAATATGCAGATGACACCAGAGGGCTCCACTTGGAAATGTTTGAATCCCTCAGCATCTCCCCGTCCAGAAACTTGGCAAAGATTACCTTACAGCTTCCCCCTGCCTTAAGCTGTCAAGTCAGGAGACCTTGACTCAAGGACAAGCTGGAGTGCAAACCTACCACATGGCTTTGAGTAAATCACTTACATGTTCTGACCCTACGGCTCAAACTTGCTCACCTTTACAATTATTTCCAGGGGTCCTTCAAGTTCTAGGATCATGATCAACACCATTGTCCCACCACATGCATCATTACAATGGTTTGTATTTATTGAGCACCTGCAGTGGGTCAGGAACCATTGCTGATCCCTTTATATGAATGATTTCATTTAATCCTCAGAAGTAGATGCTGTCGTTATCCTCGTTTGCATAATGAGACAGCTAAAGCATAAGAGGTTATGACACTTTCCTAAGATCTCATGATTAAGGAGTGATGGCACTGAGATTGCCATGCAGGTGTGACCTCTGGGCACTCCACTGTCTCTAAAACCATGATGCAACTTTGACCCCACACAGGTCATCATGGCCTGAGCAGACAGAACTGAGGACACAGGTGGCAGGGAAGGTACTGCATGTGAACATCACAACCTGGAGCCAGGTATCTTGGGCCCCACTGGGGTTCTCTGCTTACCGGAGGCCCACGGGGACCCAGGAAGCCAGGAAGTCCTGGGCTGCCATTTTCCCCTTTGCTTCCTTTCTGGCCCTGCAAAGAGAAAACTGAGAATTAATTCCTCAAGGTCATGTACCAACTCAAGCAGATTCGGAAACCTTGTGACCACTCTGAAATCAAAAGGCCTGAGACATCCACACAACACACAAATCCTCCCATGATGGAGGGGCATGGGTTAGGAAAAGACACGGGGTCTTGGGACTCCTGGTAGTGCTGTCACAGCCAGGGGAAGAAGATGAGGTCTCCCTGTAAACAGCCAAGGGTCTTTCCATTTGAAGCAACGAAAACAAACTGAGACAGATATTTAACAAAGACCCTGAGATGTGTAGAGCTCTCCAAGGAGTGCTCTAGTGAGATGGCATACCACTGCCCATGAGGCGGCCAAAGCTCACTTGGTAGAATCACATTTTGGGAAAGGACTTTGGGAATTTTTCAACTTCAACTTTTCTGGGGAGCCATCATGCATGGGTCAGTACTTCCAGGATCAACTCTGCACTAGGGGAGGTGATGGGTCCAGCCTCATGACCCAACCCCACCTCCTCTGTTCTGTCTCACAAGCAGCAACAGGTCCCATACCATAGCCCCTGAGGGAGGTCATTATGTTTGCTAGGAAGTTGGGTTCCTTTTGCATAGCTGTCCCTAGTCCAACAAGAGGACGGTCTCTGCTAGGGTGATCAGATGCCGAGTTTGCCTGGAACCAGTAGGTTTCCCAGGATGCAGGATTTTCCAACTGGGAAAGTTCCTCACAAACTGAGGTGAGCTGGTCACCGCAGTAACCGAAGTACCAAGTCCTGGTCAGCCCATTGCCCGGTACAATTGACAGTTGACTCACACCTCGCAGGTGGCCTTCTGAGTCAGGCAGCCAATTTTAGCAAGTAAAAATACAAGAAGACTAGATTGGAAGGAGACTAGTGGCCAGAGCTTTTCTCATCCAACCCTAGAACCCATTAAAGAACCATCTTCCCCACCATGTCTCCCCACCTACCAGGACTGAACCCCAAATCCTGTATTTGATATCTAGCTGACCAGGACTCTGCTGATTGGTATGCATCCTCTCTCTACTACCTGCCCATTGAGCTCTCTCTGCTACCTACCTGTTGATCCTTTTTGTCTCCCACCCCCGTCCCTACCTCCATTCCCATGCTGCACTCTTTGTCATTTGAGGTGGTCAGGGTTGCTCAGTCTGACCTCATCCTCCCATCCTCTGGAAACATCAAACTTCTACCCTACAACCTTGTTAAACATTTTTTTAAAAAAATGTTTGTTTTGGGTGCCTATGGATGTAGACCATAGATGCCTATGGTTATAGTCAACAAAGAGCCAATCGCATGATATATACTTTAAACCTTAAAAAAATGGCCCTATGGAGCCTCTTACCTCCAACCTATTTCTACCACTCAAACCCATATGTCCCCACCGATGCTTCTAGGGACAGAGGCTGGACAATCTGTAATGTGATCCACAAGCCCTTTCAAAGCTCACCCTGATGCCATCACATAGCAGCCAAAGAGAACTCACAGGGGTTCCTGAAGGGCCAGGCTCTCCTGGAGATCCCGGTGATCCATTCTTGCCCTGGTGGAAGAAACAGAGATAATCATCCTGCCAGGGCATCAAAGAGCAGGACGGTGGAACAAAGAGATAGACTGATGCACAGGACTTGGTTTTACACAGAATCTGTTACTCTAGCCAGTGTGGCTCTCAGTCAACCACTTCATTACTCAGAGGATGTTTCTCAACTTCTAAAAGGAACTTGTAATATTTAATTCATAATATTGTTGTGAAATCAAATGAGTCCGTGGGCATGAAAAAGTCTAGCCTGGTGAATGGTGCCCACAGCTGAGGCATAGTAAATAATTATGACCACATTCATTCATTCATCTATTCATCCATCCATTCAGTTGCTGTGTTGAAGAGCAAACAAACCATCTAACACAACCCAGCTTACACATAATTGCTCACACTGCCACAGTGCTGGTCTCAGCTTAGGAAGCATGTCCATGCACTTATCTCCTTGTATTCCCCGACTAAGGAGATCATTATACTCTCATTTAAAATACGTAGATACTGAGGCACAGAGAAGAAAAATGGCTTGTGCAGAGTCATGCAGCTACAAAATGGAAGGTCCATTCACTCCAGATTCCAGGACTGAGGCTTCCAAGTCTAATTTTCTCTAACTTCACAGAGATATATTGTGCACATTCATAGTTTTGGTGAATACATTTAACAAACAGGATCCCAGTAGAGTAAAAACAAGAAAGCTCAAGAATGTTCTTGGCTACTCCCTTTCAGGATCAGACAAATTTCTATTAAGCCAAAAATTCACAGCTTCAATTCCCCAGGCTGTGTTCATCTCTTCCTCTGCCCACCACACTCCCCCACTCAGGGCACATTCCCGTTGGCTGCTGTGTCTTTACCTGGCTCTCTTTCCCACCATGAGTAACCCAAAGGCAGAGTCTATGCCTTGTCGTTCTTTGTATTTCCAGCCTAGGAGGAGAGAGCCTCCTTGTGTGTCTCCAATGCAGTGCCAGACACACAGGAGGCTGGCTGCTAAATAATAAACCAAGGACATCCTAGAGAATCACTCTCCATTGATCCTTTAACCAAAAGGTGTGAATGCCCTCTAATCTGTGAAGCATGCATTCACAAATGTGTTGGATTCATGGAAGCATGTTCCACTATAAAGTAGCTGATGCTGACCGGGCACTTCTTACATGCCAGACTTCTTCTAAGAGCTTTGCATTTTGCATGCATTAACTCACTCATTGCTCACATCAGACACAAACATCATCACCCTTTTACAAATGGGGAAACTGAGGCTCAGAAATGCTAAGCCACCTGCCTGCAAGGCAAGGCGAGGAGCTGAGATCTGAACGTAGGCAGCACTGATTCCATCTCACACTGCTCTGCCCCTCCTTAAGGACATGCCTTATGGGTCAGCGATCATAAATGCAGCTTCCACCTTGAGCCTTCAAAGCACATGCATGGCCATGGCCTCATGTCACTGGATCCTGCTGGGAATCATGCAGCACAGACGTCTTTCTCCCCATATCCCAGAATCCCCATCACAGACCTGCCAGGGATCGCTGAGCTAGTAAGGTCTAAAATCAAAGCAGCCAGCTGGATTTGTGGACTGCTTACCCATACTCGGCCCTTCCGCGAACGCTGCATAACGCTTCTCCCTGCACCTTCCTCCGCCCACCAACCCATCTGTGTCCCTCTAAAAATATGTACTTTGCCTTATCCCTGTGGAAATTCTAGCCCTCCTCCTTCTTTCTCTAATCTTCCCTTCGCAGGGAGGATAAGGGCCAAGACATTGCAGAGAGGATAAGGGCCAAGACACAGTAGCATACGGTGCCAACACAGGCCATGTGCACAGAAGGCAGGGTGGTTCCGGGCGGCTGCCTGTGCTCTGTGCACTTGAGGCCTACTGGGGCTGGAACCTGGTTCCCTCCTGGGCTGCAGAGCCACTCCTGTGTCCTGCTGTCCCTTGCCAAGCCCCTTGGATCTCTGCTTCCCAGGAATGGAAACCACAGCTCCCCTTTTCAACCCTTCTGAGCTCCAAACTCCTATTCTAAGACCCCTCCTTCCAGGATGATCTTTGTGACAAGGACTTCTAGCACACACCAGCCAGTCTGGGTGTTTGAGCTGCAGGCTCTTGAATGAGAATGCTGGAGTCCAAATCCTGGCTGTGCCACTGACTTGCAGTGTGATCTTGGGCAAGTTACTAGACTTCTCTGTGCTTCCATTTCTCATCCGTGAATGTACGGACAGAAATCACACCTGTCTCACAGGGTTTGGGGAGAAAATGAATGAATCATGTAAATGCCTCATGCAGTCCCCAGCACTGAACTCCACTCCACTGGTGCTTGTTGGAAACTAGTGGCTGTGAGGTGGTTGCCATATGGCCTATTCTTACCCCTGGGTGCCTATAGATTTTAGAGAAAGCAAAATGACAGTTTTCAGGCCACACATACATTCGCAATCATCACAACTATTGATAGAGGCACTCTATACATATTCAATGTCTAGTTCAAAGTTGTGTGACCTTGCCAGAATCCTTCTCCTCGCTCAGAAAAGCACAGAAATTTCAGTGGAGTAAAAATGAGGTTGTCAGAGAAAGAACTCAGAACTATTCTGTGTTTAAAAACAAAGTAGATATTTGGCAAACTTCAGCAGCTCATTTTTGGTATCAAATTCCTTATGATGTACCTGAGAATTGATAGGAGCAAGCTAGAACCACACAGCGGCCTTTGGGGGCCTTGGGATTTCAGGGCCACGCCCCACCCAGCATGTGGTACGTGAAGCCCTTCACAATCTCACCAGGCCAGCTGCCGTCTTCCACCTCACACACCTGTTCTGAGTACTCTCTGCTCTCCAAATGCCACTTTCCAGCCAACCATGGTGGCTTACACCTATAATTTCAGCACTTTGGGAGGCTGAGACGGGAGGACTGCCTGAGCCCAGGAATCTGAGACCAACTTGGACAACACAGTGAGACCTCATATCTACAAACATTTTTTTAAAATTCGCTGGGCATGGTGGTATGCACTTGTGGTCCCAGCTACTTGGGAAGCTGAGACAGGAGAATGGCTTGAAACTAGGAGGTCGAGGCTGCAGTTAACCGTGATCATGCCACTGAAGTCCAGCCTGGGCAACACAGTGAGAGCCTGTCTCAAAAAAAGAAGTCACTTCGCTTTCCCTCTTCCGTGCCTTTGAATGTGTTTGCACTCATGAAGAATTTGATTGCTGCCCTATGCCAAGAGGCCAGGGAGAGAAGCAGAGCTAAGGCCCCTCTTGCCACCAGGAATGGAGAAGACCTGGCTTGGGGCACATTCCAAGGGCTGGGCACTGTTCTCTCACTTCACTGGATTACCTTGCTGGATTCTTACAGCCTCCTTGTTCCGTCCAGATTGCCTCCATTTTACAGATGAGAAAACTGAGTCCTGGGAGAAGTGCAGAAACTCACCTAGTTCATGTGATGAATACGGGAGAGGAGGAAATCAAGCCCAGATGGCTGAACTCCAGAATTGGATGCAAAAGCCAAGTGAGGGAGCTGAGGGGGACCCAGTCAGAACCACCCCACTCCTGGGGGGCTCTGGAGCAGGGTTTCTCAAATTTTTGTCCTTATCACTCCCTCCCCAGTTGCCTTCTTACACATTTTTTCCTAATCTCTCCGTATGAAGTTTTAATATCACAGCTAAGCTACACATCTGTTTATGTACTGTACCCGTATCTGCATTTGACACACACTCTTTGACACCTCAAGAATCAGTGTTTTCCCCGTGGGGTTGATATCACCCCACTGAGAGCTCACACCCAGGGAGCCTGGGCTTCAGCTCATTTGAGTCATTGCGGCCCCATCAGGGGAGACTCTGACTCTACCTGCTAAGTTCTGAAAAGAAGGGACATCCAACCTCATAGGACCTGCCACACACCCCCTCTCTAGGATCTCAAAGACAAAGCCCATGCTTGTCCACAGTAGGGTGGAGAATACAGGATTTGGCATCAGAAAGCCTTGGTCTTAAACCAACCTAAAGCTCTTACAAGCTGCATGACCTAGACTTGGGAAGCCAATATTCATTCACTTGTTTATTCCATTACTCATTCAAAAAACACACAACATACAAGCTTTACAAAAGAAGCCAGTTGCAAAAGATAAAATGTTGGGTACAAAATGTGTCTTCTATATGCTTGTAGGCATATTGAAAATATTTTAAAAGATACACAAAATGCTTCTAACAGTGGCTTCCTCCGGAGGGTGGGATTGGGTGGGGGTGAAAAGGGAATTTTCTTGTAACTTTGTAACATTCAATTCTGTCTGATTGCCTCTACAATGAGCATGAATTATATTGATAATATATAGAGAGACACAGATATCAAAGCTGCCTTTCTGCGATGGCCCCTGGGCTTAAATGGGATAATTTATGCTTTTCTCTTTGCACAGCACTAGGCACCTAAATATCTATTTTGGACCTTCTCCATCCTCTCAGGCTGCTCTCAGATAAGAGAAGGATTTGCCTCTGTGCACAAACAGGCAGATATAACATCCAGATATGTATCCATCATATGGAATGCTATGGGGTTCAATTGTGCCCCCCCCAAATTTTTAAGTCCTAACATTCAGTTCCTCTGAATGTGACCGAATTGGGAAATTGGATCATTGTAAAGGTAATTAGTTAAAATAAGTTCATATTGAATAGGGTGGGCCCCTTACCCAACAAGGACTGGTTTCCTTATAAAAAGGGGAACTTTGGGCCAGGCACAGTGGCTCACGCCTGTAATCCCAGCACTTTGGGAGGACAAGTGGGGCAGATCACTTGAGGTCAGGAGTTCGAAACCAGCCTGGCCAACGTGGCAAAACCCCATCTCTACTAAAAATAAAAAAATAAAAAAATAATTAGCGGCGTGGTGGCACGCACCTGTAATCCCAGCTACTCAGGAGGCTGAGGTAGGAGAATCCCTTGAGCCCAGGAGGCAGAGGTTGCAATGAGCCAAGATCATGCCACTGCACTCCAGCCTGGGTGACATAGCAGGACTCCATCTCAAAAAAAAAAAAAAAAAAAAAAAAGCAGGGGGCTGGGCACGGTGGCTCACGCCTGTAATCCCAATACTTTGGGAGGGCGAGGCGGGCGGATCATGAGGTCAGGAGATAGAGACCATCCTGGCTAACACAGTGAAACCCCGTCTCTACTAAAAATATAAAAATTTAGCCGGGCGTGGTGGTGGGCACCTATAGTCCCAGCTACTCGGGAGGCTGAGGCAGGAGAATGGCGTGAACCTGGGAGGTGGAGCTTGCAGTGAGCGGAGATCGTGCCACTGCACTGCAGCCTGGGTGACAGAGCGAGACTCCGTTTCAAAAAAAAAAAAGGAAGGGGTGGGGGATTTTTGGGGAGAGACACAAGCAGGGAGAACACAATGTGAAGATGAAGGCAAAGGCCAGCGTGGTGCCCCACAAGCCAAGGAACGCCCTCAAAGGCCAGCAAAGCCCCAGAAGCTGGGAGAGACACCTGGAATGATTCTGTCTCAGCCTCAGAAGGAACCAACCCTGTTGGTCTGAATGTCAGGCTTCTGGCCTCCAGAACCATGAGGCAACACATTTCTGCCATGTACCACATTCCACTCATGGTACTTGGTTACAGCAGCCTCGGGAAACTAACCTCTAGCAAGCACCAACCCCTGGTGTGGCCCAGAGCTAGAGCACAGCCTCGGGGCAAGGTCCTACAGAGCTCCAGCGGTGGCCGGTGGCACCTTTGTAATTTTTATATTGTTGTGGGGGATGGTCCCAGAAAAGAAGCTGAGTGTTGGGGGAGGTGACTAGGGGGACTCAGGGGGGCAGCTATTTATCAACTGCTAAAACATATTACAATTTTTTAACAATATATACGGTGGCACCAGAGGGAACTAACTAAATATCGTTGTGGTGAAAGGTCCTGTAATAACATGAAGCACATTAGGCGCAAAGCAAAACTCACCGGTGGGCCCCTTGGTCCTTGGGGACCCTGTGGCCCAGTGGGTCCAGTGTCACCCTGGAACAAAGAGAGAGAGATGGTGTCATCATCAAGTCACTGTGTGAAGGTGATGGCGTCCCAATTTCAAATGTTAACCAAACCTCGCCAAGTTACCCAAAGGAACCAATAAATTGTCCAGCATGTTTCATCATCAGTTGTCCATTATTCCAAATATGGACAAATTCCCTTCCTGTGGGTGAGTAAATGCACGCAGGCCCGCATTTGTGCATCCATTTATTCAGTTACTTCTTAGACATCCTCCACCTGGTCCCACAGGGGTTTCAGGTGGCTCCATCTTGAACTAAGATAAGCAATCAGAGGAGAGAATCTCTCTTGAAGTTCTTTTCCTGATTCGCTAGACGGTGCCCTGGAACCATTCATGTCTGAGTCACCAGGGTGAAAAACCCATGCCACCCAGGTGCATAGCACCTTCCAGCTTGCTAAGCAGTGTGATTCACCACCACCTTGCAGTGTCTTACAAGCGGCCCTGTGACGGGGCCTAATCCTAACCCTGTGATGGATAAAAAATCAGAAACTTGGACATGCTTCTACACAAAGTAGACTGAAAAACACCCTAGAAAATGGATTTTTAAAATAAAAGTCAAATGGCTAAGATGGAGGGAAGGAAGCATAGCCCATCACCTGGCATCCCAGGGTCCCATCCCAGCTCTACCCCGATGTACTGGGCAAGCTGACCTCAGCACATTCCTGCCTGGGTAGCACCCTGCATCACCTTTTCTACAAACTGAAGTGCAGGGGGAGGGGATGGACTGTATCACGATTCTCAAGCTGCCCTTCAGCTTCTGAGAAGCCCCTTTTTGGGTGGGGTTGGGGTGGGCTCTACTTTTAGGTGTATGCACAGGGCTCCACACACTGATCTTATAAGACAGATTCCACAGCTAAGAAAGCACGTGTGAACTAGATCAGATTTCTCCTGAGTATCCTTTCCAGCTCCATCATTCCTGGGAGCAGATCAGCCACAGGGGCCACTGCTCCGGTGTGTCAAGAGCCATTGGGGAAGAGTCCACTTCATCAATTTAAAGCCAGGCCCTGAAGGACCCACATGGTGGGCATGAGACAACTTTGTACCTCAGTACCTGGTGCCTCTGCATCTGACCAATCGGCCGGTTCCATGATGCCACTCTGCATCTCACACGTCCAGCCACCCTGCAGGACGCCACATGCAAAGGGCTGGTCCCTGGGGGATGTGGAGCTGGTGGATTCTGGGCTCCAGGCAAGCTATTCCTGCCTCTGACTCTCTGGGTGACCATAAGTCAGTCCCTTAATCTCTCTGGATCTCAAATTTTTCATTTGTACACCTGGGGTCAAAATTTCCCTTGTTCTGGCCTGGCTCAGTGGCTCATGCCTATAGTCCTAACCCTTTGGGAGACCGAGGCAGGTGGATCACCTGAGGTCAGCAGATCGAGACCAGCCTGACCAACAAGGTGAAACTCTGTCTCAACTAAAAATACAAAAATTAGCTGGGCGTGGTGGCAGGTGCCTCTAGTCCCAGTTACTCGGGAGGCTGAGACAGGAGAATTGTTTGAACCCTGAAGGCGGAGGTTACAGTGAGATGAGATCACGCCAATGCACTTCAGCCTGGGCGACGGAGTGAGACTCCATCTCAAAAAAAAAAAAAAAAGATTTTTTTTCCTTGTTCTGCCGAGATCCCAACACCAAATAAAAGGGAGAGCCATTCAAGTGGTGTACAATTAACACAGCACACGGTGGTGGCGGTGAGGGGTGTGTGGTTTCTTTGAGCACTGCAGAGCCCGAGAGAAGGGGAAATAATCCGCGAGAAACTCTGAAATGCCTCTCAAGTCCATTTAAGGCTGGATCCAACAGGCCTATCATTTGTACCAATGGACAAATCATGACTGACCCAGAAAAGCTTCCTTATCAACCATAAAGCCCAGGGACCCACCCACTAGGTTGGAGGCGCCAATCTTATCCTTGCCAACCAATCCTGTGATGTCATCTGTGTGCCTCTTGGCAGTGCTGCCACCAGCCATTGTGGGGCAGTTTCTGGGTGTCACTTCCTTGATACACCCACCCCCAGCCCCAGCCCAGCCAGGTCCCACAGGACCCCACTTACATCTTTTCCTGGTAACCCTTCCTGACCAGGAGGCCCCATGGCACCAGGCTCTCCCTAGGAACAAAAAGGCCTGCTATTAGGGAAGGAGATGCTTCAGCCACTGGCTGTCTCAACCACAGGGGCACCTGAGGAGCTGGGAGAGGTGGAGAGGCCCAGGGGCCCTGTCAACTTCCGTACGCAGAGCCCCGGCCCTGAGTTGAGGTCTGTGGCGGCCCTGAGTTGAGGTCTGTGGCGCACCCAAGGCCAGCTGTGAGTGCCTGGAGCCATGCTGTGCCTCTCTGTGCAGCTCAAGCAGGGAAGAACAGCAGCTGAAGGCTCTGGCATCTACTCTTGGAATGCTGCCTCCTTATCTGCTCATCCACTTGACCCTCTCTACACCTGTGCTTGCTCCTTGGTATCTAGATCATGCAAGGGATCTAACCAGCTGACCCATAATGTCACTTCCATTCTGGGCATTCAGAGGAGGCAGAGGAGTTAAAGGATAAGAAAATAGTCTCTGGAGTCTTCCCATCTGGGGTAAAAGTGATGCTTTCCATTTATAAGCTCTAGGATCTTGGGAAATCACCCATGTCCTCTGGGCCTCAGTTTCCTCCTCTGCAAAAAGAACCTAATAGCAACAACCACCTCACAAGGCTCAGGGCTGATGTGCGTGACACACCTGAGTCCAGACTTATTCGGCCAAACTGGTTGGCCATGATGTTGTCTGGCCCCCAGAAAAACCACCTGAGGGAATTAGGCCAAGAGGTGAGCATGGTGCTTCGAAGGTGTCCCTGTGCTGGCTTGCTCCATGCTGGTGTGCTCCATGTCCTCTCTCGGGTAAGGCACTGCCATGGCCTGCAGGCTGCAAGTATCTTCTGTCTGGGAAGTGTAAGCTCTGCCCACCTGGGGGGACCTCCAAAGTGAGGTGTCCACTTACCCGGGGACCGGGTGCACCAGAATCGCCTGTGTGTCCCTTGAAGCCCTAGAAGGAAGAGAATGGAGTTATTCCATGATAGAGCAGGCTCTTGGGGCAGAAGTGGGCAGGCATACCTCCCTGCCTGCTTTGACCCACGTTGCCCCCGCTCATTCTTTACCATTTGCAGGATACTGAGCCCTACTTGGTGCCACGCTCGGTGCCAGGGGTTTGACAACTGGATACCAAGAGCCCTTCTTCCCAGTCCCCTCTATGCTGTGGGCAGGGCTGCCAGGGCTCATCCCACAAATGCCTCAGAGTGTTGGGGCGTTGCCCTACTGGTTCAGGTGTCTCCTGCTCTCCTTGTTCCTCCTGATTGTTCCAGGCTTACAGCATATAGCTTGACCCGCCCCTCTCTGCACGGCTCCTGAGTCAGGTGATTCCCTTGTAGGGACCATCACCTTCACCCAGTTAGGTCCTGCGGCCCCTTCCTTGTTCCTGTGGCCATTGCTGGTCCTACCAACACCCCTGAGTAGGTTCAGCTCTGGGAGCTACATCCCGGGCCATAGTGCTGGGGTCTCCTTGTCCAGAGTTGCAACTTGGAGGCATATTACCTGAAGCACCACTACAGAGTTTCAGGCCCTGTGAGTGAAGATTAAACCATTAGCAGAGCTGAGGCCATCATTTCTAACCTCCAGGCCAATCTGTGTGAAAATCTGCACTTAGTGGATGTAAAGCTAAAGCTCAAGGATAACAAAAATGCCCGCCTGGCATAGCTTTGCAGTATTAATCTATGGAAAGGATTGCCATATGCTCTTAAGTTTCATGCAACTGGGCTGACTGTGAGTTAGGTCTGGGTTGGGACCATGGCTCCCATTTTGCAGCTGTGGGATCTTGGGAGCTCTACTTCTCTTCTCTGGAACTCAGTTTCCACATCTGTAAAATTAGGCTAGAACCTACTTCTGCAGAGTTGCTGTCAGGACTGAATAAGACTGAATAGGGACTGCACAGTGCTCTCCAGTTATTCAAAACAGTCCAGCTACATTTCCCTGGAAAGGGCTAGGGATTTCTTGGGGCTCGGCATCTTCCTCAAGGACCCCAGAATTCCAAATTCAGCCAGCCCAGAGGAAGAGACTCTGGTGTGCTCTCCTCCCATCTAATCATGACAAAAGCACCAACTGAGAGAGTGCCTGTCAGGCACTCTGCTGGGAACGTTACATGTCCTACCTTCTCCTTTAGTACTTACGACCACTCTGCAAGAATGGGAGCTATTATGACTGCCATTTCATAGAAGAAGAAACAGGGGTTCAGAAAGGTCCTCGTTGCAATCAAGGTCACAAAGTCAATAAATGACAAAGTAAAGGCTGAATCCAGGTCTTTCTATCTGAAAACCCACTCCATTCTACAAAGCTTTGTCCTGACTTATTCTATGTCAGCCAGAGGAGCTTGGTCTTCTTTTCCCTGCCTGGCTTTCTAACCTCAGCTCTTTCATTACAACTCCCAGTTGACAGATGGGTCTTGCCCCCAATACAGGTTCCATGGGTTTCCTGGCTGAAATGTAGCCCCTGTCACTCCAATAAGCCAAGAACCACCTTTAATAAATTGATCACTAGCTCAGTGTTGCAATCCCCATAAGAGGTCATATTCCTCATTCTTGGGTGTTTTCTGGTGCAATCATGTGAAAAACAAGGGGATTTAGGAGAACAGAAAATTTATTTTTGTATTTTATTTCCTTCTTATTGAATACGAGCCAGAAGGTTGATTTTTTAAAAGAAAAACATTAAGAAAATAGAGCTAGGATTTTGATCTGCTAGATAAAATCCAGACAATTTTAGGATAATCATTTAAAATCATATTTTTTTCTAAAAGCAATTTAAGAAATTGTGAAAACAATTTTGAAATTATGAAGAGGTGAAACATTTAGCATAAAACCCAATAACCCTAAAATACATAGCGTTCATTTTTGTAGGTAAACAGTATCTGTGTCTGTTTATATGTATAATAGCTAGACATAGATGTACATATATAGATGCTAGAATTCATATATAGAAAAAAGGACTAGAAAAAAATACACTGAATATTAAAAACTTTACTTCTTTGTTATAGAATTAGAAGTAAATTAATTTTCTTCTCAATACCATTTTTTGTATTCTTTTTCCTATTATTACCATCATCATTATTATTAATACCATTAGGCAATGAGAATGGGTTACTTTTATAATTGGGGAAAAAAACCTTAGCTATGGAAAGTGTTCAAAACTAAAATTAAGATTCATTTTTAGGTTCTATTATCCAGAGAAAACCCATTGAAATTATAATAAATCAGATGAGAACAAAGAAAACTTTGAGCAACAACAAGGTCATGGCTGCAATTGTGAAAATGAATTTCGCAGCTATGTAGTGTGGCAAAGCTGAATTGACTGCACAGAAGCACAGCCGTCTGGAGGAGAAGGACTTCTAGGACCCCACGGTTGGGCAGTCTGGGCTAGCCCTGCCCACAGTGGTGAGAGCCATGTGGCTGATGGGCTTGGTTCTACCGTTCCCCACACACACTACACACTTACAGGTGGGCCTCGGGCACCCTCTGGTCCTGGTAGACCTGGCTCTCCTGCTTTGCCCTGAGAGTAAGGAAGAAAAGAAGAGTTTGAGGACAACTTTGTAAGAATCTTCCTATTCCTGGCTCTCTGTGTTTCCTACCAATCTATTCCCACAAGCCAGTTTCTATCCACCCTGTCAGCCCTTTCCCCTGGTGTCTTGGTCCTTCTTAATCTACACAAATCTCCACCATGTATTCAGGCCTATTATATTCCTGGTTTTCCTGGGATGGTGCTGGTTACACAGGTTGCATCTCCAAATTAATTATGCTTAGTACCCCCCTTTCACTATCAGAAGCATCTTGGTGTGGATGAGAAATTATATGGCCATCTTAGTTCAGACGACTTTATGCCCACTTGCAAAAACCATGTCAAGGCCGCTATTAACACTTGCACTTTACCGATGGCAACACTGAGGCTCAAAGTTATATTTTTATGAAGGTATTAAATAGCAAAGCCAGGCTGAATTCCAGCTGAGCACCACACCTAAGCGGATGCTCTTTCCAGGTCAGCCGCAGTACCTACTGGCAGGGCGACCTGTGACGTACACAGCCTTTTCCTCACCCCATCATCTTAAAAGAGCTTGTCAGGACACTCTTGCTATTTAAAATTCTTTACTGCCCACAGCTTGGCATTGCCCTGCACAGAACCAAACCAGGAACAGAAGACAATAAGAGGCTTGCCAACTCAGGTTCATATAAATTGAAGATGGGGTCAGTGGAAGAATGAGGGGAGGAGGGGCAGAGGAAAGTCAATGAAAGGCTAAGTTTGATGGGTGGGCAGAAGGGGCAGCATGCTGGGCCTGGAAGACATGCCTGTTCCCAAACCTTCTGTCCACCTCATGTTTACAAGTTTTAAACCTTGGAAATCATATGCAGCCCATTATTGGGGAGTGGGGAGAGAAAGGAACATCCCTGGATTTAGAAAAAAAAAAAAAAAAAAAAAACTATAGAAAGAAGGGTGGGGCCTAAAGCCCTGACTTCCAGGTTTGTCTGTTTCTTAGTTTAGCTGTGCGATCTTAAAGTGTCATTTCCTTTCTCTGGATCTCTGGATCTGTAAATTTGGGACAGTCCTCCCTTGTAGGTCTTTGTGATAGAGGGTGTACATAGCCTGGCTCCTGCCTCAGAGTCAACTGTGATGGCCATCACTGGCCCAAGGCACCAGTAGAAAAATGGAACAACCAGCAGCTACTGAAGGTTTTCACTATGATGTCACTGACGCCTGACTCTTGTTAACCCTCAGGCAAAACACTGAGGCACATAGAGGTTCAGTCATCTGCTCAAGGTCACACAGCTGGGGTTCTAATCCAGGCATTTTGGTTCCAGAGTCTGCACTTCATCCTACAGTATAATTAATGCTCAAATATCTCTTAATAAAAATTAAGCAACAGGCAACTCAAAAGGCTGTCTATATATCCATCTGTGTATCCATCCATCCATCCATCCATCCATCCATCCATCCATCCTATGTTCTATTTATCTGGCTGGTCTGTCTATCCATTTGTGCTCCTCCCATATACAAACTTTGAATGAGCAAGTCAACTTGAAGAGGGGCCACCTAGTACCTGTAGCAGATGCTGCCATTTTCCAACCACATCCCCTGGGGCCCACCCAGGGAGGTGTCTGCCTCCTTGTGGAGCAGTTCCTGCATAGGTTGAAGGGTGGACATAGAATGAAGATGTTCCCTGACCCTAGGGGGTACTTGACTTTGAGGTGTGGAAGGCCCTAGTGCAGGGAAGTCAATGCCTCCAGAAGCAGTCAGAGGATCGCCAGTGAGGCTGGGCCCCAGCCTGGAGTTACCAGTTGCCAGCCTGCCTTTCCTTCTTTCTCTGTTCCATTCTCTTCCTCCCTCCCTCACTGGTTCAGGGGATCACCTCCTAAATACTCTACCTGCATCAAAATAGGCATTGAGTAAACAGACTGAATGAAGACCAGTGTCCTCAGTTATTCTGAACTGTAAACAACAGCCTCTCAGCATAATACACGTTCTGCAGAAAGGTCAATGCACTGCTCTGCAGCAGTGAACTCCGGGGTCAGCCTGCAGGAGTGTGAGTCCTAGATGCTTCATTTACCAGCTCTATGCCCTTGATCAAGCTATTATCCTCTTTGTGCCTTAGTTTCCTCTTCTGGGAGAAATAATGGTACCCACAGCCCATAAGGTTCTTCTGGGGACTACAGGGGAAAAATGTAATGAAGTGCTCAGTGCCCCACCCTAGGCACACACACAGTTGCTGTCAGTCACAGTGTGATATGTGTGCTTCTCTCTACCCTTGCCACATTTTTGCCCAGGCTGAATGTCATTTGCCCATCATGGGCAGCTCTGCTGGGTGTCAGTCCACAGTAGCTCGTCGAGACTTTTCAATTTGCTCAGTTGCTAAAAGCTCTTTCTTTTGCTCTCAGCAATGAATTTTGGTTTCAGCATCTGGCAAACAGTGTAAAATGATAAAGAAGGTGCTTCCAGCAAGTTGCGTAAGATTCAGAATGAGTCATAATAGTTTATGACCAAACAAATTAAATGGAACGTAAACCTCACTGTAGGAACTTTTATGGAACTCCCCTTAGTGGTTCTAAAGGTTCTGCAGTTCTAGCCTCACCAGGAGCTACAACTAGGGCAGCTGGGAAAAGTAGCTTACTAAAATCATTGACAGTTAGATAAGCCTGATGCATCTGACACATTTTCTACATTATATGATTACCCAGCAACTCTGGCAAGTTGGTATATTATTCTCATTCTATTTCAAAAGAAACTGAAGCTCATAGGCGCTTTCTGAGTCACCCAGATCACAAAACCTGGTAAGGAGTGGGGCTGGAATCTGAAGCAAGCTTTTATTGCTATTGTTATTATTGTTGTTGTTGTAATTTTGGCATAAAATATTTTTATTTAATCACTATATTTTAAATTTAATTTTATCAGTAAGTAATGCATACTCATGGCTCCAAAAATTAAGATGATAACAGTAAAATAAAATACCATGGAATAGAAAGTTGTCTTCCTACTGCTATGTCCCCTTGTCTGACAATCATCCTCCCATGGACAGGAACTACTTTTATGAGGGTTTTATGGAGTCTTCCAGAGTTCCTTTAGATAAACACCAGAAAAAGATAGGCCCACAACTATTTTTACACAAAATAGGACAGACTATACACGTTGTTTTACTCTTTGCTTTTCTACTTCACAATCTATCTAGGAGCAGTCCTGCATCAGTATCTAGAGAACATCCTCATTCGTTCTGACAGCTCTTGGTATTCTATGGGGTGGACAGCTCATCATGTAACTAGTCTCATACTGGTGGGCATTTGGAGAACCCAGGTCTCTAAACCACTGATGCCGTCCTCCATCTTGCCCTTGGTGTAGTGTCTGTGAAAGGGCTTTGGGAAGACCTAAGAGCTGCTAGGAACCGATGAATCATCATGATGAATCTCTGATCCATAGGCAAGAAGGACTGACCAAACTCAGTGAGCTCAGCTTTGAAGTCACAGATACGGGTCTCTGTAAATCCCTGCACATTCCCAACTAACAGCTACTGGGGCCACCAAGACATTCTCACTAGCACTTGGTCCATCTCATTGTGTGCCCCTGGACAGCTGACATTAAACAAAACCAAAACCAAAACCAAAATGAGAAAACCCTATCCCAGAGTTACAAGTACGTGTATATATATGTTTATGTGTGTGTGTGTGTGTGTGTGTAATCCCACAATGTCTGGAGCTAGCAGGTGCCACTCAGATTTTACTAGGTATCCTGATCTCTCCAGATATCAGATTTCTCCTCCAGGTGATGCTCATCTACTTCAGCTTCCTCTATCATATCAATAGGATTGAGGCTACAGGGGGCAGTAAACCAAAATGTGGAGCAGGGACAGGAGCCCTGGGCTCAGGTTCAGATTCTGTCACCAGCCCATCATGTGACTTTGGGGCCATGATTTCACCTCCCCGAGGCCCAGGTTTCTTCTGCTTTAAAATGGGGACAGCAGTGTTTACCGTGCAGGGTTGTCAGAGTATGTAAATGAAATAATGCATAGAAAATGCCTATCTTCGAGCCTGGTTCAAAATAGCTCCTCACACAAAGTAGTTGTTATTGACATGTAATAGATTTGGCATGTGATATAATAGGAAGTTTAGAGTCCTTTACCGGCTCTCCAGGGGGACCCGGCTTTCCATCTCTGCCCTCTTTGCCTTCTTCTCCCTGCAAGAGAAACTCAAATTGGTTATCAGGTCAAAGAAGATTTGAGGGGATGGAAAGACGAAGGCAGTTTCAGCATGTCTTTCTGCCCAGCTTCCAGCAGTTGCCTTCACGGTTGGCAGCTAAGGCAGCGTCTCAACAGACAGAATTGTTCTGATTTCCTGGTTTTTTTCTCAACACCAAGATTCCAGCTGTGGATCTCTGACTTGCAGTATCTGGCATATAGTGGGAAAGCAATACATTTTGCAATAGCATTATTATTATTATTGCTATTGACCTAAAGAAGCCTCTCCTGGGCATTTTCATGAAGTCAAGTTTAGAACATGAGGGCCTGGTGTCTGGGCCTCTTGGGTGAGCACAGTGATGGGTGAGGGGGGAATGTGGATACCAACGATGATAATGAGGACATTTGATAACATGCAGGAAGGTACTCAGCATGGTTCACTACTGTGAGCACAGGAGGGGTTCAGTGAATGACAGCAAGGAGCACGTTTGGGTCACAGAAAGGCTATAGGCATTGTTCATTTCTGTCCTTGAAGTGGAAACAGAGGGATAAAGAAACAGAGAACAAAGCTGGGGTCGTTCACAAGGTGCCAGGGAAGTAACAGGGCCCAGTCTTTGGCTTAAGCCTAAGGACAGCAGTGAGCAGAGGGAAGTAACATGATCAGATTTCCATTGGAAGGAAAGAAAGGAGGAGGGAGGAAGGAGGGAGGGATGGAGAAATGGATATTATTAAGAAAATAGCATAATCATATGTAAGGTTGTATCTCTCTTCTCCAGTACTCTAGAACTCTGATAAGGGGTTAACACAAAATCCAAATTGAAATTTCTTCTCCTTAGCTTTACCATTGCTAAAATTAAATCAGTACGTATTTCCTAACTGCTATGATATCCTAGTCTCCAGAGTTGCAGTTCATACCAACATCCCAGCATGTCACTTCAGATCTGTGTGTCCTGGACAGCTTACTTAACCTCCAGGCTGCAGAGTTACAGACAGGACTGTCAGTGATGCCCAGGAAATGCCTTCTTGATCAATGGCAGTACATATCAGATACTGTAGGAGAAAAAGCTCTAAGAAGCGATTCATTCATCCACATGTTTCTTTTGTCAATATTTGCTGTGTGCTCACTATGTGTGGGGACTCAAGGCTAAACAAAAGCAGATGTAGTTCCAGCTCATGCAGAACCTACAGCACAGAATATAACCCCATGATTAATTACCAGGCATGCTTCAATGTTACGTCCTCAGATCTAAGAAACAGAGTTGTTTGTTGAATGAGTGATTCAACCAGACCAACGAATAATGGAGAATTAATCAATCCATTACACCAATAGAAATGCGATCACCAGATGAGATAAGCACTCCGAAGAAAAGGAAGATTGAACCTCTCCTAGCCTGGTGGGGAGCAGGGAAGGAAGTGATAGCTGGGATGAGATGGGGGAAGATCGAAGGCATCTACTAGCGAAAGAAGGGAAGAGGCATCCTGGTAGCCTGGGAAGGGTTGTAGAGTGTGGCAGGAGAGAATTCAGTGCATTCTGGGAATCAAAAAAAAAATCCAGTGTGGCTGGAACAAAAGAAGGCACAGTGGAGGGCAGGGTTGGGGGACTGTAGACAGTAAGTGCTACAGCAGCAGGCAGAGGCCAAAGAGCCACAGAAGAATTCACTCTCAGTGCAGAAGGCAGTGCATGGCCTTTGTGGAGGAATTTATTACAAATGCCTTGAACAGCTCGACTCTAATGAGAAGGATATTAAATGGAAAAGTTCAGGACAACATCTTTGGAAAGCAATTTTGCAGTATGTATCAAGAACCTTAGATGTTTCTCTACTCTGGCAAGCCAATCACATTTTGGAGGATCATCATAAAGAAATTTTTAAAATGCTATGCATACAAAATTGTCCGTTGTAGTTGCTTTTTAAAATAATTGTAAAGTTTATGAGGCAACTGAGAAATGATCATATGCATTATGGTGCATCCATTGCGTCTATTAAATGTAAAGTTATGAACATTTAACATTAATATGGGAAATGGAAAATGTTTACATTATCACAGTTAATTAACACAGTTATGTGTGTGTGTGTGTTTTGTTTTAACAATATAAACATATATATACAAGTACACATACATATATATGTAGAGAGAGAAAAATTACTATTTAAACAAATAAGAAACAACCAATACACGCCTAAAAGAAGTACAAGATTAAGACTGATTCTACCCAAATTTTAGTTGGCTTTGACTGATAAACAAGTTAGTGATTATTTTATTTCTAATTTTCTACAACACTCAAAATTCTAGTGGCCAGGACTTGTTTTGACAGTGGAATATATTTTTGTTTCTTTGTTTTTATAAAGAGAAACTAGTTTGTTTTTGTTTGTTTGTTTGTTTTCATAAAAGCCACTTACTGGGATTCCGGGTAATCCAGATGGGCCTTGGGGGCCAGGAGGGCCTTCTTTCCCCTAAAAGATCCAAGACATAAAAACACCATGAAACCTCTGCTGGCTTTTCTGGAAGTAAATGACTTCACATGGAACTGCATTCATGGGTTGGGGGAGTGAGTGTTTGGTGAGAAACAAGGAGTGCTTCTGTATCAGCCTCATGGCTTTCTGAGCTGTTTCCCCCAAGGCAGTGAGGTTCCCTGGGGCTGAGCATAGTCACCCCTGTTGGTACACACACTGGAGCTCATTCTGGCCACATTATTAATACATAGGCTCAGGGAAAACTGAATATTGGAATGCCAGTGGGAAGAAGCTATTCGGGTTTTAGTATCCACAAGACCTGGGTCCAGATCCAACTCTGTATTTGTCCCCAGACTTCCTGAAATTCACATTCTCTACCCATACAGCACATACCTCAGGACCTTGAGGTGTTGTGCATACAGGACTGTACACAAGTGGGGAGCTGACCAGGGGGCATGCATAGAGGACGGTTTATTATTTTCATCATTTTTTCCAGAGGCTCCTACATGTTTTGCCAATAATTGCTTTACTATCTCTTTCCTTGTATTTGAAAAACTGTTTTACCAAATTTCATTAATTAATATTTTATTTCCCATTTTATTCATCAAAGACTTACATAAGTATCAATTAGGGCTTATAAATCAGCATTATATAATCAGTGCCCTAATTCCTATCATGGTGAGTATTATCATATCACCCTGTGTCTTTACCATGAGTATTTAGAGCTGACAAATTTATAATCTCCTACAAGTGCTTACTGGGAGATAAGACACGGGTGCCAGGTTTTACATTCTAATTCACATGCCACACAAAACGAGGTAGTCTTAAGGTTTAGGCAATGCGCAATAATAACCAGGATAAAACAAAATATTCAACCCTCCCCACATCACAACACCTAAAAACACATAAGAAAATTTAGTGGATATTTTTGTTCAACCCAAGACAAAGATGGAGTTATTATTAGATATTTTTAGTTATTGATAATGGAGCTTCCTGGGTTCCTTCCTGGATGCTTATTTTTCAAATTCCCTAATGTGGAAACACCAGTGATCTAGGACTGGAGTCAGCAAACTTCAGCCCACTGCCAGATTTGTTAAATGAAGTTTTATCAGAACACAGTCACACCCACTGGTTTGCATGTTGTCTATGGCTGATTTTGCATTAAATGTTTGCTAATTGGTTCTTTATGGAAAAAGTTTGCCAAGTACTATATTAGACCATTCTCTTTAAACTCAGGTGAGGAAAGCATGGTCCCATAATAAGAATGTGGCAGATCCACGAAAGAACTCCACCTCTGACTCCCCGTTCAGTCTTCTTGCCATCACTAGACTTTTATTTATTTAGAAATCAATTCCATTGGCAGAGAGGCTGAAACTTAAAACATGGTAGACCCTTAACTAACCTCCACTTGACCAATCCCCATTATAAACCAGCCTCCCCATCCTCTCCAAAAACCCATGCCTGGTCACAACACTACAGTACACCCTTGCCTGCAGTACACCCTTGCTTTACTGTTCCTACTGGATGAGTTGAAGGCTTGCAAGGAGTCAATGTGCTTGTTCCTAAGCCTGTTTGCATCAGTTATTTGCTATGAAAGTCATACAATTTAATTGTTGATTAAACAATCCAGTAAAATTTAGGTGGAAAAAATAATACACTTTTTATAGAAGTTAAGTCAGAGTTTTGAAGACACTGACCAAAAGTGAGTCATTCACCACTCACCATCTAAATTGACATAGCTATAAGATAAGATACCTACAAAAGGTTAGGGAAAAAAATCCTAACAGTCTAGAACTCTACATTCATATTGTTATACATATGTTGTTATATTTTCAAACCACCTTTCAAAAAAGTAACAAAAACTGATCAGTGGATGTTCTTTTTACGTGACTGATGACAAGGGACTCCATTCATTACCAAAAATCAAAGTAAAGGGCTTTATTTTGTGTCAAAAAGCCTGCCAAACAGTTTCTTTTAATTCAAAGTACAACAGAACTAACGTTTATATGTATCTTTTTATTATAATTTTGCCCCCATTTAACTTCTAAAAATTACTTCTATTGGCTGGGCACCGTGGCTCATGCCTGTAATCCTAGCACTTTGGGAAGCCAAGGCAGGAGGAACACTTGAGGTCAGGAGTTCAAGATCAGCCTGGCCCACATGGTGAAACCCCATCTCTACTAAAAATACAAAAATTAGTCAGAAATCACTTGAACCCAGCAGACGGAGGTTGCAGTGAGCCAAGATCGTGCCACTGCACTCCAGCCTCGGCAACAAGAGTGAGACTGCTTCAGAAGAAAAAGAAAAAAAAAATTACTTCTATTTTGTAACTACCAGTGCTCACTGGGCAAACAAAACTTCCAGTATATTCTGGTTTGATGGTTATGGTAAAGTTTCAGCACCACGGACAGCTTCAAGTGCTACCATAGCTTGAGGAGTGGTCCCATGACAGAATCAAAGTCTTATTTAGTACAGTTTAATTCCAAGAATGTGGTAGTTTTATATCCTAGATCCACCTCTTTTTTTTTTTTTTTTTGAGACAGAGTCTCACTCTGTTGCCCAGGCTGGAGTGCAGTGGCGCAATCTCGGCTTACTGCAATCTCCACCTCCCAGGTTCAAGTGATTCTCCTGCCTCACTGTCCCGAGTAGCTGGGACTACAGGCACATATCACCACGCCCAGCTAATTTTTTGTATTTTTAGTAGAGACAGCGTTTCACAGCCAGGCTGATCTTGAACTCCTGACCTCAAGTGTTCCTCCTGCCTTGGCTTCCCAGGATGGTCTCGATCTCCTGACCTGATGATTTGCCCGCCTTGGTCTCCCAAAGTGCTGTGATTACAGGTGTGAACCACCGTGCCTGGCCTTGGATCCACATCTTATTCTCTTCAGGCAAACAATCCATTAGTTTTTATTAGGGAAATCATTTGCGTATGGAGTCTCACTCTGTCGCCCAGGCTGGAGTGCAGTGGTGCGATCTCAGTTCCCTGCAGTCTCTGCCTCTCAGGTTCAAGCGATTCTCCTGCTTCAGCCTCCCAAGTAGGTGGGATTACAGGCATGTGCCACCGTGCGAGACTAATTTTTGTATTTTTAGTAGAGGGGTTTCATCATGTTGCCTAGGCTGGTCTGAAACTCCTGACCTCAGGTGATCTCCCCACCTTGGCCTCCCAAAGTACTGGGATTACAGGCATGAGCCACTGTGCCCGGCCCAGTATATTTTATATTTTATTCATCCTGGGACTTCTAGATGGGTGGCTTCAAAAGGATTAACCAGATGAGGATCCTAAACCAGATGAGGATCCTAAACAGAACCATGTGGCTGTGATTTTTCAGACTCAACATCCGTCTGGCTGCCTGGACCACCCACATGGTGGGTCAATGTGGAATAGCAGAGGGAGCACTGAACTGAGAAATCTCACATTGACTTAACTCCCAACTTGGACACTAATTTCCGTATGACTTTGACCAAGTGACATAACCCCATGGGACTCTGACCTCCTCCTTTGACATGGACGAAGTCTTATTAAGTAATAATGCCCTTTGCACATGCCCTTTGCACAGAACTCCAGAGATACCAGGGTAGGGCTGGCCTGCTTGCTAGCTGGCCTTGGAATATGACGGTGAGATTCCTGTGGTCTAGGGATTGCGCCTGGCTCTGACATTCCCTCACTGTGTGACCCTGAACTGGCCATTTCACTTCTCCAATCCCCACTTTCCTTATTTATAAGATGGGGATAATGATTCATGGCGTTTCTAACTTACAGGTCCAAAGTGGGAGAAGCTGTCAGATGAGATAAGGAATATTTATGTACCATATATTCATTTACTTGCCATGCATGTATTGGCTACTAACATAATACCTACTAAACTGTGGTTCACCCTTTATGGCATTGAAACCAAGAGTGGTTCTGGCAGCTTCAAGAAATGAAATCTGGATTTTGAGATAAAAGCCTTCGGTTCAAATGCCAACTCCACTGGTTGCGGTTTGGGATCCTAGACTAGTGACTTCTTTGTAATTCCATTCTCCTCTTTTGAACAGTTGGGATAACAATAGCTGCCTCTTGTCTGACATTCCCCTGGTGCACACCATAGTCCTAGGTGAGTTAGCACTGAGCCTTTCCACTTCCCTGCACCTGCTCAAAATAGAAACCACACTGACAAGAAATTGAGATATGGGGCCTAAATCTAGGACTTATTTGCCTTGACGGTTGTAAACTGAATTCTGGAATCACAGATCTTCATATCATTCCAACCAAACCTCTACTTTAGCAGCAAAGTAAACAGGGGTCCAACAGAAAGCAAACCCTCCAGCAGTTTCATTGCAAGACTTGTAGTGAACAGAACCTCAAAAATATGTGAGCCACAGGAGGCACACAGGACAAGAGCAGAATTGGCAAACACTTGGGGTTCCAGAAAGGCTAAAGACAGATTAAAAACAGATCCCATTCCTTGAGGAACTTACAGGTGACCCTTGGATTCCTGGTGGTCCAGCAGCTCCCGCAATTCCATCTGCCCCCTAAAAAAGACAAGGCAGAAAGCTGGTTTCTTGTGCATCTAGACAGAGGTCATTAGCACCCTCTGCTCTGAATACAAAGCAGATGATATGGTTGGTTATCTGTCCCCTCCAAATCTCATGTTGAAATGTGATTCCCAATATTGTAGGTGGGCCCTGGTGGGAGGTGACTGAATCATGGAGACAGATCTCTCACGAATGGTTTAGCACAATCCCCTTGGTGATAAGTGAGCCCCCACTCAGTTCATGCAAGATCTGGTTGTTCAGAAGTCTAGGACCTCCCCACCCTTACTCTCTTGCTTCTGCTCTTGCCATGTGACACACCTGGCCTTCCTCTATGATGGGAAGTTCCCTGCGGTCTCATCAGAAGTCAAGAAGATGCTGGTATCATGCTTGTACAGTCTACAGAACTGAGCCAATAAAACCTCTTTTCTTTATAAATTATTCAACCTCAGGTATTTCTTTGTAGCAATGTAAAAACATCCTAATATAGCAACACACAGATCTTACATTCTGTGCCCCTTCCTAGCTTCCTGAACCATAAATATTTCAAATGTGCTTCTGCCTCTTCATCAGGCTGAGCTGTTCTCTGGGAATACATGATGTTCAGAGAATAGCATCCACATTTTAGGACGGGCCAATGCATTAGCCAGGCAGTCACCCCTTTGAAAACAGTAAATGAACTCACTTCAGGATGGGCATTTTCAGCTAATATCAGTCAACATTTCAGGACAAAAAGTAATAAATGGACAACTCGATTTATCTTCCAGGAGATTAGGAAGGCAATTGCTGTGTCAACTCAAGGGTGAAGAGATGCACAGATGGATGAATGGAAGAAGACTTCTATGCAGCCGAGCAAGCAGCTCAAAGTGAGCTCCAGGCACACTTTTGCTGGGGACTCTTGCATATGCTGTTTCTTCCCCCTACATTCTAGTCCCTCACATATGCACAGGCCTCATACCCTCCCATCCTGCAGGTCTTAGCTCAGATATCAGCTTCTCAGTGAAAGGTTTTCTGCCTACCAGACCCAAAACTGAAAGACCTACCCTTCATCATCCCTGCCCTGGGGAGGTCCCTTTTCTGTCTACCTTCCTCCATAGCACCTGCAAAAATCTGACATGCTAGTGTTTATTGATTTCTTATTTATTTAGTGTTCCTCATTGGAACACTAAATTTAGTTCCTCATTGGAACTAAAACAGTACCTGGGATATAGTAAATAATCAATATTCTTGAATAAATGAGTGAATTAGAAGTCGAACTGACGGGGTTATGAAGGCAGCAGTTCTTTAGACAAATTCACACACGTGCCTCTTACTAGCTTTGTTTGAGTCATGTAACATCTCTAAACTTTAGTTTCCTTCACAGTGAAAGGCTGGAAATTGCACATGCCATTAGGAAGGGGAGGAGTAATGTGGCAATGCTTACAAGGTGCTAGGCACAGAAGAGAGGGTATTGGTTAAGAGTGCAGCCTCTTAGAGTCAGAGTTCCTGAGCCCATATCCCATTTCTCCACTGAACAGCTGTATAAGCCTAGGAAACTTACTTGACCCCTCTGTATTTCAGTTCCTTTGTAAAATGAAGGCAAAGAACAGCACCTATTTTACATGGGTTGTTGAGAAAATGGAATTCATGACACATAAGGAGTTAGCACCAGAGAAATGCTAAGGGCTGTCCAATAGGGACCTTCCATGAATATAAGTGTCTATTGTCCACCCACAACAAGGAATCCTGCAGATATTAACTAAATATAAAAGCATAAATAAGCAAGTTCCCACAGTACTCTATTGATGTCTTTCCAGCAGCCTTTATTTAATTGTTGCATACTTTTATCAAGTGCCTAAACTGTACTAGGTACAAGCCAAATTTTAGAGATATAAAAATGACTACATCATGGTCTTGGATCTCAAGGAAATTTGATATAACTGTAGAAGACCTGTCTTATTTTCCATGTATGACAAACTCCTGGGGCAGGGTGCAATTAGATTTGTCTCTATCACTTCTACTAGGTAGGGACCCAGTAAATGTTCATGAAATAAAGGGATAGTGATAATATTTTAACAAGTAGCCTAAGGTTCATGCTTTAATTAAATATCTAGTCCAAAGCTAATATAACGAATCTAGATTTTTCCACCTAACTTTGATAAAAAGCTTCTGGCATCCTAGAGTCTGGAATCTTGCCAAGTTGAAAAAAAATTCCCTACTGCATATGGGGATGGGGTAAGTGTTTTATCTGGAATAAGGATGCTGACTGAGCACCAGAAAATAAACACTAAAAGAAAGGGCTTTGTCAGCTCGCTACCCATATCCCTGCGTATTTCCAACAGGGCCTGACAATTAATAAGCACTTGAAAACAAGCAACAACAAAGAGCAAAACTAAAACAATGCATACATGACCAGAAAGGTTAATTTTCTGCTGTGGAGTTGCTTCTGCACGATTGGCTGCTGAACCTAAACAGGCAGCTGCCTCAGCATCCATTCTCACAGGCTATTAACAGTACAAGGCACGACACAAAATAGAAGCTCAATAAACATCTGCCAAGTGAATTGAAAGCATTAATCAGCTGGAGACAGACAAGCTGGCTTCTGATTATGATTGTTTCTGGGCCTCCAATACATCATCTAGCATGAGAATAATAAGCAAGGAGTCATTTCCTACAGCAGTCATAGAGTTCTAACTTATTGCAGTTTCCAGTGAGAACAGATCAGGATTTTGGTTTCATTGGGAACATGTTATGGGGTTTGGAACTACCAGGGTGGAGTGGAGATGAGGCTGTAATCCATGATTCATTTTCTGAGATCCTCAGCTGTTAAGGAGCACAACGTCATTAAGGAAGCTAACGTCATCATAATATACAATTATTTGTGAATAAACTATTTTTTAAGTGAAATTAGTTATCTCTCAAATGCCCCTCTTTGCTTAACACTAACACCTCTCCCTACTACTGATTGTATCAGCATCATTATCAGTTTCTCTTTTTGCTGATTGTCAGATGCTACAAAATCCAATAATATTCAAGTACAGTGCAAAGCAACTACTAAGTGAAATTATAAGCCTTGAAAGAATTGTAGAATTTTGTGAAGTTAAATGACAGCAAACTGATAAATTCCCTACAATATCCTTCACAAATGTGCACATGGCAGAGTTGGGCCAGGTAAGATGTGAGGCTGAGAAATTAAAAATAATATTAACATCAAAGGCGCTTGGGAGGAAAATGTGTTGAATATTAAAGACTTAAAGTAGGCTTTCTGGGAAACTGAATAGTGCTTTTGTAGATAATTTACCTTTTTGTGAGTTTGCTCTAAAAGTCAACATGAAGTGAAAGATGCCATGTCATGCTTTCATCGGATTTTATTGAAAATATACACTTAAAACAACTTAGTTTATTCCACTAATTAACACACAGTTAACAACTAGAAGTTGAGTTGTTTAAAAAGATGACAAAGCAAGCTTAATTTCATATATTTTAAATTTATACTCCTAACTGAACGTCTTTTCACTATACTTTCAAACAGGGTATTTCCTATTTGAAGGGGGATCCTTTTCGGTGGTCTTTCAGTCATTCCAGAAATCCTCTCCTTGCAAGGTCTGGGACAAGGGTCTCATGTGGAACCCATGGGAAATCCCAGGGGACTGGTCCTGGGCTTGGCAGGAACACTAATTTCCAGTGCCTGTTGCCATGGCTACCCATGATGGATATGTGGGCTGCAACAGCAGTGGACTCTGATCAGAGGAGGAACATGACTAATCTATGGGCAGCCTACACTGAAGGCAGAGGGAAATGGTGAGAAGGGCACCAGTCGATGTCAAGGCTACAGCTACTGTAAAAGCAGAGAGAACATTTGCTCAGGGGGCCCAGTGGAGATCATTGAGATAATATCAAGACAGGCTCCCCAAAACATGGGGAAAGCTGCTTACAATTTCTCATTTTCTACCTTCTTTGCTTGCCATCATAATCTTGAAATACTAGCTTCCTACCCACCAAAGCTCAATTTGAAAAAAGAAGAAGTCTGTCTGTCTTTGCCAATGTCCCCCAGTCCCAACATCACTCTAATTGCATGGTCCATCAAGCCTACTCCAGACCGTCTGCACTTTCCCCCACATGCCTGTGGGACTTGCATTTTTAGGACAACTCTGTCACCTTTTGGGTGTTGGGCCATCCCTTAAAATGAGAGATATGCTCAGTGTCATACCATGCCTGGTGAGTTGAGATGTGCATTCAAATGTCAAGGCCAAAAGAGGAGGGGATTAAAGATGATTACTTACTGGTGGCCCAGGGTTCCCTGGGGGCCCCATGAAACCTGGAACTCCAGGATGACCCTAGGAAAACACAAGATGCAATTCTTTAAAATGACTTGAAAAATACTTTTTACTTTGTGCAAATATCAAATTTCAGAAAACAATAACAGAATCCACCTTCCAACCCTACTAACAATTTTGCTTAAAGACACTGACAATAAAAGGGACTTCTTTTTATATATCTCAATAATAACTGACAACATTTATAAAAACAAACATGTCCTGAAAGTGGATTTGCTTCAAAATAATGTGTGGGCAGGGGGTGTGGAGAAATGGTTGAGGACATAAATGAAAACAAGAGGGGCCATAATAATTGAAAGCTGTTGTGGTTAAGTGCAGGGTACATAAATGTTCATTTTATTACAGTCTTTATTCTTTAGATATGCTTGAAGTGTTTCACAATAAAAACATAAAAAACAAATAAATGCACAGAAACACAATGTACACAATGGAAATGGTTAGGTTAACTGAATTACAGCCTCTATATTCTGGCAATATTACAGTTATTTTAAGCAAGAGATTTGTTTCTCCATGTGTAGAGGAGTCTATTGCATATTATAGAATGAGCTGAAAAAGTTATAGAACAAAGCTTGGAATCTAACACTTAGTCTTGTACAACAATGTTATGAAACCAAACAAACCACCAAGAAACAAATGATTTCTCTGCCCTCCACCTCCAAGCCTTACCACTGAAACCACAGGCTACACCATTCAATGTAGAGTACATTGCCTTTGATAAGTCATTCTCATAAGAATAATCCAAACACATTTTGTTTTTCCAAATACAGAAGAGATTTTAGCCAAGGAGCTCATTCAGACTTTGAGCACTGCTCTCATCTCACTGCCTGTGGGTTACTCGTTCATGTCCCTCATGCCCTCACTGAACTGCAAGCCCAGTGAGGTCAGGAGTTTGTCTGCGAGTCATTCCAGATCTCAGAGCCAGGTGCAGTGCCTGGCATGGAATTGGCTGACAATGAGCACTGGCTGTGAGATGCAGAAGAGAGGGAGAAGTAAAGGGGAGGGCAGCTGGGAGAGGAGAGAAAAGAGAACAGGGAAAAGGATGACAGCAGCAAAGCAGAAGGATAACAGTCATTTCCGTTGGCAGGAAGGGTGGTAGAATTGGACTGGGCAGAAATCAGCTGGTTGTGCTGGATAGAGGATGATAGGTAGGCCATGCTCAGATCCACAGAGAGAGCAGTGAGCCCTTATTGGTACCATCCTATAGCACATTAGGAGCAGTGGTCCAGCAGGCCTGGATGGGCACTGATCTGATCAGAGCATGGAGTATCTGTGAAGCATTTCAGCTAGCAGCAAGAGAGCCAGGCAACAGTTAATTGAGATGATGGGAGGGAAGAAGGGGGAATTTTGTAATGAGTGTCCATTTCAGTGAAAAAAAAAGTAAAGGTAAAATAGTACAAAAAGAAAGAAAAGAGAAGGAAGAAAGGAAAGGAAAGGAAAGGCAAGGCAAGGCAAGGCAAGGCAGGGAGGCTTCTCCAATAATTGAGGGAGAGAGGGCACTTAGAGTGAACCAGAGATACCAAGATGAAAACCATAAAAATGAGATTTTAAAAAATCCTGCTACAGGCAAAGAAGAGACAAGGAATGACATTGTACAATGGAAGCCACCTGGGAGAAACAGTGCTCCTTCCTCAGGGTGAATGGTTCCTTATAAAGTAAATTTTTACCTGATCACCTTTCTGTCCAACCTCACCATCTGCACCACGTTCTCCTTGACTTCCCTTGAAAGGAAAAAAAAGAAAAGAAAGATGTCACTGGAAATTTTAATAGGAAAACAAAAATCATTTTCATGCATTCATTCATCCATTCATTAATTCTCCAAAAATCTCTTATCAAGTTCCTGTGGTAGCTCAGGTACGGTGGCAGCAGATAGATAGAAACAGGGCCTGGTTGAGGATGTGTGATAAAATGGCTTAACTGGGATTTGGGGTATGCGGTTGGAGAGCGGGCAGCAGGAAAGGGGCCAGGGAGGCAGGCAGGGCTCATTTCTTTGAGAGCCTTGCATGTCAACATCTGATGTTAGATTTAGTTGTAGGCACTGGAAACCATTAAAAGGATGTGAAATTGTCCTAGGTTCTAGCTGTGGGTATAGTGTGGGATAGGCTAGTGGTCCAAGCTATAGAGAAAAGGGTCAGTTAAAAACAAGTGGTGTTCCAGGAGTGGCAGGAAAAGAGGCAGAATAAACCCAGGGTCTGCAGGCCTTGCAGAACAGGTGGGAGGGTGAGGGAGAAGGAGAAGTTTAGATGGTGGCCAGCAGGAGCAGCAGCACCAAACGGGAAGCTTTGGAAGAATTTATCCATACATAAGTTCCTTGCTCCCTCCCTTACTAGCTGTGAGACTTTGAGGAGCCACTTCACTAAAACTGCTCAAGTTGTTCGTTTGTTTTGTAACCTACAAGAACAAGAAAACAATGATGTCTTCCCTGTGAAAATGTCAGAGAATAAAATAACAAATGGGAAACACTTGGCATACAGCCCAGAACACAATAAAAGCTCAATAAATCTTAGTCATAATTATTATCTTCTTTATTTTGCCACTTGCTAACTGTGTGTCATTGGACAAGATACTTAAACTCTCTGTCTTCTTACTTCTAAAATGAGAATCATAAAATAGTATCTTTGTCATGGGGTTACTGTGAGAGTTAAATGACCTAAAATATACAAAGTGCTTAGACTTATGACAGGTTGTGTGTTAGCTCTCAAAAAAACATTAGCTATCATCATTCTCATTGTCAGTATCACCATGATGATCATCATGATCATTATCATCACCATCACCATCATTATTATTCCATAACCATCATCACCATAATCACTATCATAATCATGATCACCATCAACATCAGCACCACCAGAGCTATTATCATCACTGTTTCCATCACCGTCATCATCCTCATCTTCACCATCATCGTCTACATCATAATGATCAACAACACCACGACTATTGTCATCACCATCATCCTCCTCATCATCATTGTCATCATTATTGCCATTGTCATCATCATCATGGTCATCAAGATGCTCAAAATATACAACCTACCAAAAATACTTTTCACAGACCACCCAAGAAAGTAACATCCAAAGGTTCCAATTCTTTAACTATTATGTACCTTAGCTCTGCCTTTATTGTGTTAATAAGTGTGTTTCAGCAAAATGTTTTTAAAACAAAAACATTTCAATTCCTTTAAAAGAATGCATTATGCACTAAATAGGTTTGTGACTGTAGGTCAATCTTGGTTGTGGTTCTATGCCTGTCACCCCTTAACTTTGCATTCTTAAGCATATCATGTCCACTCTCTGGTCTCAGTTTGTTCATCTAGTAAATAAAGGATGAGGGGCAGGTCCATCTAGGAGGGTCCTTCAGGGGGTCCAGTGCCCCACAATTCTCTCATGGAAACATCAAGTCCAGCCCTCTTTCAATCCAGACTGTTCTACCACCTCAGCAGACCACTGATGACAGTGACTACCTAATAATCCCCCCTCTCTCTCTGTGATATATTGGCAGGGTTAGGTGAGCTCATATCCGTGAAGTGCTAAATATCATTGTTTAGAAGAGAAAAAAAATGGAGTCAGAGAGAAAGAGCATTTCTTCTGACATTTTTCCACGTAATTATTTTTACTGTTTCTAAATCTAAATAAAGCCATCACACCCTCTGCAGATCATGTTGTAATCAATGAAAAGAAGTGACACAGATTAGCCCACTGCTTCCTTAACATTTAGGACAATTGCCTTAAAAGTAAATGGCTTCCTTTCAAATTCCAGTCCTCAGTCTGGGTTTAGACGAGTTTCAACATTCATGTTGCAACAATGAAAATGTCAGCAGCTCAAGGATCTCCACAGTTGTCCCTGTCTCCTACTCCAACGTAGGTCAGGGATCAAAGCAAACACACCCACCCCCAAGCCTGACTCACTTCCTTCCAGAGAAGGGCGCTGACATTTACAGAGCCCCGACTCTTCCAGGAACTCTGCCAAGGCTTCCCACATGATATCCCATTACATATATTTCCTTGTTTATATCCTGAACTGATGCAAAAATATTTAATATGTCTTTATTCTCTTATTGAGCCAGTAAGTCTACTCTCTGAGGTAGGGCTTATTATCAGAGTGTTAGATAATAAATCTGAAGACCAGACAGGTTCAGTCATTCACCTGAGCACACACAGCTTATAGAAAGCAAGGTCTGGAATCTAATCCAGATCCATTTGTCTGATGATCAAATATCCAAGCTGGCTTTCTCTGCCCAAATTACTTTTCCGGCTATTTTCCTAGAACATGATGCCTTATCCAACAGGTTTCAAGATGTCAAGTGCACTGGATTTATAGTCAGAAAGACTGACTGACCATGCTGAGCATAGACCAGACAGCTTTCTATACACTGGATATATAACAATCAATGAAACAGATAAAAACCATGTGCACTGGGAATTCATATTTAGTCCTCTTCAGAAGAGGTTTATTAAAGAGTCATTTCAAGGGCTTAATTCCCCCTGTTGAAAATAAGGAAAGAAACTTCGCCCTACTCGGTTTACTGAAAACACTTACTTTTGAAAACTTGTTATTGTTAGTTTTTTTTTGAGGGGGGGTCTCTTTGAAAGGTATGCAAATACTTTTAAAAGCTAAATGAGACTTTTGCTAGCTTTGTGACCCAGGAACTCAGCAATGTCTTTCTGAAGGACCTAGGAACCATCTCTTTGAAATAGAATCAGCAAAGAGATAGTATTCCTATCTATCTCCCAGTTCCTGTGAAACTGAACTTCAGCAGATGTTCAAGCCCAACTTCAGCAGATGCCTGGCTCCAAGTTGCAAATCTATTTCCCGCCATGAAGATGTGAGAAGTTTACCTTTGCTTTGAATAAGGTCAATTAGTTAATACAGACACACAGACGGCTACCGCAATTACCAGGTGAATCTAGGAAGGACATGCGGTGTCATTAAATCCTCTCACTTGAGGACTAGTTATTGCTTATCTTGACAACACATATGTGATAGGTGGTTGTATCAGCTTGGCTATCTAAAAGAGTAAGATTTCTTTCAGTCTTTGCAATCTCTTAGCATATTGTCTGTAATGCAAATCACATTCTGGTTTAATGCTATTCAATAATAAAATTGTTTTCTTTCTCTTCTACCTTCGTGGAAAACCTCTCTGAGTTGGGAGATTTTGTTTTTAATTACATTTTTCCAGAACCATCATGTGCTAAGCACATGATAAAACAATCATTCGGAAGGTACATTCATACCAGGAATTGCTCTAAGAGTGCTGTCCTTCATGAACACACTGAACAGGCAATTTTCTCAAAAGGTTTTCAAACTTTTGAGGGCAGGGACTAAACTTTCCCAAGTTAGTAACTCTCTACGACTCTCAGAACAAACCCTTCTCCTAAACTTTTACATGCTGTTGTCCTGCTTGGAAAACCTTTCTCCACCAATAGCTGGTAAATTCCTAACTAACCCTCCAATGCAATTAAAATCCTGCCTCCTCCAGGTGGCAACTAAAATCCTACCTCCTCCAGGTGGCCTTCACAGGTTACCCCTTGTTCCATGGTGTTAGTTTTCTTTCAGTCGTTTACTCTTCTACTGACAATTTGTTGTGGTTGTTAACTCAAATGAAGCAAGTATTATGAGGACCGCTTGCAGTTACATGTATTAAATGCTTCCTACCTGCTGTGATTTGTAAATTCCCCCTTGTTCAGTTCTCGCATTCTCATTATGAGACAGATTGTACAATTCTTTTTCAGATGAGGGACCCAAGGTACCAATGAGGGACCCAAGGTTCAGATAATAATAAATGCTCAAGTCCTATAATTAGCAAGGAAAATTCACTCAGCTAATAAGAGGCAAAGCGGGTTGAGGACCACCGGCTTCCAAAGCCCAGGCCTGTGCCCACAGCCCTTGTTGGCTTCCTGCCTCCATCAGACATACCTAAGTGTTCGCTGCAAGCTTGTAGGTCTTTCTTCTCTGCACAGCATCAGGCTATGAAACGAATGGCCCATATCTGACCTCTCTCTATACCTCCTGACTTGAAAGGAAACTGTTAAGGTGATGCTTGGTGAGAATCTTTCAGAACTGTGGCAGTTACAGATGGAAAGAATTTTCTGCTCTAGGAAAGAACATGGAGTAAGTGGCTCTGGGTTATTTTCTGGGCAGGATGGGAATCCCAAGGCTTTTTCGGGTAGTGCCAATGGCAGCAGGTATTATCTCTGCCTCCTCGGAGTCATCCATACCCTCCAAATGAGGACTTTTGCTCATTGGGTGTCTCTGGGTCCATGCCAGGCCCCCTTTAGGTCCTATTACTGGTTGGTGAACATGCTAGAAGAAGGAAATAAAAACGCTTTTTGTAGGGGACAGAATAGTCATCATTTCCAACCCAAACAAGGTGTTTACGTCTGACTCTGTAGAATACATGCTCCCAGGGTCATTGCTGTGGTTACCATCTTGTTGCTTCTTCCTCCTTTACAGGGATCATAACCACAACTGCAGCAACGATCTCCAGACCCTATATGTTAAAGTCAGTGTTTTATGTGAGTTCAAAGTCCTAGAATGGAGCTCTGTAGTTGACCGTGTGGCATGAACCTCCTCATGCTGGCCACTGAAGACAGCAGCTGCAAATCTGTAAGATAAATCTTGGGGAAGTTACTTCCCCGATGCTGCATTGCAACTGCAAACAAAGGAACCAAACCCTCTTGGCAGTGCAGGAGACCAATGAATGCCCAGAGCCTTTGGTTATGAAAGGATGCTGACAATGATTGTAAGTACTCCATCAGGGGTAGCATTTTCAGTTTACAAACTCCTCTTCACATCCCCAAGTCTAGTGGAGATACTGTTTGATAAATGAAGTTGAACAGAGAGGAAATGAAACAGTCTTTCTATTTTCTGGAAAGTAGTGTGGGGTAAATGACAAGCATAGAAGCTGGCTTGGGTTTCAAGCCAAGAACCACAATAGACTGAGTCCTCAGAGGACACATTTAACCCTTCTGTGATGCATTTTCTCAACAATAAGTGGTGACAAGGGGCAGCTATTGCAGATATAGTGGAGCATTAGCAGATATAGTGTAGACTAAAGCATTGCACCCCATTAGGAGCTGTCCTGGGTGCTGGTGTTGGTATCAGCTGTTACTAAGGAGTACGACAAGACAATAACTACTCAGGGTACTGAAGTTGGACTACTAGTGGTCAACCCCAGTTATACCACCCGCTAGTTTCGTAGCTGTGGCATTTAATCTTGTTAAACCTTAGTTTCCTCATCTGTAAAGTGAAACAACAGCTCTGCCTCCTAGCATCATGCTGACAATTGCACGAAATAGTAACCTGCTCCTTGGAACACTGAGCACTCTGCCCAACGCAACTGCCTGGGGCTCATCATGCAGGGTTAGACCACATGCCCCAAGGACTTCTCATGGTTGGAGTCACCATCTGCTCCTAAATGGAGCAAGAAGAACCCCTGTATTTCAGATGCAGCACTAATTGTTGTTCTTTTTTTCTGGATGGAAGCTTTCTGTTCTCAGAATATTTAAAGGAGCAAACCCTCCGTTGAAGCAAATTATAAGGGAACAAAAGCAGGGCTGTTACTGAAAACATCAGCACTGCATGCAGGCTTGGGCTGAAGGAGAAAACAGTCCATACTTAATGGAGCTAACTCCTTATCTGTTTAATTGATATGATTTTACTTCTTTGAATAAAGACAATTCTAGCCGGGTGCGGTGGCTCATGCCTGTAATCGCAGCACTTTGGGAAGCCAAGGCGGGCAGATCAAGAGGTCAGGAGTTTGAGACCAGCCTGACCAACATGGTGAAACCCCATCTCTACTAAAAATACAAAAATTAGCTGGATGTAGTGGCATGCACCTGTAGTCCCAGCTACTCAGGGGGCTGAGGCAGGAGAATCGCTTGAACCTGGGAGGTGGAAGTTGCAGTGAGCTGAAATTGCACCACTGCACTCCCGCCTGGGCAACAGAGCAAGACTCTATCTTAAAAAAAAAAAAAAGGCAATTCCTCCTCAGCAGAGGCTAAGCCCAGCAGCCAGCAAGTTGACAGCAAAGGTTACTTAAGGATCAGTTAAAATTTGAAATTACACGGCAAGAAGCTTGGCCTCAGCTGGCGATCCCAGAAAGAGAAGGTCATGCCCAGTAAGGAGCTCCAACATTTGAAGATGCTACACTTTCCTGATACCTTTCAATCTAACACTGCCCCGGGCAAATCTCTTGTTCTATCTGCACTGAGATCTGATATCTATAACTCCTGATGCAGGAGTCTTGCCTCTGTCAAAACCATCTAAATCTTCACAGTCCCCGGGTCATGATCGCTAGACGTCTTAAGCTGTCAGCTAGGGTCTGGGAGACCTGGGTGTTTTCCATCTTGATATACCACAAGGCTGGTGCTGTTGTCACAACATAGAATTATTGGTTTTTTGCTTGCTTTTTACCAGTCATAATAACAGTGCCAACACCCTTTTCCAGGGCTGGGCCTAGGGTAAGGAAAGTGAATCACTCACCTTGGGTACTGAATACCTCTTGCTGAGAAGCCAAGAGAAATAATATCCCTATGCAATATAGACAGATAGATAGATAGATAGATAGATAGATAGATAGATAGATAGATAGATAGATTGCATAGGGACATTATTTTATATATATATTTTAAAATTTTTTTTCTTGAGACAGGGTCTCACTCTGTCACCCAGGCTGGAGTGCAGTGGCACAATCTTCACTCACTACAACCTCTGTCTCCCGGGTTCAAGCGATTCTTATGCCTCAGCCTCCCAAGTAGCTAGGATTACAGGTTTGTGCTACCACACCTGGCTAATTTCTGTTTTTAGTAGAAATGAGGTTTCACCATGTTGGCCAAGTAGCTGGAATTACAGATGTGCACAACCATCCCTGGATAATTTTTGTATTTTTAGTAGAGATGGGGTTCCACCATGTTGGCCAGGCTGGTCTTGAACTCCTGTCCTCATGTGATCTGTCTGCCTCAGTCTCCCAAAGTGCTGGGATTACAGGTGGTAGCCACCGCGCCTGACCCCTATGCAATATTTTAAAAAGTCAAAGTCAATCTAAAATAACTCAAGATGATTGAAATATCAAAATGTAAATGAACACAGGTATTTGACACTGCTGGAATTTGGCAGAAGTAAGTTAGGTAGGTCATTCAAGTGGAGGGTTGGGTCATGTCTTTATTTTAAATTTTGATATTTTATTCCTCATGAAATGATTGCATTACTTTTAAATTTTATAAAATATTGCATTAAAGTATTATTTATCTAGGTTGCTGAGGTTTTTGGCTTCTTAAATTTTATTCCCAAATCCTCACCCTAAATATGCGGCTGCCACCACTGTGAGCACAAGGGCTAAAAAAGCTAATGTCAAATGAGCACTTACAATTGAGAAATAAAAATAAAATCCTAGGCCCCCTAACCAACTGTACAGACCCCCTCTTGGCCAAGGAGACCCAGAAAATCCTTAAAAACTGAGTTCCCAGCCTGACCACCATCTCTGGACCAGTTTTGGCTAACTCACAGAGCATGTGTAGTCAAAAGCTTTCATGTCTTCTGCTTCACCTTTTGATGTCAGAGGTTTCAAAACTTTAAAAACTCCACCCTTGGATCATGCTAATGCTGCCATTTTTTGAACACATGACCCATTATGAGGCATGAAACTCAATTTCCCATGCACATGTTTCTCCTTCCGTAAAGATTCATGACTTCTCCTATAGCTTTTTAAATATATTCATTTGGCCAGCCTGCTCAGCATAAATTCCTGCTGCTTTTACCCTTCCCTTGAGGCACTTGCTCTTGGTTTCTGCTGGAGGCTATGCTTCCCAGCCTGTGGGATGGACAGCCTGCAAGTGCAATCCTATGTGAGAAATAAAGATCTCCTTTCCAAGTCTGTGGACCTGAGACAGGACAGGTAGTCAAGGAAGTAATCATGTTCTTGGGATGCAGCAACCGTGGTGACAGTAAGTACAAGCAACACAATAAGCCTCAGCATTCACATTATAATTGAGCTCATCCACGCAAAGCTATCTTCAGCAGGGACTTTCCCCTCTAGAGAGCATGTGCACTTTGATTTTGCCCATCCTCAAACTGACGCTTCGCTCATTATAATGGTAAAAAACATACCCCTGGGTGGAGATTTAAGATGCTAATGAGACATGTGACGTACGAACAAACATGTACAGCTACTGCACATGTACAGCCAGAGGACCACTCAGAACACGCTTATGAGTAACGCCTCTTCCCACCTCTTTATGAATAATCATGTAAGTCTCCCATAAAGGGAGTCTCCCTAATGCTGGTCTTTGCTATCTCATCCTTACGAGCAGCCCACCCTGAATCCTCTCTCTCTCAGGCATACTGTCTATTCTGCCCTAACTTTCAAAGTATTCTTTTTCTTTTGCAATAAATTACTCGATGTTGCATCTCCTTTGCTGTGTGTCTCTTGTTTAAATTCTTTTCAACCAAGGAGACAACAACTGAGGTATCACAACAGCCATACTTTGTCATTCTTCAGTTGATACAATATACCAGGCACTGATGGGAGCATTTTGCCCACAGTTGGCCCAGTAATAAGCCTGTAGGCTCATAGTTTTCATAGTCCCTAGTTAATTTTAGGAAACAAAAGGCCAGAAAGGTTAAGAAACTATCCCAAGGTCACACAGCTGAGATGGAATTCTAACCCCAAGGACTGACTTCTGAGCTTTCTCTCCTAGTGACAATTTTATGCCACCTCTTCTACCAGATGAGGCATGCTATGTCCAGTCAGGCCTCAGGAAGAGACACAGGGACACATTTGGCCCTGAGTGTTGGTGGGGAAGGTGTTCATTCTGCAGCAGCACAGAGGCCACAAGAGATAAGGGAGCACACTCTGGGGAGCACCAATGACAGCGGGAAGGGAATGAGGGTGTGGGTCTATCTGTTCCCATACCAGCACTCAGGCAGTTTCTTCTTAGAGCTAAATACTAACACCACCAACAGCTCAAACAGCCCCAGCCCCAGAACACTTGTTTTGACAGCCAGAGAGCTTCCCTGCCTATTTTGGGGTTGAGATTATACCCCCCTTTCTCTCAGGCTGGCCTCCCTGGCTTTGGGAAACCACAGAGCCACAGAGCTGCTTTTAGACAGATGCCTTATCACTCACATGAGAATAACAGTGCTCACTTCCATTCAAAAAGCACTTTCCTAGTATTTTTCAACTGAGTGCCACGTCCTTTTTATGTATCATATCATTCCATTTTAACAAATATCTGACACCATTTGTATTTTTGTCATTACTGGGAGTTAAGTGGAGGCGTCTGACCACAAAACTCATGTCTTAACCAGTAGGTCCCACACAGTCCAATTCTTCCATGCATTTCATACTTTCCAACAAGCAGTTGTTTGTAAATGAGCAACTGGGATTCCACACATTGAAGTGACCTGCCCATGGTCAATAGGATAGTCAGTGCCATGCTTAGACCTAGAACAGGGGTTTTCTGATTTAAAACCACTCCTTTACACTGGCCATCACTCTTCCTTAAATTGAGATTAACCATTGAGATGAGCAGAATAGATCCATGCAGATGGTTATGAAGTCTCACTGACCTGTGGTCCAGCTATTCCTGGGGGCCCTGGTAGGCCTGGAGGCCCAGCCTCTCCCTGTATCAGGGATACAAGAAAAAAAAAGAAAACAAGAATGAGTATCTGGCCCACATCCAGGGTCATCACCATGCCACCAGCCTCGCACCTCCATTCACTGACTTTCCACTGGGACTTCCGTCAGCTACCCCTGCCCCTAGCCTGTCTGAGCAAAGGGTATAGGCAAGTGGTAGTACTGAGTGTGGCTGTGCAACCATGGCATGACCCACCATTAATATGGTTAGCTGGTGTGTCTCCAAGATAGCCTGATGGCCCCTGCCTCCCATATTTGCAACCTGGAGCAGCTGTCCTGCCATTTGTTCCAGGGTTGGTCTGTATGGCCCACAGGACATGGCAGAAGTGATGGTGTGTACTTGCTGAGATTAGGGTATAAGATGGCTCACTCCCACCTTGGCCTGCTACCATCCCCCGCCCCCCACCTTGCACTTTTTCTATCCAACCACTCATTTTGGGGAAAACCAGTTTCCACGTCTTGATCTCACTCAAGCAGCTCTGCAGAGAGGCCCACCCATGTGGTAAGGAACTGAGGTCTCCATCAACAGCCACAAGAGTGAACCTGGATGGAAGGGGATCTTCTACCAGATGGACCCTGAGATGACTGCAGCTCAGGGCTTGAGGGTTGCCTCATGAAAGACCTGAGCCAGAACAACCCAGCGAAACCACTTTTGGATTTCTGCCCCAGAAATTTGAGATAATAAATATTTGTTGTTTTAAGCCACTAAGTTTTGGAGCAATCTGTAATGTAGTGATAGATAACTAATACAGTTGAGAAGACAGAAAAAGTGTGCTGCACTAAGAAATAGAGTCTGAATTACGTAGGATCTCATTTGTGTGTGCGTGTTTGTGCTTTATAAATATATGTGCATGTATAATTATATTGGCACACATTGCACGTTCTTTATAGTTACTTTCATAACCATTTTCTTATGGTTATTTTCACTCTAAGTTCTGTAATACCTGGAGTGTCAGCTGCTTGACTCTGAGAAAGGACTACCCAGGTGGGAGGGTGGGGGTTCGCGGCCCCCTGCCAGGTCCTGCCAGAAGTTGTGGAACCTTGAGTGGTTCTGAACATCGGAATCACTGTGTAGTAGTTGCAGTAAACACACAGAATACAAGCCTCATTCCAGTGATTTGATGCAAAGCAACTGTGGTAGAAAGGTCTGGAAAAGACTGATCTAAACATCTCCCTAAGTGATTTAGAAATGCCACCCTGACAGCCTCTGCACTGATATCAAGAATCTTTGAGGTTAAGACTCCTGGAATAAATTCCTAAAGACCCATCTATCTTAATGAACTAAATGATCTTCTGAGCTGTTTAAAATTAAGGCAATGGGAAAGACCCATGACATGGATGTAAGTACATTCAAACATGTTTATTTACTATCTGATAAAACATGATACAAGAAATGCTGCAAATCAAATAAAGGCCTGTTTTTAATAAGCTGATCACCAGGAGAATTTAATTAGGTGAAATTGTTCTTAGTCAAATCAGCTTTAGGACTGGCCCCTGTTCCTTCCAGGGTTCCAGAGTGTATGGAGAAATTTCGAGGACTGTGGCATGCCCACGGGGTCTATGCTCAAATATCCTGCATAGCTGAGCTGGTGGAAAGGGAACAAGCACTGCTTAAGGCTCAGAGAGTCAGAATAAAGGTCATCTTTCACATCTGTGTTTGTATTCCCTGTACCATGTATGGGTAAAATACAAACCACAAATAAGAGGCTTAACTCTCTCTTTTTTGAAAAGAAAGAGAATCTCACCTAAGACTTTTTCTTAAAGCATTTACTTTAGAAAACAGATCATTGTCAGTTCTTTATCTGTCTCTTTGAAATGTGTGTAAATCCTTTTAAAAGGCAAAGAAGGCTTTTTTTTTTTCCAGTTTGATGACCCAGGAATGTCTTTCTCTAGGAGTTAGGATCCATCTCTGTGAAACATGATCAGCAAGGAAGATCCACCACTATCTCCCAATATCTAGGGATTGGTATCTCCCCAAGTTGCAACACTATCTTCTTACATAAAGATGCAAGAAGTTTATTTTCACTTTGGATAAAGCCAATTAGCTAAGATGGAGGGCCATCTGAATTACCAGGTGAATCTAAGATGAACGTATGTGACAAATAGCACTGTCAAGACCTCCTACTTGAGGACTAATTATTGCTTATCTTGAGAAAATGTCTGTAATGGACTTTATCTGCTTAGCTATATAAAAGAGTGAGATTTCTTCCTGTCCTTACCATCTCTTAGCAGATTGTCTGTAATGCACATTATATTCTAGTTTAAATGTAATTCAATATTAAAATGGTTTTCTTTCTCTTCCACCTTTGTGAAGAAGTTTTCTGGGTTGGGAGGAGATTTTGTTTTCAATTCGATTTCCCCAGCACCCATGAAACTCCCTACCTCTGTTTTGCTCCAGGACAGACGATGAACTCCTTTAGAATAGGGTCTCAGCCTTTTTCTTCTGAACTTCCCCATTGTCTACATGTTGACTGACATATAAGACACATGTAATGGGGTGTCATAAACAGGTAATGACAAGGGATTGAATGCATGCATGAATGGATGGATCCATTGATTGATCTATGAGTCTGAAGTGCCTATCTTGGTGCCTATTACATAGTAGATAGGCAAAAGTTGTTGGATGACAAAAGAAAGGAAGGGAGAAAGACAGGGTGGAAAGGAATGTAATTGAATGAGTATGTTTCCAGGTGTCAGCATGTATTGGAAAGTCACAATCAACATCTTCTTAAAGTGACAAAGACCCATAGATACCCACTTCCTACCATTTCCATAGCTATATCTCACAACCCAGTACTCCTCATCTATCTTGAATCTTGAACCCCTCAAACCCTGAACACCTTCAGAGGCAGATGGGGCAATACTGAGATCTCCAGAATGATATTTTCATTCTAATGATAAAAATCGAGTTTCCCCTTTTCTCCTTACCTTTTTCCCTCCTGTGCCTTCTCTCCCTGGCTTTCCTGGGACACCTTTGTCCCCTTTAAAACCTGGTAGACCAGGGAGGCCTGGGGGGCCAGGAGGGCAGTCATTGCACACATCCTGAGAGTGGGGAGAGAGGTGGGGACAAAGAGAGAATGACTAGCAAATACAGTTTCAAAGCAAAGCAAAGTAGCCCTGGCTGCTACCTCTCCAGATGGAGATTTGGTTTTTAAATACCAGAGAAGATAGAAAAGCAAATAGGTGGACTGAGTCATGATCCAAATACTCTTGTGTCTAAACTTTGCATTTTCCCTTTCTTAACTAAAAGTTAGGTTTCAGCACTGACGTATCTGGATATTCCTCCATTTCCCCCTATTTCCACCCAGACTTCTGGAAGGATAGCCTGAGGAAATGATGTCAAAAATCCCTGTAAAATGATCTGTGAGCAGCTGAAAACATTAACAGTGCAGATTTAATACAAACATTTAGTATTACTAAAAATAGCATGCTCTGTCCCTGATGTTAGAGGCCAAGCTGGGAGCTGAATTCTCTGTTCTGCATTTGCCCATCAAGTGGTTTCTGAACAAGGAAGAAGGATAAACAAGGCAACAGGCACACACCCTTGGGACTTCGTTTCTGTGATACAATGCCGACTCTGACCATGCTTAGCTTTATTTTTTACCCAAGGCAAGCATTTAATAAATGTTCCCTGGAATTGGGCTTTGTTCTACTTCTTTAAGGCAGGTAAATATTGCTCCTCGAGTAAATTTAAAGTCCTCTGAGCCCAGAGCATGTGTTTTCTGATTAGTTGGATCTTATAGTTTGGAGCACACTATGCGCCAAATAAAACTCACCTAACTGTACTCCAGCCTGCCTCATCCACCTGCCTCTTGGTTTGCCCCCTCCATGGCCTTCTCTCTAATCCTCCCTCTCATCCACCCTGCCTCCCTCCTTGTGATCGGAGTTTAATGGATAACACAAGTAAAGCACTTAGAATACTCTCAAGAAAGATTAGATAGATAGATAGATAGATAGATACACAGATACACAGATACATATAGATAGATAATGCCCACACATTTAGCCATTATTGTTAGTTTATTTATTCACTCAGTCACTCACTCATTGAAAAAATACTTGAAAGCCACCTACTATGTGTCAGGCACTGTGCTAAGTTTGGGACCACAGTGAGTGTGTGTCTTGAAGAGCTCTCAGTTCAACACTGTCAACTGACACAAATACATGCACTAACTATGGTCTTTTGAAAGCCCCACCAAAGGCACCTGCAAAAATACTTGGAAGCTGCACTGTTCATAGTCCATGAGGTGAAGCTGCAGGTGATTTTGTTTTCTTCTTGGTCTCCAATTTCAGGATGGTAAAGTTTTTCCATCACAAAAGCATCTCTGAATGGCCCACCTTCCTTTTACTTGTTTCACCTACGCAGTCTTTGGAGATTCTTTAGAAGTCTCCCCCTCCAAGAAGCCTTCCTGATTGCCTCAGGATGGGGACAGGCTCTTCCTGCTCCCAGAAATCTCAGGAATCCTCACTACTGAAGTACTAGTCTCTTGTTGGAATGGTCTTTTATTCCATCCTCTCTCCACCAGGCAAACAGAAGGTGTAAGCACTCAGAGGACAGAGGTAGAATTATCTTTGCTTGCCAAATTCATAGCAAATATTCTTCCACCGGGCATGAGTGCTATAAATGAATGAATCAGGCAACCCAACTAACTAACCAACTGACTGACCGATCAACCAATTAACTGTCCACCTGACATTCTGGCGACTTGTGCCATCTTCTTTTAGTGGTTAGTTTGCAAAGCTGATTGGATTATTTGGAGGATGGGAAGAGTTAAATACTGGGATATATAAAGCAAGAGTGTATGAGATATTCAGTTTACTTAGATGAGCTGCTTTTGATAACTGTACTTTGCGTGAAAGAGTAGCAGAGCTGAAAGGAGCTCGCTTATTTGTAGACCTTCTCTTATTGTACCCTAAGATGAGATGCATCCATGAAACATTGCAACTGTGGATGGATGGATGGACGGATGGATGCATGGATGGATGGATGGATGGATGGATGGATGCAAATGCAACTAGCCTGATGACACCAAAAATTCTAGCCACTGAGATATTTCTGGACTTAAAGGGTGCCCTGGTGATAGGAAGCCATTCTTTGCAGTGGGATCCATAACATAAAAAGATTATACCTGAGTAATACAAAAATCTTACGACTTTCCTATTTCTTTCTAATTTCTGGCAGGGCTCTCAACCTGGGCCTGTTGCATACTATGCAGGATTATTTCCTGAAGACCAGAGCTGTCGGAGACCCAGACCTACCTGTGAGGGAGCTAGACTCAACTCACTGACCCAGTTCTGGAATCCAGTGAGCATAGGGTGAGATCACCCCAATCTGCAGTGTTACGATGCTCACCTTGGCTCCAGAGCTCCTGGGAGCACCCCCAGTCCCTCCTGGCCCTGCACCGAACTCCAGCTCAGAGGGCAATTCACACTTTCTCTGAATGTATTGAAACTGGATAGGGTTGTGTTTCCAACCAAATGGGCTTGCCCATACGCCACTTGAACCTCTGTCCACCTGGAATCATGGCTTCATCTCCCTGAGTCTCCTTATCTGTGAAATGGGGATGTCAAAGTCTTATGATAAATGAGACAATTAATGGAAAATGCCTGACACTGTCCTGACACAGAGTGAAAGCATAGTGATTTTTAGCTGCTACATGTGCCATTACGGTTTTGTTTATTTTCCCCCCTAAATCTGTGGCCTTGCCCCATTTGCAGATCAGATGACCGTGATCATCAATACTAGCTCCCAATCTCTGGGCTTTCTGAGTTATCTCAGGCAAGTCAATTAATCTTCTTGAGTCTATTTCCTCACCTGTAAAAAAGGATCATTCTCCTACTTTAGGAGATTGTTGTGAAATTTAAATAAAATAATGCATACAAAGTGCCTAGCATATTTCAGGGTTCATTGCATGTAATCTATTAATGTTCTTTCCCTCTAGTCTCTACCCCTTCCTTTGGTCTAAAATATTTTCTTTTCTTTTTCTGGTTTTTTTTTTTTGGAGACAGAGTCTTGCTCTGTCACCCAGCTTGGAGTGCAGTGGTGTGATCTAGGCTCACTGCAGCCTCCGCCTCCCAGATTCAAGCAATTCTCCCACCTCAGCCTCCCAAGCACTGGGAATACAGGCATGTGCTACCACGTCTGACTAATTTTTGTATTTTTAGTAGAGATGGGGTTTTCCCAAGTTGGCCAGGCTGATCTTGCACTCCTGGCCTCAAGTGATCCACCTGCTTCGGCCTCCCTAAGTGCTGGGATTACAGGCATGAGCCATCGCACCCCGCCGGTCTGAACTATTTTCAACAAACTCAGCTTGTTAGGTCATTGCATGTAATACTATACTTTGTGTGGTTTGAAGTACCAAGTAAGCACTCAAAAAAATGCTTACTACATGGAGAAAATAACAGTCATTGCTTCCCAGGAGAGGAAATGACCTCTAGGTCATTTCATCCACCTTCTCACTGGACATCTGAATCCTCACTATGATATTCCTACCAAAGAGTTGTGTAGCCTTCACCTCCAAATCTCTATGTGACAGGCAGAGAACTCACTAGCTGCCTGGACTTCATCAGATAGCTGTCAGGAAGTTCTGGCTCATGTAAAGATGAATCGGATAGTAGAGAGGCTACGTGTAAGGCTTCAGAGTTGGTCTCACTGGGTTTGAGTCTTGGTTCTACCACTACAAGGTCTGTGATTTGAACAAGTGTCTTGCCCATCTATGCTTAACCTCTTCATCTGTAAAATGCAGATAGCAACAGAAACCACTCACAGGACTGTTTTTGAGGATTTAATAATATAATATTTCTGCAAGGGTAATGGAGACCATTTTAAGATGACCTCCTTGGGCACAGATCCAACTATGGACATTCATTTAACGGGGACTCTTAGAACTTATTACCCAGTCAGTTCTCCAACTATCAGACAGAGATATATGAAGTTATAAAACCCTCTGGGGCAGAGAAAAATATTCTGTAATACAAGATGTCTCAGCAGGGGAGACATCTGCCACCAGCCACCTAGACTAGACCAGCAGACTCTAACTTACAACATCGAGATGACAGCCAGTGACTGCACAAAACAGGAAGATGAACATAGTCTGTTCCCCAGACCTGGCCAAATCCACTCATCCCAGGCTGTTGACTATAGAATTTCCAGGCAAAGCTCAGCTCTGTGGGACCAGTGAGTCTCCACAGGCTACCCTGCACGTAGGCGCTTGCATTCCTTCTGGGGTTTCCAGCTGCTCTGATGAGCACAGCTGTATCCTTTCATAGTGAGGAAATATTGATTTGACTAAATATCTGTCTCAGTGCTATGGCCGTGAGGAATGATGCTTGGCCATTTCAGTGCTCACTCTTATTATTGACATAAAGATTGGGACATCTTGAGGTTGAAATCCTCTGGGTGAGGGGTCGGGGGTGGAGATGGCTGGTGGCTGATGAAAACCTAGCTCCTTCTAGAGTGAGGGAATTAAGAAAAAGAATCCAGGCTAATAAAAGCCTGTAATAAACAGAAGATTGAATCAATAGGTAATGATTTCTTGTCATGTCCTTGACTGTGGAAAAAAAAAAAACTACCGCACTTGTCAACAAAAACTGGTAAAGATTGTTCTGCTACTTATTTTTTAATAAAAGGTGTAATTTTCCCATCAAGGCATCTCAATTTACAGTGAGATTGAACGCCCCAGACTTCCGAGAAGGTTTTCTTTTTCTTTCGTTTTCCTCCCTTGGCTTCATGTATGAAGTAGGTATTTTCTGAAATCACCCAGTGTCTTTTAGAGAACAAGAGGGAAGGAAGGGACCAGTCACACAAAATGCAGTATCGACCCTTCACCCGGAGTTACGAAGAGGCTTGAAGTACAGACAGCAGAAGGGGCCTCCTCACTTGCTGCAGCACGCCTGTTCTTTCTGAAGTATAGACCTTACCTCTCTCTCCCTCGTTCACAGCCTTTCGCAGCTCTCAACATTGAAGACCCCAGGTCCTTGGTCAGGCACCTGGGCACCTGTGCAATTTAGCCTTCAGGTGTAACTCCAGCCACGCCGTGCTCTATCTTGGCCGAGTTATGTTCAACCTCTCAGGACCTTTTCCTCTCGTGGGAAAAGCAAATGTGGTTCTAGAAACCAGTCAAGTCTGCACTCACATCTGAGTTTGTCCTGGATAAAAGGCCCAACAGCCCACATCACCTCACTGAGCCTGTGCTCTGGTCTCGGCCCAGCAGGACCCAGGTCCAGGCTGTATGACTCTGCCACTGGCCCTCCTTTGAGAACATGAGTTAGTCCTGTCTGGGTTAAAGGCCAGCCTCCGGTATCAGTGAGAAAGGATTTTATTCTTAGGATGTCCTATTCTATTCCATTCCATTCATTGACCCTCACAGTATCTCAGGCTTCTTATATGCTGAATAACACAACAAATAGTATTGACCCCATAGAATATTTGTGAAAATTAAATAAGGGAGGCACATTAAACATTTAGTGCAGCATAGCTCCAAATAATGCTCTGCTCTATATCTGCAGTGCCCAATAAGGCAGCCACCAGCCACATGCAGCTATTAAGTATGTGTAAAGAAAGAGGTTGGAGTGATCAAGCACCTATATTTTTAATTGCATTTATTTATTATTTTTGAAACAGGGTCTTGCTCTGTCACCCAGGCTGGAGTGCAGTTGCATGCCCATGGCTCACTGCAGCCTCTACCTCCCAGGCTCAAGTGATCCTCCTACCTCAGCCTCCTGAGTCGCTGGGACCACAGGCACATGTCACCACATCAAGCTAATTTAAAAAAACATTTTTTTTGGTAGAGATCAGGTCTCTCTATGTTGCCCAGGTTGGTCTTAAACTCCTGGGCTCAGGGCTTAAGCTATCCCCACAACATGCTGGGATAATAGGGGTGAGCCACTGTGCCTGGCCTGTATTTAATTTTAATTAGTTTCCATTTAGATTGCAGCATGTGGCCAGTGGCTGTTGTGTTGGACAGGGGGATTTAGCACATCACCAGCCACATGCTGAGTTGTCAACTAATGGCACTGCTGTTATCGTTAATACTACAAAATAGTTGTTCAAAAAAAAACCCAACTTATTATCAAGATCTCCAATCCTGCCATCACCATTTTCAAAACACATGCACATTTATTGTATGCTTTTACCTTAGCCAAGAGATTTATGTCCCCTGGAGACAGTAGTGAAGAGAGGCCCTGTCAAAATAAAAAGAAACAAACACATACGTACATGCATATATACAATAAATCCCAGGCATCTTCAGAAAGCAAAAGGCCTTTAAAGTGTGACGTAATACGTGACACACTGCGCCATGCGTGGGATACGGACAGCCCAGTGGATGTCCCAAGCCTGGGAGCCACAGAAAGAACACTCCTCCAAGACAGCAACTGCACAGACTGCCAGTCCTAACCAAGTCTGACTGACTTTGGCCTTTGGCCATCCCTACTTTCCTTCTGTTTGCCCCTTCTCTTCTCCCAGCTTTCCCTCTTCCCCCCGACCACCAAAACCTGATAGGTCATATGAGTACCGTGGGAGGCAAAGCGGCAAACTGTTTGCAATCTGGATTGTCGTGGATATCCCAAATGAGCAACAGCTGTTACTATCAGTCATCCACAACCTAGTATGAATTTAAGCCAATGTCTTCAGCTCTCCCAGGTGAAACAGCATTTTACACTTCATTTGTCATTATGGCTTAAAAGTCTTTAATTCCAGAAAGGGTATTTCAGAAATCAGGAGTAATTACAGAGTCTCTACAGGTAGGTAGGAGTCTGCAGGTGGATGAATTCATGCTCAAACCCACTGTGAGTTGGAGCCATGATCGTGTCTCTTACAACCACAGCCATCCTGGAACCCAAGACGGGGTGAAGGCTCAGAAAATATTTGGGTGCAAGGAACATAAGGCTAGGAAGGAAAATGGAAATTAAAAGGCAGACCGTAAAGGAAAGAAGGGATTCTTAGGTAAGACTTTGAGACTGGTGTGCTACTTTGCAAAATTCTAAATTTTGCAAAGAAAAAGGAATACCAGAAGACCCAGGCAGCAGAGGCAAGGTGGTAGACTTAACAACTAAATGCATGGTGGGTGATTTCTCCTCATTAAGTTTGAGTTTAGGTGTATGAATTACAAATCCAGTCTGCCATTTTGGGAAGGCTGAAACCAAGGCAGTTTTTCAGGCTATTTCCCCATCCCTGACCCCATGGGCTTTCGGTGCCATCCTGTGGTTAGCAAAACCATGAAACAGGTAACACGAGTTTGTTCAAGGTAACTGCTGCAGTGGCCTGAAACGTGCTGGTGGGGTTTTGTGTGTTGATAAGCTCAGAAATTCAATCAACACTCTGGGCTATTGAAAGAGGGACTGAGAGAAACTGGGGTTGAATTAAATCAGATTGCAGGTGCTCAAGGAATTATCCGCACTGCAGTGAAAGCTCACTTAGGATGCAGTGGCTAAAGCCAAGGCCAAGACCTCCCCGGTTATCTGAGTGATGTCCTCTGAAGAAAAGACAACCTTTGCTATAGCAATTTATTAAAACTTTTAAAAGGGAAAGGTGTTTTATTTTCAAGCCGTATATGTTTCCCCTGGGAAGTTAATAATAGGAAAGGGTTCATATGGTTCAAATTGGTATATTTTAATGCTGCTGGCATTCTATTACTAGGGATATTCTTACATTGCCATTGAGTCCTTTGCATAATTAGAGTGAGTTATATCAGACACAATGGCTGGGCACCAGTCACAAAGGCAGAGAGAATGAGGAGTGGATTTTCAGTCTAGGTACAGTGTGGTCTTGGATACAATTTCATTAACATCTTGCTGTGACTCATTTCTGTAAACCTCACAAGTCTCAAAAGACACACAGGACCAGCATGTGGATGGAGGCGGTGGCCTTGTGAAGGTGGACTCAGGATATGGCAGACTGCCATCTCTGCCTTCTATGAGTCAGTCACTCATGTCACCTGTTGTTGGGCCCAATGGGCTCAGAGAACAGTGGACAGTGTGGGGATGTAGATGCCAGTTTACATCCTACCTAGATCCTCCCCATTCTCGGTGCATCCTCATCCCTGGTGCTGGTTACACAGCCTATAACTGACTGATGGCAGGGTGAAAAGAGCTGGGCCTGGCCTCAAGGTGGCACAGCTTGGTGGTTCCATTCACACTCCAGAGTTCCATGTGGGATCAGGCAGGGAATAGACTTGACTTGAACACACATTTTTTACTGTCTTTTCCCCTGTCATGTCCTGCTTCCCTCCATCCTCGTAAGTTTCTCCTGAGAGCATTCCCTCAATCAGTCACTAGCACAAGAATCCCCACTGCAGGCTGTGCTTCCAGAGAACCCAATCTGACACAGAAGGAGGATCCTGGAACAGGAATTCTATGCTTCTCTCCAGGTGGGTGCAGCACTGGAGAAACACTTTGGGTCACTCTCTCCACCCACTGAGGGATGGAACTGTGTAATTAATAATTAGCTCAGCAGGCCAGTGTTGTCCAAACCCTGCACATTCCAAAGAAATGTCCAGGCTGCTGCCTGGTTCCTGGGAATTACCTCTATGCCCTTGGAATGTCCTGCCTGGTAAGAGTGTCTTTGTTTACCTGTGTTCTTGGGTCAAGCCAGGTAGTTAATGCTAACAATATGATTTATGGTGGGTGCCTTGGACACATACCTCAGTCTGACCTCCAGAGAGGATGAAGATCAGCCATGTGGGCACTCCATGCCTGTGTGACCGACTCCCAACATAAACCCTAGACACCAAGGTTCCGGTGAGCTTCCACGGTTGCAACACTTTGTGAGTATTGTCACAACACTGTGACTGGGAGAATTGAGTGCTGTCTGCACAACTTCACTGGGAGAGGACAAATGGAAGCTTGTATTGGTCTTTCCTGGACTCTTTCCTGTGCACCTTTTTCCTCTGCTGATTTTAATCTGTATCATTTTGCTGTAATAAACCATTGCCATGAGCATAACAGCTTTTCTGAGTTCTGTGAGTCCTTCTGGGAAATCACTGAACATGAGGGAATCCCTGAGACAACCATGCCTTATCTGATTAGTGAGCTCGGAGAGACCTGAGAGCCAATGGGCCATACTTGGGACCATTCGGGAGGAGTATGTTCAGTTAATCTAACAGATCTTCTCTCTTCTCTCTTCTCTCTCTCTCTCCCTCTCTCTCTCTCCCCTCAGCTCTCTGTTCTGCTGCTGACCGCCTGAGAGACAATCATGATTATCCACATCGTCAGCTGCACTATGCTGACTTCACTATCTTTGCAGGGAGATGTCAAAGTCCAGATCTGGCAGAGGTCATCTGAACCCCCGCTTGACTTCTGGCCTGAACCTCACTCTCCCTGCACTTCACCAGAGCTTTGCACTTTGATAATGAAGTGGCTTCATTATAAAGTGAGGTTTATTTGGCTGTTGCAAAGCTGACTCTACAGGGGAGGAAACAGGAGTAATTAAGGTGTCCCTAACTTCCAACAAGACTTTATGCTCCTGTCATTGGAAGGTGTTCAGTGAGAAGTTTCAGGACCCTTAATGGCAGACCAGGATCCCTGTCCAGGTCTCTGCTGTGCCCGCCAACTGAGATAAGGGATGGGGGGTCATCCACACCCACAGGGACGTCTGAGCCTTGAGTCCGTAACTGGAATTTGTAGCAGGTCAGGCTTACAAAAGAGAGAGGCAGCCTCTCAGATCCATCTCAAGGTGAAGCTTCTGCCCAGGTGAGCATCTCACTTTCTGAAACCAGACTTAAAAACTCACTCTTGAGGCCTGCGATTCCCCAGTCTTGGTTGCTGCTGTCTCTTCCATCTTAGGCAGCTTCTTCCCAAGGACTCATCTCTCTCTCCATCTGCACAGCTGCCTCCCACTCTCTCAGGCCAGCACATCCCCACTGCTCCTTCCCTAGAGGGTCCACCTATAGCCAGGCTACTCAGCTAAACCATTGGGGCTTCTCTGGCATTGGAAACTCAGTCAGAGGGTGTCCCAGGAGATGAGGGTGCCTCGCATCAGGGAAGCCTATAGGACTCTCGGGCTGGACTGAGGCCACATTGCCAAGGAACCAACACTCAGGGCTGTCCCCATCTCCGCAACCTTTCACAAATTCCCCTGGTCTCACTGTGAGGCAAGAAAGAACGTTTCTTCCATGTTAAACAGATGGCAACTGGGAAGGCTGACCTCACCCAGTCAAGTGCCAGGAAACGGGCAAGTTAGGGATTTGCAATGGGTGCTGCTGTTGCTCATTTGCTCACCCCAGATCCACTTTTCACCCTTCTCTGTCCTGTTCCATGCCTGGGAGGTTAAACCCCTGGAATGTGTCCCGGGCTGGCTTGCCTGCTGGCCCGCAGTTGAACTGCCCAACTCGAGGCACTGTTAGGAAACTGGAGGGTGGGAGACATCCCTACCTCCTGGCCTTGGGCCAAGCCTTCTGACAGCGGTGTTGACCCATGACCGAGCTCCTACGTGCAATCCCTTTCTCACCATTCTACTCTCCCTGGGCTTTGAAAACCGGCCTAATGGTGGTAACGACTTCCCACTGTAGTTTATCTCTGAGTCTCACAACATCCCATATTAGTTTCTTCTGCCCACAGTTTTGTCAAATGTTCCTTTGTTAAAACCTCTTGAACCTTCTGAGTTGCATTTTTTCTCTTGCTTACGCCCTGACTGATAGTCAATATTCATCCAGAACCATAAGATGACATACCGGCTTGCCAGGAGGCCCTCTTTCTCCTGGATTTCCTGGTGCACCCTAAGAGAAGAAGGAAATAAAACATTAACTGTGATAAGCACACGATCCTGACCCACTCTACCCACACCCTCTGCCAATCTCTCTATCTGCTAAGTGTAAATCAGTGGGAAAAAAAAATCATCAGACCATGAGGATTGGCACCAATAAAAATGCGTGGTTTCTAATCTCAGCTGAATACCCATGGCTTCCCAGGAAGAATTAGACAATGACAAATGTTTAGAACTACCCCCACAACTCCTGTCCTAAACACAAAACTAAAAACAACTCATGCACACAGAACATGTGCATGCACGCACGCACACACACACACAGACACACAGACACACATACACACACAGACACACACACATACACAGACACACAAACACAGACACACACATACACAGACACACACATAAACACACAGACACACACATACACAGACACACACATAAACACACAGACACACACATACACAGACACACACATAAACACACAGACACACAGACACACACAAACACACAGACACACACGCACACACTCACATACACACACAGACACACATACACATACACACACACACACGCACATACACACACATATACAGACACACACACAAACACACACACGCACACACACACATACATACACACAAACATACACACACACACACACACACACACACACCCTGTCTTAAACTTTCCCAGTGCTTTCCCAAACACAAGTGGAAGGAATGGCTTTGAAAACTAGAAAAATACTCCTATTAGACTGGCTATAAGAATGCTGAGAGTGGAGCAGTGAAATTGTAATATTTTGAAGCAGGAATGAGACAGTAACCTTCTCTTTGGAAACAGAACCCAAGGAAGAGAAGGACATTTTGTTGTTCCTGCTTATAATGAACTAAAACTACAGAGATGAAAAGTTGTATGTCTAAGCAATAAATACCACTGCTTACTAGTGCCAGACACCTTTGTCCTATAAGGACTCATGGTTGTCATTTACCATTTGGTCAATGAGTATGGATCAAGTACCTTCTATGTGCCTGGCACACTGCTGGGCACCAGGGACCATGAGGATGCATAAGACACAGGGGCTCCTTCTTAGAGCTCAGAGATGGCTGAGCAAAGGCCAAACAATGGAGACAAGAGATGACTGTCATTGTCACAAAGTGGGAAGGAACACATCCTCATAATGAGCATGACATACATCTGCGGAATTCCATGGAAAAGAGAGAGCCGTTCCAGGGAAGGGTCAGGGGCAAGTCCCTGGAGAAGGCAGTGCCTGATTCGAGCAGAACTGACTGGGGTATGTAAGACATTGACCAAGAAATTAGGGAACATTGTGTGGGATACCCAGGAGTTGAACAGATCTTGAAAACTTAACACAAACATAGGAAATAAAACTGGATAATACAAAATTATGAACCACACTCAATAGAAGAGCAAAAATAAAAAGCATGTCCATGGGGCTTCCTGGAAATCCTCAACCGGGCTACAAAGTTGGCCACATGGTCAAAGGAGGCCAGGAGATGGTGGAGGGTGGGCTTTCAGGGGTCATGTAAGGGCCTTCACTGAGTCCACGCCATTTCTCTGTACTTACGTCCCGGCCGGCTGGGCCCTGGGGGCCAGGAAATCCAGGTAAGCCTCGTGATCCCTGAAGAAAAAGAAAAGAAGACACCGACACCCTACAATATTTAAGCAAATAAGGACACACCCTCCTTGGCAATAGTTGGCTCTCCTTCAACACATGGTCTGTTGCTATGAGGAATCTGATGCAACATGTGTGCCAAAGCACCCTGCTCAGAGCTTACTCAACTGACTGTACCCTATGGAGGTATGTGCTCGACACACAGAGAGAATGCTCTGGAAAACCTTCACTTTGAGCCTGACAACTTGGACCCCATTTGTACAGTTCCCTTGCTTGAGTGAAAGAGACAGCTCCTGTGGTGAGATGGGCCTGAGCTCAAACCCTGGCTCACTCCCTTCATGTCCTATGGATAACCAGCTCCGAGAGCTCTAACTAGGTGGTTAAAGAAGTTTCCTTGTACAAGACCTAGCACAACACTCAGCATATGCCTGGCGCTTACTACTCTTTGTAAGAAAATAATTTCTAGCTGCAATTTTCTGGACAACATCAGGAAACGGCACAGATATCTTTCATTATGGATCTCATTTCCCGTAAGATTTTCCCTTAAGTTGGTCTAAAAGTGGGAATTCCTGGCAGTTGCTGGAACTGTGCTACTGGGCTGCTCAGGAGCTGACCCTGCATCTCCTGGGCCTTCACAGACCTCCTCTCACACGACCCCTCCATCTAGAGTCCCACCTGTCTTGCCTCTGCTTTGCCATAACTTGCTCTGAAATCTCACGTCTATCAGTTCACTACGTAGTGCCTCAATTTCTTCATCTATAAAAATGGGTATAAGGAGCCCTGTAGCCCTGTGCTGGGCATGGTGGCTCCCACCTGTAATTCCAGCTACCGGGGAGGGCAAGGCAGGAGAATTGCTTGAACCCAGGAGGCGGAGATTGCAGTGAGCCAAGGTCGTGCCACTGTACTCCAGCCTGGTTGACAGAGCAGGACTCTGTCACTCACTCACACACACACACACACACACACACACACACACAAAGCAATCCTTGTCCTGAATTCAGAAATCATATAAATAAAGGTTATTTAAAATACGTTCACATGGCATAAGGTACAATATCATCCCAGTTGCTACAATGCAGCTATTTCCCCTGGGGTGAATTTATAGGAAATCGCATTTTCCCAGTAAATGCACACACAGGCACGTCATGGATGGTTGCTGCTCCTAAGAATGAAGGCTGACTGAGAGCCCTCCTGTTGCTTCAGCATCAAGTCAGTCCACCAGGTCTCCACAGTGGCTCCCGGGTCTTGCTCTGCCCACGTTACAGATTAAGAGCAATCCCCATGTTGGCTCACTGCTGTGTGGTTGGGATTGGTGAAACCAGGATTCAAAATTAGTTCTTCAGGCAATTTGGCTGAATTCATTAAACCATGGCCACCCTTCTGTGTTGAAAAGATGCCCAAAACTGAAGCCAGTCTGTTTGCCTGACTATAATATGGGTGTGGCATCCCTTCTCTGCTCATATGTACATCTATCACACTGTATTCCACAGGTCAGAGTTCATAGGTTGGAAAGTCTGCACTGTTCAATAATAGGAGGAAATTTCAGAATCTACTTCAGTTTTTGGTGCTTCCCATTTAAAACTGCTTTGATTCGAGCAGGATTCCTCCCGTAGAAACTCATCCCTTTATTTAAAGCATACTGTACCGGGGGTCCTTTGTCTCCTGGTGGTCCGGAAGGGCCCTAGAAACAAACAAACAAGTATGTAAGCAAAGTAGAAATGGCATGCTGATGTAAACAAGCTATGGTGTTTATTCCATAGACAGGTCCTCAGTTGTCCTGGGAGGAGTCACTAACTTCCTCCCACCTTGAAGCCACACTGCCATACCCTCTTGCCACCTACCCACCCACAAACGTTGCTCATGAAAATCTCTCTGGAAGCTCCTCCATTTGCTCCTCAACTGATGCCACCCTATCATCATCCCTGCATGGCTCCCGACACCTGGGCCCAACTCTACTTTGTAGCTCTAGTGTGAGGTTGAACCTGGCAGCCCCGACTTCCCTGTATTACACCCCCTTGGAGATGCACTGGCTCTTTCTGCTTGGGAAAGGACGGGCATGATAACGACCACATTCCCCAGCCATAGCCCTAGTGTCTGAGGCTGCAGTAGTCATGCTCCCTTCTCCAACAAGGGGTGCGCGCGCGTGTGTGTGCGCGCGCACACACACACACACACACACACACAGATACAGACACACAGACATGGGTCTGGCATCCTTAACTGTGCCCAGTTCTTTGCCAAGACAGAATTTGGCTTCTAGATATTATGCTTAAGATGCTGTTCATTGATTGACTGGAAGGCATTCACATGCATTTCCAAGTCTTGCAGCGAGTGGGACCGTCCCTTGCCCCTGAGGCTTTGCTATGCTTGTGCATTTCCACGAAGACTCTGTCCTGCCTTTCTACCTGGAAACATTCTTGTCACACTCTGGTTCTCCTTTGAGAGATCCTGCCTGTGGAGAGCCTCCTCTGGCTTCTCCCAGGGTGCTCACTGGATAGTCCCCACTCCTGTACGCACCCTGCCTAAGACTGAAAGTCCAGCATTGTTACTGCCTGTTGGTCCATTCCTCTTCACTGAATGGACTGAATGCTCCCATGAGGTGGCTGCAGAGTCTGCATTCTTACCATGCTCTCTCTAGCACTCAGCAAGTGCCCTGTGCATTGCAAGAACATAGCCGACTAGAGCACAGCAAATAGCATTTGATCAAAATGAAAAATTTAAAGCACAAGGAGAACTTGAGAATCAATGCCCATCGTCCCTTCTTTTCACTGACAATCAAACTAAGGTCCAGAGGAGAGAGAGACAGACCTGCCCTAGCAACGCCAGGAGTCACTGGCCAGGGTGAGGTTAGTCCCACATCCTGCCCTCAGTCCAGTGCGCTCTGCATCTCCCTGTAGCACAGCCCACGAGAATGTCCCTAAAGCATTCCCGAGAGAGCAAAATGATTTCACACCAACGCCAAGGTTCCTGCAGTATGGTGGCAAGGGTAACCTAAAAGCCTACTCATTAAATATGCCCCAGAGCTGTCTAATAATAAAATAGAATAAGCATCATTTTAAGTGTGTATTTGGGCACTAGAGAAAGTAGAGAAAATCTCCAGAGGTCTAGAGAAAGAGACAACTGCGAAGCAGTGCCCTAAATCTACACAGACCTGCCCTGGAGGGGAGCAGGACTCTGATAGCTGTGCAGGGACAGGAAGCGAGTCTGGAATCCCTTTTGATCAGTAAGTTGAAACTCAGAACAGTAAGTAAAGGAAATCCTTCAGTGGGTTATAGCAGGGGTCCACAGGCTTTTTCTGTAAAGGGACAGATAGTAAAGTGAAGGGGTAGAGAAGAAAATGATGTCAAGGAAGCTCACCCATCTTTGTCTGGGATGCAGGTGCATGATGAAGGAAGCCTCCTGTGAAAACTCACCCTCAGGACCCTGCCCTTACAGGCATCTGGTAGCTCTAAGTCAGAAGTCCTGCAGAACTTCAGCTCAAAGGCAATGTGCCTACACACAAGTCAACTTCTGGGCACCCAGAAAGAAAATCCCCTAGGAGCATACAGAGCAGCTAAAGGATCTTCACAGATAGATTCCCAAAGGACACAAAACTGCAATCTCAAATTACAAAGCTGTTCACCACAAGGACATAACAAGTGGTAGAACTGAGTTTCCACGAACTTTGGAGGATGGGGTGGTCAGATACAGGCAATAAAAAAGGTCTATTAAAATGATTACATATAGAAAAAAAAAGAAAGAAAACAGAGAAAATAACATGGCACTATCCAGAAAGATCTGGCAGGTATCAAAAGAGCCAGAGTACATTTTTAGAAATAGAAATGTAGAGTCATTAAAATAAATGTAATAACCAGGTTAATTTGAAATTAATATAAAATAGGAATTTCCCAGAATAATTGTCTTTAAGAATCATGGCAAATGTTATTTCCTGAAGAACCTATGCACAGTGGCAACTGAACTAAAAATATATATATATATATAATTCTTAAGACACACAATGATCATGACTAACAGTGGCAAGTCACAATAAATTTCTGAAATTATTCTTTTTTTCCTCTTGACCAAATGAATGATAAATCACCAGAATATAGCACATTTGCTTCTCTCTCTCTCGAAATCTCTCATCATTTGTCAGAATTCTATCTCATTCCAGAAATTACTGAAAGAGTCATACAGACACATAGGGAGGTCTGGCTAGGGAAACAGAGATGAATGAATAACTCACACCTGCATAAACAAAGGGGACTTCCAGCTATTGGTCTATATGCCAGGAGTGGTCCTATCTGCTCCATACATGGATCATCTCTCACTTTAACCCCAATCAGAGGCCTACGAATTGGTATTATCAACATTTCATTGCTATAGATGGAGAAACTAAAGCTAAAAACCATTAAATAGCTTGGCTAAGGAGAAGCAGAAAAAATAATGGACTCAGAATTCCAACTCTGGTCTCTTTGACTCAGAAGCCAGTGCTCCCTTCATTCTACCTCACTGCTTCTGTCAAGGTGTAGGTCAGTGGTGCGCATGGACCACCATACCTGCATTTGAACTGTGTTCCTTTCACAGTAGTTCCCAGGGAGGATGGATATGTATTCCTTAAGGAAAGGGCATGAGGGATGGTTTGTTATGGCCTGGGAAATGTCACATCATTTGAGAGTCACCCTTTGTTTTCAAGTTAAATCCCAGGATCCACTTTGAGCATTTAACTTGTTTACCATACGAGGCTCCAGGTTATTTTCTTATGTCATTTAATAGAAAATCCATTTGAAGGATGCGTTTTTAAATTAAAGGTCTTCATTTCAAATCTTAGCTTGTCAATCATCAGCTGTTTGACCTTAAGCAAGTTACTTAGACAGCTTCTCTGACCTTCACTTTTCTCAATTGTAATACAAATCTAGAGTATCACCTTGCCTTGTGTTATCAGAAATAAAAGAAGATACTATAAGTAGAGGAGCAGGCAGTGCCCAACCATAAAGGAGTTCCCATGTCTATTCTGTCAGTCTACTTTTAAGAAAGATAAAGGTGTGCTGAAGAAGGGGATTATACAATGACTTTCTAATGTCATTCCTATATCTGAAGCTCAAATATGTTTTCAACAATTACAACCCTCTTCTCTGAAATTACGGCCTCTGATGCGTTTGTTCAAGAGTCATTTTACCCTAATACCCAGATTTGGGCCTTTGATACCAGTTTCCACTAAAAGAAACTATTATGACTTCTTGAAGAAATGACTGATCAGAGACCTGGACAAAAAATGTACACGACAAACCTAGAGAGAGAGCAAGGAGACCATCAAAGATTGCTAGGTTTGTGTCAAGGTAATCAGAATCGACTTAAATAGACCCCCATTGGCAGAAGACAAGACAAATTGAGCATCAAAAGGAAGACAAGTTGTAATAATTTAAAACACATCAAATGTGTTTATATCCCCAAGTTCAAAATTATTCTTAGAACAAACAGCAACAATAAGCATCTAATTGGTCCTTTTTGCAAGATGCTAGGGAACCAAGTCATTATTTGAAAACAAGGGAAAGACTTCAAGCATTTATATTCTGCCTTCCATATGTCTTGTACCACTAGGTTTCCAAAGGGTACTTTAGGGAACTTTTCTCTGTATAGAACTATTCCAGCTAATAAAGAAAGAATGAATAGAACTAGAACAGCGCCAGTCTGCAACCCTTGATGTACTAATTGGTGTGAGCATTAGACATCACAGGGTGAATGCATCACAAAGAGGCTCCACCAGACATCATGTGCCTCCTGCTGGATGAACACCCCACCTGTGAAGTCTTGCCAACAACATCAAGCCAGAATCAGATCAAGCCTCTAGGTCTGAGTACCAACTTAGCTGAACCACAGAGACAGAGGAACACATTGAGCTATTACATTAACAAATGCCAGACGGTGGAAAATTCTATCAGACTAAAAAAAAAAAAAATTGAAACATCCAACCAATCGCTATATGTTTATTTGGATCTTAAAGAAACAAACAAAAAACACAGAAGCGTGACATGTATGAAATAATTAGAAATTTTAACACTGACTAGACATTTGATGGTGTTATGGATTTTTAAGGGGTATAAGATTGTGGTTCTGTTTTTTAAAATTCTTATCTTTTAGAAACATATACTGAAATGTCTACAGACAAAATGTGTCTGGAATTTGCTTCAAAATAATGGAAGGTAGCGGATAAGAGGAAAACCATGGTCATTGGCTGTGGGATCCTGGCACTAGTTGTGGCTATATGGGTGTTTATTTTACTATTCTGCCTACTTTTAGTATATTTGAATTTCTCCATAATAAAAATTTATATATACACACACACACACATACATGCACATATATATCACACATATGAATACACTTACATCTGATACACATGCACAGCCATGCTGTTGGTGTTTTCTGACAACTATAGTAAAGTTTTATAAAACTGAAAGCCGCATATGGCTTTAGATACGTGAAACACATTCTCTTCTTTCTCTGCTATCAGGCTGTTCTAAAAACCAGCTTCCCTTCTCTCAGAATTGATCACCTCTTTGTTCCTCCTACCATAGGCACAGATCTGAACATAAAGTGAACTTTTATTCTCCGTAATCTTTGATCTGAGTGCCTCACGTGTGCGCAGGCCTAGTGCTGTGTGCTGGGGTGGGTGGCCAAGTGGCTGCACGGCATGGAGCCCGCTTATGTGAAGCACTCCAGGTGAGAGGAAAATCTCTGTTGTAATGATTGATCAGGTTCAGTGAGTCAGGGTTACGGGATGCCTAGAGCTACTGGCATCAGCCCGAGAGAGTTTGAGGAATCTTCATCCAGAGGGGGATAGGCGAAAAGAGGTTTAGTGGGGTCGGGGGCTTCACAGGTAGAGAAGAGGATGAGGCAGAGATGTCTCTGGCAGAGGAGAGCACTACGCAAAGAAGAGAAGTCAGACTCTGTGCTCAGAGAGCAGCAGGGGTGCCTCCAGGAATGCCCCAGGGAAGCTGGAGTCTGAAGGAGAAGGGCCTGAGCACCTTGCTGGAGAGGCCTCTGAAGCTACCCACCAGGCAAGAGGTGGGCTTAGATCCAGGCTTTAGGAGGACAGCTGTGGCTGCGGAGTGGCGAAGGGGTCAGAGGGAACAGACCAGAGGCCAGAGGCCAGGCACCTGGGAAGACCAGCGGGAAAACCCACGAGTGATGCAGGGGCAGAGTGAAGCTGAGCAGGAAGTGTGGAAATGGAGAGCAGGGAGTGCCGAAGAGGGCTCGGCCACGGCCGTGGGGTCTGCTAAGGAAGCAGAGATGAGGGTCCTGGAGGCCGGTCAGGGCAGTGTCTGGCCTTTCCCATGTCCGGTACCAAGAAGCCTTTCTTGTGCTGGCTTTAACTGTGCAGAACCAGAAACAGCCCAGGACAGCCCAGCTCCTCCCACCATGCCACGAAGGAGGCTCCTGGAGCCACAGGGACAGCAGAGGCTGTCTTCTCGCTTAGAAACAAAGAGTGCAGACTTCAGGGCAAGATCAACGCAGGTTCAAATGCCTGCTTTGTCTCTCACTAGCAGAGTGACCAAGGCCAGCTGCCTAAACCTCTCTGAGCCTGAGTCTCCTCATCTGAAACCTGGAGACAATAATAGTTACACCTTACTGGACTGCCGGGAAGACCAGGGAAGGCAGTGGCATGTCAAGCCAAGTGCCCAGCATGTTAAGTGTACCTTAGGAATTATTACTGAGAACAACAAAATGGTTTCATTTAGAAAGGAGAGTTTCCAATCAGAAGTGGCAGTAGAAACTTATTTAAAAACTATTTTCTATCTCCATCAACAGAAGAAACTCCTAAGACTTTTTTTTTTTTTTTTTTTTTTGAGATGGAGTCTCGCTCTGTCGCCCAGACTGGAGTGCAGTGGCACGATCTTGGCTCATTGCAACCTCCACCTCCCGGGTTCAAGCGATTCTCCTGCCTCAGCCTCCCGAGTAGCTGGGATTACAGGCACCCACCACCACACCCAGCTAATTTTTGTATTTTTAGTAGAGATGGGGTTTCACCATGTTAGCCGGGCTGGTCTTGAACCCCTGACCTCAGGCAATTCACCTGCCTCGGCCTCCCAAAGTGCTAGGATTACAGGTTGAGCCACTGCACTGGGCCATTCTGAGACTTTATATAAAAACCAACTCCTGGTTATACATGGCTCAGCTCCTGGTTATACATGAAGCAATACAGGAGCCCTGGAGTCTGGGAGGTGGTGTGTGGCTTTACACCTTCCTCAGCCTCTTCCTTCACTACCCACAGGACGCAGCTCTGTGCACTGGGCAGGGCAAGAGTGGATCTCAGTGAATCAAGCCCTGCACATTCCTTGAGCATCAGCCATGGGGGCAAGGCCGGGAGCTGGGGCCTGGGGTAACCATGGACAAATGCCCAGTGTTCCCAAGTAGCATCCAGACAAGATGGGGGTACTCACACCTAAAGGAATCTAGCCAGCCTAATTCTTGGGACAGCGTGAGTGGCTTTGGTTCTTATGATCAAAGGAACTGGACTAAAGCAGGCAGATAAGACATGAATTAAAGAAAAAAAAACCACACAGGCTGGACATGGAAGTCAATCGTGCAGGAGCAATCATGCACATAAAAAGCCACCGGTAGGCTGGGCACGGTGTCTCACGTTTGTAATTCCAACACTTTGGGATGCCAAGGCAAGTGGATGGCTTGGGCTCAGGAGTTTGAGACCAGTCTGGGCAACAGGTCAAAACCTCATCTCTATAAAAAACACAAAAATTAGCCAGGCATGGTGGCTCGCACCTGTAGTCCCAACTACTCAGGAGGCTGAGGTGTGAGGATCACTTGAGCCCAGGAGGTTAAGGGTGCAGTGAGCCATGATCATGCCACTGCATTCCAGCTTGGGGGACAGAGTGAGACCTTGTCTCAAAAAAAAAAACAAAGCCACTGGTGAGTGTGAAGACTAAAGTGAACACGAACTTTTGTTACCACAGTTGACCCCTGAGCAACAGGGGCTTGAACTGTGTAGGTCCACCTCAATGCAGATTGTTTTCAATAAATACAGTGGAAAATATTTTGGAGATTTTCAACAATTTTTTAAAACTGCCAAATGACCCAGTGGCCTAGAAATACTGAAAAATTAAGAAAAAGTAAGGTATGTCATGAATGCATAAAATATAGAGAGATACTAGTCTGCTGTATCATTTAGTATCATAAAATATACACAAATCTATAATAACAAGTTACAATTTGTTAAAATGTGTGCACACAAACACAGACCATACATGGCACCGTGGCTGTTGAGAGAAATGTAAAGAAACATACATGCAGCATTAAGTCATAACTGCATAAAATTAACGGTAGCCAGACCGTAGTACTATAATAATTTCATGGCCACCTCCTGTTGCGATTGTGGTGAGCTCAAGCGTTGTGAGTATCTGCTTAAATGCTGCGTGATTCTAATCATCTCTGCGTGAGCAGTCTGTCTCTCCAGTAAATTGTGTTACCAAAGTAGAAAGCGTTCTCTCGCAGATCTTGCATTTTTTTCTTTGTCGTGTTTATTGCAATACTGTAAACACTGAATAACACCAGAAAACCCACATGAAGCACTGCAAGTGATGCTGGAGGTTCTTCCAGGGAGCAGAGAAAAGTCGTAATATTACAAGAAAAAGCTGAATGGCTTGATGTGTACCTTACACTGAGGTCTGCAGCTGTGGCTGCAGCCATTTCCAATGGACTATTCTTACAAGCAAACAACACAAACTTACGGTATTGATAAATACTGTACAGTACTATAAATGTATTTTCTCTTCCTTATGATTTTTTTCATAACTTTTTTCTCTAGCCTGCTTTGTTGTAAGAATATAGTATATAATACATATAACATACAAAACATGTGTTACTTGACTGTATTATCAGTAAGGCTTCCAGTCTACAGTAGGCTATTAGTTAAATACTGAGATAGTCAAAAGTTATACTCAAATTTTCAACTGTGCAGGGTAAGCACCCCAACTGTCACATTATTCAGGGGCCAACTGTATGGTACCCCTGCTGGAAGAGTGGTTAAGGGCATTTGCTTGGAGTTAGAATGCTGGGGTTCCTGTCCTAGCTCTACCATGTCCTAACGGTGACTTCAGGGAAGTGGCTTCACATCTCTGTTTCCTCATTTGTAAAATGAAAAGAAAAGTGGAATCCACCTGCTAGAGTTTCTGGGAGAAACAAATGAGAGACTATCTGTGAGATAAATGAGAGGTAGACATGGAGGCCTTTGCTCACTCTTGTCCCTGCAAGTAGGCAGTTTATGTTGGCTGTGGTTGCCATTACTCTAATATTTCAGTGGCTGTTATCTTTATTATTAACATATTATTCCTTGGAAGGTGGGGGGATGAAAAAAAAACTGTTCTGTTAGGGCACTTGAGATATTTGTTTGCACATAACGGGGCCATGCTTCCTGCCTCTCTTAGGCTAGAAGGCCCACTGGAGGGCAGGGAGCCTGGGAATTCTGTCCCTTTTGTATGTGCGTCCTCAATGCCTGCACCAACTGATGTAAGGCATCAGTACAACTAATTCCAGGGAGGGACAGTGAGAGGCTCAAAAAGGGACGTCATTTCAGGCTGCAAAGTCTGAGAAAGACATCAGGCAAACAGGATTGCTATGACATCACTGGGGCAAAGGCAGGGAAGCAGGTATTATCACCAGTATTATCACGTTGTATTCCTCCCAATTTCCTTGATGCTGCTGCAGAAATTGCTGGCACCTGATCCATCAGGAAACTGAGGGCCCGAGTAGGAAGGAGCAAGTCCTGGGTTACATGTGGGACCTTATCTTCACAAACCCCAGCTCCTTCAGTCAAACTAATTTGGACTTTAATCTGTCCCAGGGCCTAAGGAGGCTCATTTTGTAAGCAACTTAAACATTGCTAAGGGAACATCAGAGGCAACCTAAAGATTAAAGGGATTTTTGTTTGTTTGTTAATATCTTGAAGCAGCAAGCCAAAACCCCAGACAATGCCCTCATTCATCCCCCTGCCTGGTGACAGTGCAGAGATTGGCAGACAGAGCTCCTGGCTCCCTTCCAGGGAGCCAGTGCTGCCCTGGATGCCAAAGGCATGGGAGCATGACACCACGGGAGGAAGGAAGCAAAGAGTAACTTACTTACAGCCAATCTATTTTTTTTTTTTTTTTTTAGACAGAGTCTGGCTCTGCTGCCCAGGCTGGAGTACAGTGGTGGATCTCAGCTCACTGCAATCTCCACCTCCCAGGTTCAAGCAATTCTCCTGCCTCAGCCTCTTGAGTAGCTGAGATTACAGGCATGCACCACCATGCCTGGCTAACTTTGGTATTTTTAGTAGAGACAGGGTTTCACCATGTTGCCAGGCTGGTTTCAAACTCCTGACCTCAGGTGACCCACCTGCCGCGGCCTCCCAAAGTGCTGGGATTACAGGCATGAGCCACCATGCCTGGCCCCAGCCAGATCTATCCTTAATGTGCCTTCTTTGAGGGATGTCACAGAAGATTAATGGAAATGAATAAATCCTGCCCATCCTGCCGAAGCCACAAAGCGAGGTGTTGCAGGGGGAAAAGGACTGGTTTCAGAGGCTGTGGGAAGCGGGTCTGTATCCTGGCCCTGCCATGGGCTGGCTGTGTAGCATTGGCCACATCACGTCACCTTCTGAACCTCACATTGTCTACCTGGAAAACAGTGATGTAGTGGACAGATCAGTTCCCTCCTGCCACGTTCCCTGGGCATGCACCTGCCCAGGGCTTTATTTAGCTACAGGTGAATGCTTGGCCCAACCACAGGGAAGGCTGAGAGTTTCTGGGAGTCGACTCCCCAGGGAGCAGCCTCCAACCAAATACAGGCAGGAGGTGGTACAGAAACGCCCCAGCTCTTTCTCTCCCTTTGCAGAACAACTCTGCAACAATGCCATGCAGTCACTCAGGTGCTGTGGTACAGGTGAGTCCCAGGTACCCACGGTGGCCTTCTGCTCAGTAACATACCCTCCCCTTGGCTTGCTTTCTTTGTCTGTCTCACTTTGTCACTTCCTAAGTAGTGATTTCTAAGATCACCTCCCAAACAAACTCCTTGCTCTTGAATCCCCTCCTTAGGGGCTACATGGGATCCCAGCCTTAACCAAAGGATAAAACCAACTTGCCCAGGACCAAATGAGGAGGTAGATGTGGATGCTTTGAGGCCCAGCACAAGATATGACACAGGACTTCTCAGCAAATGGCAGTGTTCCTGTAAAGAGGCAACTGCATCCCCAGTGAACTTGACATGTACCCACCCCCACGCTGACCCCTTCTTCACCTCCTCCACACACCTTTGCTTAGCTCAGCATATCTTTGCACACTCCATACAGATTCCCAGGCCATTACTGGCCTGGGCTGTGGCCAGAGATAGGATTTATGAAAATTCAATAAGGTTTTATCCACCACGGAAGCTTTTAATAAGTCCAAGAGGTAGCCAAGATACTAAACAGTTGATTTACAGCCTCTTGACTAGAGCCAGCCAATTACTTTTCAGGTGGACTTACTTAGGCAGGAACATATTTCATGGGTGATTTTTGCTGGCTCTTTGGTGGCAGGTGGGGTGAATTGTGTCCGCCTCCACAGCCAGCTTTCTGTAAGGGCTGATAAGGTGAATCTGCAGGGAGTAGACAGGGTCATGTAGAACCCTGGTAAGTGATGGGGGTGCCTCATTCAGGTTACGGGTCTGCAGTTTCACTTACAACCCTTTCTCTATGCTAAGGAGCGAGTGCCACATGAAGCAGCATCCTAACTCCAGCAGAAGGGGCCCTATTAAAGGAGAATTTCAGAAAGAAGAAGGCATAAACTATTGTGTTCTCTTGCTGCACTTCTTGTTACAGTGTTCCTTCCAGTTACAAAAAGACTCAACAAAAATAGCCAAAGAACAAAGGTAAAATGAATGTAATGAAGTGGGCAGTTTTACCTGAGAATGTGTTTTAAGGAAAACAGTTTAACCAAACTAGACATTCCCAAGGGCATTCCACATGCCTCCTTCCATGCTTTTCTGGAAGATCTAAGAAGACACAGAGCTACCTGGTCTTCTTGTCACCGTGAAACAACCCATCATTGTGAGTGGGTAGAAATAACAGTGAGGGGGTGATTTCTGGTGTGGAAGCCAGGAGGCCTGCTCCAAAACGGGAGGATAAAGGAGCATTTCCGGGAGAGAGTGAGAGGCCCAAGAACTACTCTGGATGTAAGAGAACCACAGAAGAAAAGGAAAGGGGGATTTTCTTCCACAAGTAATATTTTGGGTAATAAATTGGATTTTCCTTCTTATTCTTTGAGAGGCATGCATGAAGAATGATATTACTCTTAATCACTCTTGGTCGTGGCCTTCATTTATTGAATGCAATACCAGACAGCAACTAGACCACGTATTACTCCAGTTTATATTCCAGTTGCATTGAATAAAGATAAAGTTAGATTGTGCTTTTGGGTTAAGATAATAGTAACAACAACAATAATACATGGGTAGTTTAGGTATTCCATGGCTTAGCAATGGCATTTGAAAAGCAATGAGTATTTGAGCTTCTTTTAAACAATAGCAAGACAGGGCTTTTAAGGACAAAGTAAATGCACTTTTAAGGTGCATTAAGAGGGTATGATGTCTTTATCAAAGAACGGACTAAACAGAAGAATAGGCTTCAAGGCTGTAAACTGGTCTTATGTCCCAAAAACTATCATTCAGTAAAGAAGGAAAGAAAATATGTGTTCTTTGTGGTACAAAAGGGAGAATTAAAAGCAGTGGGTGGAAACTACAGGATACCATAATGTTATTCTCAATGAAAACAAAATTCTACTGAATTTCCATTATCTATGGAAATATATTTTTAAACTGCAGAGCCAGATGTACTGGCTTTGAAAGAAGTGTGCCTTCTATTTCTAGAGGCATTCAGGTGGAGGCCAAAGACATTGATAGCAATCCTCAATCTGAACGGGGACACACTTCACTGATTCTTAAGATCCCTATAACTCAAAGTTTTAGCAACTCTTAAAGCTATCACCCCTAGTGAGTTTGTAAACTAACACCTAGTAGACTGATGTGAATTATTCATTAGAACTAGCGGTGGCTCACGTCTGTAATCCCAGCACTTTAGGAAGTTGAGGTGGGTGGATCACAAGGTCAGGAGTTCAAGACGAGCCTGGCCAACACAGTGAAACCCCATCTCTACTAAAAATACAAAAAATTAGCCAGGCGTGGTGGCAGGCACCTGTAATCTCAGTTACTCGGGAGGCTGAGGCAGGAGAATCACTTGAACCTGGGAGGCGGAGGTTGCAGTGAGCTGAGATTGCACCACTGCACTCCAGCCTGGGAAACAGTGAGAGACTCCATCTCAAAAAAAAAAAAAAGAAAGAAAGAAAGAAAGAAGAGTGTTTCTGCAGGCAGGTCCAACAGGAAATGGCTGTATGTCCTGAAAGCAAGTAAGAGCTGGATAAATAAAGACTTACAGGAGGGCCAGCAACCCCAATGCCTGGGTCACCACGGCTGCCAGGAGAACCAGGGATCCCAGGAGCTCCTCGATCCCCCTAGAAAGAGAGAAAAATAAGATCAAGGAGGTCAGTGCCAGGAAGGAGAGGGCTAGGGTACAAAATGAATCACGCTTCTTCTAGAATCCTGACTGCAGGCTTCTCCTGCCACCTGGCCTCCATGGGCCATGCTATAGTCTACCCAGGCAGCCCATCATCCCACTCAGCCCAATATTCAGGGACCACAGCCACCAACTCAGATTATATACCTTTCAAGGACGACCATTCCCGGACCAACCTTGACCATGGCTCTAAATGTGATTATAACAATATGGCCCTCCCCATGTGAGCATTGTCCAAATCTACCATGCTTTCTTCAAACCACATCAGACCCTCATCCTAACTATACCCCAGATTTGCGCATGCACCCACATTTCAATTTAGATCCCAAATCACCCATAAATTATCAATGCACCAATAATTTGCCAAGTACCTACATTTTGCACACCATCCTTCTGGATGTGGGAGTGAGGAGCCTAAAGGGGACCGAGATAAGACCTTTGCCTTCAAGCATAGTTAACAGTGTGGACTTGGGTGTCAGAGGCCTGGATTTAAGTTCTGGTTTCAACACCTATTAACTGTTAACTTAGGAAAGCGATGAGTTCCTATGCTCTAGTTTCCTCACCTACAAGGGGAACAGGACAGGAGCTGCCAGGTCTGCAGATGTTGTGCTCACTCTATGAGATTATGCAGAGAGAGTGCTTGGCACAGAGCCCAGCACGGCACTGAACCTGAGCTAGGAGTTGTGTTTGCTTCTGTTCTTGTTGTACTGCCATGCTGGACTTTGATGGAAAAGGAAAAAGGAGGAAGAAATTGAAAAAGGGAAGAAATTTTGTTTGCCATTTCCTGGAGAACAAGGCAGAGGCCGAGCCACGCCTTATTCGTAATTTCAAAATCCTCAGCCCTTAAAAACAAGTGTTGATCTCAACTCAGTTGGCAGCAAAACCTGACTTGTGCTATTTGCAGTCTTTGGTTACTCCATTGTGTGTTGAACATTTACATATTTTTGTTGCCTAAGGATTAATGTGCTTGATTAGGGGTGTTGCCCCAGATACTACCATAAATGTCATTATGTGTATATTTTGCATATTACTACCTTTCCAAAATCGAAATTGAATTTGGCCCAAAACACACATGGCCCGAACACTTTTGTGTAGGAGGCCGTGATCCTGAGCTTATTCAGCCAGCTGAACCACAGTCAAGCTTGAGGCCAAGACGGCAGGTGATCTTGCTCAAGCCACTTAATATCTCTGGAATGAATTAACTCGTATGACAAACGGAAACAGCCTCAGAAGCTTGTTATGAAGAGCCAATGAGATAATGTTGCAGCTAATTAAGGTAGAACTCGATATTGCTAGGTAATATGTTGCTTTATTAAGGTTTAGGTTATTGTGCATTACAAAATATCTCATTAATGGCTCTAAGATGACTTGCCTTTCCTATAGTACAACCGTTGCCTGGATGAGTACATAAGCTATGTATTCATTCAATTAATGCTTATTCATTCACTGCAAACCATATTCTAGATTCCAAGCCCAGAAGATTACTCAGTCATAAGTCCTGCCCATTGTCATACTCAGTGCTAAGTTCAGAAGAGAAGGGATGTTCATGGGGATATGAAGGAACAGACCTTGCGAAGTTCTCACAAAAGACACAAACCAAGACCTAAATCTCTCACTAGGTCTCCTTGACATCATTTCTTCCCCTGGTCCCTCTGGGCCTCTGAGTCACACTACCTGCTGTTTCTGGGTCCCTAGGAGTCAGCAACATCCCTTGCCCTGCCCTCATCTCTGCCAGCAGTTCCCTCCTCAAATTTTCTGTAAATTCTCAATTAGTATAATCTGTTTCTTTAGAATAATATGATATGAATGGTTCTTGGAAGTTCAAGATACTTTGGATCCCTAGAAAATCTAACTAGTTTCTATGGGGAGGTTGGGGAATAGAGGGAGTAAAAAAAAAAAATAAGACAAATATGGAAACAAGTGTCATGAACTAAGAATGACCATCATGACATGTGATTTATCTGTCACCAGTTCATTGTAGCAATGGAGAGGGGCATGTAGGAAGATATCAAGCTGGTAGTCAGGTGATTCTAGGTCCAGTCTCAGGACCAAATCAACCTAATCCTGTGACCTTCGGTAAGTCCCACAACCTCTCTGCATCACTGGGTCCTCATCAATTAAAAAAAAGTTCTACCAAATCCTCATGTATCTTATGAAGACATTTAAAAACAACTATATAAGGCTGAGAAATACATTGTATATTATGGTTGCATTATTATCACTTATTTATTATTTCTTTATTTTTGAGACAAGGTCTTGCTCTGTCACCCAGGCTGGAGTACAGTGGTGTAATCATGGCTCACTGCAGCTTTGACCTCTCAAGTTCAAGCAATCCTCCTGCCTCAGCCTCCCTCCATAGCTGGGACTACAGATGTGAACCACCGTACCTGCCTAATTTTTGACATTTTTTGTAGGGATAGGGTCTCATTATGTTATCTAGGCTAGTCTCGAACTTCTGAACTCAAACAGTCCTCCCTCTATTATTACCTTATATGCAGAGGTAGAAGATAGAAAGTGAACTAAACACATATAAATGTCAGATAAATCTATATTTCTTTGCACTTTGGTTTTGCTTTAAAAATCTTAATGCAGATTTTCCTGTTATTCTTATTTTCTGTTTTAGTTTGAAACAGAAACTGTCCCTTTCCTATCCCAAGGCCATGGTCCATGTACATCAGCAAACCCTGACCATTGCAAGCTAAGTCATGTCAACAACCTAGTTTGTATGCTTCCATGGTATTTGTTTCCTCTTCTGTTTTGTATACATGCTATTTCCCCTTGTCTGGGATCTTCTTCCATCCATGTTCTAAGCTTCCAAAGCCTACCTATCAACTAAGACTCAGTCCCATTATTGTGTTGTTATAAAGCTGCCTCTGCCTGTCTTGTCCTTCTGTCTTTTTGCAAATGTTTGCATAGATCTTCACTGATCTTAACACATTGCCCTCCCAGTGCACAGTTTTCTGACCCTCTGACTTTTCCGCAAGCAGCCTGAAAGTAGAAAATCTTCACTCATTTCTTCATCAACAAATGTTTACCAAGCACCTAAAATAATTCAGCCCCTCTGTTAGGTACTGGATCTATGCATCTCTGTGTCCACAGTGTCCAGATTAGGGTCTGGCACAGGTGGCAGCTAATAACCATTTCCTGGATGCAGGAACAAAAGAATCCTCCGTCAATCATTCTGTGTCAGGCATTGAGTTCTGCCTTTGACCAAAATGAACTTTTTCAGAGGAATGAGCATGATAGAAAGGCCTCTCCCAGCCCAGTCTGGAAGTGTGGAGTCACTGACTGCTTTCGGCTACACTAGGTCTGGCTCCGTTTGTCTGTTTACGGTCCACTGTGATGCTAACAAACTCCCCAAAGAAATGACCTTACAATTTCATAAACTGAAACTTTTAGAAAATGGCCCCAAGAAAAGCAAAAATATCTTAATGTTCTGACAGGAAAAGCCAGAAGGCTAATGGTTAAGAAAGAACAGAGCACATGAGCTAGAATCTGTAGCACAGTGTCCAAGGAAGATATGTGGGAGGAAGGAAGTGTGGGGGTTGTAGACGGAGGATGATATTTATTGAGCAACAGCTGTGTGTCATAAGATCATAGATCTCCTGAGGAGCCCTGTAGGGGTTAAACACTCTTTACTCCTTCATACGGAAAAGGAACTGAGGCTCAGAGAGACAAAGCTACTTGAGCCTCTTGCCTTCGAGTCATCTGTCTTGTAGGTAGCTGAGCTGGGATTCTAACCCAGTTCTGTATGAAGCCAAAGCTTATTTATCCTGCTAGAAACAAGTGCCACTCAAGAGAAATACTGGCATCTTCAAGAGTCTTCCTGCAGTTATAAGGAATTAGAAGGGGCCAAGGGGCAGCCAAGGAAAACCTTCAAATAACTCCCTTCCTTGATTTCCTAAGGAAATTTCCTTAATTTCAATCAGCACCTGGGACAGTACCAGGGCAAGCCTTGTGGATGTCACCCTCTCTAGGATCTCTCTCTCCACCTCTCCCTAGCTTCCCCTGCTTCTTACCTTCTTCCTCCGGCTGAGCAACCCATTCTTCAACGAAAGATGACCTCAAATTCCAATTTGTCTTCCCAATGCCAATTGACTATGGAAAGCTTTCTAAGCCACATTCTGACTTACACATTTACACAATATCAACACTGGAATGGGTCATGCGCTTAGACATCTCACATTTTAAGTAGGAGGAAACATTTGGCCAAAGGAGCAGTATGACTTGCTCTGAGACTCACAGAGTTGAAACTGATTGGTCAACTGGACCCATGTCAGGGATGCCTGCACTCTTCCCCCCGGGGGGATCTCAGCCTGCCTCTGCTCTTTAATGCTGCCTCCCCCACTTCCCCACTTCCCCTAGGCTTCCTCCAACAACTGCATGCCAGCAGAGATAAACCCCTGCCTTCCTGCTGCCACCCCACAGAGTGATCTAATAATAAGGATCTAAGCATAATCATAATAATTAATAATAAGGTCTAAAGCAGACCCCACAGGGTGATCTAATAATGAGGATCATGAATATTTACTGAGCAGGTAACTGTGACCCGCACTATGCTAGGCAACTGTATGTATGTATACTTGTATGATAACATTTATTTTCCCCCCAGACTCTGCCTGTGAGTTAGGTAGTAATACCCTCTGAGCCTACCCATCAATGGATCTTTGGGATCCATTGGATCAGTGGATCACTAAGATCCCAAAGATATAGCTACAGAATAAACAGGATAAAGGGGAAAAAAGGTCTCCTACTGTTAGATCAGTGGTCATATAGAAGGAGCATTTGAAGCCACTTTGCTGCTCCACCATTTCTCGTGCCCTCACCTTCCTGTCTTCCAAGAGGCTATCAATGCCCTCTAGATCCTAATGCCCTCTAGGCCCTGAGGGTCCCTGAGGTCCTTCTCCTCTAAGGGGAAAGAAGTGGAGCCCCTGAGCACTGCAGATCCGACTGGGCTGTGTGCACCACATCACGGGGGAGCCTGCCACGTATCTTCAGATTGGTGGTTACTGCACAAAATCCTCCAGAATCTAGGTCCTAATTCCTTAATCTGCCCCTCTCCATATATACCCACTGTTCCAGGCATATGGAACTATTTTATATGATCCCGCAGTCAGGGAAATGAGGAGTGGTTATGTATTTACTCATATCACACAAAAACATTTTCCGTTTTGAAAAATATTTTGATTGTGAACATCACCCTTAGGAAAAAGCACATTGGTCTACACTGACCAAATTAGTGTAAACTTGGGATGTTTAGAGAGGTCACCTCACCTGCTTGAATAAGGGGAAACCATGAAGCAATGAAATTTAATATAGATAAGAGTAATTATTCCTGGAGCCTCACATTTTCATATCTTGCATGTTATTGTAAGCAAGCCTCTCACATACAATTTGAGAAGCAATACACTCTGCGTTTACGTTGTTGAGATCCCAAAGGTGCAAGTATAGAAAGAAATAAATAAAAAGGGGAAAAAACATCTCCTACTGTTTGGAGAATGGTTTCTGGGGCTTAGAATAAAACTTTCAGTAATAGCAGCATGCACGCATTCCAGAAGTGTTGAATCTTTAAAGAACTCAGGTGGAAAGCATAGTAATCAGCTCTGGAGAAGTGCCAGCTGACTTAGAAAGTGGCTCAAGGGATGATGACGGAAGACACTGAAGGCATATAGGAAACTTTAAAAATTGTTTTCATAGACATATGCAAGTACAAAAGAAGTAATATAATTTTACAATAACACTTTTATTATTATTTGGAATATGCACGTCAAATGAAAGCCCAAAATGTAAACATTCTCAAGTCAGTCATTGACTGTTTCACCCACATTTTTAAAAGTTGATGCATCTGAGTTAGTCAAATAATTTTCACTGGATATGGGCACACCTAGAGCTCATGCTCTTCTCTGGACACATTCCGCCTCATGCCTCAGTGTCTTTTTCCCTGTTAATTCCCCTGCCAATGACTCCTTCTTCAAATTCTTCCCCTGCTAACTTCTGATGCACTTTATTTTATTTTTATTTATTTATTTATTTTTGAGATGGATTCTCACCCTGTCGCCCATGCTGGAATGCAATGGCATGATCTCAGCTCACTGCAACCTCTGCCTCCTGAGTTCAAGCGATTCTCCTGCCTCAGCCTCCCAAGTAGCTGGGATTACAGGCGCATACTACCACACCCAGCTAATTTGTTGTACCTTTAGTAGAGACAGGGTTTCACCATGTTGGCCAGGCAGGTCTTGAACTCCTGGCCTCATGATCCACCCGCCTTGGCCTCCCAAAGTGCTGGGATTACAGATGGGAGCCACCGCACCCGGCTCTACATGCACTTTAAAACCAGGACAAACATCTCCTTCTTCAAGAAGCCATGATAATGAAACCACGCTGGGTTAGCGAGCCCCCTCTGAGCCCACATGTGCCCTGAGCTACCCTCTCTCCTAGCACTCATCTGCTTTTTGTCTGTTGACATATCTGTTTTCCTGGCTGAACCGTGAGCCACTGGAGGTCCTGAAACACATGATATGCACTGTTGTCATCCCACAGCTCACCTTAAAATCTGACACATGTGGTAAGAAACTCAGCAGACATGCAGTATATAAAGTAATGAATGCATTGGTAATTGATTGGTAATTGATGCGTAAATGAATGAATGATTCAATGTAGAAGGTATTTTAGGAAACTTCCCTGTCCACTCAGGAAATTTCTCATAAGAACACTTCCCCATGAAAAAGGTCATAGTTTCTGAATTGTGGGTGCAACTGAATTGAGGAAGAGACTGGCTGGTATTTAGCAAGCATTTCTCTTTTCCTCCTGTGTGCCTCAGCAGACGACATGCCCCAGTCTCCCGTGTGTGACTGTCACTAGGTGTTGGTGGAAATGAATTAGCAATCTCCAGGCCTGGCCCCTAAAATCCTCCCACAGGGTTCTCCACTCTCTTTTCCTTTACCTATTGTTGCACCCCAAGAATTTGGTAGAAGATTCTGAAACTAAAGGATGGAAGAGCCATGGGATTCGCACGTGACCACTGAATGGCTGTGCGGATCAGAACTCCCCACAGCAAGACTCCCATAGACCTAGTGTCCATGAGATATGAACTTTTACTGTGTTAAGCCTCCGAAATTTTGGAATCATCTGGTACCACAATGAGACTCATAATTCAAGACTGCTTAGACCTATATTGCTCTGCCGATTGAAAGTCAGTGTCTCCCGCCACTTCATTTAATGGTAAGTATTTTTTAAGTACCGATTATATGACAACTACTTCAATATAACAGTTAAGAGTCATAGAAATGGCTGGGTGCACCGGTTCTATCTTCTCTCACACCTGTAATCCCAGCACTTTGGGAGGCCGAGGCAGGTATTACAAGATCAGGAGTTCAAGACCAGCCTGGCCAACATAGTGAAACCCCATCTCTACTAAAAATATACAAAACAAAATTAGTCGGGCATGGTGGTGCATCCCTGTAGTCCCAGCTACTCGGGAGGCTGAGGCAGGAGAATCACTTGAACCCAGGAGGTCGAGGTTGCAGTGAGCTGAGATCGCACCACTGCACTCCAGCTTGGGCAACAGAGTAAGATTTCGAAAAAAAAAAAAAGTCCTAGAACCTTTAGTCAAATGGAACGCGATGAGCTGAGAAACATGGAAGTGGATTGAAGTAACCGGAGATGCTTATAATCAATTTTTCCACGTTCTCTTTCTAACGGCAACTTGCAGCACCCACTGTTTTCTTGGACAAGCACTCACCTTGGTTCCTAGGGTTCCAGGGAGTCCAGGTGATCCACGGAGTCCCTGGAGAAATAAATAATACAAGGACAATCATGGAGCTGAGAGTGAACACTGACCCATCCACCACGTGCCAGGCTGACTGCATCCTCTGCTGGGGACCCAGAGATAGGTGAGACTCACTATGACCTGACTTGCACAAAAGAAACAGAATCTGGTTTTGAGCCACAAGGCCCTGGATATGAATTCCAACTCTGCCTCCTACTGCCTCTGTGTGGCCTTCAGGAAATCTCTTAGCCTCTCTCAGTTTGCTTTCCCATTGAAGAGCCTTATTGTATAGACTTGCGCAAGTAAGGGGCAAGGCCTCTTTTCAAAGCAGGCTTTGAAACCTTCACTTCAGGCTGAAGGGCTTTGGCACTCACAGCCACAATGAAAACCATGATTCTACGTTTGGAAGTCTTGGCTGAAAGCACCAGAGTAGATCAGAAGTCCTTCTTTAAGCATACCACACTTGTCCTGAGGTGTGGGGATGTGTTTGCCTGACTGTCTGTCCATGAGATGGGAGCATCTCCAGGGCGCAGACTGTCTCATCCATCTCTGTATCCCCAGCACTGGCCCAGGCTGGCATGTGGCCAGCAGTCCATGAGGTTGTGCTGCCCTAGCCTGAACCACATTGGAGTAGACTGTTGGACCCCCGCACCACCCCTTTCCCAACCAGGCCCATTTCATTGGCCACGGTTCAATTTCTGCAAAGTCTGGCAGTTAGATTTTTTTCCTTTTCCTTCTCTAATTTTCACCTGGTTTCTACAGGCACTGGGACCCCCGACCTTCCACTTACCGGCTCTCCATCCTTCCCTTTTCCGGGTGGCCCAGGGAGCCCAGGAGCACCAGGATCTCCCCTGGGACCAACTGGCCCTGGGCTGCCTTCTTCCCCCGCTGCACCCTGGAAAGAAAAGTAGACATTTCCCAGGGTCAATTACACTCAGCACGAAGCTTTTCTATGGGGGAGCAGCTTGAGTAGGTTTGTAGGTTTCCTGGGGCTGCCCTTATGATTTTAGAAGGCCCATGCTTTCTGGGACACAGAAAGATGGACTGTGTAATGTGTGTTATGGGTTACATTGTGTCCCCCAAAATTCATGTCTTGAAGTCCTAACCCCTACTACTTCAATGCACAGATGTGATTAAAGTTAGGATGAGGTCATACTGGAGTGTGACCCTCCAATGGTCCTAATCCAATAAGAGTAGCGTCTTTTAAAGAAGGAAGCATTTGGACACACATGCATAGAGGCAAGACGACACAAATACACAGGGACAAGACACCGTCAATGAGCCAAGGAGAGAGGCCTGGAACAAATGCTTCCTTCACAGCCCTCAGAAGGAGCCAGCCCTGCCAACACCTTGACTGAGGACTTCCAGCCTCCAAAACTGGGAGAAAGTACATTTTGGCTGTTTAGGCCACCCAGTTCATGATACTTTGTTACTGCAGCCTCAGTCAATCAACTCAATGCAAAACATGGAAAAGGAAAGGACGTTAGTGACGACCTCCCACCCAGTGCGGGCAAATCTATTTCCGGTGCATCTCTTACAGATCGGCCCTCATTTCTGCTTGAACTCCTCTGGGAGCGGAGACCTCACCACCGCTCCACACTGGGCATTCCTTTGTCAGGCAGCTCTGTTATGCAACATTTCTTTATACTCAGCCTTCTCTGAAATCTTCCCAACATTGGACACTAAGTCTGTTCCCTGGAACCCTGTAGATACAATCCAATCCCTCTTACAGTTAGGTTTTCAACTATAAGAACAGAGCCTAAAGCTGCAATGGAGAGAGCAAGAGAGAGAGAGAGTGACAGTGCTAGCATGGGCACCAGGGTCGGCTTGAGGACCTGGGCTTTGAGCTTGCTCCAGGCCAGTGCTCATCTTCTCTGACGACAGGGCTCTGAACAGCCCTTGTGGCGGCCCTGACTGTGGAACACTGGGTTGAGCCCCGCGAACCAGACGGACTCCTTTCCCCAGACTGGGCTGCCCTGGGTGGAAGCTGCAATCACAGTGTTTCGAGACATTCTCAGATGGAGCAGAGGTAAGATGAGCCAAGGAAGTGCAAAGCAAGGATGGAGAGGGCCTCTCTCCAAGCCTGGAGCAGGATCAGCTTCCCTAGCCGCAGGCCAGCCCCTGGGCATGGTGTGAGAGGGAAAAAGTATGCTGTGATGTCCGGGATTTTTACCACTTTGCAGAGCCCTGGAAGTTCCTTTCCAAATCCCGGGCCCGGCCCTCAGCCGGGGCTTCTGCTCAGCCAAGGAAGGGCGTTTGGCTCCCTCTAGAGGCTTGATGTGGCAATAGCCCACTGATTTCTGGTTTCTGAACATGCACCTGTTAGTCCTCCTAAGAGGCCATCCCCTTCCAGGTTACCAATGTCCTACTTATAATGTGCCGTCCTTCAGACATGGTATAATTAAGGAATACCAGATGAATCCAGATGTTTTTCCTTTGCTTAATCTAGGCAGTCTGAAATGGCATTATCTTCTTTTCAAAAAATGAATGTTTGTACCTGTATTACATAAGGGTTGCTATTATTATTATTTATTATTATTATTAGTTGAAATGGAATCTCACTCTGTCACCCAGACTAGAGTGCAGTGATGTGATCTCAGCTCAAGGCAACCTCCGCTTCCCAGGTTCAAGCGATTCTTGTGCCTCAGCTTCCCAAGTAGCTGGGATTACAGGCATGTACCACCATACCCAACTAATTTTTGTATTTTTAGTAGAGATGGGGTTTCACCATGTTGGCCAGGCCCGTCATGAACTCCTGACCTCAAGTGACCTGCCCGCCTTGGCCTCCGAAAGTACTGGGATTACAGGCATGAGCCACCACGCCCGGCCCATAGGGTTATTATTAAGCCTATGATCAACACTCCAAAAACCCAAGAGAGTTTTCATAGATGTGTTGATCATTTTTCTCTGCACTAAGTTCTTTTTTTCTGGGAGACGTGTATCTTAAAATTGAACCTTCCTGCAAAAAGGCAAATGACATCTCCTCTTGTTAAATTATGCAAAAACATAAGAACTGAAGTGATTCTTTAAAAGGCACCAAGTAGATGAACTTGAACTTGAAAGAATTCATGTTAAGAAGTTTGGCCAGGTGTGTGCTAGGAGGGACCTCTGTGGACAATCCATGCCCCAATGTCGTCTCTTCCTGTCCATGGATATTAGTGTGATCTGCTCACACAGGGAGGGCAGGACACAACCACATGGTACCCTTGTCACCTGTTATCTGCTGAGTCCTTTGCACATGACTCCCCAATTCCTCAGCTAATCCTCACAAGCTATGATCAATGTGGCATCACCCTCATTTTACAGATGAGAAAATCCAGGTTCAAAGAAGGTGCGCTTTATTTAGATCAGGTTTCTCAACCTTGGCACTATTGACCTTCAGGGAGGATCGTTCTTATAAGGGGAATGTCTTATGTGCTGTGAGGTTTTTAGCAGGTTCTCTGGTCTCTACCCACTGATGCCAGGAGCAGTTACTCCCCTTAGTGGTGACAAGAAAAAATATCTCCCTGGGTAAAAACCGCCTGTTGAGAAGCACTTTTGTCACCCTAGCTTATATCAATGCATCTAGGGCAAGAGAGCTGGCATTTGACTCAGGTCCAAACGCTGAATCATTCAAATGAGTACGTCTGATTTCCTGAGCCCTGGCTCAGTGTCACCAATTAACCTCAGAGACATTTCCTAAGGTGCTATGTCAGAGAAATGCAGAATGGAATTTAAAAGGGTGTAGATTCTCCTCCTTGGCCTCTGGTTTTTTTTTTTTTAAATTGGCGTGGGAAGATGTGTCTCTCTTATTAATAATTAAAATCTCAGGCTGGGTTCAGTGGCTCACACCTGTAATCCCAGCACTTTGGGAGGCCAAGGCGGGTGGATCACTTGAGTCCAGGAGTTTGAGACCAGCCTGAGCAACATGGTAAAACCCCGTCTCTGCAAAAAATACAAAAATTAGCCAGGCATGGTGGTGCACACCTGTAATCCCAGCTACTCAGGAGGCTGAGGCATGAGAATTGCTTGAACCCGGGAGGCAGAGGTTGTAGTGAGTGGAAATCACACCACTGCACTCCAGCCTCAGTGGCAGAGTGAGACCCTGTCTCAAGAAAAAAAATCTCATAGCTTTGGAAGGTTTACGTGTGTGAGCATAGGTGTAGAATGGATAAGTTGGTGCACTGAATTGAGAGAAAACAGGATTTGGAGTCAGACAGACCTAGCTCTGTAGCTCATTTGCTATGAGACGCAGGGCAAACTAGTTAACTTCACAGAGCCTCAGTCTCCACATCTGTCGAATGGGCACTTGTCTGATTCTCAGGTCTGTTGTAAGGAATAAATGAGCCAATGGGATGGCACGGTCTTCCTCTCCCTCCTACTTAGTAAACCCCTTCTGATTGCTGGTTCCTAAACCAGGCCCGAGCAGAGTGAGCTGCTCCTTCAGTGCCTGTAAGAAGTTAAGGATATTCGCTTGTGTGCTGAGAGATCATATTGGTCTTACCTTCTCACCACGCTCCCCATCTTTCCCAGGGGGGCCTCTGAGGCCAGGAGCACCCTGTGGCAAGGAAGATTACGGACATGGTGAATTTAAAGATGACTGGTCACTCTTGGTGGCTCGTGACCCCCAGGGAAGAATCATCAGGTCCCCCTGAAGTCAACGACTACAGCTCCCACCCAATTCCCATCCTTTATTTAAATTCCCCAAAGCTCCACCTCCTCCCTGCCCATGACTGCTGCTCTCCCGGGCGGGCCTGGCCTTGTAAGAGTGCACATCAGAGCTCTTAACAGCAGGCATGGTCTGCTAGAAGCTTTGCCGCCTGCTCTGGGCTGTGAACTCTCAGAAGGCATGGCCTGGCACAGTGAACACTCTGGGAAGATGAGGATGGCCTTAAGAACCCAGCCTTAGCATTGGGGCATCTGCTCCAACAGTGTCTTTGGAGTCCCCCAAAGGTTGACTTTGAGACATGGTTTAAGTGCAAGTGTCCCATGGATGCAATAGTAGGGAAACAGAGAAGCAAAAAGGGGAGAATACTCATGCCTGTAATCCCAGCACTCTGCGAGGCCAAGGCGGACGGATCACTTGAGGTCAGGAGTTCAAGACCAGCCTGGCCAACATGGTGAAACCCCATCTCCACTAAAATACAAAAATTAGCTGGGCATGGAAGCACGCCCCTGTAATCCCAGCTACTTGGGAAGCTGAGGCAGGAGAATCACTTGAACCCAGGAGGCGGAGGTTGTAGTGAGCCAAGATCATGCCACTGCACCCCAGCCTGGGTGACAGAGCTAAACTCCACCTCAAAAAAGAAAAATAAAAATAAATAAAGCAGGGGAGAACAGGCAGCAAGAAATACACTTGCTGGCCACTGGAGCTCTGTCCTGCTGTGACTCTGGGATCCTGTGCAGGACGTACCCTCAGAGCGACGACAGCTGAGGACAAGCGATCTGAGCTATTCTGCTGGTGGTGCTGCTGGCCAACCATCACGTGGCTCAACAACATACTCTTTAGAGGCCAGAGAAGACTCCCAGCCAGAAGAATGCAGGCTGGGCTGAAGGAAGCCTCCATGTAAAATAATAATATTCCTCCAGCAGGGTTGCTGTGTGGATTAAATGAATGAACACATATTCCTCCAGCAAGGTTGCTGTGCAGAGTAAATGAATGAACACATGTAATGTGCTTAGTACCATGCCTAGCATGTATAAAGGCTCGGTCCTCTAAGCTACTATGCTTATTACCTACAAAGGCTTGATGAAGAAACCAGACTGACCTAAACCTATTGTAGGGAAAAATGCTTTGTTGCCCTTGACTAGATGTCATGGAGTGTTTTGTTGAACAATGTTCAAGTCTAAATTGGTGTTTATGGTGAATCTTAAAGCTGGTCCTTTAGCGGACACCTTGGGCCTCGACATGGAAAAGGCAGAATCTCATCAGGCCAAAAAAGATGCAACCCTAAAGGTGAAGCAGCCAAGCTATTGTCTCCATTTTGCAGATGAACTAGCCGAGACCACAAGGAGGGGCTTGCCAAGATGGTCATGTCAATTAATAAAAGAGCTGGATTCGAATCCAGGTCTCCCAATAGCCGTCAGGGGACCTTTGACTTCTTTAGGTTCATTTTCTTTCTTCTGAAGCAAACTAGGGTGTTGATTCCAACACCAGTGAAATGTACAGACTTTCTGCAGATGCCGACAGCTGCATTTACCCTCTGGATAGCTGGCGAGTTGCCTAGGGCTCAGGTGTGTGAACTTTCTGGGTGGTCTATGTCAGGACAGCAGTGTCTCCATCTGGAAAATGGGAGTAAGGATCCTCCCCTTACTCTCATGTATCCTACGCCTCTGGCTTTTGGGGAGGATACATTAACTAGCTTGGTGGCTGGGCCGTGCATATGCCCTCTCCCAATTACTCACCACACTTCCTGGAGGGCCACTGGGACCGGGGGGACCGACATGTCCAGGAGCACCCTGTTCAGAGACAGAAGTTTAGAAAGGCCAAACGCACTGATTAGAAGTAGTTGCCCCAACTCTCTCTGCAAGCCTGCCTCATACTCAATTCACCGTGTGATGTGCTGGAACTGCTGCTGACCTGACAGCCCCTGCAGACGTGAACCTCCTCTCCGGAGGGCCGTGGTGTCCCAAGCACCAAGCCTCAGGTGAGTGGGCTTCTGGCACAGAGGTGAGAGGCAGGAGGGCAGGAGGACTCTGGAAGTTCCTTAGAGCTAAGGCACAGGGGTGTGGAGGAGCCTGGGTGTGGGCAGAGAAGGGCTGGGACCTAACCACAGAAGAGGATCTCAGGTGAGGTTTGGCCTTATCCTAAGTGCATGAGGAAAAGGAAACATTGAAAATGGAACGGTTCAGATCTCAGTTGCATATGTGTGTGTATGTGTGCACGTGCGTGTGTGCATGTTTGTGGACATGTATGTGTGTGTGCATGTTTGTGGAGGTGTGTGTATGCACGTGCATGTGTGCATGTTTGTGGAGGTGTGTGTATGTGTACACGTGTGTGTGTGCATGTTTGTGGAGGGGTATGTGTGTACGTGTGTGCATGTTTGTGGAGGTGTGTATATGTGTACATGTGCGTGTGCATGTTTGTGGAGGTGTATGTGTGTACGTGTGTGTGTATGTGGAGGTGTATGTGTGGAGGTGTGTGTGCACGTGCATGTGTGCATGTTGTGGGAGTGTGTGTGTGCATGTTTGTGGACGTGTGTATGTGTGCACGTGTGTGCGTGTTTGTGGACGTGTGTGTGCCTGTGTGCATGTTTGTGGATGTGTGTGCCTGTGTGCATGTTTGTGGACGTGTGTGTGCATGCGTGTGTGCATGTTTGTGGATGTGTGTGTATGTGTGCGTGTGTGCATGTTTGTGGAGGTGTGTGTGTGCGTGTGTGCATGTTTGTGGAGGTGTGTGTGTACGTGCACATGCGAGTATGTTTGTGGAGGTGTGTGTGCACGCCTGCGTGAGTGCATGTTTGTGGAGATGTGTGTGCGTGCATGCGCATGCGTGTGTGCATGTTTGTGGAGGTGTGTCTGCGTGTGCATGCGTGTATGTTTCTGGAGGTGAGTGTGCACGCCTGCATGTGTGCATGTTTGTGGAGATGTGTGCGTGCGTGTGTGCATGTTTGTGGAGGTGTGCGTGTGTGCACATGCGTGTGTGCATGTTTGTGGGTGTGTGTGTGTGTTGGCTTTGACTGGAAAATCAGGTAAGAAGTGGATTTGAACTAGAACTTGACGGCTGGGCAATGATCCATGAAAGGAGATGTGGGTGAGGACATTCCAGGTGGGTCAACATTATGGGCGCGGGGAAACAGGGAACTCTCACGGCCCTCGAGGCTGCCCATGTTTCTTCCAGGCCTCGTTCCCCACTGTCCCTGGGTTTTGTGCATCTCCAGGGTCAGGACTCATGGAAAACACTCCCAGCCTCCTCCTTGCCTACACTCTGCTTCCATTCCCCTCCAGGGCGGGCTGGAACCAGGGCTCTCTCCACAAGCAGGGAGGAGCTGCTGTCTGTCCCCGCTGTGGCATCCACACTGGTCACTACCTTGGCAGACCCAGTTCTGACCTGACCATACGCATGGTGGCCTGGTCATATCAGCACCCTCTAGCTGGTACAGGCCACCTGGTGGTGGTGCTAGGAGCAGACCAGACGTGTGCTGCTGCTGCTCCTCTTGCCACCACCACTCCCGAGAGACCCAGGGATGAGTCAGCCCGTCCTGCCTCCCATCAGCTCCACAGTCCAGCCTGAGCTCTCTGGCTCCGCACCATGAGACAGAGCCCGAATGAGCTCCAGGAACAAGTGCCAGCCCCACGGGGATCAAATACACCCTGGATCTGGCCCCAAGGATGGGTGAGCCAGGAGCAGCTGAGAAGTGTGCATAGAGATGTCTGTGTGTTTTCCTGGCTGCATCTGTGTGTTTGGGGCTGTGTGTGTGTGTGTGTGTGTGTGTGTGTGTGTGTACATGTGTGCATGCATGTATTATAGGATGTGTGTTCTCTGGTTTGTAGAGTACGTGTACGTGGTTGTGCATGTAAGCACACTTCTTGGAGTAACAACCTCACCTGCGAGGGGAGGTCTGTGTGTGTCTCATCCACATGTGCATAGAAAGAGATTTCTTTCATTCGCTGGGCATGTGGACAAAGTCAAGAAATGCTACGAAGGTGGTGGAGGCCAGAACCTCTCTCCGTGCGGACTCCAACCAACCACTCAAGTGTGGGTGAACCTTCTGGGCCACGTCCTCCTAGCTAGCCCAGAGCTGTGAGCCATAGAGCAGAGCAGACACTGGGCAGGGCCTCCCTCCGGGGCTCCCCCACGAGGCAGGCCGATCACAGGGACTCACGGGGTTTCCAGCTGCTCCAGGAGCCCCATGTGCACCTTCCTGTCCCTTGGCACCCTAAACAGGAAATAAAAGAGGGGCGGGGGTAAGACACCCTCAGTGATGCTGTTTCCCCTCACAGCAGGGAGGTCTCCGGAATACCGTGCTCATCAGAAGCATTATTCCAAACTGAAGGGGCCCGGGAGCACCGTCTAAAAGGTGAAGAAAATCACTACTTCCTGGCCCTCTGTTGGAGATGGTCATATCGCGATTTCATTCCATCCTCACCACCTACCCAGGGTATAGGGGTCAGCACCGACCCTCTGTAGAAATGTCGCTCAGAGGGGCTCACACAGCCAGGCAGGGTCCCCAGTCACCCCAGCAGGATCTCCTACCATAGCACAGAGTCTCCCAGAGAACCGAGATCCAGTGCAGAGGCGAACACCAAGCAAAATGACAAAATCAAAGCACTAACATGTACCAGGTGTCACTTAAACCAGCACTGCCACTCCATGGCTGGGATCCATTTCCTGTTCTGCAAATCCTCTGGGAACCAAGGTGCCCCCTATGTGCAGAGGCCCTTGCTCTCCAGATCCCGCTGAGCAGGAGAAGGGAGAGCACGGCAGAAACCTGCAGCTCACCTACACCAACCCTTTAGTGACAGAGTAGGGACATCCAGGGGTACAGAGGTGGGGCCTGGCCCCATGGCTGTGTCTGGGGCGTTTAGTGAGGGCCACTCAGCCTCTGCAGCACATTGGGGCTGCTCTGCCCAGCGTCTACTCCCAAAATGCCAGGGGAGAGAACTGGGGAGGGTGGCCTGGAGCGAGAGAGTATGGCTGGGATCTCCAAGTCTCTGAGCCAGCAGGGGAAGGGATGGTTTTCTTACCGGTGGTCCAGCGGGTCCCCGAGGCCCCAATTCTCCAGGACGGCCCTGCAGTCCCTGTAAGCACACAAGTTGCCATGAACCAGCTCATCCTCCTGGTTCTGAGCAGATGGGCGGATGGGGCAGGGACGTTGCAATGGGTATAATTTGAGATCCAAGGAGGGGATGTAGCTAGCGTCCTGAGGAGAAGAAAGGGCTGCCTCCCATTCAGTGTGGCTCCTGGGTGTGCAATGCACGGTGCAGATCTACAGCTGGTCAGCCTTTGGAGTCCGGGTCTCCAGGTAACCAGCCCTGCGGGGGAAGGGGACACAAGAGACTCACCGGTTCCCCAGGCAGGCCTGGATCGCCCTTCTCTCCTTTGGGCCCTTGTTCTCCCTGTTGGTGAGAAGCACAGGGTAGAGTGGACTTCAGGGAGAACTGCCCCCTCGTCACAGGGTACATGTCCCCAGCTCCGGACACACAGGCCACCTCCAGTCCTGTGTATCACCTGATAGGTCCCCACCCCCAAAGGCTGTTCCCTCTGCCTGGGGGTTCTTCCCTCCTACTCCCCAGGACTGATTCTGACTCATCTTTCAGGTCGGGAATCACTTCTTCCGGGAAGCTGAACCCCAAAATGGGCCCAACCCTCCTGTTACAGCAGGTCAGTGTACTGTGCCTTTCTCCTCCTGAGCCCTGTTATGGCCGCAGTTTTACACTTAGTTGTGTGTTTTGATTCATGTCCCCTCCAGCTCAGAGCCTGGCACGTGGTAGATCATCAGTGAATGATGGAAAGAGTTTTGAGAGGAGGAAGGGTCTTTAAGGGCCCCTGGCCCAAACACTATTTTTTCTCCCTCTCTTTCTCTCTCTCCCTCCCTTCCTCTCTCTCTTTCTAGTAGAGATGGGGTCTCATTATACTGCCCAGACCTTTCTTGAAATCCTGGGCTCAAGCGATCCTCCCTGCACAGCCTCCTGTGTACCTGCCTTCTGGAACTACAGGTCCTCACCATCGTGCCTGGCTCCAACCCCTTTCTAGATAGAGAAGCTGGGGAGGGGTGCTTAACTAAGGGAACCCAGACCTTTGGGGACAGACTGGGGGTTGAACCCTAGACTCTGGGTGGTCAGAATGGTGTGTCTAACTTTTGCTGAAGAAAGGATGAGACACAGGCTGGACAGGCAGTACCCTGGGTGGGCCCAGTATGGAATGATCCAAGATGGGGCAGGCTCACTTCCAGGGAGCCACATCCAGGGTGCCCAACACATCTCCCAGGAGGGTTGAAGGGACATGTGATCCTCAGCCTGCAATTCATATGGAACAAGGAGAAGATGAGCAGATGGGGGACTACAGTGAGGACAGCTTTCCAAGGGCTCAAGGGCGTATCTTTCCACAGCTGAAGGGCCACTGTGCAGGAGAGGAGTGGGGCCAGTGGACCAGTGTGGACACAGTCTCAGCCTCAGACTCATACAGCCTGTCTTGGGAGCCCTGGCCCTCTAACTTATTGGCCATATAAACTTGGGCAAAGTAGTTACCCATACGGACCCCATATGACTTTTGCAGTTTCCATATCTGCAAAATAAAGAGGTGGTCCCCTTTTCACATAGGGTGAAGGTCAATGGTACAGAGAAGGTGCAGCAGAGGCAAGACATCAAAGAGAAACAGCACAGGTTTGCAGAGTTCTCCAGGACGGCAGATAACAACCAGAGCACGTGTACCCAGAAAGGCAGGATGCAACCCTTCTCAAGGAGCAGAACCTGCTACTGTCCCAAATCCCCACAGCCTGCTTAGGGGGACATCGGGCTCCCCTGCCACAGATAAGCCCAAGGAGAGCTGGGATGAGCATCTGCCTTGGGTGTAGAAGGGAGTCCTGCATGGATGAGGTGTTTGCAAGACACGGCTTTAGAGAGCAGGAGATGAAGGGAGGACCCTGGATGCATCTGGAAGAAAGAGTCTAATGTCTACATTAGAGAACCTGAGGTTGGCTAGTTCTAACCTTTACTTGGTGGAGAAATCAGCATAGAAAGACACTATCTACTAAGGGTTTCATGCTACTTTCTCTCTCTATGCCTCTGCAAATGTTAGAGGCCTTGCAGCCATGGTTTCTACCTGCCCTCCCTTCCCAAGCCTCTCTCTGATACGGCAGTTGGAGACCGCATGGCCTGCGGCTGTCTTCCTCACTCAGCATCACCTATTGCATGGAACCGACATGGTCTACCTCGTAGAGCTGTGACCTGGATTCAGTGAGATTGCGTTTGCAAAGTGTTTCACAGTGACCAATACAGAGGAGGTTTCAACGGATGCCAGCTCATTCCTCTGCCTAGAATCTCCATTGCCATTGAGCTCAGAAGGAGACATGTCTAGCCCCATTCACCACAGACAATAATACCATTATTTCTAGCATGTTTTCCTCCTAGAAAACTACCCATGGTGGGGATTTGCAAGTCTTTTTCTGGTCCTCCAGTCATTGGCAACGCAATTCATAAAGACAAAAGGGCTTATGGGATTGTTTCAGGAGACACACAGGGAAGACATTTGTACAGTCTTCTTCCAGTGTTGGTGAACGGGACTGCAGTGGCAGGAAGACAAAGTGAGGACCTACGGAGGGTCAGAAAGGGCCAGAGAAGGACTCCAGATGCTCAAGAGATTCCTGCCCCAGAGCCTAGGAGTCAGGAGGCAGCACCTTCCCTCCAGGGGCCCCCTGGAAGGGCTCTGTCAGTAGCTGTTGAATGTGTAAGTTTGGCTGGCTTCCATCTCCTCCTCACTGCCCCCTGGTGACCTCAGCCAAGTTAAACACCACCTCTGGGACTCATGATCATCTCTGCAGGCTTTGGTCATTGTCTGGGCATCCTGAAGCCTCCTTAGCAGGGTGAGGGGGTAGAATCAGGCCGGTTGGACAGAGCCTTCCTAAGATAACTGCTTTGGAACAACTGATGAGCCTCCAGTTACAAAACCCTGCTTGAGTTCTCCACTGTAACTTCCCCAAGCACCAAGCTGCCTGTCCCTCCTTCCTCCAGCAAAGGTTCTGACATCTGCAGACCCCAGGGATATGCACACCATCAAACAGCCTGCTCTGTCCTCTGCAAACCACCATCACCCTGTCACCTCATCAGGTGCAGCCACCAGCCATCCCCAGGAGCCTCCTCAGTCCCAGAGAGGGTGACAAAATGAGTCAGGCTTCTCCCTCCACCCCCTCATCTCCTTTCCATTCTCTTCCTTCATTATGCGGCAGACCTTAACACCCCTCTAAATTGCTCTCTCCCCAGCCTCTTCCTGCACTGCAGGGGCTCAAAGGCATGTGCCTGAGCAGAGCAGGGAGAAGTCAAACAGAATAACACTTTCCAAATCCATCAATACAAACATGGGTTGCCATGGCGACGAAGCCAGTCCCGGGGAGACTCAGGCAATTGCCCACAATGAAACTTTTTTTTCCCATAGACATAATTTCCTTGTTTGCATCTGAGAGTGGCTTCCTGGCTCCCAGGCTCCCGCAGCAATGCAGAGCCTGCAGGAAGGATGTCAGTGCTGGGACTCAAGGTGGAGGGCGGCACAGGCCCCTCATGTGCCTTCCCAGTGGAATGCTCTGGAAGTTGTGTTTTTACAGAGCAATTCCTTTAAGGAGAGGCTGGACATGTAGGCTTGTCTCAACCCTGAGGGGCTCAGGGTGGACCTGAGGGAGGGAGGCCCACAGATGTCAGGGGCAGAGGGAGGCAATACATGGAGGTGGTCCAGGAAAGGCAGGCGACCAGTGGAAGGGACAGGCAGTGTGATGGGAAGCCCCATGCACAGGACAGCCAGCCGGAACTGAAGCAACGGTGGTACAGACGCTCCATCCAGTGCGCTATGGCTGACACACTAGCCCCTAATTCCTATCTCGCTGGTAGGGCCTTCTTGGCAAGTTTCCTAGCACCTCTGAGCTGCAGGACCGTCACCTGTAAGATGGACACAGGTGCCACTCCCTCAAGGCTGTTAGGAGTCTTGGTTGCAGCAGTGCCAGGAAAATGCCCGGAGCTGAGCTGCTGCATAGGGTGCTCTGTCCTTCCAAGCCCCTCTCTGGGAGAGCAGGTGAGAAGACAGGGTGGCAGAAAGGTAAGGGAGTTCCTCATGCAGTGAGCGACAGCCCTACAGGTGAGGGAGGTGCTGCCTCCTCATGCAGTGAGTGCTGCCCTGCAGGTGAAAGAGGTGCCTGTGTCCCTCATGCAGTGAGTACCTGCCATGCAGGTGAGAGAGGTGCTGTGTCCCTCATGCAGTGAGTACCTGCCATGCAGGTGAGAGAGGTGCGGTGTTCCTCATGCAGTGAGTACCCGCCCTGCAGGTGAGAGAGGTGTGGTGTCCTCATGCAGTGAGTACCCGCCCTGCAGGTGAGGGAGGTGCTGTGTCCTCATGCAGTGAGTGCCTGTCTCTGCCAGAGCGGAGCAGAGTTCTAAATGTTTTATGTAAAGTGCAAATATCCTGTTATTTGCGTTTAATCCTGAAAGTGTATTTTTATTGTCCCAATTTTATAATTGAGAAAACTAGGTCTCAGCGAAGAAACAGAAGGAACATTTTCCAGGACAGGTGGGCAGTGAGGCAGTGCCCTCTAGTGGTTGACAGCTCAGTGACAAGAGGGCTCCTTTAACATCAGGGCCTTCTCTCCCTTCAGGAAAGGCTCACAGCCAGAGCCCTGTGCACCTGCTCTTTCCCGCAGACGCCTCTCACCCACTTCTCCCTAAGTCCGTGCTGCCCTAGGATGCCCCCATCTCCCCATTATGCTTCCCAAGCACAAAATCCTTCCTTCTCCTGCAGTGATTTTAGCACCTGACTCAGTCTGTCTACCTGCTTCCTTCTTTTGCATCACACGCAGGATTCTTTTAAGCTTTTAAAATGGAATCGACTTAATATTGAATAAATGAAGATAGCAACAGCTGAAATGGACATCTACCTCAGCCTCTCAGCTGTCCCGCAGGTCAAGCCCTAATAGCAGAAGAACTGCATCAAAGGCAGCAAAAGAAACAATGGCATGTTTTCTGGCTTCAGCCAACAGCATAAAGAGATCCTGAAAACACCTATTTTCTGAAGAGCCATTTGTGAAAAGAGAGGAAAAAGGTTTCTAGACGTTGCAGTGCTAAGCTTTATTTCCTGCCAAGTGTTTTTGTGTGTGGAAGTAGCCAGCATCACTCTCTGTCCATCTGGCACACCCCAGGCTACATCTCAGGTTCCAGTCCCCAGAACAGCCTGAGAATGGGGTCCCCTCTTGACACCCCTATCTCTGGTCTCCTTCACTGCCAGCATCCATGGGGAACGTCTTTGCCTCTCTCTGACTCTCATGTTCTGGCATCTCAAATAATTCTGTTCTCCTCAAAACCACCAGCTACTCTCTGTGTTACTGAAGAATTAACTTTTCCCAGAGAGGCCTGGCCTTTGCTCTTAGCTATGAGAGGTGACTTCTAGGCCCCTGGAATGTCCTGCCTGACTCTGGAGCCAGCTCCCTGCAAGGCCCTTTCTCCACCTGTTTTCAGGACAAGCCCAGCAGCCCAGATCCCTGACAGTGATGAACGCGATGGGGCTGAGTCCTCACCCCACCCAGTCCAGGCTCCCAGGCCACACTGGACATTGCCCTCCAGGCCGAGGCACGCTGGGCACCCCGAGGCACTGCTGCTACTTACGGGCATCCGTGGATGTGGTGTGAACAGGGATGTCTGAAAAGGAAACCGCAGAGATTAGAAAGATGGGCATCAAGGAACCCAGTGTTTCATTTTTAAAACCTGCCTTGGAGAGATTTACAAGTGAAAGAATACAGCCCCAAAGCTTCCTGGAACGATTATTAGTTTTGACAATTAGATTCACATCTTTCTTTAAAATCCCTGGCTATTTATTTATTAAGGCAGAAATGCATAGTGGTTAGATTCCGGAGCCCTGGAGGCACAAGACCTGAGCTCCAAACCCTGTGTGACCTTGGACATGTCTCCTCAGCTTCTATGTCCCCATCGGTAAAACGGGAAAGAAACATTCTTCCCTGCAGGTGTCCATAAGAGCTCTGCCAGGACACTGGACTCATGTCACAGTCTCCTTTTCACTACTGCCATCTGCTGGGCATCAGGCAGGGATGCAGGTGCGTAGTAGACAAGGTTGGGGAGAGTAGGAGAGGAGGGGAAATCCCTGCTTGACAGCGCCCAGGCTACAAAGACTCTGGCTGACTGGCCCCTGCAGGCTCCTTCAGCCTGGCCACCCCCACCTAGGCTGTGTTTAAGGCTAGGTCGGGCGCGGTGGCTCACGCCTGAAATCCCAGCACTTTGGGAGGCCAAGGCGGGCGGATCACGAGGTCAGGAGATTGAGACCGCCCTGGCTAACACGTTGAAACCCAGTCTCTACTAAAAAATACAAAAAATTAGCTAGGCGTGATGCCGGGCGCCTGTAGTCCCAGCTACTCGGGAGGCTGAGGCAGGAGAATGGCAAGAACCCAGGAGGCGGAGCTTGCAGTGAGCCCAGATCGCGCCACTGCACTCCAGCCTGGGCGACAGAGCGAGACTCCGTCTCAAAAAAAAAAAAAAAAAAAAAGGCTTCCCAGGTGTCATGCTTTCTCCAGCTTCAAAGCTTTTGCAAATACTGTTCCCCTTGCCTGGAACATACTCTCCTCTCCCTTTCTATGACTAAGGTCATATGGAGACCTGCAGGTGTCTTTTAAATGTCGTGTCTTCACGGATCCCTCTTCCCTCTCCACCATGCAAATATAATTTGGGTCCCCATGTTATTCTTGTTGATGCATCTTGTTCTTTTCCTGGATGACATTTACTATAATTTGCAATGTAGCTATATCTTTGCCACTGTAGGGTTAGTTTATCTTCTTGACTAGGCTACAAGCCCTGACAGATCTGATCCATGCAGATGCCTGGGTCCCAGCACGGGCCCGAAAGAAGCAGTAAATGGACAAAAAACATCATAGATAATGGTCCTAAACCACAATACATTAAAAAAAGATGGAAAAAAGTAGCTTCCTATATCTTGCCCTCCATGTCCCCAACCCCTGTCCCTTTTCCAGAAGGCACTGTTTTTCAGTTTACCATATTTTTAACTGTTTCCTATATATTTCCACACAATTATAAATGTTTAGAAATATATAACTTTGTGCAAGTTATACAAATAGTAACAGCGACTATAGATGATTACTTACAGCCATTGAGAGGCCTTCACTCATGTGGTCTCACAATAACTCTAAGAGGTGGACTATCTGTTTCTGTCCTGCCTTATGGATAAGAAAATTGGAGGACACAGAAGTAAACCACAGAATGAAGTTCAAGCTGCTAGTGAATGTCAGGACAGAAACTGGCGTCCACATAGGTGGCCTGGGGAGCCTGTGTTCTTATCTTTCAATATGCAGTGATTGACTAATAGATTTTTTCTACTTAATTTGCCTAGTTCCACTTAATTTGAGTATCACTATCTTTTCAAGACCATACACATATTGTACGCATATTAATTTGTAGAATTCCATGATACAGATATTTTGTGATTCACTTAACTTTGTGCTTATGATCATGTGGTCTGTTCTAATTTTTTATTGTCATAAGTGATACTACAATGTACATCCTTATACATGCTTTTAAAAATGCACACATACAAATATTTCTGCAGGATAAATGCCTAGACATGGAATATCTAAGCTTAGGGGCAGGCACTTTGTGATATATTGGTACTGCCAAGTAACTTCTCAAATAGGTGTGTCCAATCTGTTCTACCACCAAAAAGGTATGAGACTGCTTGCTGCCCTGCACCCCTGCCAATGCTGTAGGTTATCAATCTTAAACAAAAATTTGATATGACTAATTCCGACTCTAAAGTTGTGATCCCAATTTCTTCCAACACCCTTATGGAATGTCTGAGTCTCATTTTGATGAGCATTGCTGGGGAGGAGACAGAGCTGTGGAATAATGATTTCAGTTTGATGAAAAGCACAGAGTAAGATTCTTTGCCACACTACAAATGGGATTTCTGAGTGCACAGGCTCTCTCCTCTCCTGGCATCCCCTGCAAGGGCTAGTAACTGGCCAACTCCTGATACATGTTTAGGGTCAGGGCCAGCCCAAGAAGCCATGTGCAAACTTCCCTGAAATCAGCTGGTCAAAACAGAGGATCTCAAGATGAGGAAGAAACATTAAAATGGAAAAAAAAAAAAAGAAAAAGAAAAATGTGCTCCCATTATACAGTTCTTGGGAGTAAGATAAATAATAATAATAGCAATTTTTAAATTTTTTAATATTTATAATGCACCAGAAACTCTGCCAAATATTTTGTAGTTTCAATTAACTTTCACTCCACATGTACAAGATAGCTGGGTATAATATTTTCTAACAGATGAGAAAACTGACTTTGTTAGACCATAACTACGACCACAATGCTGGTGAATGACAGAGCTGGGAGCCAGGTCTTCATGCCCTCAAAGCCCACACTCTTACTGATACTCAATACCAACTCACCATGCCCACCCTAACACGTATAGAGGGCCAATGAATGAAGCCCAGTTCCTGGGTCATGGTAGTGCAGTCTTACGCTGGGCAAACTGCTTCTTGTCTCTGGAGCTCAGTTTCCCCATATGTGACAGGCAGATATGTATTCTCAGTATCTAGCACCCATTCTGATAAATAATTGTGCTTTTGCTGAATAAATCAATAAGCATAGGATGGTTCTTAGAGAAGTGTATATATTTTTGGTTTGTAGGACCTAGGAATAGGCCTAGCTATTGGCAAACTCCAATAGGGGAGATATTTAAAACTAAGTAGTGGCAGTTGCTGGAGGGGGAGTACGAATCCCAATATAGGAATTCGGAGGAGAAAGAATTAGAAGCGGAGTAACTTACAGTTCCAGGTAAACCGGGAGGGCCTGCAGGACCAGCTTCACCCTAGATGGAGAAATGGAAAATCCATGACCATTAATCTTCCTCCCAACTCTGCTTATGCTGCAACAGATCAGCTAACACTATTTTCCCCAGACAACAGAAGGTGTTGTCTTCTGCAGGGTGCAGGTAGGTGCACCCTGCACCTACCTTGATAGATACATACATACATAATTACATATGTACATTCCAAATTATAAACTATTTCAGACATATAAAAACATTGTTTTCAGAAGTATCCATATTGATATGTGTAGTGGTAGATCATTTATATCACTATATACTATTCTATTGTGTAAATGGTAATAAAGTGAAGGGGGATCCAAGATGGCTGAATAGGAACAGCTCCAGTCTACAGCTCCCAGTGTGAGTAATGCAGAAGACAGGTGATGTATGCATTCCAGCTGAGGTACCAGGTTCATCTCACTGGGGCTTGTTGGACAGTGTGTGCAGCCCACGGAGTGTGAGCCAAAGCAGGGCAGGGCATCGCCTCACCAAGGAGGCACAAAGAGTTGGGGAATTCCCTTCCCTAGCCAAGGGAACCCGTGACAGATGGTAACTGGAAAATTGGGACACTCCGACCCTAATACTGTGCTTTTCCAACAGTCTTAGCAAACGGCACACCAGAAGAATATATCCCGCACCTGGCTCAGAAGGTCCCACGTCCACAGAGCCTCACTCACTGCTAGCGCAGCAGTCTGAGATCAAACTGCAAGGTGGCAGCGAGGCTGGGGGAGGGGCGCCCGCCATTGCTGAGGTTTGAGTAGGTAAACAAAGCAGCCGGGAGGCTCGAACTGGGTGGAGCCAACCACAGCTTAAGGAGGCCTGCCTGCCTCTATAGACTCCACCTCTGGGGGCAGGGCATAGCTGAACAAAAGGCAGCAGAAACTTCTGAAGACTTAAATGTCCCTGTTTGACAGCTTTGAAGAGAGTAGTGGTTCTCCCAGCACGGAATTTGAGATCTAAGAACACACAGACTGCCTCCTCAAGTGGGTCCCTAAACCCCAAGTAGCCTAACTGGGAGACACCTCCCAGTAGGGGCCAACTGAAATCTCATACAGCCAGGTGCCCCTCTGAGACGAAGCTTCCAGAGGAAGGATCAGGCAGCAACATTTGCTGTTGTGCAATATTTGCTGTTCTGCAGCCTCCGCTGCTGATACCCAGGCAAACAGCGTCTGGAGTGGACTTCCAGAAAACTTCAACAGACCTGCAGCTGAGGGTCCTGACTATTAGAAGGAAAACTAACAAACAGAAAGGACATCCACACCAACCCCATCTGTACATTACCATCATCAAAGACCAAAGGTAGATAAAACCACAAAGATGGGGAGAAACCAGAGCAGAAAAGCTGAAAATTCTAAAAATCAGAGCGCCTCTTCTCCTCCAAAGGAATGCAGCTCCTTGCCAGCAATGGAACAAAGCTGGATCGAGAATGACTTTGATGAGTTGATAGAAGTAGGCTTCAGATGATCGGTAATAACAAACTTCACTGAGCTAAAGGAGGACGTTTGAACCCATCGCAAAGAAGCTAAAAACCTTGAAAAAAGATTAGACGAATGGCTAACTAGAATAAACAGCATAGAGAAGACCTCAAATGACCTGATGGAGCTGAAAACCATGGCATGAGAACTACGTGATGCATGCCCAAGCTTCAGTAGCTGATTCAATCAAGTGGAAGAAAGGGTATCAATGATTGAAGATCAAATGAATGAAATGAAGCGAGAAGAGAAGTTTAGAGAAAAAAAGAGTAAAGACAAATGAACAAAGCCTCCAGGAAATATGGGACTATGTGAAAAGACCAAATCTACACCTGATTGGTGTACCTGAAAGTGACGGGGAGAATGGAACCAAGTTGGAAAAGACTCTTCAGGATATTATCCAGGAGAACTTCCCCAACTTAGCGAGGCAGGCCAATGTTCAAATTCAGGAAATACAGAGAACACCACAAAGATACTCCTCGAGAAGAGCAACTCCAAGACACATAATTGTCAGATTCACCAAAGTTGAAATGAAGGAAAAAATGTTAAGGGCAGCCAGAGGGAAAGGTCGGTTTACCACAAAGGGAAGCTCATCAGACTAACAGCGGATCTCTCAGCAGAAACTCTACAAGCCAAAAGAGAGTAGGGGCCAATATTCAACATTCTTAAAGAAAAGAATTTTCAACCCAGAATTTCATATCCAGCCAAACTAAGCTTCATAAGTGAAGGAGAAATAAAATCCTTTACAGACAAGCAAATGCTGAGAGATTTTGTCACCACCAGGCCTGCCTTATGAGAGCTCTTGAAGGAAGCACTAAACATGGAAAGGAATAACTGGTACCAGCCACTGCAAAAACATGCCAAATTGTAAACACCATCCATGCTAGGAAGAAACTGCATCAACTAATGAACAAAATAACCAGCTAACATCATAATGACAAGATCAAATTCACACATAACAATATTAACCTTAAATGTAAATGGGCTAAATGCTCCAATTAAAAGACACAGACTGGCAAATTGGATAAAGAGTCAAGACCCATCAGTGTGCTGTATTCAGGAGACCCATCTCACATGCAGAGACACACATAGGCTCAAAACAAAGGGATAGAGGAAGATCTACCAAGCAAATGGAAAGCAAAAAAAACCAGGGGTTGCAATCCTAGTCTCTGATAAAACAAAACGGACTTTAAAGCAACAAAGATCAAAACAGACAAAGAAGGCCATTACATAATAGTAGAGGGATCAATTCAACAAGAAGAGCTAACTATCCTAAATATATATGCACCCAATACAGGAGCACCCAGATTCATAAAGCAAGTCCTTAGAGACCTACACAAAGACTTAGACTCCCACACAATAATAATGGGAGACTTTAACACCCCACTGTCAACATTAGACAGATCAACAAGACAGAAAGTTAACAAGGATATCTAGTACTTGAACTCAGCTCTGCACCAAGCAGACCTAATAGACATCTACAGAAGTCTCCATCCCAAATCAACAGAATATACATTCTTCTCAGCACCACATCTCATTCATTCCAAAATTGGCCACATAGTTGGAAGTAAAGCACTCCTCAGCAAATGTGAAAGAACAGAAATTATAACAAACTGTCTCTCAGACCACAGTGCAATCAAACTAGAATGCAGGATTAAGAAACTCACTCAAAACCGCTCAACTACATGGAAACTGAACAACCTGCTCCTAAATGACTACTGGCTACATAACAAAATGAAGGCAGAAATAAAGATGTTCTTTGTAACCAATGAGAACAGAGACACAACATACCAGAATCTCTGGGACACATTCAAAGCACTGTGTAAAGGGAAATTTATAGCACTAAATGCCCACAAGAGAAAGCAGGAAAGATCTAAAACTGACACCCTAACATCACAATTAAAAGAACTAGAGAAGCAAGAGCAAACACATTCAAAAGCTAGCAGAAGGCAAGAAATAACTAAGGTCAGAGCAGAACTGAAGGAGATAGAGACACAAAAAACCCTTCAAAAAACCAATGAATCCAGAAGCTGGTTTTTTGAACAGATCAACAAAATTGATAGACCACTAGCAAGACTAATAAAGAAGAAAAGAGAGAGAATCAAATAGATGCAATAAAAAATGATAAAGGGGATATCACCACCGATCGCACAGAAATACAAACTACCATCAGAGAATACTATAAACACTTCAATGCAAATAAACTAGAAAATCTAGAAGAAATGGATAAACTCCTGGACACATACGCCCTCCCAATACTAAACCAGGAAGAAGTTGAATCCCTGAATAGAACAATAACAGGCTCTGAAATTGAGGCAATAATTAATAGCCTACCAACCAAAAACAGTCCAGGACCAGATGCATTCACAGCCGAATTCTACCAGAGGGACAAAGAGGAGCTGGTACCATTCCTTCTGAAACTATTCCAATCAATAGAAAAAGAAGGAATCCTCCCTAATTCATTTTATGAGGCCAGCATCATCCTGATACCAAAGCTTGGCAGAGACACAACAAAAAAAGAGAATTTTAGACCAATATCCCTGATGAACATCGATGCAAAAATCCTCAATAAAATATGGCAAACCGAATCCAGCAGCACATCAAAAAGCTTATCCATCATGATCAAATTGGCTTCATCCCTGGGATGCAAGGCTGGTTCAACATATGCAAATCAATAAACGTAATCCATCATATAAACAGAACCAAAGACAAAAACCACATGATTATGTCAATAGATGCAGAAAAGGCCTTTGACAAAATTCAACAACGCTTCATGCTAAAACTCTCAATAAATTAGGTATTGATGGGACGTATCTCAAAATAATAAGAGCTATTTATGACAAACCCACAACCAATATCATACTGAATGGGCAAAAACTGGAAGCACTCCCTTTGAAAACTGGCACAAGATAGGGATGCCCTCTCTCACCACTCCTATTCAACATAGTGTTGGAAGTTCTGGCCAGTGCAATCAGGCAGGAAAAAGAAATAAAGGGTATTCAATTAGGAAAAGAGGAAGTCAAATTGTCCCTGTTTGCAGAGGACATGATTGTATATTTAGAAAACCCCATCATCTCAGCCCAAAATCTCCTTAAGCTGATAAGCAACTTCAGCAAAGTCTCAGGATACAAAATCAACGTGCAAAAATCACAAGCATTCCTATACACCAATAACAGAAAAACAGAGAGCCAAATCACGAGTGAACTCCCATTCACAATTGCTTCAAAGAGAATAAAATACCTAGGAATCCAACTTACAAGGAACGTGAAGGACCTCTTCAAGGAGAACTACAAACCACTGCTCAATGAAATAAAAGAGGACACAAACAAATGGAAGAACATTCCATGCTCATGATAGGAAGAAACAATATTGTGAAAATGGCCATACTGCCTAAGGTAATTTATAGATTCAATGCCATCCCCATCAAGCTACCAATGACTTTCTTCACAGAATTGGAAAAAACTACTCTAAAGTTCATACGGAACCAAAAAAGAGCCTGCAATGCCAAGACAATCCTAAGCCAAAAGATCAAAGCTGGAGGCATCAGGCTACCTGACTTCAAACTATACTAAAAGGCTACAGTAACCAAAACAGCATGGTACTGGTACCAAAACAGAGATATAGACCAATGGAACAGAACAGAGCCCTCAGAAATAATACCACACATCTACAACCATCTGATCTTTGACAAACATGACAAAAACAAGAAATGGGGAAAGGATTCCCTATTTAACAAATGGTGCTGGGAAAACTGGCTAGCCATATGTAGAAAGCTGAAACTGGATCCCTTCCTTACACCTTATACAAAAATTAATTCAAGATGGGTTAAAGACTTAAACATTAGACCTAAAACCATAAAAACCCTAGAAGAAAACCTAGGCAATACCATTCAGGACACAGGCATGGGCAAGGACTTCATGAGTAAAACACCAAAAGTAATGGCAACAAAAGCCAAAATTGACAAATGGGATCTAATTAAACTAAAGAGCTTCTGCACAGCAAAAGAAACTACCATTAGAGTGAACAGGCAACCTACAGAATGGGAGAAAATTTTCACAATCTACCCATCTGACAAAGGGCTAATAACCAGAATCTACAAAGAACTTAAACAAATTTACAAGAAAAAATCAAAAAACCCCATCAAAAATGGGCAAAGGATATGAACAGACACTTCTCAAAAGAAGACATTTATGCAGCCAACAGACACATGAAAAAATGCTCATCATTGCTGGTCATCAGAGAAATGCTAATCAAAACCACAATGAGATACCATCTCACACCAGTTAGAATGGGGAACATTAAAAAGTCAGGAAACAACAGGTGCTGGAGAGGATGTGGAGAAATAGGAACAGTTTTACACTGTTGGTGGGACTGTAAACTAGTTCAACCATTGTGGAAGACAGTGTGGCGATTCCTCAAGGATCTAGAACTAGAAATACCGTTTGACCCAGCCATCCCATTTCTAGGTATATACCCAAAGGATTATAAATCATGCTGCTATAAAGACACATGCACACGTATGTTTATTGCGGCACTATTCACAATAGCAAAGACTTGGAACCAACCCAAATGTCCATCAATGATAGACTGGATTAAGAAAATGTGGCACATATACACCATGGAATACTACGCAGCCATAAAAAGGATGAGTTCATGTCCTTTGTAGGGACATGGATGAAGCTGGAAATCATCATTCTTAGCAAACTATCGCAAGGACAGAAAACCAAACACCCCATGTTCTCACTCATAGGTGGGAATTGAACAATGAGAACACTTGGACACAGAGTGGGGAACATCACACACTGGGGCCTGTAGTAGGGTGGGGGGAGGGGGAAGCGATAGCATTAGGAGATATACCTAATGTAAATGACAAGTTAATGGTGGCAGCACACCAACATGGCACATGTACACATATCTAACAAACCTGCATCTTGTGCACATGTACCCTAGAACTTAAAGTATAATAAAAAAGGTAATAAAGTTATTTCTTATCCATCTTCCTGTTGATGACATTTATGTGGTTTTCCTCTGATTGCAATCATAACTAATGTTGATTTGTTACAGCAAACATCCTCACACACATGCCCTGAGCACAATTACACATTTGAAGTCCAGCTGTCCTAGGGATGCCAGCAGGCCCTGCCCCACCCCCGTGAAGGAGTGGGCTCTTCTCAGGAACCTGGGGGGAACAGTGTTACATTCCTATAAGCAACACAGGCTTGGGAGTTGAATCACCTGAGCTTGAAACCTAACTATACCATTTTATAAATTATTTTACCTACTTTGGCATGTTTTCTCTTTGCAGAACAATGATGCTGATAATACATACAGCTCACAGCATGGCACAGAGATTGAGCAAGACCGTAAGGAGTACGGTGTTATTACATTTGGCCTGAGGAAAGGACGTCACTGAGCTGCTCCACGCAAGACAGTCCATGGTGAGTGGATACAGTTTCCAAAGCCTGTCATTTCATGTGTGCCACATGGTCCCAGGGGACAGGTGTCTATGTCTAGATCTGCTTCTTGAACCAGCCCAGGACTGGCTCTCTTGCAAGCCTTCCAAATATGGTTATGAAATAGAAAAATGTTTGAATATAGTTGGCTTAGAGAGAGACAAGTTCGCCCTTAGTCAACAACAATAATATGATTATAAAATGTTGTATCCTTTTCTACCATTATTTCTATTGTTATTTAGCATTTGATTCCAGCTCCTGGTTTAAGTAGTTTCCATGTGTGAATCCATTTCATCTTTGTAGCAATGCCCATAATGTATGTATATGTATGTATATATATATATATATCTCCATTTCACAGATGAAGAAACTGAGGCATAAAAAATGTCAATGAACCTGCCCTAAGTCACACATTCTGCAAATGGCCGAACCTGGTTTTAAGCTCAGAATGCATGCCCTTTACAGTTGTGTGGCATTGCTCTGACTAAAGTTCCAGTAGCTTCAGAAACAAAAGCACTTTCTTGGTGTTACTGTGTATTATTTGATTTTACCCAATTCTCTTCCTGACATTGTTGAACTCAAGCTCCAGAACCAATCTCATCTAAACCAATTTACTCTCCATTAAAATGTCCCAATGATCAAAGTTAAGTGTTTTCCCAGTTGAATATATGAATGGGTATCAATGAGAAGAGGGCTGGAGGAGAGATGTGTCTCTCACCCTGAGGGCATGAAGACTGCCTTTTGGAAATAGCCTCCTCATCCTGAGGGCTGTGGACAAGGGAAGAACAGCGAGCTGGAGCAGGTAGACCCATGGGGGCTCTCTGCCTTTGGAAAAGAGGCTTAACTAAGAAGGATCAATGGGTGTTAGGGTTGATGCAACAGGCCTGGGTTCTAATCCCAGCTCCTCCATGAGGTGTTTGACTGTCAGCGCCCCTTGCTGGAACAGGAGCATCACACACACCCTTCCCTGATGCTGTGGGCCTAAGTGCCAGTAATGGGGAAGAACAGGGGACGTGAAGGGAGAAGCAGAGGCAGAGACAGGCAAAGCACAGTCAGAAGAGGGCAATGTTGCCTTAATGTCTTCTTTTGGATTTTCTGACCAAAATTGTCAATTATCACATATTTTTCTGGAGGAAAAGAAAGGCAAACCAGATTCTTTGGAAGCTTGAATGTGACTGCCATGGCCCTGGCAATTCCGTCCAAGTAATCAAAGGGGCTTTATGGTCTCACTAAGCCTTTGCATTCTGGAAATGAGTTTCTCAAATAGAAACTGCATTTCTGAAAAGTCCACGGCAGCAGCAGGCCTGAATGGCTTACTGAGGCAGAGCCTTTTCCACTCTGGGCTCTCTATTTATAGACCGCAAGTCTGCCTGGAGCAAAGTCCTCAGCCTCCAGCCCCAGAGAAAGAGGATGGGAGGCACTGCCTGGAGCCCAGAAAGCACCAGCGCAGAAAAAGATCTGGAAATTGGAGGGGAGAAAGTAAACTTGGGAGAATGGGGCACCCTGAAAAGCATCATGCAGGAGGAGGAAGGATGCAAGACCCCTCTGGGTGTGTGGGCGCCATTCCTCCTGAGGCAGCCCCAGGGCAGGCCTAGCGTGTGGCATTCTGTGCTAAGAGCCAGGACTTTCTATGTGTGCTGGCAGGGTTTAGATCTTGACTCTAAACCTCTATTCATGCAGCTCTGCGCAAGCAACTTAGCTCTTCTGTGCCTCTGTTTCCTCATCTATCAAGTGGGGATGTTGTTGACAGCAGCGACCCCTCATGGGGTTGGCCTGAGATTACCTAAGTCCCTACACAGATGGTGCTCAGGACAGTCCTGCACTCGGTGAGCCTGCCACAAGTCATCCACCAACAGGAAATCCTTATGCTCTTTAACAACCCTGAGGGTCCTTGTTGGGCTGGCAAACCAAGGCACAGGAAGGTCAGGGAAGATGCCACACAGCAGATAGAACCAGGACCATACTCCAGGCCAGCATTATGGCTCCAAGAATGGTGCTCTTTCTACTAAGCTGCAGGCAGGCACAAATAAACTCCTATGAGGGGTTTGGGGCAGGTGTTTATAAAGTTGCTGTGGAACTAGAGGTGCATTTGGTCAGAACTGAGCATGAAACAGCAAGAAAAGCAAGTGCCTGGTACAGCGCCTTACTCAGGGTGGGACTCCCAACCCTGTCCATACCTGTACCCTCTTTAGAGCCAGTAGAGGGTAATGGTTCTATCAGCATCTATCAGTAAGGTGTATGTGTTCTACCAGCAGAGAGTACATGTTCTATCAGTAAGGTGTATGTGTTCTACCAGCAGAGAGTACATGTTCTATCAGCAAAGAGTACGTGTTCTATCAGCAGAGGGTAAGGGTTCTACCAGCAGAGAGCATATGTTCTCCTCAGCAGAGGGTACATGTTCTATCAGCAGAGGGTATGTGTTCTATCAGCATAGGGTAAGGGTTCTGCCAGCAGAGGGTAAGTATTCTACAAACAGAGGGTGAGGGTTCTACCAGCACAGGGTAAGTGTTCTACCAGCAGAGGGTACATGTTCTATCAGCAGAGGGTATGTGTTCTATCAGTCTTCTTAGACAATGACTGTCAGAGCAAATGGACGTATCTTTGGTGAAAGGGTAAGAACTAGAAGCACAAGTTAGAATCTAGTAGAAAGGATGTCAGTCATTGTGGTTGAAAGCACGTATTTTAGAGCCCAACTGTTTGGACTCACACCCACCCTCACTCTGTAAGCCTGGGCAGAAAACATAGTGGAATTTTTAGAGACCTGCTTGGCAAAAGAGCCCTTCGACTGACGAACTACAGTTGTGTGAACCCCCTATGTCTGGTGGACTCCTGGGGTGTGATGAGGTTTTGTCGTGGATGGGGTGGGGGGGCGGTGCTTTAGCCTGGAGTCAGCATGTGGTCCCAGCCAAGATTTGGTTCTGTGAGTGTGGTTAAGACAGTACGTCTCTCTATGCCTTAGTTCTTTCACCTATAAACTGGGGATTAAGACGAAAATGACTTCACAGTTCATTGTTATGAAGATCACCAGGGTGAGCAACGGAAAACTCAAGAAACTGCAACTTGCAAAACATACCGAGTATACGGAACCCATGACTTCCCCGCACGCTGTTCAAGCTCACACTGCTTTAGCAAAGGATCTTGTGTTTCAGACAAATAAGACCATGGACAAACATCTCGTGCATGTGCGGTTTTGGCAACAGCTCACGCGTGTGTCAAACTAATCAGCGATTTTCCAGTGGACAAATTCTGACCAAATCATGCTGACTCCAGTCTAAAGCCTCACCCCTGACTCCATCCACAACAAAACCTCATCACACCCTATGAGTCCACCCCCCGTAGGGGGTTCACGCAACTGCAGTTGTCTCACCAAGCAGGTCTCTAAAAATGCCATTATGTTTTCTGATCAGCACAGGTTTCTCTGGGGCTTTGACATGAGTTGAAATATTATAGATGAAGCACCTACTTGCACCTCTAGACCAGACACTATCCTGGGTGCTGGCTTGGCTCCTGAGTGGGGGCTGCTCTTCTAAGAAGGGGCTGGGACCAGGGATCCGAGTCCTTAGGAGGTGAAAATAGTAAGGGACTTTCCTTCCCAGACCATGTGTGCCAAGTTAGGGTTCATCATACTCTCCATCCTGTTTTTGTAAAAGAAGGTTGGAGAGAGTATAGACATACATCCTCTGTTACACTGTGATTTAAAAAGTGCATTCTTCCTCCTTGAACCTAACCGCATGTTGCCAAAGGCAAGTGGCAGTCTGGAGCCTCCCTCCAAAGCAATCAGAGTCAGACCCTGTGGGCTGGGCTGGCCATGCAGTCCCACCCGTGGTTCTGTAGGTTAGGCGCGCGTCAAAATCTCTCTGAGTCTCAGCTCTTTTCACGTGCAAAACATGCTTATGGATACCGGTGGCTGTTTTCTGTTTGTCCCTTTATATCCACTCCTGTTCCTTTCTCTATCCCAGGAGGCAACCTCAGTGGTCTCATGACCTCATCCCCTGGATCCCAGTGGTCTGGTGGGAGATGGAGAGGACAGAGAAAGACGGGATGAGATGCTGAGGATGTCAGGACAAGGAGAGCTGGTTTTGTCTGTTTTTCTGCCCAGAATGACTGCCAGCCTCCTTCTATGGCTGCCAGCCTCTCTGGACTCTGGGACAGCTCCCTCCCCTTGTCCTTTCCCACTCTTGCTCTTCCTAGTCCTGGAGGGTATGGCCACATCCCATCGGCTTCCCTAAGCACTGTCCACAACCTGCAATTACTCTGTCATTGAATTCTCTTCCACTGTCCATTTTGATTGTGCTGCTCCTGATGGACATGGTATCTGCCTGGAAGACAATGCCAACGAAGCCTCTCTGTGCATTTCAGGGCACACAGTAGGGCTCCACAAATGCAATGATGCCCCCTTGATTTAGATACAGTCTGCTTGGACTCAGGCTGGCTCCAGGGTCAACCACACAAGCAATGGCACGCTGGGCTCATGAACGATGCAGGGGAAAGGATATAGGAGTCAGGGCACATGGGGTTTTTGCTCAGCTCGTTCTTCACACCCCGCTGGTGCCTCCATTGCCCTCACACCTGGGCTAATCATGTCTATTATACCTGTGAAAGGGGCAGTGGTGTTCAGAGAGAGATTGAACATAAACAGGCGACACAGAGCACTCAGCACAGGACAGGAGCTCAGGCAGTGCTTGCATGTCACAGGCATAAAAGGGTGGATGGACGGATAGATAGTGAGATGAAGGTGTCAACTCCAATACTATTATCTTCTTTGTAAGTTTATAATTGCAAACAATAAAGTTTGAGGTTTATGTCTAACATATTATTTTCTCAAAAAGCAGCTTTGGAGTCATGAATGCAACTAAATTCTGCGGAAATGTAAAGATTCAGTACAGGCCGGGCATGGTGGCTCATGCCTGTAATCCCAGCACTTTGGAAACCCAAGGCAGACAGATCACCTGAGGTCAGGAGTTGCACAGGAGTTCAAGACCAGCCTGGCTAACATGGAGAAATCTCGTCTCTACTAAAAACACAAAAATTAGCCAGGTGTGGTGGGGCATGCCTGTAATCCCAGCTACTTGAGAAGCTGAGGCACGAGAATGGCTTGCACCCAGGAGGCAGAGGTTGCAGTGAGACGAGATCATGCCACTGCACTCCCGCTTGGATGACAGAAAGAGACTCTGATTTAAAAGAAAAAAAAAAAGATACAGTATGTTCTGCAGAAAATCTCTTCCTTTAGAAAAACCCAACTAATAATAATTGATGATCAGAATGAGAGCGAGTTTCTCCTACCTTTTCACCTCGGTCACCTTTCAGTCCTGGAAGCCCCAGTTCGCCTTTTTCTCCCTGTAATAAAAGATAAAATTAGAAAACATTAGAACCCAAACCGAGCTGAATTCCTGCCTCTTCCAGGTAAGAGCAACATGACTTTGGAAAAGTATACATGTGTATATTTCTCTCTCTCACTTGTCCTTGCCTTATCAGCAAAGTGGCCACAGTGAAGTGTAACTCAGAGGGGAACTAGTCAGTTAGACGTGAAGCACCTCATTCTCCATTTGTCCCCTGACAGAGGGTGCCTTCCACCCCTCAGCCCCATCTGCCTCCTCTGAAAATGCTCTGCCCTTTCCAGAGACATCTCCCAGCAATGGTCCTTTGTCCCAGCTCAAGGACCCAAGTAGTCTTCTCCCCTTTCCCGTCCCTTCCATCAACAGTGAGAAATACACTCTTCACCCAGTCAAAATTATGACTGTCCCGAGGGACTGAGACTCCACAGGGGGCTGCTGTCTGTGGAGATGGGCGAGGTTCCTGTGTCGGAGGAAGGAAGCTGCCACACTTACCTGGTCTCCTTTCTCTCCTCTCACACCTGGGAAGCCTGGAGCCCCTGGGAGGCCTGCTTCTCCCTGTGAGAACAAAATATTCACAAGGCGTCAACAGGAAGGCTCTCCCAGGGGCCAAGCTGCAGGCCATGTGCTCTCAGTTCCTGCTCTCCAGGAACTGGAGATGTTCTGGATTAGTGGGCATCACATGGAAAGCAATGCAGTGGAGAAAGGGGAATTCTAGAGACTTTCCTTCACTAGGGCATCCCCAAGCTCTTGTCTACTTCAGCTGTTTCCTTTCCCAGGAACCCTTATTTTGCCTCTCCTGGTGTCTAACCCTTCCTGTTTCTTTAGGACTCAGCAACAATGTCACCTTCTCAGCATCCTTTCTGACAGTCCCCAAGTCTGGGAAGCCCTCTCCTATGCCCCCAACACCTGCAGGCCACCACTCGTGACATCTGTTCAATTGTTCTTCAATGTCCAGTTTATCCTGGACATATAGTGAGCTCCCAAAAACCAGGGTTAATTCCTCTTGGCATCTAAATTATTTATACAAGATGTAGCGTATAACAATGAATGAATGAATAAAATGAATGAATAAAAGCACAAACAAACAGACCTTCTCTCCAGGTCGGCCTGCCAGGCCCTGCTCCCCAATTTCTCCCTGAAAATGCAATAATACATACCCCATTATTCTCCATTCACTTTAAAGAGATGACTGCCATTTCCCAGTTGTCCTCACACATTCACAGCACCTGCCAGCCACAACCCTTAATTTTCAAATATACGGCATGGTTAGAGGCCCAAGAGTCATGGGCTCTGAAGACCAAAGTGTTTAGCATTTTTGCAGAGCAGAATCCACTTTCTCATATAGCCTTTTGCTTTCCCCAAAAGAAACAACTCTTAGAACTGTCCCATTAGAATTTATTTTTAAATTTTTTTTATTTTTTATTTTTTTTGAGACGGAGTCTCACTCAGTCACTCAGGCTGGAGTGCAGTGGCACCATCTCGGCTCACTGCAAGCTCTGCCTCCCGGGTTCACGCCATTCTCCCACCTCAGCCTCCCGAGTAGCTGGAACTACAGGCATCTGCCACCACGCCTGGCTAATTTTTTTTTTTTTTTTTTTTGAGACGGAGTCTCGCTCTGTCGCCCAGGCTGGAGTGCAGTGGCGCGATCTCAGCTCACTGCAAGCTCCGCCTCCCGGGTTCACGCCATTCTCCTGCCCCAGCCTCCCGAGTAGCTGGGACTACAGGCGCCCGCTACCACGCCCGGCTAATTTTTTGTATTTTTAGTAGAGACGGGGTTTCACCGTGTTAGCCAGGATGGTCTCGATCTCCTGACCTCGTGATCCGCCCGCCTCGGCCTCCCAAAGTGCTGGGATTACAGGAGTGAGCCACTGCGCCCGGCCAGAATTTATTTTTTTATTTTTAGTTTTAGTTTTTTAGAGACAGGGTCTCACTCTGTCACCCAGGCTAGTACAGTGATGCAGTCATAGCTCATTGCAGCCTTGAGCTCTTGGGCTCAAAAAATTATCCCACCTCAACCTCCTGAGTAGATGGGACTATAGGCACATACCACCATGCACAAATGATTTAAAAAAAAAATTCTGTAGAGAAAGAGTCTCACTGTGTTGGCCAGGTTTAGTCCCATGGGGGGACTACAACAGTTCCTAATTAGCACTTTGTGGTCAGGGTGAAGTGGGGAACACAGGGCCAGAGGGGCTTTATCTCTGATCCAAGAGCATCAATCAGGCTGCTGCACTTCCCAGGTTCTTACAAATCATTGATGAAAAGAGCTTTGCGATGATGATGGTGGCGGTGAGCGCAGACTATCATCTTTATCCAACCATGTGTCTTCAAGATAACTAGCTTCTTGAATGACAATGTATTTCTAATATTCATATGCTATTTACTAAAATCTTTAGTGTAGATTTTAATAAGGAAATGTGGTTTTCTCATGAATGCATGGATGCACGAAAGAATGAATGAATAGGTGGCATGCAGGCTATAAAGATTTTTTGTGCAGCTATGCCAGACTCAGTTGGTACTGAAGGCCAGAACTACCAACTTATCGGAGAGAAAGACAAAAAAAAAAGTAATTAAAAGCGTGGCTTAGTGTAAGCACACATTTTATCCTGCAGTGCTGGTGTCACACATCTGGAGTCAGCACTTATTAAAATTCTAGACACACTCCGATGCTCCCATCAATTCCCAATGTTTACAAGCACAATTAGTAAGAATTGCTCTAACCAGAATTGTGCAAATACTCGTCACTCAAATTGTTGCTTTCAATCTGCTAGAATACTAGCACATTTGCAGTGGGAGTTGCTTCTTACATGCTGAGAAAGGATAAGGGGCTGAGTTTGGTTAAAAAAAAAAAATTGAAGACCATCTGAAGTCCTCCCTGAATTTGGGTCATGAACACCAATCCAAAGGCACAATGGAGGTGAAACGGTATCTTCTTGAATTCTCGAAGTGAGCCTCAAAATGTCAATGCCTCTGCTCATCCCGCAGACAGCTTTACCCTCTAAGTGGACTTTCACAAATCTGCCATCCGTGACTTAGTCATCATCATCTTGGAAAAGAATTTTTATCTTCAGTTGATGCTTTGTCAAAATAAAGTAACAAGACCCTCTGCCAGGGCTCCTCTAGGACTATGAGTATGTTGGAAAAGCGTCATGACCGGAGAAATTCAGTTTTAAACTTTTCAGAGAAATGTTTTGAACACAGAGCCTTAGAAATTGAATAAAAATGACACATGAGATAAAGCAGTAGGCTTCTCTGAATCTTTCAACCATGAGTGATGATCAGAAATATAAAACACATAGATTGAAAAGCTGGAGTAATCCCAGAGGGTCCCTATAATTTTAGCCCAGTAATTGTCGTAATCAATCCCCTTCATCTAAAGAACCCTGCATGAGAAACTCGATGGGAATGGATTGCTTCATTACTGAATAGAAAGGTGGGGTTCATACAGTATAAACCCAGAAGGATTTGCCAATTCACAAATTTGAGAAAACACAACCATAAGGTATGGTTGACTCCATGAAATTCGTGAAGTCAAGAACAGCAAACCTAGATAAATGCTTTCAATCCTTTCTGGAAGATGATAGAATTTCAATCCAATCAATCAAACACTGAAAGGTGGCCCGAGTACTTTTAAGACCATGTGATTCACTCCCCTACACACACAACCACCTCAGGACAGGCATGAAAAAAAAAACACACAGCAAATTACATGTCATCACATTTCAATGTCATGGGGATCGGTATAGACATATATTTAAATGTCAATATTGAATCTTAAAATAAGAAGGATATAGTGTCTGTCGGTGGCCATGGGGGGACTTATTAGTACACACTGGTACATTCATGGGGGCCATGAGGGCTGAGTTCCTCGGATATGGAATCCAGGAAGTGGGAGGCTCATAGTGGCTCTTGGCAATACTCTTTCCACAGTTTGAGTCAACCTGGGTGTGCTTGAGACAGCTTGGATGCAATTTAATCTGTGTGTTTTTCTGCTTGGTTTTAATTGGGTCTTTTAAAAATGACCACTTTATGAAAGAGTGAAACAATAGGGAACATAAGGGCCCGGGATGTGCCCACCAGCACCTTCCCTGGCCAGCAAACGGATGCCCTGAGGTATGCCCTCCCACGGGGTCAGCTTCCCCCACTGTGTGGGATCCAGGCCACTCCTGTGCTCTGGCTGGGCTGAATTTGATCATGCATTCTCCACCTAGCAAGCCCCTACTGTGTATCTAAGCAGTGCTTGCCTGTGGGCGGGCAGTGGGAGGTGCAGAGTTGACTAAGACCCGGTCACTGGGTTTCAGTAGTTCATACCCCAGTAGAGCGGGAGCCCTGTGGGTGGAGGGCAGGAGGAGCAGAACTCCCCACAATCTCCTGTCTGGCCACTGTCTCCTCAGCACCACAGGTTTCCATGCGTGCACACACACAAACGCACACGTGCACACTCACACCACACACACATGGCCCAGCAGAAAAGCCTCACAGGGCAGCAGTCACTCCTGGAGGGAGCCTGGGCAAAGCATGACCATCAACACGGGGCACTTGAGGGCTCTCCACTCACAGGGGCTGCCCTGTCCAAGTCACATGCTGGGAAGCCTCCATTTCCCCCTCAGGTCCATTTTTCACACCTCACCACCCACTGGAAGCTGGCCCGAGAAGGCTGAACTCTACGGATTGCATCTGCCAGCTTTCCTTGCCTTCTGGCTTTCTGTAGGGTCAAGGGATTAGGAAGCATCGCAGTGGAGGTAGAACACAGTTCAGAGAGAGCGAGTGCGCACTTGTATCTGTTCCTCTCACTCCCTCCCTGCCAGGATAAGCCAGACACCGATGATATTCTTCTTCCCAAGGCCACGGCTCTCAAGGGGGTGGGGGCTCTTTCCGGCTCTCATGGGGGATAGTGCCTTCTTCTCCAGCTGCAGATCTTGGTTCCGAGGAACCACTCCCTCCTCTGGTGCCTTCTGTCCTAGAGGTGGTGTTGGTTCTGTTGTTGCCAGCCTCATGTTGTCATCCTGGTTGGAGCCCTTAACCCTGCCCCTTTTCAAGTATCTGATGTGTCTCCTGCCAGGTCCCAGCTGATATAGACGCTATGCTTATGGTAAGTCGAGATTCACACACCACCTCAAATAGACCACTCAGAATAGCAAGCATAATGGGAAAAAGAGGCAAAGTCCATACCCGAAGGCCTGGTTTTCCAGGCAGACCATCTTCCCCTCTTTCTCCTGGTTCTCCCTGGAAGGAATACAGAGCAAAGTTAACAGGAGACGGGCCATGCTTGGATTAAACACACAAAGTACTAGGCACAGGTTGGAAGGAAGAGAACTACCTGCACTCAGGTGGTTTTGAACTGCTTCAACTCTGCGATTACCTAACCACAGTCATCAAACACAGTAGCTCATTCAGCCTCCTAGGTTCCATATTCAATAGCTGTAATTTTGATTTAGAAAAATATAATTGAGGAGAATTGGCATTCTCTCTTATTGAGAGATTTAGAAGAAAGGAAGATGTTGCATAAGTGTTTCTAAGAATAAAAAAATACTTGGTCAGCCATGATCCTTTGTCTCAAAAGACGGGAAAGAAAAAAATGCACAATATTTACATTCAATGCCTAGAAAACTAAATTAAATCCACACTTATTCTGTATTTTGCCATGAAGTTGACCTTGTAAGTCTGCTTATTGAAAAACGACAACACATTTTCCCGTAATATTCAACAGTTGCCTTTCCAAGTTGCCTTTCAAGGACTGTTGAGGTGCATATTTGAGTCTGGGTGTGCTCACAGGAAAGAATAAAGTTCACTTGTTCATTTGCTAAAATACTGGTATGGTTGTATAATAATTCATTTAAAGTATTGAAACCTGTATTTGCTCCCCAGTTTTATGCTATTTAACCTTTGACTCTTACCTTAATAATTCTACCATAAGCCCCACCAGAACATTGTTAAAATTGAAATCTCTTATTATGTTAGTAAGAGTATTTACAAGTTTTCCTCCTTGAAAATAAAATAAATACATAAATAAACATATTTCTAACAGATCAAAAATTTTTTTGAGACAGGTCTCTCTCTGTTGCCCAGGCTATAGTGCAATGGCACAATCATAGCTCACTGCAGCCTCAAATTCCTGGGCTCAAGCAATCCTCCCACCTTGGCCTCCCAAGTGAATGGGAATACAGGTGCCCACCCCCATGCCAGGCTAATTCCTGCCTAGGCCTCCCAAAATGCTGGGATTACAGCTGTGAGCCACTGTGCCTGGCTAAATTTTAAAGCCTAGGGCTTCTAAATCCTTCTGCAGTTATCTGAGAATAAATAAGGAGCCTTCCCCCATCTGACCCCATAAATCCAAACATTTCAACTGAGTCCTGATCGAAGACCCAGGCAATCGACTTGTTTTAGAATTCACCAACAATCAAGCATCTCTTTAGTTTCTGTGTTTTGGGTTCCCGAACTGGTGCCAACCGCATCAGTGACCAACCTTGGTTCCTGGCGGGCCTGGTGGTCCATTTGGCCCGTCTTTTCCAGGGGGTCCCTGGGCCAAGAGGGGAAAACATAAATAAAAAGGAAAGGCATATTTAGGAAAGGCTTACATTAAGTTGTTTCAAACCAGGAGCTGTTTTTGCAGCCAGAATGCAGGAGGCTCAGGCCTCTGCTCTTTGATCAGCAGGGCCCTGTCTCCAGAGCGACTGTGGTCTCTGTCTGACCACATTTCCCTTTGTTACTACTGAAGCAAATATCACCCTCTGGGCAATGTCTGATTTTCAGTACACTGGCCATGCATGGAGGGTGGGGGCGTGGGAGGACATCTGCCAAATCTTGCTCTGATGGTTCCATTTCTACCCTCAGCTTCCAGGAGGCCCTGGGGACAACAGTGTCCACACTGCTCCTCCTCTCTCCTCTCCAGAATCTCTTTGCCATCTTGTATCTTCCTTCCCACTGCTATCCTCCCTTTCTCTTGTCCTTCAAAAAAGCAAAACCTCAATCTCTCAGCAAGGTTTGGCATTACTGCCTGTTATTTCGAATGCCAGCACTGAGGAGCTCCACGTTATACTTTCCAACACCAGGAGTTTCCTTCTACCATGAGGATATGGCAGGACAGGTGTTACTGCAGCTGCTTGCAGGTGAGGAGACGAAGGCTCTGCAGGCTGAGTGACTCACTCAAGGTCACAGAGCTGGTGATTGGGACCTGCAAGGTTTAACGGACTCCACCTCCAGGCTCCTTCCACTACACCAGAGACACTTCATCTTCTCCTTTTCCTCTGTGCCTTAAATGATATCGGGTCACATGGGGGCGGGGGGGTGTGTGGAAAACACACCCTGGGGCCTGTTGGGGTGTGGAGGGAGGTGTGCAGGGGGAGGGAGAGCATCAGGAAGAATAGCTAATGTATGCTGGGCTTAATACCCAGGTGATGGGTTGATCTATGCAGCAAACCACCGTGGCACATGTTTACCTATGTAACAAGCTTGCACATCCTGCACACGTACCCTGGAACTTAAAAGTTGAAGGAAAAAAAAAAATGTGTCAGGCACACACACCCTTCCCCATGACTGACATTAGGGAAATCATTTCCTCCAGCGGAATATCTTCTGTGCTATTGCTTTCAGAGCTATTAGCGCTATTCAAAAGTGAACGTTTTTTATAACCCTGGTGATTCTTCCACCCACAGAACCTGCTGCCACCCAATTTGACTCATCTCTCCCTGTGCCTCCAGCTTGGACTGGCGACTAGTGAAAAGACAGCCCCCCCTGCACAGAGCAGGTGTCCTGGAAGCCAAGGCTTTAGGAAGGCAGGAGGAAGGGCTTTTGAGGGGATTAAGGCTGCCTGAGTCAATGAAAGCAGGATCTTGACCAGGAGCAAACGCCAAGGCCAGAAGCTGTGCTTCAAACCTTCTGTGGCTACAGCCGCATCTTGACAGATGAGAAATGCTCACAGTGTCTTTCTTCCTCTAACACGCTCCCCTCCTCTGAATGTTCACACTGATCTGCATACTTTCTGATGAGCCCTTTGGATCGGATGGGATTGCTCATGTGTTTGAGCTTTCAGATGATCCCGTCACTCATGGAAAATGTTTATTGGTGACGTTGCAGTTGACTGTGTGTTTAGAAACGTTTGCCGGTGATGGTGCCATTCAGCCAGTGTTCCTCCCACACGCAATCAGATCACCTGAGTGCCCAGCGCGGCACTGAATTCATGTCCAGTACCCTTTGGCATGCTGCACTGGGGAGCAACAGAGCTGGGGAGGACGCTGGTGTTACCACGACCACAGGCCCCCTGGGCGCCTTGATCCACATTCTCCCATGGATCTGTGCTCCATGGAGAAGTGGGGAGAACTGCCCCATGTGCCACCTAATCTGCTTCACCTCCACCTCACCCCTCCTCCAGCATCAGGAGCCTCCCAGCTGGGGCCTTCCCCATCCGGGCTCAATGAGGGAGAATTAGCAGTAAGGAAATCCCTTTAAGGTGGCCCAGGGGCCTCCCTGAGGGCAGATCATGAGATCTACCCAGGTCTCAGCCCACGTCATCCATCATCCTGCCCTAAAGAGCTGCAAGCCAACTTTAACTGTGCCCCTCCTATCTGGGGAGACATTAATGTTTTCTAAGTTCCACCTGCCCCCTAAGAGCCCCCAGGTCTCTCAGTTTGCAAGGGAGAAAACATGATCAGGATCGTAATGGGAAGGGCTGCCACACAGCTCCCCGCCTGTTGCTTCTGGTCCCCTCTGGGTATTCCTCAAGGACAAGCGGTCATGCCTTCAGCAGCAAAGGACTCTTGAATGTGTCTTTTGCTGAAAGAGAAAGGGCAGTGGCCTAGGGACTGTGGTCCTAATCCGCACCCTGGCCAGGGCACACAGGGAGCCTTCCCACAGACAGGGCACTAGCACGAGTGAGCCACCACAGAAGGAAGACCCAGCTGAGCTCTGGGGCTGCAGGCCTTGCTGGCCAAGGAGTCCTCAGCTCTAGCAAAGTGGCCCTGGGCCAGCTGCAAGGGCTCAGTGCTCCCCCCAGAGCAATGGGGAGAGGGAGGAGGGGAGCAGGAAGATGTTTCCGAACACTCACTGTGGGCCCAGGAGGTCCAGGCTTTCCCGGGAAGCCGATCTCTCCAGGCAAACCCTGAAAGGGGACCACATGGACACTGTTAGCCTGGCCTGTTCAGAGATCAGATCATTGACTCAACCTCTTTCCTGGCATGGGCCCAGGCCTCTGGGTCTGAGAAGGGCACCCTGGGGCCTCTACTGTCCTTGGTCATCCGCTGGGAAACGCGGAGTTGTTGCACCTCTGAAGTTGACACGTCCGTGGCTTGTGCGGCCTGCAGTCGGGGCGGCCTTCCTATCCAATGCCACCTGCCGGGACAGAGGGAGCTGCCTCCCTGTGCTGATGGCAGGGCCTGACCCACTCCGTAGGTGGGTGTGGATTCTCCCCACTCCCCCATGCCCACTTTCAGGACACTTTTTCAGCAGCCCCAAAAGATGGGAGGGGAAATGTTAGCAAATGCTTGCCCGGGTCCTCTGTTTTGCCTCAAAGCCAAATCACAAACTACAAAAAGACATCCGAATGGGCAACCCCAGGCTAACATGCCTTCTACATGCCGGACTCTGGAGGCAGCCACCAAAGTGCCACATTAGCTCCAGTGATACTCTAACCCAAGGGTTCCGAAGGTCGGAGAGTCCAGAGGCTGGCGGTTCTACGTGTTGGGGTCCTCCTGTGTGTGTTTTTGCACTGGACTTGGGTGCATAAAAGACAAGAGGCCATTCACAAAGATGTCCCCAGGTCCCACAGGCCAGGAAACCACCATCTAAGAGCCCTTGTAGAAAATCAAAGCCAGTCTTACCGGAGAACCTCCCGGTCCAGGGGGGCCTGGGACACCAGGGGGTCCTGGAGGGCCCTGTAGAGAAAGAGCATTTGGTGGGTTACAGATGGGTCCTGATGAGCCTCCTAGGGACAGTGGGCATTTGAAAGAGGCAAAGGGAAGGGGACAGGAGGATGAGGTGGGATTTTAACTTTATTTGTAATGCCTGATTTTTCAAACAAAAATAAAGCAAAAGGAAAAGATTGGAACTCAAATTTGCAAAATGCTAACATTTCATATTTGGGTGATGGGCATGCCATTGCCTGTAATATTATCTATTCTGCTATATATTCAAAATGTTTGAACATTTAATGTAAATACATATGTGTGTGCACATGTGCAGACACACACACACACACACATAGTCTGACCCATGCACAAAGGCCTTCCAGAAGAGTGCTTCTCAATCATGAGTCATTGAGCAGGGCTGGCGCCAGGGTCAGAATCGCCAGGGGTGAGTAAAAAGATCTCACGCCCAGGCCTTCTGGTTCTCTAGGTATGGGGTGAGTGGGTCTCACATCTGTACTTGTGAAGGTTCCCCCATGATTCTACGGAGATCAGTCCTCAGAGCCGCTTGACAGATGTAGATTCATGTGCTATTTAAATCATTCATGGTCTACACTTAAACTTTGGGGCATCTTCACGGGCCAGGAACAGAAGCAGGTACTGTTAGCAAACAGAAACGTAAGACCTGTTTCCAAGCTCCTGTCTTGGTTGAGGGGGAGGGCTGGGGAGGGGAGAAACATGTAGACAAATAATTATGGTAGAAAAGAGCTGGGCATGGTGGCTCACAACTGTAATCACAGGACTCTGGAAGGCTGAGGCAGAAGGATCACTACAGGCCAAGAGTTTGAGACTAGACTGGGCAAAATAGCAAGACCCTATCTCCCTAGAAATAAAAAAATAAAAATTAACTGGTCATAGGGGCTCTTGCCTGTAGTCCCAGCTACTCAGAAGGCTGAGGCGAGAGGATTGTTTGAGACTGGGAGTTTGAGGCTGCAGTGAGCTGTGATTGTGCCACTGTACTCTGGCCTGGGTGCAGAGCAATATTCTGTATCTACAAAAAAAAAAAAAAGAAAAGAAAAAAGACAAATGGCCCAACTAAACCTATGAGCACAGATCCAGGTCCAGGGAGTCCTGGGACACCAGGTGGTTTTTGCACCTGGGAGTGATGCTGTGCACCCGGAGGGATGAAGGCAAGCGGGCAGAGAAGGCACCTGAGTACTGAAGAAAGCCCGAGAAATAAACAACAGGGCAGGCAGACAAGGCAGGTGGGCTGCATTCATAAAGGCCGGCTGCTGTTGAAGGTATTGCGTTTTGAATGACAGCCAACAGTTCCACATGAAGAGAGTGTGGGCCTGCACAGGGCAGATGGAGGCTGAGCCAGGACCTCAGAGGCCACGGGCTGTCATAGTGAGGAGGAGCGACTTTGCCGTGAAGGTCTTGGAAGTAACTGAAGGAGCACAAGAAGACGTGTATGGTCACACGTGTGCCCAGGAAAGCAGCCTGCAGTCTGGGGTGACCAGAGGGAGGAAGGGTGGACATGGGGTTATAAGCAGGGGCGAGCTGGAATCACACAACACCAGGGCTGGGAGGGAGAGTGGATGTGGCGTTCTGCATATATCCAGATTCCTGATAGTCCTCACGCAGGGACCCGCTCATTTTAGAACAGCCAGTGATCCCACAGCTAAACCACCTTCAGTGGCTCTGATTTTCTAAAGGGTAGTGCTCTTCCAAGCGAGTTCACCACACCCTCCTCCCTCAGCTCCAGCACCACAGACCACTGCTCCACACAGCGTCCAGAAGGTGCAGATGACTTTTCTAGCTCAGGTTTCTCTCTGGATACCCCCTCCCCTCCTCCCACACCTCCCTTCTGAGCCATCTCCACCTTTCTGAGATGGTCTCCAATTCCCCAGTGGAATTAAACTCTCCCTGCTCCGTGCTCAAAACCAACTTAACTGTGCTGATCTGATCCACAGATCCTCGAGGGCAGGCCCTTCTTGTTCCCCCTGCACCTCACACAGTGATTATCCTAGGGTGTGGCATCCAGCAGGCGCTCAGTAAATGCTTGAGGCAATCTCCTGAATTGAGCCAGAAGCCGAGAGCCTAGGTTTGCATTCAGAAAGAACAACACTGCATGGCCACTAGAGGGCGAGAAATACCAAAAAATGGCAGAGGTGGCCGCATCGGTGAACTGTTCCCCTTTCTCCCTCTGGGGGCACCCGTGAGTCAGAAAACAGGCATAGACCAGGACTATTTACTGAACAGGATTTGGGGGCACCTGGACCTAGTTTTCTCGGCAGCTCGCTCCGTCCTGGCAAGTCTTAGGGGTAGCATCTTCCCTCATCAGACACATTTGTTCACAGCTGGAGCAACGGAGGGGCCGGGCAGGGCTGCAGGGTGCCCTGGGCAGGTTCCAACCTGGGTCCTCCCTAATGGACGAGGGCTGCTGGAAGGCTTTAAAGAAGCCTCCCGGCCTTGCTGTATCGTGGGCTGAGCCTTACTACCTCCACAGGCTGCTCCAGCTTGGCCCCTCACTTCTCTCGGCAAAGCAAGAGCCCTGCAGTGACACTCACAGCTCCCACACGCTCCAGAGGCACATTCCAGGCAATGTTTTTTTGTTTTTGTTTTTTGAGATAGGGTCTTGCTCTGTTGCCCAGGCTGGAGTGCAGGGGTGCAATCATAGCTCACTGCAGCCTCCAATTCCTTGGCTCAAGTGATCCTCCTGCCTCAGCCTCCTGAGTAGCTGAGACTACAGGCGTGTGCTACCATGCCTAATTTTATGATTTTTTGTAGAAACAGGGTCTTGCTATATTGCACAGGCTGATCTTGAACTCCTGGGCTCAAGCAATCCTCTGCCTCAGCCTCCCAAAGCACTGGGGTTATGGGGGTGACAGGTGATCTAATTTTACCTCAACATGGTCTTTGAGGGCCTCATAGCACCCCAAGCCCACAGAGCATATCCGAAGGCCCTTCCCAAGCATACAGGAGTCTCTTTGTTAGCAGTCTGAATGAACAATTCAGTTCCCTTCCCTCCTTACATGTCTAAGGATGCTGATGACCTCTGGAGTGTTTTATGCTTTTTCAAAAAGGTGAGCCCAGGAAGCCGGCCCCCTGACCAGCCCCTCGCTCTGGCCCTGCTTGCCTTCCTCCTTTGCCCCTTGCAAACACCCTTGCCCTGCTGCTGCTTGCTAGTTTGGAGTCTCATAGCACGTTAGAGGTGATGGCTCTTTAGCGGTCTCCTAGTGGAAATTAAACCTCCTTGTCTGACAATGAAGAAAACTGAGGCCCAAAGAGGGTCAGGACCCACTTTGGGTCACACAGCCATCATCTCTGGCTGCTGCAGACACACCTGGAGGGCCTGTCACAAATGCAGGTACACAGAACCCTTGTTCAGATTCAGAGGCAGCAGGTCAGGGACAGGCCCCAAGGGTCAGTGACTTTTGAGACACCAGGTAATTCTGATGAGCTGCCAGGTTTGGGCATGACTCGTCCAGGCCAGCTCCGTATTCCACCATCACCACCACTAGCACTGCTGATGAGCCTGTGAGCATAACATCCCAGGAAGAAGCACAACCCAGGAGAGAGAAAAAAACCAGAAAGGCAGGACAAGGGGCTCGGCCACCTCCATTCAATGTATGCTCCACCTGTGTTTCATACACCAGCTCATTCCAGCCCTCCACTGGCCATGGGAGGCTGGGCTTTTTCATTAAATTTACAGAGGAGGAAAATGAACTGATATTAGATAAAGCTCATATATGGATACAGCACCCTGATCCCTTCTCTCCTCCCAAGCCCAGTACCCCAGCCTTGCAAACTGTCTGCACAGTCCCCACTCAAGGACACGGGTCTCACCCTGCTGTTACAGCCCCTTTCCACCCTTTAACACAATGAGATCTCCTAAAAGACTCTGCATGTTAAGGGAGACTAGAACTTAGGGCTCTAAATATGGGTTTGAAGATCTCAAAGTCTATCTCCCTGGTAAGACCACAGCAACTGGTTCCATGCTATGCACACAGTAGAGGTTGAGTCACTGTCTGCTTGTTTGATGCTGTACACTTCGGAAAGAGAGGGAAAGCCTACCCAGTCATTAAACCTAGCAACTGCCATAGCCATTTACAGAGAGAGAGAAGCTGGAAGCAGCTGGAAGCAACTGTCTGAAAGTCTGGAAAGCTCTTCCAGGAGGGATCACAAAAAGGGTGAGGTGATTTGCTTCCAGCCTCTTTTCCAATTTACAGGGGACGTGCTCACAAGTCCAAGTGGGAAACGCCAGGTGTGGTGGCAGGAGAGAACAGCCCTCAGGATCCAGCTGCAGCCAACCTACCCCGGACCCTGGTCTCTTGGCCATGCTCTGCCTTCAGATGGCCACAGAGAGCCACACAGTGGGGGCAGAAACTCTAAATAGAGCAGCCGCCTCGCCTTGGGGGTTACATTCAGCCTTGTCCTGATTACCACACAGGTGCTGAAGCTGGGACTTCAGCTGTGGCATAACTCGCTTTGTTTCTGACACAGCCTCAGGCCAGCTGTGGGGAGGGCTGGTGAGGGAGGGGTAGGAGGGCAGGAGCATCCTGGGAGGACCTGGATGTGAGGGCCTTTCAGCCCACGGCTAGGATAGCTATTTCTACTTTGGCACTCCCCCAAAAGGAAGGGAGAAAACTGAATTTCCTAAAGCACTGACTATATGCCTGGCATCCTACAAGGATTTTGTCCATATTACCACAAGGCCCCTGGACAGTATCTGTCTCCCTGCCCATGTGCAGGTCCCTGCACTCAGGGTCTGGGAAGATTCACACCTTGGATGGAAGAGGGTGTCAACAGGTGACAGGGTGTGGGTGATGCCTTTAAAGGGAGAGGGGCAGTGGGCAGGCACAGCTTTGATCCTTAAAGCCAAGGACCTGCACTATCCTGGAGCACCTGGAAGAAGTTATCCCTGGAGACCCAGTATGGCGGTGGGCAGGGCTCCTTCCCCCAGCCAACGCCTACTACGTACCACTGTGTTCTCTCTGGGGTCTTAAGACAACTCTGCCCTCCACTTCAGAAAATTACAGCCTAGTAAGACACATAAAACACAGGCCTCTGGTGTCCCGGGAAAAGCATCAGAGGGCTTAGGATCGAAGGCAGGGTTATATTTTGAGCAGCTGTGTGACTTACGGCAAGGGTTTCTAAAAATATATAGTAGGTACAAAAATACTTTCTGTGCAAAATTGTTTTGTATAAAAACCATGGCTTCCGGCATGTAGCAGAATTCATGAGATACCTGTTGAAAAGAATGAAAACAGAGAGACAAAAGAGGTGCTCGAAGGCCACGGAGCTCAGAGGAAGGCATGGTAGAGAAATCAGGAGCATCTCGAAAAGTGGGGTGAGCTTGCTGTGGAAGGGCTTAGTAGGGCCTGAACAGAGGGGAGTGGAATAGGAGAGGAAGGAAGCCACAGGAGGATGGAGCTGCTGAGCCATGGCTAGATGGGAGGGGGAGGGGAGGAAGAGACACACACACCCGGGGCAAGAAAGACAAGGCTTTGTCTTCGAGGGAGCACAAAAATAATAGAGGTGGCATCAAAGAGTGACACAAAAAGACTTATGCTTAGAAAGACACATTTCTAGGCTGGGCGCATTGGCTCACACCTGTAATCCCAGCACTTTGGGAGGCCGAGGCAGGCAGATCACCTGAGGTCGGGAGTTCAAGACCAGCCTGGCCAACAAGGAGAAACCCCATCTCTACTAAAAATACAAAATGAGCCAGGCGTGGTGATGCATGCCTGTAATCACAGCTACTAGGGAGGCTGAGGCAGGAGAATCGCTTGAACCTGGGAGGCAGAGGTTGCGGTGATCCAAGATTGCACCATTGCACTCCAGCCTGGGCAACAAGAGCAAAACTCCGTCTCAAAAAAAATAAATAAATAAAGACACATTTCTAGTGTCCTTAGCAGCCAATGGTAGGAGGAAATCTTGCAAGATGAGAGACCATGAGACAAACATGAGAGCAGGCAGAAGGCAGCCAGCGCCAGCACTGGAAGAAGGTGATGGGGGGAGGGATGCAGACGACCAGGGGCAGATCTGAGCCAGAGCTCAGTGGTGATGAGGTGACCAGCTGGATTGGGACTGGGACACAACCTGATACTCAAAAGAGGAGGGCCTTGCAGGGGAATGGGCAGGTGTGTGGGGTTGCTGTGGGGCATGATGGATTCAGTTTTGATCTATTTGAGGTGTTTAGTTAAAAAGTCTGCAGGGCCTGAGAGAGAGAGAGAGAGAGAGAGAGTTCTGGGGGTAACTGTGAATGTAAACAGAGTGCTGGTCTACCCGTGCTGCTGTTGGCTGAGGGATCCCAGAAAGCTCTTGCATTTTCCAGATAAGAGAACACTCTGTAACAGAGGCTCCACATCATCTCAGCTTTCTTGGATGACATAATGGCACTTCAGCATCTTCCATGGCCTTGGGGGACCTTACCGTGAGGCTCAATAGCTACTGTTGAGTTTGGACCAATCTTCTTTGGCCTTCTGATAAATCAGTACCCTCATTTTATGTCCTTTTTTCTTCTGGAAATCAAGTTGAACAATACCTCAAACAGAACAGCCATTTGAGTTACCTCACTGGTAAGTTTCCCAATGAAACCAGAAGACTAATTGCCAAATCATAGGAGAGCAATATTGAACTCATTTTCTATCTTTTTCTGCAAATACTTGAATGGCATTTGGGTTTTCTAGGACTAGAAAGCCCGTTTCCCTTCCTCTCCTCCACTTTCTCCCGCCAAAAAATGTCTAGAAAGCCAAAGATTCTACACATTATTGTCCTTTTATAGATGAGAATATTAGAGTTTCCAGTCTTTCAAGAAAGAATGGGGCTACAGGAAGGCCGAGAATAAAACGCAAGAAGCGACACTGTCAGGAGCACTCACAGGTGCTGCGGGCAAGTCACTCTTCCCCTGTGGGCCAGGGAACAGATAGGTAGAAATTTACGTAAGAAAAATCTGGGACTTTGGTTGAGGATGACCTGGGTCAAATCCCAGGTGGCCTCATACTATGTCAATGGACTTGGACAATGGACTTCTCTCAGAGCCTCATTCCAGCTGCCATAAAATGGTTGGAGGCCCCTTCTTCAAATCACTATGTGTGAATTAAAGAAGTGTGAACTAGGCCAGAACTCAGAGGACTTCACAAATGTTACTTTTCTTTCTTCTCATTTAATTGTTAACAAAATATCTAAACAACCAAATCATCTAATTATTAATGAGTAACAAATTAGTCAATAGACATAAATATTAACAACAAAATATGACTGTTCTCATTATTAGTAATGAAAACAAGTAATTAACCACTTATTAATTAACCAGTCCAATTACTAATGAAGAAACACTTGGTCCCTCTAATACTACAGTGACTATTTAATATGATTAGTAGTTACAATGATGATGCATGAATGACTAATTAACCTAATTATCATTAGTAAAGAATAATTATTCCTAATAACCACCTAGTTCCAATTGGATTTATAAAGTTAGATGGAATTTGAAGATGCATGAAAATTACTTGCATAAATTAGCATGACAATCAAATTCCTTCGTGACTTGGACATGTTTATTTTGGGGGGAAGCAGTTCATAATTTGGGAGTCCTCCTCTGAGACGGTAGATCCCTGTGGCACTAACCCTATGACTTCCCACTTCAAGGGGTTTCTGCACAGAGGCCCAGGCCCACGGCCACCCAGCCTCTTCCCGGGCCAAGCCCTCCCCTGCCTGCATTTCCACCAATTCAAGGGACTTTGTCCTGAGCACAGCACCAAGCTGCACTGCCTGTGCGTAAACACTTGGCCAGCCCAGACACCGGATTTCCAATTTTCCTAAAAGGCTGCCAGGATACAGGAGTCACCACATAGGACATCATCGATGTATAGATTTATTGTAAAATTTTCTAGCAGGTGGAATATTTCATTTTGAAAGACAGGCATAAAAAGCATCTTATAGGATCCCAGCCACCCTGGGGCTTTGCATGCTCCAAGATGGCAGTGCTGGCTCTTCCCATAACGCAAAGCTAATTAAACTCTCTGAGCTTGGTTTCTCTAGATTTTAAATGAGGGTAAGCAATTTTGCTCACAGGCAGTTATAAAGAATAGACACGATTATATATGAAAGCTAAAGAGAATGCTTGGCAACAGCAGAAACTAAACACACATGTTTCCCTTTACTTCTCCCCACTGCTCTTTCAGGGATAGGCTGCCATGGGATCAACCTCGGTTTTCCAGGTCAGTGTCAAGATCCTGCTCTGGGCCTCCACAGAGCCCTGACTTCCTCTCCGAAGCTCAGCTCAGTGGATTCTCCTTCCAAATTAATCCTGTGCTTTTGTTTGATGATGCTTTCACATCTTGAGGCCTTGTGGATGCAGGGAGGGCCTTCCCCTTCCAGGATTAGCTACCTAGAGATCGCAAAGGACTTGCTTGAGAGTAGGACTCTGACCTGCAAATTAGCCCATCCCTAGTCCACCTTCTTCAATCAGGCCCCTGTGGTGTGGGACAGGACACTACCTCTCTGCCCTAAATCACCCCTGGACCAGGTACTAGACCGTGAGAAACCACCCGTACAGCTTGGAGCCTGCGGAAATTATTCAAACTGTCCAATCCTAAGCCTGCTCAGCAACTGACCCTGCCTCGCCCTTGCCCAGTAGTGGCTCCTGCCCAAGTTTGCCTTTCAGCCTTTCTGCCTCCAAACTGCCTCTGTTGCTCCCCGACAGCTCTGCAGGAAATAGACGCTCCCATCCATGGAAACTGTGAGGAGCAAAACTGTCTCCAATGACAGTCGTCTCCTGATCTGTTGGCCTCACCTTGCCTGAATAAATACGAGATTTAGGGTTCAGATGAAAACACCTCCTCTATCTGTGTCTCTTTCTGGCCCATTAATGTACGAATTCTCATGGCATAGACTGCAGCTACTTAGATTTTACGTCCCCAGGGCTGAATTTGGTACCCAGTGCGTACTTAATAAAAAACTGTTGAATGAATAAATCCATGAATGAATAAGCAAATGCATGATAGTAAGCAGGAGAAAACAGAGGCCAGGCCCAGGCAAGGTAGACACATGGATATGTCAGGAAGAGTGAATTAGAGGAAATGACTGAGATGCATAGAAACCCAGGCTCTTGCCGTGGAGAAACAGGAATGCTTTTACACTGTTGGTGGGAGTGTAAATTAGTTCAACCACTGTGGAAGACAGTGTGGCAATTCCTCAAGGATCTAGAACCAGAAATACCATTTGACCCAGCAATCCCATTACTGGGTATATACCCAAAGGATTATAAATCATTCTACTGTAAAGACACATGCACACGCATGTTTATTGCAGCACTATTTACAATAGCAAAGACTTGGAACCAACCCAAATGCCCATCAATGATAGACTGGATAAAGAAAAGGTAGCACATATATACCATGGAATACTATGCAGACATAAAAAAGGATGAGTTCATGTCCTTTGTAGGGACATGGATGAAGCTGGAAATCATCATTCTCAGCAAACTAACACCGGAACGGAAAAACAAATACCACATGTTCTCACTCATAAGTGGCAGTTGAACAATGACAACACATGGACACAGGGAGGGGAACATCACACACTGGGGCCTGTCAGTGGGTTGGGGGAAAGGGGAGGGAGAGCATTAGGACAAATACCTAATGCATGTGGGACTTAAAACCTAGATGACGGGTTGATAGGTGCAACAAACCACCATAGTACATGCATACCTACGTAACAAACCTGCACGTTCTGCACGTGCATCCCAGAACTTACAGTAAAATAAAATTAAACTTTGAAGAAAAAGAAACCTGGCCTCTTAGCGTAAGAGTGGCTGACCTGAACATAGCTTCGATTCCATCAGGCAGTGGCCCCATCCAGGCCACCAGGTGGTACATACTGCAAATGCTATATTGCCTGGTTCTGAACCACTGAGATCCCTGAACACATCAGGGTGCACAATTACAGGGTGCTACTCCCTGCCATGAGAGCCTGGTAATATTTATATCTATAGCACACAGCTCAATGTCTGGCCTTCAGTAAAGAGTCACTGAATGAAAATGACTTCAAAGTTAAAAATGAAAGAACGAAATCTCTTTTCCCAGAGAACAAACAAAGAGTTGTAGGGGGAAAAATTATAGCTTAAAATAATTTGATCGAGCTGCATTGATGGTGAATTTTAAAATACACAAGGTTGACTCACTATGAAGCAAGGTAATAAACATAAGGCAAAACCTACTCTATTTTTCATTATTAATAGCAAAATGCCACAGTGAATGTGAAATCTTTAGAACACTGTGAATTATGATGGATCGTATATTCTTATTCCCTGCTGCATCCTGACCTGAGTGAAGGGTGCAGAAATGAAGTCTCAGATTGCATCCAAGGTGCCATCTTTCACTAGAGTGCTTTCATGTCAGCCAGTAGGAAAAACTGCCTTCTGAAGTGCAGTGAGCAGTGTTTTCGGGATGAGTGCCTCCCTGCCAACGAGGGACGGACAGTGTGACCGCCACCCCGGGGAATCTGGTGTGGAGGTGGGGCTGTCCAGTCCCAGATGAGCTGAAGCCAGGTGCTTTACCACAGCTCCGGGAGAACCAAATGGAAGAGCCCAGCAGTGACTTGTGCCCACCTGCTTGGTGCCAAAGAGGCCAGGAGAACAGGGACAGCCACATCTGTCTACCCCGTGTGCGCTATGCCTCAGGACCTCATTATCACCTCTCATAGTCACTGCTCTTCTCCTCAACCTTCAGGTGTGCCCTCCTTTTTTATGGCGAGAGCTGAGCACTGGGTTCCCTCTGTGCCTTCTGCTTGCTGATCCTGCTTCAGCATGAACTTACTGATGCCAGGGGAGGCCCAGATCAGGGGACAGGAGTGAAGCTTTGGTGGGTGGGGGGGTCAAAGAAAGGATGAAGGGAATTCTGTACACTGCAAAGGCCAGGCAGAGAGCTTCAGGGGCTTGCCATGTTTTGTCCACACTGTGGTACCCTGTGGGGGACCCATGGTGATGCTGCATTTGAAAATAAGGAAGACTAAGACAGTTTAGGGCCTCGGTCATGCAGGGAGGAAGGGATTTGAAGCCAGGCGTCTGCCTAGCAGAGGGTGGCCCTGAGTGAAGCCCTCTGCGCCTGGAGCCTCACCCCTCATCTATAACATGGGGACAAGGACCCTGAGGGTGCCTATCTAGATGGGTGGGTGTCAGGATCCACATGGCCGGCACTAGGATGGCACAGCTGGACCTGTGGAAGCAGAGCCAAGTATGGCCTGTGGGAGTTGGGCCAAGTATGAGGACAGAGGAAGCTACACCAGAACTGAGTCCTAAAAGACCCAGAGAAGCTGGAAGAAGGAGGAGGAGGCAGAGAATCCTGGGAGCGAGAACAGCACCTGCCTAGGAAAGAGGCCTCTGAGACTGGGGCCCTAACCCCATCATTTTACAGATGGGGAAACTGAGGCCCCATCTCAGTTTGAGCAGGGGAAGGACTTGGCCAATGTCCCAGTGTTTTGGAGGACAGACTGAGACCCAAACCCAGGCCTCTTAGCTCCTATGATAGTGGCCGCCCTTTTGGTTTTCTGGCTTCTGTGGCTGATCCCCTTACAACTCTCACTGGGTTCATCTTCCTACCCCTGCTGCTCCATGCCCTGTGCTCCGGCGGCACCACATGCTGCTCCATTCCTGCCCAGCGCTGCGCTGCGGTGCACCAGGTCCCTGCAGAGCTGTGCCCCAGGGAAGGCCCTCCCTCCGCTCATTCCAGCCTGGCTGGCAGTGCCTTGTCTGCCAAGGTGAGACAAGCCTCTTCATGACTGATTTCCCCACCACCTCGTCCTGGGGTCCCCCTTCGCCTCCCAGCACTTCCCTTTCTCCTAGGACTGCTCATCACTTTTATCACCCCCATCTGCCTCCAGATGGAAATTCCGTCAGGATAGCCAACAATGGCCATTCAGCTCCCACACAGGACAGCAGAGGAGGAGGGAGGGAGGACACGTGACCCACTGGCCGTTCTTTTTAATAGTTTGATGAGGTGACCAGCAGGATTCTGGCTGCCCACCTGAGAGCTGCTGCCTGGTCATTTATTTAATCAGAGAAAAGCAGCATTGCTATGGAAGAGAATGTAAAAGGTAGTTACCTGCAGCCCCAGCAATCCAGGGATTCCAGGTGGTCCCATGTCACCTTTCTTCCCCTGAGTGTAAAAGAAGAAGCTAAAATTAACAAGCAGGCAATTGTCAACCAGAGCTGGTTTAATAATGAGTCTCGGTGGACATTTGGGTCTTTATTACTCTCAACCTCTCAGATTAACAATTGTCCCTCAGGAGTGCCCCACAGAGGAACAACGTGGGATCAGAAAAAGGACTCAGGCTTTTTCTGAGGTCAGGAGTAAGGCTTGGGATCCCAGCTCTGTAACTTAAATGTGTTCGGTAACTCATGGCCCCATATTCAAAAGATACAGAAAGGTATACCCAAGAAAAGTCTCCTTTTAATCCCAGTCTCAGCCACTCAGTTCCTTTCCTTGCAAACAACTAATCTTACTAGATGCTGGTTAATTTTCCCAGAGAGATTTTATGCATTGGTAAGCCTTACACACGCACACACACAAACACACACACTCCCCCGTCCCCCGTTTCTTCACAGACTTCAGCATGCCATTCAATCTGTTAAACTTTGCTTCTTTGTTTCCATTTAATTTATCTAAGCCACATCCCATATCACATGGAGAGTTGCTGGTATCCTTCATACAGGTGCATGGTTTTCCCTGTGCAAATGAGGCATGATGCATTGAAACAACCCCCTCCTCGTGGCTAGGTAGGTTACTTAGGGCGTTTCTGCTCTTTTGCTGTGGGAATCCACGCTTCAGTGCATACATGTTCAGTATCCAGCAGGGTGATGTTGTGGGGTGACCTGAGGCCATCTCCTTAAATAGGGGTAAGGTGTGTGTTGGTTAGTTTAATTTACATAATGTGGTAATGGCATATATTGTATAACAGAGGTTATCTGAAGAACAGAATACAGCCCTTTTTGGCATTGTCCTGGTGGTTTTCTTGATTAAAAAAAAGCACTACAATCAAGAATTGAAAGTAAAATAAGACCTTGATAAGATCTATATTTTTTTTGAGTGTCTATTTCACGGCAAACTCTCTTTCTAGTTCTTCCCACCTGATCCTTTCCTAATTTACTCTGCAAGAGGACCCTGGAATGCCCATGTTCTCATCCCACTGATGAGTGTGCAAATCGAGGCTTGGAGCTCATGTCTCTCTTGTTGCACAGCTAGTAAGGGGCAGAGTTCAGATCACACCCAGTTCTATGCAGACTTGAAGCCTGTGCCAATATTGCTACAAAATAACTCTAAGTGTATCTGTGAGATTGTAAAACTTGATATTGTCCTCTCCTCTCATTCAGCAACTCTGGCCCTCTTCTCTCTGCCCCTTGGTGACTCTTGCTTGTCTCCACTGTCCCGGAATCTCCAACTCAAGCACACCCTGGGAGCAACAGGGAGGATGGATTAAGGCTGTTCAAGTTGCTTCTCTCACTGCCCAGCATAACCCATAACATTGCCTTGGACCAGCCCACCATTCTCTCTCCCCAGAACCACTGCAGTAGCCTTCTAAAGAGTGCCTCCCTTAACACACTTGGCCATTGCACTTTTCCCCTCAAAGCAGCCAGGATGATATCATTAAAACATAAATCATGTCACATCTCCTCTGCTCAAAACACTACAATGCCTCTCAGCTCACATAGAGCAGAACTTTAATGACCTCCAGCCTGCCCTCCATGACCTCATTTCCTCCAACCCTCTTCTCATTTCCATGTACTTTTTTCCCACCTCCAGCCACACTGGCCTCCCACCTCCACCTTGAATCTGCCAAATGCATTCCAAACTGAAGGTCTGTCCACTGGCGTTTCCTTCTGCCTGGGTTTGTTCCCCAGGTATCCACATAGATCAATTTTTCAATTCAATTTGGTTTCTGCTGAAATGCTCCTTTAACTGAATGTCTTCTTTGGCCAGCCTCACCAGAATAGCACTCCCTCTGTCCCACTGTGTCTTCTCATGCTGCCGTAATTTCCTTAGTGTGGATCCTCACCAGATGCACCACTGGCGTTTGTGCTTATTTATTGCATGTCTACCCCTACTGGGACACAAGCCACCTGAAAGTGGAGTCGGGCTCTGGTTTTGCTTGATGCTATATACTGTAGGCTCAGGACAGTGCCTGCCACACAGTGGACATTCAATAGACATTTGTGGGCTGAATAAATCATCCCTTTGAGAACTATGCAGTCCCAAGCCATGATGGTGGCACTGAGGATAGCAGTGAAAAGTTAGAGAAAAGTGATATCAGGGAGGAAGGGAAGATACAACTTGGACATTTGCTGACTAGCAGAGAGAGTGAGTGAGCCTGGTTTAGAAGCCCCTGGATCCACACCTTTGAGCTGTGAACCCATCAGGCTGGAGGGTGCGATAATGTCTGGGTCTCAATGAGTTTCTTGATACTTGCCAGGTAGAATTCAAGATGTGGTCACAGATACCTTCAGAAGACAGCCAAGCCTTGGAGGCACTGGGTTTCTCCATCCATCTGATCCAGCTCTGATTAATGCAGACATCGGGAAGCTGATCATAAGACAGCTAAGAGTTGCCAGCTCCCCTTCCTCAGGGAAAGGAAACCAGACACCTTCCATTTTCTATCTAGACAGACACCCCCTCCAGTTGCTTCCAGGGGATTCTATAGAGAGTCACCGGTTATTTACAAGATGAATAAACCATTTTCCCTCAAGGTCAGTGGGAGGACCTGGTGAATAATCATCGGAAGTTAGAATCCAAGCAAGCAATGTAACTGTGTTGAGAGGAAAGACTGAAAGGAGAGATTGGAATATCTAATGGTTGGTAAGAAAGGATGAGAGAGAAGAGATGCAGAGGTCTGGGCCATGACTGAGCAGAATGACTCATTAAGATGCCGTCGTGGTCGGGGGATGAAGCATCAGTTCCCTCTCCAGGGTGACACAATCACCATTTGGGGATGCAGCAAGGTCTCAGCAGCAATCCGCTTCCTGAGCTGACCCCAGGATCTTATGTAAAAGTGTTACTCATGCTCAGGAAGGTGAACACCTAAGTTGACAACAGGATTTGTAAAAGGCATGAATTCAGGAGGTGTTCCTTTGCCAGGAAAGTTGAATCAATTGATCTGGAAGAGCAGATGTATGGGCAAGTAGGAGGCGCGTGGTAGACAAGAGAGAAATGCAAAGAAACACATCTATGGAAGCAGACACCATAAGCATTAGGTTTTAAGCAAGGAGAAAGAAACCAAAAAGGTGGCAAGAGGCCAGAGAAAGAAAAGTGTCAGAGCAGGTCTTTCATGGGTCATCCATGAAGGGGTATCATCCAGAGAAGCCTCAGGATAACATCTCTCTGGCATCTGTACCTTCTGCACCCCCAGCATCATGGGCCATTCCAGTGCCTCTCAAAGGTGGCCTTCCTTCCTGTAGCCACAGCCACAGGAATCCACCCTGTTCCCAGGCCCAGTCTCTTCCTTCAGGCCCTCCTGGGCCAACCTCTGCAGGCATCTGAGCTGTTCGATTTGGAGATTCCTGGGGTTCTAACCTACCTTTTCAGTTTGGTGTCCAGGGTTCACACCATCATCTCCTAAGCAAGAGCCCAAATGGACTGCTTAGCTCAGCCCCAAATACCCACTTAGGACTTCTGATGCCTGAGACGTTGCCATGCTGCTCCCTCTGTCTGTAATCCTCCCTTCACATCTCAGCCCATCAAAATCACATCCCAGTTCAGTGCTACCTCTTCCATGAAGCTTAAGCAGAAATGACAACAGCTCAAATGATGAGAAACAAATACTTGAGTCATGGATTTCCTGGGGCCACCCAAGAGCTAACAAGTTAGAATTGCCAGGTGGGGTACAAAGCTCCAAGTGAGTAGAATCAAAGGAATTCTCTGTGTTCTTTCTCCAACCCCTTTCCTCTATGATATTGTAAGGAAAAGAAGTTTAAATCTAAGGTACATTGGAAGGATAAGCCATTTAACTTGCTGAGTCTTTGTTTTCCCACGTGGAAGATTATAATCATGATAATTATTTCAAAAGATAATAGAAGAAATGATTTAATATTTGAGGAAGTTATTTATAAAACACAATAAAGCATCCCTCAACTGTAACAGAGAGTGATGAGAATGAGGAGGAAGATGATAATGACTATGAGGAAGAAGAAATAGTGAGAGTCATATTCTGGCTCCTTTGTGTTCCTGTAGTGGGTGATAGACTGTGTGTCAAACAGATCTGGTTTCAAAATTCAACCTCCTAGCAGTGCCACAGGGTTTAAATTGGATGACGCCCACAAAGTACTTAGTAATAGTGGTTATGGTGATGACAATGGTAGCAGTTGGTGATTTTGATGATAATAATGGTGGTGGTGGCGGTGATGGGGTCTTGTGGTGGCATTGATGATGATGGCATTAATGGTTATGGTAGTGATGGAGTTGATGGTGATGGTGATGATGGTGGTGATGGTGGTGATGGTGATGATAGTGGTGATGGTGATGATAGTGATGGTGATGGTGATGATGGTGATGGTGATGATAGTAGTGATGGTGATGGTGATGGTAGAGTTGATAGTGATGGTGATGGTGGAGTTGATGGTGATGGTGATGGTAGAGTTGATGGTGATGGTGATGATGGTGGTGATGGTGATGATAGTAGCCATGGTGATGGTGATGGTGGAGTTGTTGGTGATGGTGGTAGTGATTGTGATGATGGTGGAGTTGATGGTGATGGTGATGGTAAAGTTGATGACGGTAGTAGCGATCGTGATGGTGATGGTGGAGTTGATGGTGATGGTGATGATGGTGGTGATGGTGACGATAGTAGTGATGGTGATGGTGGAGTTGATGGTGATGGTGGTAGTGATCATGATGGTGATGGTGGAGTTGATGGTGATGGTGCTAGTGATCGTGATGGTGATGGTGGAGTTGATGGTGATGATGATGGTAGAGTTGATGATGATGGTGGTAGTGATTGTGATGGTGATGGTGGAGTTGATGGTGATGGTGAAGTTGATGATGATGGTGGTAGTGATTGTGATGGTGATGGTGGAGTTGATGGTGATGGTAGAGTTGATGATGATGGTAGTAGTGATTGTGATGGTGGAGCTGATGAGGGTGATGGTGGTAGTGATAGTGATGATGATGGTGGAGTTGATGGTGATGGTGGAGTTGATGAGGGTGATGGTGGTAGTGATTGTGATGGTGATGGTGGAGTTCATGGTGATGGTGGTAGTGATCACGATGGTGATGGTGGAGTTGGTGATGATGACGGTAGAGTTGATGATGATGGTAGTAGTGATTGTGATGGTGGAGTTGATGGTGATGGTGGTAGTGATTGCAATGGTGATGGTGGAGTTGATGGTGATGGTGATGGTGGAGTTGATGATGATGGTAGTAGTGATTGTGATGGTAGAGTTGATGATGATGGTAGTAGTGATTGTGATGGTAGAGTTGATGATGGTAGTAGTGATTGTGATGGTGATGGTGGAGTTGATGGTGATGATGATGGTAGAGTTGATGATGGTAGTAGTGATTGTGATGGTGGAGTTGATGGTGCTGGTGGTAGTGATCATGATGGTGATGGTAGAGTTGATGGTTTTGGTGGTAATGATGGTGATAGTGATGGTGGTGATCGTGGTGATGGTGATGGTGATGATGCTAACATTATTGGTGGCAGTGGTGATAGTGGCAACTCTAGTAAAGGTAGATGTAGCAGTGGCTATGTAATCTCTGCAGTTTTGTCCCATAACTGGTTTCAGAGATTTGAGAAGTGCTAGAAAAAATAAATTTTGTAGCAATAAAGAGCTGTTTTACTAACGATAGGCCTGTTTCTTGTCATTTTTCTTTTCTTCTCTTTTAAATTGCTACCCAGCACAATATCTGGATTAAGTGTTTGTAATTTATCAAGAGGGCAGATTTTTCAAGCCATTCTGAATGCCAAGATGCTGAGCAGAACTGGTATTTCCAAGGTTGCCTGTCTGCCCATGGAGAGGAAGGAAGCCTATAAATTCAGAACAGCAATTCTCTCCCAGCCAGGATGAGTTAACACAGTCATCTGAGGGGCCATTAACAGATAAAAGGATTGCTTGTGCAACTGATTCTAATATGTGCCGTATGGTCTTCTGCTCAGTTCCTGTTCTCCAGGCCTCAGAATGTCAAACATGATTATTTTCTACTGGTTAGAGCTGAAACCAGGTGCGCAGGGAAAACCCAGGGTGTCCTGATATAAACCCTGGCTTCATGCCATGAAATGAATCAAACAGTAGCCTAGGATCCAAACAACACTGTTACCACCTGGTAGAGCAGGAAAAGCCAGGAAAAAGATTTTAGAATGAAAAAGGAAAACGAATTCAACCTAGGCTGCCACTGCAAGAAAAGACTGGCCATGTGTCCTTCCTCAAATCTACTAGAAATCAGAGCTGGTGGGCCAGATAACCTGCAACAATAATGAGACCCTTGGTTCCAAGCGAAAGCCAGGGATTAAGTTGATGTGTGCCCAGTGCATCCTATCGGACAGGTATGGTCAGGTATTGAGGGTCCTAGATCTATTCAAAGCATGCACAGCAAGGACAGTTAACTTCCATGTTAGAATTCTGACATGCACATGGATACACACACACACACAACACACACACACACACACACACACTCATACTCACAATATTGAAGCAAAGAGGGTGGAGAATTCGGAGCCAGGCAGATCTCATGCCCCAGGTATAAGTACCCTCACTACCTACAGCCTGGGTGACACTCAGTAATTTGATGTATACCTTTAAGTCTTAGAATCCTAATTAGTAGAATGGGATTAAAGCCGCCATACCTCAGAGAGTCCTTGTGGGAATTAAATGAGAATCATGGGTGCAAACAGTTCCCTAGGGAAGTGCCTGCTATGCAGTGACTATTCAATCAATGTTATTTCCTTTCTCCCTTCTCCTAGCTATACATCTATAAAGAGAGATTCCATTTTTAAAATGCGTTCTTAAAGTAAATGACAGTCAAGAACACAGTGAGATGGGTGGGGAGCACTGCCGTCTTTGTAAGAGGGGACATCTTGCTGGATAAGATCACCTCTCCAGTCTTCATCTATTGATGACAGGGAAGAGAAACCAGAAGATACTGAGAAAATGATCAGATGAACCAAAGAGGTCACTCGCTGTGGGAAGAGCAATGACCAAGATCTAAGTGACCTTGAGAAGGTCATTCACGTTTCTGGATATATGTCTCACTGTGAGTCTCAAAGATCCCTGCTGCCACAATGCTTCTATAGACATTCCAAATTTTACATTTTGTTGAAATGTGTCACAATATACAATTTTTTTTTTTACCAACTTTTCTTTTCTTTTTTTTAAATCTTCCAGAGAAGATGAAAGATGATGTCTAGGCGATTTCAGCTGAGACTCAGTGCTACAGAGCAAGGCAGGGTGTAAGAAGGGACCACATTCTCTTCTCCAAAATGAGGCATCCCCTGTGGAAGGTGAGAACCCAGGTGACCAGGCACCCAGTTCTGAATCTTGTCCTCTTCTAATCATTCACTTATGTTTCTTAACTGTATGAGATTATATTAATGTCATTACCTATTTAATTAATGCCATTATCTATTTATGCATATTTTATAGGCATATTTGTATTGTATTTATAACTATGTTATGTGTCCATAAAATATGTGTTTTACAGGTGTGAGGTACTCTTCTCATTACTGTGGTTATAAAAATAAATAAGAAAAAGTCCTTCCTCTCATAGTCTTACATTCTATTAAAGAAAACAAAAACAAATTCTCAAATAAGAAAAATATCAGCTAAATCTGCAGAAAATTAAAATGGGATGGTGTGAGACTAACAGTGACAGCCATTTTGAGGTGGATGATTCGGGCATGACAATTTTTTTATTGGAAAAGTGAGCCTCCTGGAAGCTCTGAAAGGTCCCACTGCTGCAGTGGCCTTGAGCCAGGCTGGTTCTTCCGCCAAAGCATTCAGGATTCAGACGCAACTGCAGCATCTCTCATTTCAACTAGGTGACAGTGCTCCCTGATCAACCTCCTTAATGCCCAGCTCAGACAACAGGCAGGAAATTAAAGCCTTGGAAAGAGAAATGCAGTCCTTCCCTATCTCTCTGCCTGGTGACTGCTACCGCCCTCCAGCAGGCAGGCAGGCAGGCGGGCGGGCAGGTGGGCGGGCATCTCCTGCAGCTCCGGGGATGGCGTGGAGCGTGCCTCGCTCTCAATTCTCCCTTTTACCATGTCAATGTGGAAAAATACCAGCTTTGTCCAAAATGAATGCATTTACTTTGCCGAGGATTATCCTGTCTGCCTGTTGCTAATCTCTAAAATAAAGGGCCTGGGTTCTGTTGCCCCCCAACCCGTGTTTAGTGTCTGTCTCTCCATGCCCAGGTTCCAGCTTGCTGTCAGCCGTCAGCCTCGTCTCTTCCCTTGCACAGCCTGAGCATGTGCAGTGATGCCCAGGAGCTCTTCTGAGTGATGTTTCAATTGAAGTTGATGAGGAGGAAATGACAGGTCATGGCAAGGGAAGGAGAGAGATAATTTTTTGAATAAGTCATTTTGTCTCGCATTTTCCTGACTCAGCTAGAGAGCGACTGAACAGGAAGCTGCTTCCAAGCCCACAACATTACAATTTGTTTCTACTCCCTTTTTCTCCATAGATGCAGGCACTGAGCTAGCAATATCCAAAGGACAGAACACAACCTGAATCAGGGAATCACCTTTGATGACTGAAAGGCCATGGGCCCCCCAAAACCCACTTGCTCATCATCCTTGATTCACTAGAGGAAGCAAGACAAGCGGGGAGCCATCCTCTGTGTTGCTCTGCACCCTGTGCTAATGCTCCCACCATCCTGCCTTGTCACTCTTAGTTGACTCTCCTCTGCTAGACGCTGGGACTTTCAGAGCATGACTTCTGCCCTTTCCTCAGCATGCCCTCCACCTGGCATCCGACCTGAACCAGGATGGGTGCTCAGAAGCCCTGTGCTTTGCCCAGCCCCTGCCTTTTCTCAGTGGATCACCGTGGGAGCCTTCTAACTGGCCTCCTTCCTGCAGTCTGTTCTCAATGCAATAAGACACATGAATGTGTTTAGGGTGCAACCCGGGCCCTGCCACTGCGACCCTCAAAACCCCAGAATGAGCAACCACGACCAGAAATGTATGAGATAGGCCCATCTGGAACCTGACATTATTTGATGCAGCTTCAAGAAGCAGTGTTCATAGATTTAGGTAAAATAATGGTATTATGGTTCTGTGTCTCTTAAAATTCCTTCTCTTTTGGAGACAACATACTGAAATATTTAGAAACAACATGATGTGATGATTTTAGGACTTGCTTTCAGTGAATTCAGTGGTGGGTAGGAGTGTTGGTATATAGAAAAGAAGTTTTTCAATAACTCATAAATGTTGAGTGCATTTAGGGTATATGAAGGTTCATTTTACTGTCCTTTCTACTTTTGTGTATGATCTTTCATCATAAAACATTTTTTTCATCATAAACTTGTTTTTCATCATAAAACATTTTTTGAAAACATGGAAAAGCTCCATTGGTTACTCGCAGTAAAAGCCAAAGTCCTTATAATGACCCACAAGGCCTGAAAGGAAGCTCGTCTCCTGCCAGGCCCCTTGCTGGGTCCAGCCACATGGACCTCTGGGCTCCACCACTCCACACCTGCGCCTGCCCCAGGACCTCTGCCTGTCAGCCTCTTCCCCAGCTATCAGTTTGGCCAATGTCCTCACCTCTGGAGAGCCTGTTCAAGGAAAATTGTCTTCATGGGGCCTTCCTGCATCACCTGCTTACATGCTATTTCATCTCTTTCCCCCGGCCTGCCAGAATATAAACAGCATGAAGGCAGGAGCTTCCTTCTTCCTGAACTACTCACTTGCCTACAACAATGCCTGGTACCCAGTAGATACAGAAGAAGAAATGTTTGTTGAATGGATGAATTTGTGGAAGGAAAGGTGAGAAGAAAAGGGGCAGGAGGGAATAAAAGCAAGTAAAAGAAAAATAGGAAAAAAATTGGAAAAGGGAACACAAGAGGAAGAAAAGAGAGACTGGTTGAGAGTCCCCAATAAGATGCCAGCAGAGCCTGAACTAGAAGCCATGTCTGCAGCTATTTTAACCACACCAATGAGTTTCCAAACTGAAGAGGAAGAAGTCCAGGTCAAAGCTGATGGGCACAAGCAAGTGTGCAGAGGCAGGATGCCTTCTCAAGGGGGCACTTCCCATATCCAAAACACTGATTTCAATGCTCCCATTGACTCCCATGGAAAACTCACTCACTCCTGCAAGGCCACCTCAAACATCACCTTTTCCCTTGCATGTGCCCGTTTCCAGCCCCCCGGCTCCTCTCAGTGGCCTCCCTCAAGCTGAGATCTCCCTCTATCCTCTGAACATGTGTAGTCTTCCTCAGTCTCCATTGAGGTCATCTGTTTATATGCACTGAGCTCCTTAGCTGACCTGTGAGCTCCTGGTAGCTGAGACCTTAATGTTTTCAGAAAATCCCAAAGCATTTAGCAGAGTGTCTGTGCATCACAAGAAGTCAACATGAGCTTTCTGACAGACTGACACATGGAAAGAAAGAAGGGAGAAAATGAGAAGTCAGACTTTGGGGACGCACAGCCCCACGTGCGAATCCCTGAGGGGCCACTGGTGGCTGTGCTGTATCAGAGCCTGTCCTTCATCTGCAGAAGTGGGGATGGCAGGGCTGTTATGGGAGCTGCCATGTAATTGGAGCTCAATAAACACCATATCCTATCCCTGCCCATCATCACTGCACCCCAACCCTTCACCCTGTTTGCTTCTCTGGATCTCCTTGTTTTATTCCTCAAATCTCCAGACCAAGTGCATTGCCCAATTTCCAAGGCCTGTGGGTTGTGTTAAGCTCAGATCAGGCCAAGCACCATTGCATGGGTGGCTGGTATTGCTCAGAAGGGTAAAAAGTGTGTCTGAAGATGACAACAGTCACCCTGGGAAGCACATCCAGCAGGTTTAAAGAAGTTGTATCTAAGAAGGTGATATGGTTTGGCTGTGTCCCCACCCAAATCTCATCTTGACTCCCATAATTCCCACGTGTTGTGAGAGGGACCTGGTGGGAGATCATTGAATCATGGGGGCAGTTTCCCCCACACTATTCTTGTGGTAGTGAATAAGTCTCACAAGATTTCATGGTTTTACAAGGGAAACCCCTTTCACTTGGTTCTCATTCTCTCCTTGCCTGCTGCCATGTAAGGCATGTCTTTCACCTTCTACCATGATTGTGAGACCTCCCCAGACACATAAAACTGTGAGTCCATTCACCTTTGGCTATGATTGTGAGGCCTCCCCAGCCCCATGGAACTGTGAGTCCATTAACTCTCTTTTCCTTTATAAATTACACAGTCTTGGGTATGTCTTTATCAGCAGCATGAAAATGAACTAATACAGAAGGTATGAGCCTGATGAGTGAGCTCTGGGCAAGATGTTCCCTCCTTGCCTTAACAAGAGTAAATTAGATAAAGATGTAGATTTTAAAAACCTTCACAGTCATCTTTATATAAACAGTTCCACCCATCATCTAACTCTACTTTGGAAAAATAACAATTGCCCAAGTTCGATGCAAAATGAAAAAAGCTTCACATACACATTAATTACATAAATGTACAAAGATTGTTGTTTTCTCTTAAGACTGTGCAGGAGCATGTGCGGGAGCATGCTGAGAGAATGACAGCCATGTCAGCTGTCACATCATGCTGCCCAACCAGGGCCAAGTCCCTTACTGAGCATTTTTTCTCCTAACAACACAGCTGATGGTGACACCTTCCCCACTGTAGCAAGAAGTAAACCAGCCTGGAGAGACCAGGTAACTTGCAAGGGTCACACAGCTGCTGAGAAGTGGAGCAGCACTTCAATCCCAGGTGCATCTTGTTCTGAAGTCCAGGATCCTTCCACTCTACGGAGGAGGGAGACACCTGGCTTTGACCCACCTGACTGCCTCACTTGACTGACAGGGAAACTGAGCCAGGGGTGGGGATGCTGAATGGGAAGTGGGGGCGAGTGAATCTCTGATACAGTTTGGCTGTGTCCCCACCCAAATCTCATCTTGAATTGTAACTCCCACAGTTCCCACACACTGTGGGAGGAACCTGGTGGGAGGTGATTGAATTATGGGGGAAGGTCTTTCCCATGCTGTTCTCATGATAGTAAATGAGCCTCAGAAGAGCTGATGGTTTTAAAAACAGGAGTTTCCCTACACAAGCTCCCTCTTTGCCTGCTGCCACCCATGTAAGACGTAACTTGCTCCTCCTTGCCTTCTGCCATGATTGTGGGACCTCCCCAGCCATGTGGAACTGTAAGTCCATTAAACCTCTTCCTTTTGTAAATTGCCCAGTCTCGGGTATGTGTTTATCAGCAGTGTGAGAACAGACTAATACAATCTCTCTTACCCAGAGCACCTTCCTGATGCCTTTCCCCATCTCACCTAGCCTTAAAATAAATTATTTGTAGAATTTTGAGAATTCAAAAGGGTTATAGGAGGCACAGTTCTTTGAAAACCAAAGATCGAAGTTAACCAGTGGGTAAGCACAGGTCAGAGTCGGCGCTGAATGAGAAGAGCAGGCCACCCCCTTTCAGAACTGAGGATGTGAAGTGTGATGGGGAGGCAACCCCCTTAGACAAAGTCAATCCACAGCAAAATATATGGCACTATCCACGTCACTGAGCTACAGATTGTGCAGGCTAAGAGAGGCCATACGTGGAATGAGGGCTGCCTCTCCCAGATGCCAGGACTCCATTCCTACCCACCCATCAGTGGTGTAAACCTCCAGAGGCAGGAAGCTCACTGGTCCCTGGAGCTACCTGCCCCATCTGTGGATGCCTGTGGCCCTCAGATTGTTAACCACGTGAACTAGTAAAAGGCGGTACAAGCTTAAGGGTTACAGTTCAACAAATGTGACCTGACTTCCTGCCCTGTGCCAGGTACCTTGCTGGGAACTGGGGACACAGAGTTGAGTCTGGCTTTCAGTCCAGTTTGCTGTGGGAGCATCGGAGGGGATAGGGGTACAACCCAAGCAGGCTTCTGCAGCCCTCCTCAGAAACTATGGCATTGTTTCAAGAGCTGAACGTACTGGCAAATTATACCCTTATGGTGTGCACAATCTAGATAGGAAAACAGGTGCTTAATTAAATTAATTAAATACCATGAGGTATCATATCCAATAATGTGCACAATCTAGATAGGAAAACAGGTGCTTAATTAAATTAATTAAATACCATGAGATATCATATTCAATAATGGCATGGATATATTAGATGCACTCAGTTGCCTCTTCTCTGTACACCCTCAGCACTGGGCTTCCCCGCTCTGGGGCTGTGATCACCCAATGGATTCATGTCTCTCTATATATGACTCCTGGCAGACAACAGACTGATCTCCATGTCCCTGAAGCCCAACTCAAGGCAGAACACATAGTAGAACCTCAACCATGTTTGATGAACTGAATCCAACCCTTCATTCTACTTCCAATATTCATTTCAAGTCCCTGAAACTGACACTGTCTATCTTCTCTGCATGGCATTATAAAATGGGGACCAGTGTGGGTGAGCTGAGGAATCACAAAGAAAAGAGAGTTTACTTACTCGGAGACCTTGCAAACCAGGAGGTCCATCCCTGCCTTCTGGGCCTATTGGACCCTTTAGGAGGGAGAAAAAGGAAAAAGAGAGAGAAACATAATGGTAAATGCAGGGCTCAATGGCATAGCTTAGGCTTTAGAATCTCACCCTCATTGAATAGTGTAATACCATCCCATTCTGATGGGGAAATTCGGAGGTCCCATTCTCTCAAACCTATAACACTTTAAAACATGTACGTCTATCAGATCTGATTAAGTATGTTGAGCAGTCAGGATGTAAGAAACCTAGTTCGTACTTTATACTGAGTACTGTAAGCATCCAACAGCTTGCTTTAGTGGTTTGCACAAAGCACACAGAAGCGAATTGTCTGGAACCTAAGTGTCTTTGATTCTAAGCCCAGTGCCCTTTCCCTGCAGCCTGCTGGCTCAGAAAGAACTGGCATAGACTATCTGACTCTCAGGCAACAGTGATATGCAAAACATAATAGTCTGGACAAATGAATGGAACTGCCTAGGAAAGATCAATATCTATTAACCAAGGAACACTGGTGCAGGGAGGGGTCATACTGACCTCATTCGAATCCTGCCCCCTCGTCCTGCCTCGATTCTGCCTCATGAGCTCAGGCAAGTCCCTTGGTGCCGTTAAACCTCGGTTATCTCATCTCTGAAGTGGGGATGATACAACCACCTACTGAGCAGTTATGAATGGGTTCTAAAGCTGGGGCACAGCACCCAGGTCCCCTGACAGCACCCTGATTTATACCACAGAATGAGGCATACCATGTGAGTGGGAAACTGAAACCCTAAGCTTAAGCTGTGACTCTATCACCACTTCTGGGTGAATTTGGCCAGAAATGCCCTCTCTGCATTTCAATTTCCACATCTTCGATAAATATTATTTTCATAATTATCATACTAATAGCTACTGCTGCTAAATTTTGCGTAACTGTACGTGACCAAGCTGCATTTACATCAAAGGTCCTTTCTCTTAATAACGCCATGTAAATGAATAAATCAATGGACAAACTGCAGTAATTAAAGGTGTGGATCTCTCTTCCTAACAAGGAGATTCTGTTGAGCTCAGGACACACAGAAAGAGAAGGCCCTAAAGGCATGAGATTTTTAAGCGTCAAGAAATGGCTGGCATTGATCTACATCTCTGGCCCTTCATCTCTGGCCCTTTAGTGACTCCACGAGACATTGGTAAAACTATCAAAGCCTGTTTCATCTTAGGGAATGGATGAAAGATGCCAGCATTTGGATGCAGAATGCTGAACACTGTTTCCATTTCGAGAATGGGATATATTTTCCTCTCTCTGGGATTGCTGAACACAAACTCAAAATTTTCCATTCTCGACAGAAGTCACTGAAGCCAGCTTCTCAATTCAATTCAACCCAATGAATATTTAGAAAGTAACTGCTCTGCAGAAGGCCCCGAGCTAGGTGCTGCTGCGGATTCAAAAGCAGAGAGAAGTGACAGTTGATATCAGCATTGGGCTCAGTCAGGCTCCATGGCGCTCTGCCTCAGAGAGCAGCTCATTTAACCTCGTAGTATGTTTACATAGGAGAAGATGCTGCTGTGGTAGATTTCCAAGTTAGGGGTGAATCGAATGAGGATCGGAGATTAAGCAATGTCACCAAAGCCACAAAATTACTTGGTGGACAAATTGGGCCATGAAATCAGGTGCTCTGGTTCCTAATCCCAAGTACCTTCCATGACCCTATTTCTGTAGCTCATGCTGCAGTCTGGTTCACTTTAGTAGCCCTCTTGAACACCTGCCGCAGGGCTAGCTCTACAAGCGTGTGTTAAGTTCCCACCATGTGATAAACCCTGTGGATTGAGAGACGGGAGAGATGTTGGTCCTCGACTGAAGAATCTTATAGTCTTGGGCCTCTCATTACTGTTCTTCTCTTAATAAGGCCTTTAGTTAGGCTGTTTGCTTTTTGAACACTCCGAAGGGAATCTTATCACTAACATCATGTATTGTACTAAATCCCATTCTGTCTAGGCTAGAAGACATCTTCAGAACCACGGGGAACCCCGTGGGGCATCAGGCTAAGATATCCTGAATTTTGAAAGTAGGTAGATTCAAGACCATCCGCATGTCCTGTCTAATGGACCCTAGAAATGGTATGGGCAGGGGATTCCAATTCATCATCTAGAAATTGCAAATGTTTACTTGCAGTTATTTCTTTTTTCACATAGCTGCTTCTTCAGACTCTGAGGGTGCCTCATGTGTTATTTCATCCCTATATCTTCAGCCTTAGTATTTTGCTTGATATAAGGTAGGTGGTCACAAACATTTGAGGTTTCTTCCTTCTCTCCCTCCCTCATTTACTGTAACAAAATCTAGGTAAAGGGTGAGGACTACCCGTATATTTTCATCTCAGGAAGAGGCCAAGAAGTTTGCCTCATGATTAAGCACAGCTAGCTATCTTTAGCTTCTTCTTCTGTAATGGGGACCATGAAGTAAAGTAATTCCCCTTTACGGAGCTCAGAGGAAGGATTGTATACTCCGTGGTGAAAACAGCAGAGGCTGCACAGTCAGATCTAGGTTCAAGTTCAGTTCTGCTTCTCAAGAGCTATGTGACTTTGTGCAAACCACTCAATGTCTCTGCACTAATGTTTTCATTGGTAAAAGATGAAAAATAACATCTTCACCCTTGCAGACTTAATATGCATATATTTGCACAAGAAAACATATATAGTATAGACCTTCAATACTTGCCAATAATAGATCTGAAATATACATGTATGTATGCATAGAAAGGTAAATATTGGAACACACTGCATTCTCTGCATTATCTAGTTTAAATCTCTCAACAGTTACAACAATTGTGGGCAGCTCTGGAAACCGAATCTGGAGAGGTCACAGAGACATAAGTTAGATTTTCTGATCCAAAATCTTTGATATAAAATTGTTCTAATTTTCCTAGAATTAAACATCCCTTAAGTTTCTTCTAGTTTTACCCCAGCAAGAACATATAAATATATCCTCATAAAGAGTGGGCCTCAATAGCTTAAAATAAATCTGATCTATGTTCATTTATAAGTCAGTTATTTTATTCCTTTCAATAAAATACAGTAACTTGAAAGCAACAGCAGCACATTGCCAGAAGAAGCAACTTTAAAGCAGGGCCCTGTGGAGGGTACTGTATTCTTACTAATTATTCTCGATATCTGAACTCACATCATAAGATGATCACAAGGGCCCTTTGGATGGCCGCTTCCCAACTGGTGATTTACATATCATTAAATTCTTAGCAGAGGGAGAAACCAGAGGCTGAAATGTCCCAGGCCACTGCAAAGTCAGAACTGACCAGAAACATGGGAAAAGTGAGTGCGTTGGAAGTGATTCAGTCGGCATGTAAGTGTGCAATGTTTTTATTCTACTTCATCTGAAAGGAAAATAAAACATCAAACTGAATCCCAAGAAACCCCCATCGTGGCCTGTTGGGGACTGGGGGCTCTGAAGGCAGGGTGCCCACACTTCAATCCCGTTCCTCACATGGCAACTGCCTGATATGGAGAGAGTTATCCCACCTCTTCCAGGCTCAGTTTTTCCTACGTGAGACGTGACCACAACAGCACAACCCACTCAGGTGATGTGAAGGTGCTTGAGATAATGCCATGCTCAGTGCCGGGAATGACTATGATCTTCCAAACCCATTGGTAAGAGAAGTGTGCAGAGCAAACCCTGCGCAGGAGAGGGACAACTTACCGGAGCTCCTGGAGGACCGGGGGGGCCTTGGTGACCTCTGGGTCCTGGAGCTCCCTGGTAACACAAGCCAAACAGATGTTTAGTCATGACTTTTCCCCCATATGATCAGGCCCACCATCACCCATGGCCCTTTCCTGACTCAAAGTTTACTTTCCAAGTTCTCGATAGGGAGCAGAGGTATGGGAGTGGGTATTTGCATTTCTGGCAGAAAGGCAACTGAAGTCTGAAAGGCTCCATCTGAGTTCAGCCTGAGATCATGGTTGTGGCTTTTCTGTTTCTGCTGTGACCTAAATCCCCATGAGAAGAGGACGCGTGTGCCTCTTACCTGTTCCCCTTTCAAGCCCTCTTGCTGCACCTGAGAGACAAAGCAAGCATTAGCAAAGGTGCTGGCATTTCCGCAACCACAGTCAACCTCTCTCAGCTGCACTAAGGCCATTCATTCACAGGCCATGCTGTCATGTCGTGCCTCCTGACTTTTCTCTGATTCTGCCCCATTTTTAGTGTTGAAAGCCTTCTATCCAACTCATGTCCTTGGAAGAGCGTTGCCTTATTCTTAGAGGTGAAGACTCATCCAACCACCCAATCCCACCAGCGCCTGCATCCATGTTTCCAACCACTGCTGACTCACCACCGAGCCTGGTACACCAGGTGGCCCCGCAGGTCCCACGTCACCCTGCACAGAAACAACAAACATTTCAGCATAGTTACTGGTGCCACCTTCTGCGGCAGCCCCATCCCTCTGAGGCTTATTCTTGCGGGCCCAGGGGACCACACCCCTCCCTGTGCACCACCACACATATCTTCGTCTTGCCCGAGCCTGCTGTCTTGTGATATTCTCAAAGTTCGGGTTCTGATCCTCATCTCTGCCTCAGATCATAGGCTTCTTGCGGGCAGGAGTCTTATTTTCTATTTTGTGCACATCCAATCTAGTGCCTAGATTTGGGTCATGTTCCATGAACACCTCATGGCCCTCACCAGCCTCTGCGGCTTGAGAGCAGCCTCATTGAGCCCCTGCCTGCGCCAGCCACTGTCTTTGCACCGTGAGAGCTGTGACGATATATTTTGGCAGGTCTCTTATGCCAGGTTCATAGCTCCGCACACAGTCAGCATTCAATTAGTATTTATCAAATAAGTAACTAAAAATGTGGCACTGCTTCTCATCCATTTTCATTAAGTCACTTTATACACAAGGCTTGTCTCCTGCCTCCTCCTCCTTGGCCTCCAGGTCCCCTGGGCTATGACGGCTGTGGCCTGACCGGATGTTCCAGCATGTGCGCTACAACTTGGTCCTAAATGAAGCATATTTATCAATTTTGATCACAGAAAAATCTTTAGTATTATTTCTATGGTGCCTTATGGCTAAAGCAAGGAAAATACATATAGTCAATGTTTCCACACGTGACGTAGGGACATAACTTTTCCTTTTACCTACAGCTTAGCTCAGGGAGCATGGGAAACATTCAAAACCTGTTGTTAATGAAGCTAGTAAATGAATAAATGAATCACCAATTAAAGCTGAAGGCATCTATTAGGTCTTAAGGCTAAGGGGGAAGAGTGAATGGCTCAAGACACACGCTCACTGCCTTGGGGATTCTATTCTACGGACAGGAAATGTTTCCTCTGAGACCAAAATGGATACATTCACAATGTATCTTCCAATGCCCTGTCTCCCAGCCCTGCCCGAGACCTGGAAAAATCACCTCACTTTTCACAGCATCAAGTGTTTTTCTAAAAATCCCGATCCATCATGTTTTATGTCAAAAACCTTGAGTGCCAGTTTTCTTCATTGTACCTTCCTGTTTTTCACACAGAGAAATCGAGTCCTGCCTCAGAAACGCTTCTCTATTCTGTTTTATTCTCTCCATGCTGCCAGTACCCCTGCACACACGTGCACACACATGAGCACATATTCTCACACACATGTGCTTGCACACACACTGCATTCACCACTCTATAGCCCCTGCAGGCACTTCCAGGACATGAGCGCGTGAAGATCTCCATACACTCAGATCCCAGCGCGGATATCAAGTCACTTCTTCACGAACATCCTTCAACTCCTCCAAACAGAGTCAGATTTCCCCTAGACTCCCACAAACCTTATTCATATCTTGGTAATACAGGATTGTTAGAAGACATTCTGAGCTATACTATGTGTGTGTGTATGTGTGTGTGGAGGAAGAGAGAACGGCTGAATAATGAATCTTTTGAGGTTCAAAATCATGTCTTTTTTATGACTACTTTGTGTCACTGTCACATTCCCTTCTGTTGGTTTCATTGTTGTATTTCTCATAATATTATTATTACACCACAAAAAGTGAGTTTCCAATAACAGTTATGAAATCAATTAATCAACACATGTTTTAATTACTCTCAACTCACCATATAAGGGCCAATGTTCCAACAAATTTGGTAGGAAAACTAAGACCCTCGTATCCATCCCTAACAACTGTGTGTATACAGCTACCAGTTATTGGAGAGACTCTGCCTTCCAGGCTTTTCTTCAGGGACTGGACATGGATTCACTCTCGTTCCCTATGATACTATCTTTCCTGTCTTAAAGATGAGGAAACTGGGGCACAGATACACTGAGTAACTTGTCCAAGGTCAGAAGTCTAGTACATAATAGGAACAAAAGTCTTTCCTAGAATCAATTTCTTCCCACAATATGGGTGACACATTTTTGTAAAGATCAGTTGTGGCCACTGTGGTGGCCTGTCTCCACGATGGTCCCCCGTAGTCCCTGCTTCCTGCATGCAACCCTGTGTGGGGACTTCCCACACCATCCCCGTTCCTCTATGTGACTAACAGAAACAGCAGACGTGCTGGGAGGTGACTTCCAAGATTCGGTGATAAAAATGACTGTGGCTTCCACCTCAGACTCCCTCCTTTCCCCCAACCTTGAACCAGTCACTGCTCACTTTTGGGGAGCAATTTCCCTTTCTGTGCACAGTACCATGGAGAAGCCCATGTAAAAGGGAAGTAAACATCTCTGGCCAACAGCTGTCAAGAAACTCGGGCCTACCGGTGACGACATGAGTGAGCCTGGAAGTAGATTCTCCAGCACCAGTGGACCCTTGAGATAACTATTAATGTGTCCCCACTGACAGCTTGTCTGCCTCTCAGGAGAGATCGTGAAGCAGAACAATCCAGCCATGCCATTCCCAGATTCCTGCCCTCAGAATCGTGTGAGATCATACATGATTGTTTCCAACTACTAAGTTTCAGGATGATTTATTACACAGCGGTAGGTAACTAGTGCAACCATAGACCCAATCCAGTAAAATCATTAAAAGGGCATAAAAATGCATCCCCTGATATTTAGATCTGCAGTAAATCATCGAATGGACAGGCAGATAATATGATAGGCCTTGGTCAATAATCAGATTCACTTTGGGGCTTGGGCAAGAAACTGTAATTGTCTAGACTTCGGTCTATTATCTGTAAAATGAAGCAGTTTAAAAAGAGCGTCTCTGCAGTTCCAGTGACTTTCCCAAATTGTGTAGCATCTAAGATTTGTCTCAAGGATGTGATCTCAGAATGAGATGAGAGGCATCATATCACCTGAGCTTCACTGGTTTCTTAATTATTTTAATGAAAACCCCAAAATCATGCCACGGTCCTTGACCTTCTCCTCCCATTTCTGCTGCATTTATCATAATAAGAAATAATAACTCAGCAGTTCCCCAAATATGAAGGGCCAAACCCAATCTCTAAATAAGGTGGAAGGTTGAAACTTATAACACATACACACACACACACACACACACACACATAGGCGGCAGCAAGAAATAGAGTCATCACCTAGATCCAGACTTCAAGGCTCATTCCCTCTTTGTGACTTGAAATAAACTGCTTATTTTAGGACTTAGCATCCCCTGTCAAGGAACTGCAAGAATATATTAAAATCCTGACACCTGGATAATATAACAATATACATCTCAACTCTAAAAATACTTAGAAGGAGAGAGAATAATGAACTCGGCTAGCACTGAAGCCCGAGTGAGCGAGTTTGGAAGACATTAACTTTCTCCAGCCCCCATCCTAAGCTGAGGTCTGTGTCAGCCTGTACTATTTATTTATTTATAACAGATACCTTGTCTGCTTCCATAAGGAGTTGGAGCAGCCTTCTCCCATATTTAGAGCATATGCTGGAAACCAGTCTGAGTCAGACAACGACCTTCACCTGAACTCTGCAGTGAGCCGCTCTGAGAAGAAGCGATGCTCATCGGGTCTCAGCCGTCTGAGCTGAGCTGGATGTCTCCCGTCTCAGCCCCTTCTCTCTCCCCAGTTATTCTCCAACCCCATGTCTGATGCCTTCCTAAGGGCCTGTCTAGGAACCCGGAAGAATGTCATCCTCTTGAGCTCAGGCTATGTCTCGTCACCCCTCCTACGCCAATCCAGAATACAACATCACACCTTCTCTTTTTCCTTCTTCGTGACCCTCAATGCTTAGGAAGGCTATTTTCATGGACATTTTTGTAGGCCCTTCACATTTTGCAAAGAATGTCTACCTGCCGCTGTTGCATCTGAGATGCAGACATTCTTAGCAGCAAATTTACTTCATTAAACCTGGAAGATATTCTAAAATAGATGACCAATATAGTAAGATACAACCCTTATTTTGTTTTTTAAACACCTAGGGCATTTTCAGGATTCTGATTCTGATTTTTAAAAATTGCAAAATGTAGTAGAGAAGGAGAAAAGAAGAGGAAGAGAAAAGGAAAAAGTTTTTGTAAGATTTTTTAATATTTATTTATAGCCTTCCTTATTCCAAAAAGCATTATAATGCTTTTTTACATTTTAATACATCTAAATATTATATAACAGAACTTTATATAAATATTATATAACAGAACTTTCTTTGCTTTTCAAATGTATGTTTATTCCTAAAAGTAGAAAAACAATTCAATATGATAGCCAGAAATGTCTTATGTGAGTTCCTGATGCCCCAGCCACCACCCTTTGTGTGTGCTTTGTTCCCAGAGTTGCCACCCAGGCCCCTTCCCTGAGCCTGGTTTGCCAAGGCGGGCAGTCCCCGCACCTGCCTGCCCAGGGCACAGAGCCCTCGACAGCCCCAGGCTTGCTCACCTTTTCTCCCTGGGGTCCTGCCACACCAGAAGGGCCGGGCCTGCCCTGGAGGAAAGAAAGAAAAGGCAGATTATGATGGGCACTAGGGATACAGTGGCGGGGTGTTGGGGAGAAAGAGGTTGAAAGACAGCTGCCCACTGTGGCTAGACTTTTCTTCAGAAGCCAAAGTCCCTTTAGACCTGACTTTCTGGACTGTGCTTATTGCTAGAAAGTTCTTCCTCAACTAACCTAAGCTCCCTATCTCCATGCTTTCTCATCTGCAGTTGCGCTGGTTCTGCAGCATGGATAACACATTCTGAGAAAACAAAGGCCCCCTTCCTTAGGGATATGAGGGCCTGGGCAAGAGGAAGAAGCAGCACATAACCAGGACCTGCCCCGGCCCAGGGAGCATAGAAGGTGGAGTCTGGTGGAGTTGAAGGAAATCCTTAGAGCTGAGGACTGGTGAGGCACCAGGGAAGAGGGAAGAGCCGCCCAGACTCTGGCCAGGATTAGTTAGGGCCACAGGGAAATCAAAGTCCCAGAAGGCTGGTGCAGGGGATGCTGAAGACTTGTCCCTCCTGGTCTTCAATGTCCCTGCTGGGAAGCTTTCCACCAGCAGCCAAGAGAACGCCTGAGCTTCCCCAGCTCCTGCAGGAGCAGGGCGTGGGAGCAGCCCGGGAGCCACAGCACAGAGCACAGGGTAGTCCTCAGCCAGCGTCCTCACAGACCCCAAGGAGGGCCTGGAGGGCAGCTGCACAATCAATCTCCATCCATGGACAGAGTGCTTTGTATAGGAAAAGATCCTAAGGACATAGGCATGCATTCAAGGATGCATGCAAAGCACCCTCACTTCCTCTGTACTCTGAACAGCAAAGATCTGTAACCCCACTGCCTGGCTTCCCCTGCACCCTGAGACCCTCGCCGGCCAGCCCACACCACCAGCACTAGGTCTGTGTGCTGGGTTATTGTTTTTTGCACACTCATCCATGGGAAGGATTCCTTTCCCTCTTTGCCATCACCAAGCGGGTATTTCCAGTGACGAGAGCCAGGCCTGGCAACCAGGCAGCGCACGATGGATATTTTTAAGCAAGTCAATAAATCGTGCTACATTCATACCATAGACCATTAACTGGTCATTTGAGTCAGGCCTTTGGTGAATATTTTTTTAAGTGGTTCCATGTTTATGATACAATGTTGAGGGAAGAAAAGCAAGATATAAAAAGTATGATTCCAATGTGTTACCTGACAATAAATACAAATCCAGATATTTGTGGGAGATGGAATGAACTATAAGTTTAATTTATATTAATATAGTATATTAGAATATTTATTGTAATTCATTGACATTTAATATAATTAACATATATATTTTATCTATGATTTCATTTTTATATAAATAAATATATTAATTGACGCATATGTTAAATTACGCTATGCAACATAGCATTTTACTAATTGGCTTTAATATGAATGTATGATTTTAGGTTTTATTTCATTTTAATTTTTAAATTTAAATATGTAAATGTAGTTTCTTTTGGAATAGATGATACTTTTGGAATACATGGTTCAAAACTGAAGTGCATAAACATTTAAAGTCCCCTTCTGGGGGCAACGAAGCAGCAAGGTTATCATTGTCTTATTTATTCTTCTAGCGACGGTCTTTGTAAGTCACCAGATGCATTTTCCCCCACACCATTCCCAACACTTTTCTTTATTTTCCACTGAACCACATGTCTTGCATCCAGAGTTTCTTCATGAATGTCCTCAGCCTCATAGCACTCTCTGTGTCGATGCCTCCTGATTTATTTAACTAGCTTTGTACTGAGGAGCACTGGGGCTGTCTTGAATCTTTCCCTCTGGGGACAAGATGGCAATGAGCGCTGCTTACACACATCACCTTGAAAACGTGCGCGTGGTCAGAGGCCTTTACATTATTATAACGCACCACCTTACCTGATGTAAAATGGATTTCAAGTGGGATCCCTCCAGCTCTGGGGTTCGCAGAGTCAACCTACAGCCACACAGCCGGGGTCTGGTCCTAAGCCTCCTGCAGCCTCCAGCTGAGCAAGGAGGAGGCCCAGGTGCTGAGGCTCTGTGGAGCTTTATGTGGGGTCTGGTCATTCCCATCCTCTGACCGCTGATGAAACCTAGCCCAACAGCGCCAGCACCCACCTACCTGCTGTCCTGTGTCCCCAGGCTTCCCGGGGATTCCATCCAGGCCTCGCTCTCCCTGGCAAAAGAAGGCAAATGGAGAAATAAAGAGGTTAGTGACCACAGGCAGCAGCCCAGCACACATCCCCACAGTGACCGTCATGGACAAGGAGGATGGGGAAAAGGTGCCAAACGCACGTGTGCACACACACACACACACACACACACCAGCCCTAGACAGGATGTGTCTTGGAGGACAAGGAACATAGGTCAAGAGTCAGAACAACTAGAGTCATCTCTCTGCTTTTCACTTTTCAAATCTGTGGCCAAGAGATGGCCATGTGCCTTCTGTGAGCCACACAGTCTCTTCATCTCACAGTTCTTCATGGGGGTCAAACAAAGCCATGGGAGAGTGGGGTCTGTAATGCAGTTCATAAAATTGTAGGTGTATTTTACGCATCATTCATTTGTCCCGTAAACACGTGTGAACATGCACCACATCCCCAGCACTCAACATAGACGTCAGAGTGAACTGCTGGCTAGCGGTAAGCCACCATCTGCGCATTCATCTGTTTACATTCAGACGGAGCTGGCTGACTGTCTTACTAGCTGTGGGATCTTGGGCAGTCACTTCACCTCTCTGCGAGTGTTTTGATTACCCTGGGAATGATAATAACCCCTTCCTCAAAAGATAGCTATGACTCCCAAAAAAAAGAAAACAAAAGGCCAGGCGCGTGGCTCACGCCTGTCATCCCAGCACTTTGCGGGGCTGAGGCGGGTGAATCACCTGAAGTCAAGAGTTATAGACCAGCCTGGCCAACATGGTGAAACCCCATCTCTACCAAAAATACAAAAATTAGCCAGGTGTGGTGGCGTGTGCCTGTAGTCCCAACTACTTGGGAGGCTGAGGCACGAGAATGGCTTGTACCCAGGAGACAGTGGCTGCAGCAAGTTGAGATAATGCCACTGCTCTCCAGCCCGGGCGACAGAGTGAGACTCTGTCTCCAAAAAAAAAAAAAAAAGAAAAAGAAAAAGATCCCTATGAGCAAGTCCACTGAAAACCTTCCTGCTGAGGATAGGTAGTGAGTCAGTGCCATCGTCTTCCCCTAACTGTGCCCTGGTTTTCTTGAGCCAACTCCCAGGTGCTGGTGTGTTCAAGTCCTGGGCTAACTCAGGCCTGGTGTTCCCAGTGGGGGTCCTTCTTCCAGGTGGGCTGCAAGAACTCCGTGGGGCAGACACTCCAAATGGTGGGTTCAGGCTCATCTGAACAGTCTCCCACCTGCACCCCAGCAGCTGCGGCTTCATCAGGCTCCTCAGACACAGCCACTTTGTTCCGGCTTCTGCCTTCCCTGCCTCCTATTCCCTCCGCTGCCTCCCCTGCACCCTTCGGGGCTCAGATTCAGTGTCCCCTCCTGACCTTTTCATCTAAATGAGAGGCTCTCTTCGGCTGCAGCATGGTCTCATTTTCTTCTCCCTCATCTCCTTTAATTCAATTTTCATCTATTATCCCTGTACACGCACCTCCCCAGTCACATGAGGACAGGAGGTGCGTTCACTCTTCGTTCTTGCGTTCCCGGAGCCTCAGTGTGGGCCCCGCTGACATTTACTGAATGACTGGAAGATTATATATACAAATTATGTTGAACTCTCCTTCTATTTCTTTATAACCTCATTTCCCAAGTCGTGATTTCTTTGCTGCTTTTTCCATTTGAGGTTGGTTCCTCTCTTTCAGGATGTTGTTTTTCTTCCCGGGGTTGCAGGTTCTTGGTTTTCAGCTCATGGCTGCTGTGCTCGCTGTGGGTGCCCGCCCACCAGTGGACACTGATTCTATTCACTGCCGCTCCCTCTGGGGATGGCAGGGCAGGGGGAACCTCCCGCGGGTGGGATGCAGAGGAAGGTTTTCTTCCTTGTGTGGCTGCTCCTATCCCTCCCCGGGCTTGCTGGCTACCTGCGGAGTGGGTCTCTCCTTTCATCTGGAAACAAATACTGAGGCTTCCTACTGCCCAGGATAGGCAGGGAATGGGGCAGGGGCTGCCTGACTCTGCGTCTCCAAGTGCAGGAAACCAGTGAATCACTGACGCCTGCCCCAGGGTCCCCCCATTCCCCATACCCACTGATGTGAACGTAGGGGTGTCCCAACCCTCTCTGGGCTCTGCGGTTTGGTTTGCAGGCCCCTGGCCTTGCTTCTACATAAACTGAATCCTGCATGTTTTCTATCTTTCAGAAATTATTTTAAAATTCCAGAACATTGATGTACACATGTATTTTCAATCACAATTATACACTAATCTTTTAAAAAGGCTTTCCCAGTGGCTCATGCCTGTAATCCCAGCACTTTGGGAGGCTGAGGCAGGCAAATCACCTGAGGTCAGGAGTTCAAGACCACCCTGGCCAACATGGTGAAACCCCATCTCTACTGAAAAATACAAAAAAATTAGACAGGCATGGTGGTGGGCACCTGTAGTCCCTGCTACTCAGGAGGCAGGAGAATGGCGTGAACCCGGGAGGCGGAGGTTGCAGTGAGCCGAGATCGTGCCACTGCACTCCAGCCTGGGCGACAGAGTGAGACTCTGTCTCAAAACAAAATAAAAGTAATAAAAATAAAAAGTCTTTGCATCACGTGACACTTGGGGCGAATGGTGAGTGGAGCTGCCTGGGTTTCGTCTCTGCCAAGTGATTCCACATCTGTCACTATATCCTCTCCTCCAAACGTGGCAAGGTTGGCAGGCCCAAGCACCAACAAGAAATGAGGAAACTGAGGCCGGAGGAGGTGAAGCCACTTCACCCCAGCTGGGTGTGCTGGCACTGGCGCCAGAACCGGCCCTCCTGTCCTTTCATCCTTGGTCTCTTTCTACTGCCTTGGAGGGGGAGGGTCGGAGCAGAGTCCCTGGAGGGACTGCGGGGCCCAGGCTGGTGAGTGGACAAGGGTCTTTGGGCCCATGGACTCTCACCCTCTACCTCTAGATGAGGAAACTGGGAGCCCTAGGGTGCACCTGGTCCAAAGGCACATAGAAACTTAGGGGTGGTACCAGGACTCAAATCGAGGTCTCCTGATTTCCAGTCCTGAGTGCACTTCCTTGTGACAGGCCATCCTACTAAAGATCACTGTAAGGAACATGGCTGTGCTTTGGTCAAGGAATAGGCTGAGGCGGACATCTGGGCCTGAGTGACTCAGTGAGTTTGGAACACAGGCGCACAATTCCATGTATAATGGAAACACAGCTATGGAGCCACAACATGGGAAGGCCATCCCTTGGCCCTAGGCCACTATTGTCTGTAAAAGGTATAATTGCCCTGTTGACACTGTGCAGGTGTGGTCACGCCCAGAGAAAGAGAGAGAGCCAAAGCTGTCTGTCTTGCAGACGGTGGGGGGGGGTGCGGGGAGGCAGGACACAGCTCAGCTTCCTTGTGCCCAGAGAGAGAAAGAGTAAAGCTGCTGACCCTGAAGGCAGGGAGAGCCGGCTGCACAGCTGTGTGTCCTCTCAGCAGAGAGGAGCCACCAGGCTAAGCAGCCGAGACCGAGCAGACAGTGTGAGAGTAAGCTGCTGATGGGAGAACAGTGTAAGAGAGCTAGTGTGAGTGAGCTGCTGATGAGACAGCTGCTGAGTAGAACCACATTTCACCTGCCCTATGGCCCCCTGAGTGTTCTTTCAGCCATCTGCTCATCCACCCACTCCCCTCAGACCTCAGCAAGGGCTGGACCCTAAATCCGAGTGTGACATTTGGCATAGACGTGGACCTGACAATCACCCTGGAACCTGACTCTCCCAGAGACCTCAGAGCAAGGCCAAGTGTGCCTGTTGCCCAAGTCCCTGTTTCTTACTTCCCTGCACTTGCACACCAAGATGAGTGGAGTCTGGAGCCAAGAGTTCCTCTGACTGCAGCTTAGGACAGCTGCAGGTGCACAGAGAGGGCCTGGCTGGACCTGGGGGCAGCAGTCTGCACTGCTGGCCGGCATGTGACAGAGGAGCGAGGTGGACGCGGCTGCGGGCCTGATGGATGGGTGGGAACATTAGCAGGGGCGAGAGGAAGGAGAGAGGATACATGAGGGAAGGAAATAAGTGAGAAAGAGAAGAGTGGGGGTGGGGGAGAGACAGATGGAGACAGAGAGAGACAGAGACAGATACAGAGACACAGAGAGAGAGACTCAGTAACAGAAAAACAAAGACAAAGAGATGTGAGAGACGGAGAGAGAGACAGAAAAAGACAGAAGACAGATAGACAGGAGAGAGATAAAGAGACACAGAGAAGCAGAGGGACAGTTAAGACAGGCGCAGACAGAGACAGACACAGAGAGACCGAGAAAGACAGGACAGAAGAGAGAGTTTGAGAGACACACACAGTCAGGGACAGGGAGAGAGACAGAAGATGTGGCATTCAGAGTGCGGTCTCAAGCTGAAATGCCCGCCACAACATCTGGGACAGGCAGTGGAACCATGTCCCCCTGCAGGCCCTCCACTCAGACTCGCTGCTGTTGATTGGGTTTGCCAGCTTTGCTAGCACTGCACTGGCTACACAAACGCAGCTGAGTGCAGGCTTCGGCTCCTGCAGACTGAGAGTGAGACCCCGGGCTCCCGGGTAGAGGGGGCATGGGTGGTGGTTAACCGCACGACTCAGATCCAAACCCTGGCTCTCCCACGCTCCAGCTGTGTGACCTTGGACCAGTTCCTTAGCAGCTCTGTCACTAGGTTTCTACAAATAAGGAGCATAATATTAATACTTACCCAGTAAAGCTGCTGTGAGGACCACGTGAGCTAATCTACGTGAGATGCTGACAATACTGCCTGGCACGTGGAAGGTGCGCATTAACAGTCAGTTAGGCCAAACGAAGGATGACTGTGTGGAATGGGCTTGGGGTAGGGGAAAGAAAGACAAAGAAATCACTTGGAAGGGACCAGCAACAGGGGAACAGCAGAGGAGGGAAGGGACAGGTGCTGGGGACATAAGGGCCCGGAGAGCACTGAGTAAGGAGTAGCCAGACCCGGATTCTAATCCTGAGTCTGTTGACAGCCGGCTGCCACCTGGAGAGAGGCTGCTCCTCTCTGGGGCTCCAGTTCCCCACCAGCATAACAAAACACACAAAAAAGGAAAAAGCCAGCTGTATTAGGAGAACTCTACTCTGATTCTCATATCCGGAATCAATAGGGAAGAGTAAGCTTATGCAAACGAAAGAGGACTGGACCTCTGCTCTGAGAACCAAGTGCTGAAACAGGAACTACCTCATTTGACATTTCAAGGATCGTATGGGATATTGTTCCCATTTTCACGGCAGAAAACCCAGTCTCCAGACAGTGCACCGCCCCGTTCCATCCTGGCTGCAAAGCCCACAGAGCCCCTCCAGGCCAAGGCCACTTGCTGCGGTTCTGAGTTGCTGACAGCAGAGGGCGCTCCCACTCCACTGAAAGCAGAAAACCGCCGGCTGCCCGTGCCTGACCACCGTGAAACCTCGCTGCTGATCAGCACATTCAGTGTGGGAGGGAGACACGTGGTGTCTTTCTTCTCCTTCTCCCTCACATACAATAAACCATTCATATAACATGGGTGCTAGAACTGAATTAACGTATTGAGTGTTTTCCCCAGAAATCGGCTGCAGCCCCTTCGTGCCTTTGATGAGCAGGATGGCCCAGGTGTCCCTGTGGTACTTCATGCAGAGAGGGCCTCAGCACACCCTGCATAAATCTTCCCCACAGCCTCCTGGCCCTCCGCCTCCGCCCTCGATCCGATCCATTGCCTCTCCCATTGCCAAAGTGGTCTCCCCAAAATCCATTTCTGGACATCCTTCCTTTCCCAGCCCCCCATGGTTCCCATGGCCTGCAGGATGCAGCCGCCTCCTCAGCCTGGCAGCAGGGGACCCTCCCCATCTGTCTTGCTCACTCTCGGCCACAGCAGCAGTTGCACGGCACTGTTCACTGTCACTGAAGCACACTCTTGCCCGAGCCTGCCCCTGGCTTGGCCACAGGATCGCCTCTTTCTAGAAAGCCCACCTTCCATTCTCCTCTCCGCCAACCAACATCTGGAGGCAGCAGAAGGCAGTGGAAGGGCGTGCACTGTGGCAGAGACATGCAGGTGCTCCTCTTTCCTGTGCTTTGACAAGAACTCAAACCCCTAGCAATCACAGTGGACTCGTTTATTAAATAGGAATATGTAAAGTACCCTTCATTTGTTGTTTTTTGGTTCGAATTTGTGAGATAACATAGGTGAAATTCTGGGTACTTCACAGAACACCACCCACGGTAAAGAATGCCATTATGGCCAGGTGCGGTGGCTCATGCCTGTAATCCCAGCACTTTGGGAGGTCGAGGCAGGCAGATCAAGAGGTCAGGAGTTTGAGACCAGCCTGGCCAACATAGTGAAACCTTGTCTCTACTAAAAATACAAAAAATTAGCTGGGCGTGCTGGTGGGTGCCTATAATACCAGCTATTCGGGAGGCTGAGGCGGCAGAATTGCTTGAACCCGGGAGGCAGAGGTTTCAGTGAGCCGAGATAGTGCCATTGCACTCCAGCCTGGGCAATAGAGTGAGACTCCATCTCAAGAAAAAAAAAAAGAGGATGCCATTACAACCCAACTCAAATGCTACCTGCCCCATGAAGACTCTCCCATCTCCTGTCTCTCCAGCCCCCTCCAGAAGTGGCTTCTCTTTCTTCTGGAATTCAGTTTCCATCTCATCTCTTCCTCTCTCCTGACACGTAGGCTCTCCTTGTCCTACACTTTGCAAATCTTACCCTCCCCTCTAAGCTGTGAGTTTAAGAGTCAAGGCCTGGATGTGATTTGTCTTCTACCCCCTGCAGGGCCTGGCGTGCAGTGATGCTCATGACATGAATGGATGCAGGCACTGTACTGACCGACGTGAACTCAACAGTTCAACAGTGAGCTCCCTGCTGTACTCGGACCACATAAAGTGGCCTCAGGAGAGGAAGATAAATGAAACACAGAAGTCTTCAGGCAGCTCCCACCCACCCAATTATGTTACTGTGCTCATCCAACAAAGGAATCCATGCCCTCACCCTGTGGTCTCCTTGGGAAGGGGGAAGATGGCATCTTAGGAGCCGAGAGCCACCCTGGCTGCCCCCACCCAGACACCTCCAAGCTAATGATGCCCATTCCCAGGGACTTCCATCCAAAGGGCTGCCTTGTCCTCCCGGTGGGGACTCCACCACCACCCTGTTCTAGGAGCAGCACATCCTAAGGTGCCTCAGGATGAGCCCTGGAGCTACCCAGGGACTTGGTACCTGAGATCTCGAGCTGCCAAGTGGTTGCTCCATAAAGGCAACCGAGTGAAGATGAATGCGGGCATCTGTAGGCACCCAGCACACAGCGGGTACCCAGTAAATACTTATCACAGTCACTCCTAGTGCATGACACTGCCAACCCCTCAAAAGCAACACAAATTGGGGGTGAGACTTATTGATGACTTTTTATAAGGCTGACTTGGGAGCCAAAATGGAAAAGACAGAGGTGCCCATGTCTGCAGGGTGGATTGTGGCTTCAGTCCCTTCAAAACACCAACTCTCTTTTGTTAATTGCTTAGGAAGCTTCTACCAGGTGCCAAGCCCTGCACTTGCTCTCATAACTCATTGGATCCTTAGAGCCACTAACTGGGAGAGGCATCACCATCCACCCCTAAATGTCAAATATGGACATGGAGGCCAGAGGGGTCCAGAGCTTGTCTAAGGTACCTGCACTGGTGGAGGCCAGCCAGGGTGACAGCCTAGTTCCTCCAATTCCAAGGCTGGTCAAGGCTGGTGCTCTTCCCATTTTGAGGCCCCTCCTTGCTCTGAGCCAGGGCAGGACACCTGGGGAACCTCAGGACTGGAATGTTTACAGCCACCCAACGTTGTCTGGGGGACATGGTTTTCTAGGTGGAAACAGGGCCCTCAACGCCCAGTGCTTAGCCCTTTTCGTGTGTAGACTCCTCTCTGTGCCTGGCTGGATTCACCTTACGATTTGCCCAGCAGCCCCTGGACAGCCCACTCGGGCTCCGCCACCTGGACCTCCTCATGCCTCCAGAGCCTTCAGTCACCTCACTGTGCCTGCAGAGACATGATCTGGAAAACCCCCAGATGAAGGGCTGTCTCCCCACCTTACAGGGAACGCCCTGCCCTGGGGCTGTTAGAGGTGGCCTCAGTGCTGGACGATGGTGGCTGTCTCTGCTAAGGCAGGGCTGGGGCACTGTCCCACCCCATGTCGAGCAAGGCCAGGCAGCTGGAAGGGCTTTTTCCAAGAGAAGATGGAAACCTTCTTGCTGATATAAGAAATCAGAGAGGTTCCTGAGAAAATAAACTGTAAGCACCCACCAATACGAGAGCTGAAAAGGGGTGTTCGGCATCACGCAACCCAGGCTCTTCCTTGGCAGGTGGGTAAACAGAGGCACAGAGAGGAGCCAGCTCTTTTGTGAGTCACCAGCACATCAGCAAGAGAGTTGGAGGCAGTGCAAAGCTGACCTTCAGAGGTGCGGGCTCATCCTCACCCCTTCTCCGTGTCTGTTTTCTCTTTCTCTCTGTCCTCAAACCCCATATATAAAGCACATGCTGCCCAGAACCTTTCTAAGCCTTTTGTAAATATTAACTCATGGAATCCTCATCATATCCTTATGAAGTAGATAAAATTACTCTCTGCAGTGAAGAAACCTGGGACTTGCAGGTTAAATAATTCTGCACAGGTCACACTGCCCGCAGAGCCCCGAGCTGGGATTCAAGGGCAGGCCCCAGGATCACAGTGCAGGGCTGCTCCAGCCACGGCCGCGTCACCTGGTGCAGGCTGCAGGGACTCAGAGGCTGATGGGGGCGTGGCTGAGGTTACTCCCTGCACCTCACCAGGGGATGATCTTCCCTTCCTGAGCTTGCCCCAAAGGAAGCTCCTACAGCAGGTAGAGCTATGGCGACAGTCTAGGGGAAATACGCCAGCATCCTGCATTTCTGACCTTCGGGCCTGGTAACCCACAGATGGGAAGGCTCAAACCAGAAATGAGGAGTTTCTGGATCCTGCTGGCTTTCTAACAGGCCACACGGCATCAGGAAACACATGGCCTCTGCGCTCAGTTTCCCCCGCTTCACAATCAGGAGTTCTCCCCTGGCTTCTCTACAGCCCTTTCCAAGTCTGATAATTTAGGATTTTGATAGAACCGCAGTGTTCCTTGACTGAACAAAAGTCTTAAAGCAAGACTCCAAAAGCTTGCTGGAAAAACGTCCAACGCTACATGGAAAAAAGCCTGTTGCTTCCAAACGGTGTTTTGCCAAGAACAAAACACTGAGTGCGTACAGACTGGATTTCTCTTGAAGCAAGTGGGAAAAAGTAATAAATGTTTGTGAATGTGTTGGTTATGGACCGGACACTGTTCCTGTTATCCACCTTCCAACGGCTTCAGAGAAGACATTAATATTTCCATCCTGCAAGTGAGAAAACGGAGGCTCCAGTAGCTGCGGCAGCTGTCCCAGTGGCAGACCTGGCCCCCCGGGGCCTGCGGAGAGCTCTTTGCTTCTCTGGGAAAGCCGACTGCACCGCGCCTCAGGAGCTCACCCGAAGCCCCCGCAGCCTCCAGGAAGCGTGGAGATCATTGTTCCGATGGAGACGGTTCCTGCTGTGGACCCTCAGTGAGTGTTTTCTCCCTGCGATGTTTCCTGGCTAACGTGAGGTGGTCCAGGCAGCTTCCTGTTGGCCGTCTCATCCACTCCCAGGGTTTCGTCTAACCCTGAGCGTGGAGTACCTCCTTTAAACCCATCCGCACATCGCCAAAAAGTCCCATTCCACACCTGTGAGGGACGGCCCGTCTGCATGCCGAGTTCGATCTTGGTTCCTGCATCGTCTCTCACCTGGGCCCGGTGCTCACCCATGTGTCAACAGAGGACTGGCCACGGACCATGCTGCAGGCACCAGCTCAGGCAGGGAAGACCCAGAGGTGAATAAGGTGCGTTATGTTAAAAATCCAAGAGTCTACATATGTGTGGGGCGGTGGGTGGCTGAAAGGCAAACAAATGCCATGTGGGTGACCAAGGTCATCAGGGTGAAGAGGACAGGGGTTCTAAGCAGCACAGAAGGAGAGGCTCTGGGACAGTTCCAGGGAAACCCAGCAAGACTTCTGAGGGAGAGATGCTTGAGCAAAGCGTTTTTTAAAAAAAGATTTTTATACCAATCTTCGTGGCTGGATGGCTGGGTGGGCGGGCACGTGACTGAGGCAATGAATAGAATACAGGAATGGATGCGTCCATTCACCTTTTCACACATTTCTAATCACACTGTAGGTTTCTTAGGTCAGAGATTATGCTTGTAGTTTTGGATTCTTTCTGGCACATTAAAGAAAATGAATACTTAAAACATAGTTTTATTAGCCAGGCATGGTGGTGCATGCCTGTAGTCCCAGCTACTCAGGAGAGGCTGAGGCAGGAGAATTGCTTGGACTCGGGAGGTGGAGGTTGCAGTGAGCCGAGATCGCACCACTGACTCCAGCCTGGGCAACAGAGTGAGACTCCGTCTCAGAAAAAATAAAACAAAAAACAACAACAAAAAACCCATAGTTTTGGATTTCTTCAGAATGTCTTCCATGTTTCTCCATGAGGCAGAGGGTGCTGAGTGCTGGGAGGCGCCTCTGCAAAGCCCCGGCGCCGCGTGTGGCCTAGCTGCAGACACTGAGGCTGGAGACAGGCCCCTCAGTTAAAAAATACATATTCTTTAAAAAACAAGCAAAGCAAAACAAACAAACAAACAAAAAACATTCTTTTTGCACTTCAGATTAGTGCTGTGTGACTTACACCCACTTTCCTGGACTGCTGGTTCATGGAACAGTGAACCCAGATGAGGCAAACAAGCCCCAGGAGCGGAACCACCACAGGCCCCTGAGTGGCCTTCCCCTGACAGGCTCAGCCCAGCCCAGGATTCAGACAAATGGAGAAGCCACCGCCTTCCCAGGCTGATCCCGGCTTCTGGCTGTCCCCCGAGGGACCACATTGGTACTGGATCTGGTTCTGATGACCAAGACGCTGGGGGTCTTTGGCCTCCATATCCCCTTCAAATATGGCTGTCTCTTGTCTTCACACAGCCTGGCTCTGTGCTCCTGTCCTTTGGAGGGGGGATCCCACACCTTGGATTCATCCATTGTCCTTACAGGGGATCTGGCCGTAGGACATGTGATTTGAAGGAGTCATCTCTTATTCATTTATTGATTTAGCAAACGTGTATCAAAGGCCACCTCTGCCCCAGCTCGACAGTAAAGCACTGCACACCTGCAGCCGTGTGTTGAGCTGACTACGTAAATATCCGCCATGTGTTGGCAGGTGTTGCCCGCTAAACTCTTGGGACCTTGATGGAGGGCCTGCACCAGGCACTCTGTGGGTGCTGAGGGAAGACGGGATGCCTGGAAGCCTGTTTCAGACTCCAGGCCAGGGACAGGCTCCACCTCTGAGTGCACCCTCAGGTGACAGCCAGCGTGTGACCCCCACATGCCTGGGCCTTCTGCCTGAATCACTGCTGAGCCACACGCTTTGGATGTGAGTCTCAAGCTTCCTCTGGCTTCTACAGCCCAGCCCTGCTGCGGGGCAGTTCCTCAAACCCCACTCTCCGCTACACGGGGATTGAAATAAGACCCCTGCTCCCTCGAGCACCAGAGCTGCACAGCAACCCACGCTCCTGCGTGCCCAGAGCCTCAGTTACTCCAAATGCCACTTTTATGTCCTCACCATGTGAGGGAAGGAGCAGAGGGCCCACAGAGCGAGCTGACCAGCAAACAAATCTACAGAAACATGTGAAAGCTCTCGGAAGAGGTAACGGTAAGGGTTTTGCTTATTAAAGTTAAAATGATTAAAATTTAACATATAAACAAACAAAAATCATGTTTGGGAGCCTGCTTTGGGGAACGAGGCCAGTCCCCGCCTCCCTGAATGAAAAGGGACCTTTCAGAAAGCAACGTGAGCGAGCCACAGACAGGTTTCATTTGCTTTGACCAGTAATTTCACTTCTGGGAAAGCAGCCTAAGGAAATAATCATAAATTTGAAAATAAATAAATAAAGCTATAAGTTTTAAAATGCTCACCAAAAGCATTCTTTTTTTTTTTTTTTTTTTTTTTTTCTGAGACGGAGTCTTGCTCTGTTGCCTAGGCTGGAGCGCAGACGCACAATCTGGGCTCACTGCAACCTCCACCTCCCAGGTTCAAGTGATTCTCCTGCCTCAGCCTCCCGAGTAGCTGGGACTACAGGCGCCCGCCACCAAGCCCGGCTAATTTTTGTTATTTTTAGTAGAGACGGGGTTTCACCGTGTTAAGCCAGGATGGTCTCAATCTCCTGACCTCATGATCCACCTGCCTCGGCCTCCCAAAGTGCTGGGATTACAGGCGTGAGCCACTGAGCCCAGCAGCATTCTTTTTAAAAGTGAAAAACTGGAAACAATTGTAAATGATCAATGCCAGGGGAATGGGTACCTGAATTATGGTTTATTCACTCAGGGAACGCTGTGCAGTCATTTAAAACAAGCTCTAAAAACTCTACAGCAGCACGGAGAAAACACTGCATGTCGGAACAGCAAACAGGACGCAGCATGGAATACAGGATGATGTGGCTGTGGAGGGACACTCCCCATGTGTAAGAATTCCCAAGGGAAATATGCCTACGTGCCCACTATAGTTGTATCAGGATGGCAGGATTACAGGCTATGTTTCATTATCTTTCAAATATCTTAAAATAAATGCAAATTAAGGTTGAAGAACAAGTTCCTATGGAACTAGAGAGTCACATCCTGCAGGAAGACAGCATGCAGCAGACCCCAACAAAGTATCTCAGACATGGGTTAGGCGAGAGGGCCTAGCCCCAGCTCTTGGGACACATTGCTCCAGATCGTAAGGAACTCAATGAATGGGCCTGGGAAGAGTACACTGAAAATTCAGCAGCAGCTATGGTTTGGGAAGGTGGAGCTGGATGGGAGTTGCAGTGGTTGGGCAGCCATCCCCACCACTCCCCAGGGGAACCTTGAACCGGCAACAATGTCAGCACATATGGCAGAATCCAATCGGAGAACCCTTCCACTGTTACCTGGCAGCAGTCATGAAGGAGCCTCCACCTAGGCCTCCTCAGACATGTCAGTTGGATGGCGATCTACATGTAAGAGCCCGAGTGTGGGCCAGTTCACAACATTTGGTGACTGTGGCTCAAATGCAGGTCACCAATGCCACTCCTGTCACCACTCATTCTCCCATTTGTTTGAGAGCCAGGGTAACTGAGGACCAGAGAAGTTATGTAACTTGCCAAGTAAGATACGAGTCCTCTGAGGCAGCAACTGGGACTTTGGAGTCCAATCCTTAAACCTGTCTGGTCTGGAAACCCTAAACTCCGCCTTGGTGCAGAGGATGACAATACCTGCAGGTACTGAGACCACAGCCTTCCCAGCACAACTTACATTTAGGGTGGGAAATTAACACTGTCTGCACCAGCCCTCGCCGGCCACATGCACACATACACATGCAAATATACATGTACACACATGTGCACACATGCACACACAAATGTGTACACACACACACGAGCATACACAGAGCAGATGGTTCCACGCACCCTCTCCCTTTTCTAAGGAAAGCCGTATTGATGAATGAGTGCAGACTATAAATACCTTTTCTCCTCGAGTTCCCTTTTCACCCCGTTCTCCTTGGAGACCCTGGGGGAAAAAGAAAGAGCAGTGACCCAACATCTTAATCTGGCTTCTCTGTGCTCACCCTGGGGGTGTCCATGGAGAAACTGCCTGGCAGCTTCCAGCCCAGGGTGGCAGGGATGGTGATAGTGAGGACCCTGTCTCCCTGTGTAGTCTAAGGCCACAAAGCAGCTGCTGTGTGGTCTGGGCCTGGGCAGCAGAGGCAGGCCACTTCCAGAGTGAGACATGAGTTCCTGGGCTTGTCCCTTGGCTTAGGCGATCCAGGTCCTCACGGCCATAGATTGGGACATAGCCCGGCTCCTGAACTCAAGTGGCCAAGGACAGAAATGTGGCTTCAAAGTCAGTTCCCCCCAAGACACTACATCTGTGATACCCCATGACCATGGTGCCCAGCCAGGGGTCCCAACGTTGAATCAGAGAATGGCTCCTTTAAGGCAATCGCCCCTCCTCCCTCGGGGATAGGGTCACTGTCTGTCCCCATTGCTCATCCTGCCTTCATCTAGAGCAGCACCCAGACCTTGTGCTGTGGACTCCCTGCCCCTCTGTGTATAGACTAGGTGGGAATGTCAGCCAGGATATGGGTTTCTCTGAGTGCAGGATCCAAAACATGATCCCCCTGCTTCCCCCCACCCCATCATCCAGGGTCACTGGATCCTCTTACCACGCATCACTTTGTTGATAATACTCAGCCCTGAACGCTGCATTTTCTGCCTCCCCCAGGTAGAATGTAAGCCCCACTAGGGCAGTTCCTTCAATATGGTATCCCCAGAGTCTAGAACAGAGCCTGTCACTTGGTAGGCACTAATACACATTTGTTGAATGACTAACTGACCCAGCGAGTGACTGTGTCGATCCCTCGTTTGGCACAGGAATCTTCTAGGGGTTGTGTCTGAAGGCTACTGCCCTACTCTGAGAAGCAGAAGGCCTGGCAGTGCATGTGCCTGCTCTTCCCAGGTGCACAGATTACATGGTGAGGCACTGGGGCCACCCACATGAGCTGACAAAAGCACAGCTCCTCCCCAGGCAGCAACAAGCAGGCCAGGCAATGGCGCAGGGTAGGGACCTGCGGGATGAGCAGGAACATGTCCTGTGTATCTATGTGAGCTCCCTGTGGGCTCCACTCCCTTTTCTCTCCTTTCTTGGAGAAGAGACCCTGGGGCATTCTATGGAAAAGATGGTAGAGATAGCGGGTGCCACCCAGGCCTCCTTGTTGATTTCTGGAATGATACACACATCTTTGACCTAGAGAGAGTACAGGGCCAAGGCCACAAGATGCCGTCCTAAAGAGCAGAGCATCTGCAGGGCCATCCAGACCTAAAGGGTGAGTGGGCATCCTTCCTGTTTTAATTTCATCTAAATATTTTGGTCACACACAGAGATCAGAGGTCTTCAATGTCTCCCTGGCAACTCAAGCTGCTTTGCTTGAAAATGACATTTTACACTGCTTCTTTCATTTATCTATGTTTTAAGCCCTGCATGCATTAGATATTTGTCCTAATGCTCTCCCTCCCCTTGCCCACCACCCCCCAACAGGCCCTGGTGTGTGATGTTCCTCTCCCTGTGTCCATGTGTTCTCATTGTTCAACTCCCACTTATAAGTGAGAACATACAGTGTTTGGTTTTCTGTTCCTGTGTTAGTTTGCTGAGGATGATGGTTTCCAGCTTCATCCATATCCCTACAAAGGACAAGGACTTATCCTTTTTTATGGCTGCGTAGTATTCCATGGTGCATATGTGCTGCATTTTCTTTATCCAGTCTATCATTGATGCACGTTTGGGTTGGTTCCAAGTCTTAGCTATTGTAAATAGTGTTGCAATAAACATACGTGTGCATGTGTCTTTATAGAGAATCGAGAATAGTGTTAAATGTTCGAGAAGCTACTTTGTTCCTCGTACACCATATCTGTTTGTTCATCTCTTTATTCACTGGACATACTGAACACCATACTGGACAGTCTGGCACTGTTCCAGGGGCTAAGAATTCAGTAGACTCCACCCTTCTTACAAGAGTACAGTACAGGACAGGCTGGGGAAAATGAATTCTTTAGATCAAGTGTCAAAAATCCTGTGGTGCTGGTTAAAAATGCAGATTCCTGGGATCTACCCTGCTTCTTGATGTGAGAAAGGGGTCCCAGGAATATGCATTTAAACTTGTTCTCTGGGTGATTCTTATGGACTGTAACATCTAATAATTTCTGGTCTAAGAAAGGAGATACCAACACTTCATTGGCATCAGTAAGGCAAAACAGCATTATTGTCTAGATGCAGGTGGAGGAACTTGCTAGAACCTGGTTTTTGATTCCTGGAGAAGGGGTAGAACCCCTGCCCAGACAAGTGCCTTCACTTACAGGAGCGCTGACATGTCCAGGAGGTCCGGGGAGTCCAGGTGGTCCTTGGGGCCCCTGCAGAAGAGCATTTACAGAGTAAAGTTTCAGGGATGGAAAAGAAAGGCAAGTGCAGCCGTACAGCTCAGCCAGTCCCATGTTTGGTGACAAGAGCTGCTAGCTCACCTCCCACCAAGTGCTGCCCATGCTGGTGGCACAGGTCTCGCCAGCAGACACTCCCTCGACCTCTGCTTCCCTTCCCTATTTAGAAGTCATGCCATCTGCTGCCTGGTGGAGCCCTGATTCACACCCAGATTCTCTTGACTTCAAGAAACAGCTAAAGGCGTGTGCCTATGAACCACCAGGAGGCCAGATGCTACTATTCCATTTCACTCTCCCTGTGCCCCTCGGCCTCCCCATGACCTGGGTCTGGATATGTTCACAGCTTCTGAAACATTACAACTGATTCCTGTGGCTCATCATTCACACTTTGCCATGGGCTCAGTACAGCCTGGACAAGTCCTGACAAAGAGCTCAGAAGTCTGCAGACCTGGAGGTGCCTCTGCTAACCAGACCATGAAGTGCTATTGCCTCTGAACAACTAGTTTGGAAATTATCTATTAAAGTCTGCTAAAATAACAACATGTATTCATTCAGCCAAGGGTATCCCAATTTTTAATCTATCCTACTGCAATAAAAATATAGTAGATAAGGAGAAACACACAAATGCACACATGCACGCATATTCAGTGCTTCATTAATTTTAGTGGAAAACAAATGACATTAGTATAGTCCTTAGGACCATAAATAGGGGAATGTTATATATTACAATACATCCATATGAATGTTATATATTACAATATATCCATGTATGATTGGATACATCCAATACATCTAATTCTATGCATTGATTAAGAGAATGTGTGGGGCCCATCTGTATTTACATAGAAAGATGTCTCTCATCTCTTGTTAAATAACAAAGATAAATGACCAAGTATGATATAAATACATTTTTGTAAAAATTGTGTGTGGATATACACACACAAATGTGCAAGCAGTTATATGAGAAGAGGAGGCAGGGAACCTATCTGAGCATCTCTTCTGCACCTAAAGCAACTGGCTTTGCACTGGGCCTTGTCCCCTGGGAGCATCAGAAGGGCCCAGCTCACAGCAACACTCACCCGCATGCCGACCTCACCCGGCAGCCCCGGCTCTCCCAGCTCTCCTGGCTCCCCCTGAACAAACAAAACAACACAAAGTCATAGGCAGTGGGACACAGGCCCAGGTACACCAGAGAAGCCCACAGTCTCCCAGGGCCTCTGCTTCCTGCAGCTCAGAACACATCACAGAAACAAGGTAGCCACCAGTGAGCAGGGCCCGGGCTCCCCTCAGATGCTATTTCTATAAGCAAAGAAGCGGACCTTTGCTGCACACAGTATTTTTTTTTCTTTAGAAACAGGGTCTGATTCTGTCTCCCAGACTGGAGTGCAGTGGCACGATCATAGCTCACTCATTATAACCTCAAAATACTTGGCTCAAGTGATCCTTCTGCCTCAGCTTCCCAAGTAGCCTGGACTACAGGCACGCACCACTGCAGCCGGTTGTTTTATTTTTTTGTAGAGACAGAGTCTCACTTTGTTGCCTATGCTGGCCTTGAAATCCTAGCCTCAAGTGATTCTCCTGCCTCAGCCTCCCAAATAGCTGGGATTATAGGTGTGAGCCACCATGTCTGGCAACACAGTATTACCTCCACTCCTACTCACTTCTGTGGCTGGAAGTCAACAAAATTAACTTTGGAGAGAGCAGGGGGAAAGTGTAAAAACTGGCGCCACCCTGACGGTTGTCTTCATGGAAAGGATGTTGGCCACCTAGAATGGAGTGAGAAGAGAGTCTAGGGTCCAAGTAACTCCCCTTTCTCCCTTGTCTCCAGGATCTTAGACCACCTGTCCCAAAGTGCTGCCAGCTGTGGACCTCAGCGTTGCTCACAAGCCAGGTTCCCTCTCTGAGACCTGATTATGTGTGGCTGAACATGGCGAAGGGATCGGAGAGGTGAAGAACGCAGAACTAATGTCTACTTGGATGCTTGGTGGAGAGGAGACTGACCCACCGGAGCTGAGATCACTTTGAGCTTGGGTTGCTGGAGGATGTTGCAGCTCAGAGGCAGGTGAGATGAAGAGGTGGGGTTTGGGGTAATGATCGGAGGAAAGCTGGCTTCCACATAGGGTGTGGGGTGTTGCTTGGGTCTCACTCTGACTCCTCCAGCTACAAACTGGGGTCTTAAGCAAATCCATTGCCTCGCTGGGGCTAGTTCCAAGTCTAGGCATGGGGGATAACAAGGTTGCCTTGCAGAACTACTTGTTAACTAAATGAAAAATCATTTCCAAGGACAGGAAGGCGATACCTGGGGGGCAAATCTGCTGCTGGTCTTGTCACAGCTATTAGGCTGAGCTCCTGGTATCTGCGAGGATCCTAATATAAATAAGTCCCCACTCAAGTCTGGCCCTGGCAATGCCACCCCACTTAAGGACATGGGGTTCTGACCAGGAGATCACCAGCCTAGTACTGCCTTGTGAGCCAGGGCAGACGGAACAGAACTTACTCTCATGCCTTTGCTGCCGTCTCTCCCAGGGGGGCCGGGCAGGCCCAGGGAACCCTAAAGCCAAAAAAAGAGAATAGCAATTAGTAAAGAATAACTGAGACAGGCTCTCAGAATGCTAGTGCAGTGGAGAACGTGCCAGGAAGGGAAGGAAATTGTGACCAAGACTGCTGCTCAAAAATTGATCCACAAGCCTGCAGCATAGGCATCACTTGGGAGAGTAAAAATGCAGATTCCCAGGTTTCACATCAGATCTACATCAGGGTCCATGTCATAGCCACATACCCAGAAGATCTGTATGCACCTGATGTGGGAGGAAGCAGCTCTGGTCCATAGTCCTTCACTAGCTGGAGGTGCGGCCCTTCCTCGCCCTGGGCTTGGTGTCATATGTGTAAAGTAGAGGATTGGGCTGCAGCGGGGCTCTCAACCTTGGCATCATAGACATCTGACTGGATGAGCCTTTGCTATGGGGCTGAGCTGTGCACTGTAGGATGCTCGGCTGCATCCCTAGATGCCAGCAGCACCCTCCAGGGGTGACAACCAAAAATGTCTTCAGATATTGCCAAAAGCCTCCTGCTTGGGAACCACTGGGCTAGAAAAGGTATTCAACTTGTTTTAATTTTAGCTGGGACAAACTTCTTTCCAAGGAATCTCATGCAGACACACATGACATGAATAAACACGGTGCAGCTGTGGGAAGTCGGAGGCTAGACCAGCTCCTCACCCCACTTTCTATTCCACACACATCCCGGAGAAGGCTGGGGCAGGGAATTTAGAAACAGGTAACTCCAGCACCTCTAAGCTCCCGCCCAGCTCCAACACCACTTGGTGCCAATCAAAGGATCCTGCCTGAGACCTCCCCGCCCCACTCCCAGCTCTCCGTCAGTGTCTGTGTGGCACTGAGCAAGGCTGCGCCTCTCTCTGGGCTGTTTCCCTCTATACAGTGCGGGTGCTGGGTATTCAATGAACAAATGAACAGATGAATCTCTATGTAAAGTTTATAAAACACTATGTGCCAAAGTATAATTCTACATACATCATCTGATTTACTCATCATAATCCTATGAGATATGTATTATTTTCTCAAAGCATATCAGATATATTTCTAGATTTTATCTACAAACATGCATGCATACACATGCTTTTAAAATTTCTATGAAGTGCCTTCCATGGCCTCAACATTCTGTCTGACATAAGTCAGTGTGATATTGAAGAGAAAGACTGACAGACAAATGTCTCTGGCCATGGCATGAGACAGACATGAGTCCATCTCAGCTCTAGACCTTCCTGGCTGTGAGACCTTTTCTTTGAGACATGGTCTTGTTCTTTCACTCGAACTGGAGTACAGTGACATGAACATGGCTCATGCAGCCTTGACCTCCTCGGCTCAAGCAATCCTCCCACCTCAGCCTCCTGTGTAGCTTGGACTACATGCACACATCACCACATCTGGCGAATTTTTGTATTTTTTGCACAGACAGGGTTTCACAATGTTGCCCAGGCAAGCCTCGAACTCCTGAGCTCAGGCAATCCACCTCCTTGGCCTCCCAAAGTGCTGGAATTACAGGAGTAATTCCAAGTCTAGGCATGGGGGATATGGTGGTGGCAGGCACCTATAATCCCAGCTACTTGGGAGGCTGAGGCAGGAGAATCGCTTGAACTGGGGAGGTGAAGGTTGCAGGTGCCCAGCCCTGGCTGTGAGACCTTAAACACACCCTGGAAGTCTCAGAGTCCCACTGGCCTCAGGTGTGAAGTGTGGATATTGTTACCAGCAGCAGGATGGCTGCAAGGTGAGGCAAGGTTTGGTAAATGAAAGTGTGCACACTCTGCTGTGGGAACAGAATTGGGCTTCCTGGTACTGTCTGTTCTCCCAGTGACCCAGGCCCACGATGACAGCGGGATCAATGGAAGCACCCCACCAGCGCACCTGTGGCCTGGGAAAGAACACCTTTGCCAGCTGCTGTGTGCACCGTAAGCCTCTGGGGATGGCCACACAGATTTGCTCTGCTGCCCTTACCTGATAATTCAACAGCAGAGACAAAGGGACTGTGCAAAGACACAACACTGACTCACTTGTAAGTTGCTTGTGGTTCTCAGGCTTGGGACCAGGAGGGTGTAATCCTGGGCCCTGAGGGGTAGTAACTTCATGTGGGTGGGGACTGGCAGAGGGGATGTCTCCAGCAAGGAAGCCTAGCAAGCAGTCATTCATGGAAAGGGCAGGCTGAACACCACCCCTCTGACCCTCGCTTAGAGGAGGGTGGGTACTTTGGGGCAAATCCCTTACTCTCTGAATCTCAGTTTAATTTTCTATAAAATGGGGACAATCACGGTGTATTAGGGTTTTCTAGAGGGACAGAACAAATATATATATATTTTTTTTCAAAGGGGGAGTTTATTAACTAACAACAAGATCACAAGGTCCCACAACAGGCCATCTGCAGGCTGAGAAGCAAGGAGAGCCAGTCCAGGTTCCAAAACTGAGGAACCTGGAGTTCAATGTTCCAGGGCAGGGAGCATCCAGCATGGGAGAAAGATGGAGGCTAAGAGGCTGGGCCAGTGTCTCCTTCCACATTTTTCTGCCTGCTTATATTCTAGTTGTGCTGGCAGCCGATTAGATGGTGCCCACCTAGATTAAGGGTGGGTCTGCCTTTCCCAGCCCACTGACTCAAACGTTAATCTCCTTTGGCAACAACCTCACAGACACACCCAGGATCAATACTTTGTATCCTTCAGTCCAATCAAGTTGATGGTATTAACCATCACACGCGGCCACTGTGAAAAGTTGTTTTAAGTATTAAAATCCTCCCAGGTGCTTCCCAGAGCATTTCCAAAGGAAATGGGGATTCTTTGATCAAACAACTCTGTGGAAAAAAGTGCAGAGTTAAACCAAGTGAAGCAAGTTCCTTTACAGTGGGTTTTCTTGAAGGCTTACTCATGCCCTTGTTGATGATTCTCCATGAGGCCCTGGCCTACCAGACCCTTTTCAAGGGCATGGAAGGACCTGCTGTGGCTCAGAGCCCAGAGCCCATGCAGGGAGAGGGACTGCTGCTTCTCAGAGCCTCATCTAGGGTAAAACTGGGTCCAAGACAAAATGAACAAGGGCTGTTCATTCTTAAACTTGTGATGGAGACCAGGCTGCCATTGCTTTCATTTCAGCAGAGGGTTCGAAGATGTTAGTTGGAGAATCAACCTTATTTCTAGGGTTAAAAGAGGAAATACTGAGACAGTCTCAGACTGGCAAGTGTTGTATTTAGGGGTGATTTTTGGAAGGTGGGAGACATGCTAATTCCAGGATACCTGTCCATCCTTGGCTGGATACAAAGGGGCAGACAAGTGGTTTGGGAATATTTCATGAGAGAAAGGATTGTTCAATGGGAAGGACAGGGGATTTCTGTCATCAGTTGTTTCTTGGGAAAAGTGGGGGCCAGTGGTTTACTTTTGTGGGTTAAACTATCACAAGCATCTTCCTTGGAGCATGCTGTCATGGCAGGTGCTTTCTCAGCCTCCAGTTACACATCAGCAAAATGAGGAGCCACCTCCCCTCCCCTTGAGCCACTTCCCCATTTGGCAGTTCTGGAATTTAAATTTTAAAATCTGAGATTGAAAGAGGTAACCAGTACAGGAGGAGGTGATTTCTACCCGATTAAACACACATGCATGTTTAATAATGGCAGAACCAACAGTCAGAGTAAAGTAATATTAATCATAGTGTATTAATGTGATAGTACAGATGTTGCTGAGGATAGTTTATCTATTATTACAAGGCGCCAGGCACTGAGCACTTTACATCCATCACTGCATTCAACGCCTCCCCACAACAGTTCTATGAAAGACACAGAATCATCATCTCCATTTCAGTGTTTATGAAACAAAGGCACAGACAGCTGATTAGCTCTAATCTAATCAGCTGATTAGATTAGATTTAATCTGCCCAAAGTTACAGTGCTTATAGAAGAGCCAGACTCCAGGCCCCAGAGTGTGCTTCCGAACATCTTCACAACACTTAATGGTGTCCGAACTCACATCAGTTCCCTGGTTGTGGGGCAGCCCTATAAGCTAAGTGTTGCTATCCTCACCCTACCTTCAGGCACACTGGGGCACAGGGCAGGTGCATGACTTTCTCATGGCTACCGGGGAGTCGACATGGCAGAGTGAGGCAGGTTGGGGTAGTTCACACTTTAGCAACCAGCCTTAGCTCTCCCTCTCCAGGGATTCTGCCCTTCCTCTTCAGCCTCCACCAGCCCTGCTCCCCTGGGAATACTGAAAGGAACACTCATTTGACTGCCTCAGAGGCGGAGAAGCTCTGCGTGGAGCCAGGAGACGGTGGTGAGCAATAAAGTGGGCTCAGCTCCCAACACAGCCTGTGTCTCCAAGGTCCATGCTCCAACCCCTACCTGCCTCTTGCACTAACCTGGGCAAATGGTGATGTCCATTTCCAGGGACACCAGTCCATGAGACACATCCCCACAACCCTAGGAATCAATGATAGATTTTCCTATAGCAGGGAGCATCACAAAAGGATGAGGACTTCCTCTGAGGGCATGCGCTAGATAGTGCCTCCCTCCAGAATCAGGCCGCTGGGGGTGACTCGCCTGAGATGTTGGTCACCCACTTACGATGGCAGGTCCTCGAATGACCAGTCTGTCTTCTGGCTCTGGTGGGTTGGGAAACCCTGCAGCTGAACGCAGAGGCAGGGACGTCTTGATGGGATGGGCTCCTGCCTCAGGAATAAAGGAGGGGGCAGCAGGACACCTTGGCCTCTCCTCCCAGCTGCCAGTTTTCTAGCCTTGTTGGTTCTTTCAAATAGATGCCCAGTAGATGTCTGTGTGAATTTCTCTCATCCACAAGATGGGAGCTCTGTGAGATGTGGAGCAGGACTTAAGCACCTCTGCACTTCCAGTGTCTGGCTTGACATAGTGTCCACACTGCCCTGTGTGCTTCAATTCTTTCTAGAGCCCTGTGGGCTTGTAAGGGAACGGAAGACTCTCCTACTTTAAAATTAGTCTTGTGTAAGCCCCAGAGACAAAGTGAACAGCGGGTGGGGTAGAGAGGTAATGGTCCTTAGAGCCAATGAGCCACAGCTTCACACTGTCCACCTCCCACCCTCCCTGCCTCCCCATCACTAAGTACTGATGACTTTGGCCAAATTGTCGAAGTGCTCTGAGTCTTGGTCTTCATTTCTAAATAGGGATCGTCAATCTAACTTCAGAATTGGTCTTCCCAAGGACATGGAAAACTAGGCGTGTTGGTTTTAGATGGCTGAGGTAGTAGAAGAAAGTCCCTTCAGCTTTGTTCAGGGATGTGGCCACCCTTACTGTGTATTCTAAGAAGAGAACTAGAGGTCTCTGTAGAAGTGAATATGTTCTGAGTCAGAGATGGTAACATCTCTTTTTGAATCTTTTTTTACTTGGTTAAGACAACCAAGTCAGCACTGCAAATACATAGATTTTAAGAAACATCCACCTGAAAGTCATCCTGAGATCCAAGCATTTTACTAGAATGATTCCTGCCCTATGAAAATTTTGCCCCAAGAGAAAGTCAACCTAACTCAAATATTTCATTAGTATTAATATTAGTATCACTGATTCTTAACATTACAAAACATCTTCACCATTCCCTTGTGATAGACCTTCCAAAATTCCCCAGCTGGACTCACCATCAGCTGTCCATAGCATCTTTGAAAAGAGAAAGTTAGGCCGGGCACAGTGGCTCACGCTTGTAATCCCAGCACTTTGGGAGGCCAAGGCGGGTGGATCATGAGGTCAGGAGTTCGAGACCATCTCAGCCAACACAGTGAAACCCCGTCTCTACTAAAGATACAAAAATTAGCTGGAAGTGGTGGCAGGCACCTGTAATCCCAGCTACTTGGGAGGCTGAGGCAGGAGAATTGCTTGAACCCAGGAGACGAAGGTTGCAGTGAGCCAAGATCGTGCCACTGCACTCCAGCCTGGCAGCCTGGGCCACAGAGCTAGACACCATCCCCCCCACAAAAAAAAAAAAAAAGAAAAGAAAAGAAAAAGAAGGAAAAAAGAAAGTTATAGCCCTGAGCTGCCTATTCATCTTCCACTAGGAAAGTCATTTAACTTCTAGGAGCCTCTCATCATTTCTAAAGTAGAGGTTTACAGGCTTTCAGATGAGAATTAAATGTGGACATAATTTGCAGACTATGAAGTATTATTGAAATGTGAACTCTTCCATTGTATCTCTTGATAACTAAGAACACTCATCCAAGTGCATGGGACGGGTCAGGGAGAAGACTGGGGAAAAGACTAGAGGTTGCCCCCAGATTGGTAACGTCAGGCATAGAAAGATCTTTAAAAGAATATGTAAAGCTAAGGATCCACAATAAAGCACAGAAGAAAAAAAGGAAAAGAAAGGAAAGGGCAGGAAGTAAGCAAAGAAGAGAGAGAAAGAGAAGGGAAAAAATGCCTAGGCTGGGAGGAGAGGGTCTGATCTGCATGCAGCCTCTGTCTCATGTTAACAGAGCAGAACAGACTCATTCCCCTCCTGTGTCTCAATTCCTTCACCTGGAAGGGAGATGACACAAGGACGAGGAGTACCTCTGGCTCAAGATGGCTGGTAAGAGGCCTTGAGAAAATACTTGGGAAATGCCTCGTATACAGAGAAATTCAAAACAAGCATTAGATACTATTATTTTGGGTAAACTACCCAAGCCTCTATTTTCCACCTATAAAAAGAAAATCAACACTCAGGATATAAGAGAATGACAATGGATGAGATCCACTGCAGAAGACAACCAAGGCTCAGAGAAGAGGGGCTTCCCTGTGTTCACAACGGCTGCTGTGACTCAAAATCAGGGCTTGGCTCCAAGTCCAGGCTCTGACCTGTCTTCCACCCCTGCCTCTCCCTCCGCCACATACAAACTCACTTCCTCCATGATCTCATTTGGAGGCATATGGGGAGGGGGGCAACCATCTAGCAGGAAATTATCCATCTCCTCTCGCCCACTTGTCAGCATCCGGAGCCCCAGGGATCATCCTTTTACCTCATCAAGTAAGACACAGAGAAAGGAAAGAGCAAATATTTCTGCTGCTCTTTTGGCTAATTAAATATCAGGCCCTATTTCTAAATGTTAACAAAAAGATCGTTGCATTGCTAGAGGTGCTGTTACTAATATTCTTCATCCATTTGGTAGGCCCTTTAGTGGGGTCTTGGGAATATGCTGGGCAGTGGTTCTGAAAGCATGGTCACAGGCCAGCTGCATCAACCTCACCTGGGGTTGCGTTAGAAGGGCAACTTCTCAGGCCCCACCCCAGACATACTAAATCAGACATTCTGGGAGTGGGGTCCAGCCTGTTGGCTTAACAAGTCCTCCAGGTGATTTGGATGTTGTCTCAAGTTTGACAATCATTTGCCAGCATGACAAATGCAGGCTGTGAAGTCTGAAAACATGAACTCAAATCCTGGCTCATCCCCATGAAGAGGTAAAGTCACCTGTGCTTGGTCCCAGGTGAATTTTCATTTTATAGTGAATAGCCTGTAAAACAAGGACAGCAATATTTACCATGAAAGTTAAACTAAATAGCACATGCATGAATCCTAGCAGATAGCAAGTTCTTGTAAATATGAGGTACTATCATGATTCTTAGATGATCTATGAATTATTTTAGGTGAATTTGAAGAAAGGGAAGGTTCTTTATGTTGGCCTCCTGGAACATGCTTTCTAATAACACTCTCTAGGCTTCCTGAGGTTTTAGGAGTTACAGAAGTCCTCCTCAGTGGGGAGGCTGAAGAGCTCTGACATTTTGCTGCTGGTCACCTCTGGGAATAAGACCTCATTAATGCTGAGAGCGCAGAAGACATCATTTGGTTTATAAAAAAATGGAACACTATGCTGGTGTAATGGTAATTATGTTTAACGTTTATGAGCACTTTTTACAAACATAAGTCATCTATTTTCATTAGCTCATTTAATCCTTGCAGAAACCCTCCGAGGCAAGTACTATTATAGTTGTTAATTTATGCATGAGGAAAGCAAAGGTTACAGGGCTAAGTAACTGACCCACTGTTACACAGCTGCTAAGTGACCCAGCCAAGTTCTAGATCCAGCCAGTCTGTGACCGGGGTCTGCACCCTGAGCTTCCCCTGCCCTCCCAGTTCAGGAGTCCAGCATTTACCCTTCCCATAAGTGCTCTCACCCTCTTGTACGAAGCCCTTGGTTTTGTGACTGGTCCATTAGACTTGGCAAGCACCTGAGTGTCAGATGGAGCTAGAGGAGAAATGCAGATTCCTATCCCAGCTCTGCCTGAGGCCCTGCAGTGCTGTGAACTTCAGAACTTCCCCAATGTGTCCTTCAGCACCATGGACAGGGCCTGCAGCACCTCTATTTATTCTAACTCTGGGCATTTTGCCCCTAACCTACAAGGCTATTTGAGGGCACATAAGCAGCTAAACTAATTTCCCCTTAAACCCTTTAATTATTGTAAAAATAGAAGGCACTCAACCACAGTTATCCAACTCGATAACCATGAATAATGCACATTAATGCACAGGCTAAGAATAGGAGATGGGGGTGCTGATTAAGCCAGCCATGAACAAAGAGAAAAGGACCCAGAGCTAGAGGCAAATGGTGTCAATATATCTATATCTTAGAAGTTTCACAAATATAAAGACAAATGTATAATTTATATTTTCTGGTTCAGAGGCTCTATAATGCAGTCTTTATATAAAGTAAGCTGATTCCTATAAGGTTTTTGAGGGTCAATAATTCCCAGAAATCAGCATCACATTGAAGGAGGGGCAGGGAACTGACATTGACCAATGCCGTGGTCAAAAGTGGGGGATCCCCACTCTTGTGTCTTGTGTCAGGCGGATGCAGGCTTGGCCCCACTTACTAACCAGCTCTGTGACCTTGGCCATGGCCTGCCCTTCTTAAAGGGAGTCTCAGAGGCTGAAGCTCATAAACTGAATAGCCTGGAACATTAAGAGGTCAATAAAAGACTGATGTCATGATTCTTCCCAGTACATGGCACTTCCTTTTCAAAGTCACTATACCATTCCAGATAAAATCACCAGCGCTGGCCAATAAATTCTGCATGGCTGCTATTGCTAAAACATGCTCATCTTACGCCTTCAGGGAGAACTTAAAAAAATCAAAAGTGTGTGTGCCATCCCTCATTGTGCCAAATATCTCATAGTAGCAGAAACCCCTTGTCTTTTGGGGCTACCATAAACTGGGTAGCTTGTAAACTACAGAAATTTATTTCTCACTGTTCCAGAGGCTGGAAAAGTCCAAGATCAAGGTGCCATCAGATTTGGTGTCAGGTGAAGGCCTGCTTTTTGGTTCAGAGATGGCTGTCTTTTCACGGTAACCTCACATGGTGAAAAGGACAAACAGGCTCTCCGGGATCTCTCTTATAAAGGCCAATCCAGTCATTCATAAAGGCTCCACCCTCATGACCCAATCACCTCCCAAGAGCCCCACCTCCCAATACCATCACCTTGGGGGTTAGGATTTCAACATATGAATTTGGGGAGCACGCACTTTCAGACCATGGTTCCCCTGATATGTAGAAGTGTCTTGTGGTTTCCAGAGACCTTTCTTGGTCAACACTCTGGGAGAGAGGCTTCGGGAAGAAAATCCACATGTCATGGAACTCCCTCTTCATTCCTCCTCCCGCCCTGCAGTCCAATTCTACCTCCAAGCAATCTTCTTATAACTTCAGTTAAAGCCTGCCTTTGAAAAACATTGAAGAAATAACCTGGTTCTGGTGAGAAGAACCCATTATTTAACACTGTGGACAGCACAAGGTGTGTCTGTTGTGTTGGGATAAGGGAAGACCTGACTTCTCTGTGACTGCAGACCTGACTGTCACCCAAAGGGCCCCCACCCAATGAGAAGCAGGACTGAGTAGGAACATACCTTCTTTCCAATGGCTGTGCCCTATCAGTTACACAGTGGTCAGAGTGATTTTTTTTTAAAACACCCTACGTCCCTACCCTCCTATTTACTCTTAAGAGTTAATCATTCTCCAAAGCTCGCACCCCCATTTGCTGTCCCTGCCTAGCCCCCCAGCACCATGCTGGGTCCTCAGCTAGTACTTGCTATGATTTCAAGCAAGCCAGAGCTCATTATAAACTATTTTGTCCTCCTATATCCTTTTACAATGAAATCAATCCCATGAATGTATTGGCATGTTTTTCTAAGCCTCAGTGCCCTTTTCCATGAAATGGGCATAACAATAATGATGTCTTTCACCTGCAATCTATGGGAGGGACAAATAGGACAATGCCCATAGAAATGCCTTGCTTGATGCTGGGCACCTTGATGGTGACTGGATTAGAAGCACCCCTAAGATTTCAGCAGGCAAAGCGGGATGCTGGGCGTGCAAGGAGGAAGAATCAATAACAGGGAGGCAGAGATATCCTGAGCATTACCATGGAAAGATAAACCTAGAATCAGCCGGAGACAAATACTGGGGAAGGGTCCTGTGGGCCCCATCATGTCCAGCAGGATGTGCACACCAAGCACACCGGACTTCATCTGCCAAGTAACACAGAACAGCGTAACTCCAGTGCCAACTTAAGGTCAATTGCAAACTTAAGAGCGCTTGCATTTTCAAACGGGACAGTGTATGTAAACCAAATAAAGACATCTGGAGCAGAGGAATTCCAGGGACCTTGACCTTTCCTCCATTTGGTAATTAGCATCTCATTTGTTTAGCAAACCACCCCACAAAGACCCTCCAATGCCGTGACTTCAGAACTCTCAGGTGGATTTCCTGCACACTTGGCATCCTCTTCAGAATGTGGAGCCAAGGCTCTGAGAAGGCTGCATCCCAGGAAGCTGGAAGAACCTGGACTACCTGTCTGGCTCAGAGACTCACCTTTCACCACATTCATCCCTGTCAGGTTTATGGTGCCAGTAAAATTGAAGAAAACCATAAAAGACAATGAACTGTGTTTCTGTGACCCAAAATTCTATCTACTGCTGAGTCAACGAGCCCAGTAAAATTTAGCTGAGTTTCTTATATTTGCTTGCTGATTTTTTTTTTCTGGTGCACCATACTGTGAAATCTGAGCAGAAAATCCATATGAAGTTTTATTTATTGCCATATGGATTTCTGTGAAAATGCTGAAGACATGACTTTTTGATGGTGCTTGTTATTATATTTTCCCCCTCTACCAAATGTTGAGTCCCTAGTTGCTGACCCAAGCATGGCTTTGTGGGACATTTTGCCCCCATTTCATTCCTGGTGGGTGTCAGGACCCCTGACTATTGTAAGATGTGGTCCAGGCTCCATCAGGGCCATCCTGTCCACTCCAGGAAAGTTGGGTCTCTTCAGGACCCAACACTGTCCCACCTCTAGGCCCTTGTCTAGGCAAATCCCTGCCTGAAAGGCCACCACCACCAATATCCCAACCCAACTCTACCTGCAATATTAATAATAGCTACTGTTCATAAAGAAAGCTAAGACCACTGGCAGGAAATGCATAGGCTCCCGGCTCTGAGACACTGGAGATCTGCCTCAGGTGAGCCTGCTCTCTACTCAGCAACCGATCTGTCTCAGGGTCACCTTCACCTTCTTTGAACTGGCTCCTTTCATGGTAGCAACATGGCTATGGGAATTTCAAGGCTCTCATGCTTATACCCTTGGGCCCAGGGAGAAAAGAGCATCTGTCCTTGTCCTTCTAAGTGAAAGTACTGAGTCCGTTCTAATGGGACTAACCAGGAGAATGTGCCTGAACTGATCCTCATGCTTGGAGAATGACTCAGACCTGATTCTTGCTCAGTCTTTCTGAAGTTGCTTCATTTACCAGGTCCCTGGCTATCTCTTCCCGTGGATAAACTCGCCAACCCCTCACATCAGCTAATGAGAGTGTGCTGTTGTTGTTACTGTTATAATCAGTGTATGGGCCAAGGTCACTCCCCTTGTCTAAGCCTCAGTTTCCTTAGCTGCCAAAGAACAGTGATTCGATCAGCTCTGCAGCTTCCCTTCATTTTAGTATCAATCAGTGATTGTGTTTCCTGGGCACATACTAACTGTGTGACCTTGTGCAGGTCACTTGACCTCAGTGCCGTGTTCTCCTCATCGTTGAAATGGGCACAGCATTGCCTTCCCTGAAATATTGTCTTAATGATGGGAGAGTAAGTATGAAATACCTTTAGCAGGATGCCTGGTACATGCAGAAGCCAATGCACATTGCTGCAGTGGTTAATTACAATTCCAAATATATAAAAAGAAACAGCCAGAATAAGAGTATTACCATCACTGGACTCATCGAGCTCTGGTCTACCCAATACCCCCAAACTCAATCCAACCTATGCGTCAATTACTTTGGAGACAACGGTCAGCTAAGAAGCCAGTTTGTTAAGCCTAGTCTCAATGCATGAGTCACGAGTGGCCTTCCACCCTCTCTAGACGCTATCAATCCCCTCGGCCCACTATGGTCTCCTCATTTCTGGAGGAGAAGTAGAGACTTCAAGTTACAGAAAAGAGCCCTAGGGGGCAAAGGCTGGGGGTGGGCTGATTCCCTAATCTCAGAGCTGCTGCCTGAAAAGGACTTTATGTATCATCTCATCCCACCTCCTCCATTGTACAGAGGAGGAAGCAGAGTCCCAGAGAGGGAAGTGACTCACTCCAAATCACACAGCTAATATGTGGCGGAATCTAGACTCAGACTTTGCTAAAAATATCAACTGCAGGAAAATGTCAACCAAGGACACAGCCAGAAGTGCCAGCGTCCATTCAGCTGCCTGTCTCTCCTGCCAACATCGAAGATGTGAGGAGGTCTCCATGGCCACAACTATGCCCTCGCAGCATCAGACCCTTGAATGTGATGCTGCAGGTAGGACTCCTGGCACCAGAAGGTGCCTTCAGGTGTGAGGAGAACAGGCATCCAAGGCTGTCCGCTGTGAGCTCACCCCAGAGCCAATGAGGCAGAGATGCCCTGCAGCCCACAGGGAGGAAGGAGGCTTCCGGTCCCTGCCTGGTGACAGGAACACACGCGAAGGACACGTTAGTTGAGAGGAAAGGCTGGTCCCAGAGGAACATGGGAAGGAGGTCACAGAGCTGCACAGTATTGCCTGGCAGGTACCACCCAGACCGAGTGTTCTGACCTCCAGACCCCGGAAGTCCCGGATCCTGATTTGGAGGAATCCCCGGGTGCCCTCTTCATACCCTGTGCTCGGCCTCTGCCCACTGGAACCGAGCATGCAAGCAACAATGAAAGTGGCTGCTAGGCTGGGCACGGTGGCTCACACCTGTAATCTCAACACTTTGGGAGGCTGAGGCAGGTGGATCACCTGAGGTCAAGAGCTCGAGACCATCCTGGCCAACATGGTGAAACCCCGTCTCTACTAAAAATACAAAAATTAGCTGAGCATGGTGATGTACGCCTGTAGTCCCAGCTACTCAGGAGGCTGAGGCAGGAGAATCACTTGAACCCAGGAGGCAGAGGTTGCAGTGAGCCAAGATCGTGCCATTGCACTCTAGCCTGGCGACAGAGTGAGACTCCATCTCCAAAAAAAAAAAAAAAAAAAAAAAAAAAAGGAGCTGCTGAACATGTTGGTGGGAACGCAGATGGTCTCACCACTGTGGAAAACAGTATGGTGGCTCCTCAAAAGAAAGATTAAAAATAGAACTACTGTATGATCTAGCAATTCTGCTTCTGAATATTTATTCAAAAGAGTTAGAATCAGGATCTCACAGAGATACTCACGTTCCCATGTTCACAGCAACACATAATTCATGATAGCCACGATATGGAAACAACTTAGATGTCCCTCAGTGGATGGATGGAAAAAGAAAACATGGTATACTGAATTGCTAGATCATACAGTAGCTCTATTTTTAATACCCAACCGAATGCTATTCAGCCTTTAAAAAGAAGGAAACTCTGTCATTTTTGACAACATGAATGAATCTGGAGGACATTATGCTAACTGAAATAAGCCAGATGCAGGAAGACAAATACTACATAATTCCACATATGAAGTACCTAAAATTGTCAAATTCCTAGAATTAAAGAGTAGAAAAGTAGCTTCCAGGGGTTGGGGGAGAGGAAATGGGGAGATGCCAATTAATGGGCAAAAAATCTCAGTTAAGCAAAATGAATGCATTCTAGGGATCTGCTGCACCACGCCGTGCCTATGGTCAACAGTACTGTACTGCACACTTAAAAGTTTGTTAGGAGGGTGTATCTCATGTTGTGTCCTTACCACAGTTAAATGAAACTCATTTAAAAAAATATATAAAACAAGAAAGTAGCTACTGAATTTGAGCATTTGGTTCCCGGTGCTGTGCTTTTAAGTCACAGAGAAGTCATGGAAAGCGGCAGGAGATTTTTAGGTCGGGAGATGGAGGCTCAAAACTGATGGCAGAGCCAGAGAGTGGCGGAATGGAGACATGAACTACATCTGCCTGGTCGTACCACTTAAGTTATGCTGTGTGTTGTGCTACACCCAAACTGCTTTTCATTCTTGTGAGGTAGTCAATTTACACGTGTGCCTATGCTTTTAATGGAGGAGCTCATTGTGAAATAAAGAATGACACAAAGAAATGTGAGGGAGAAAATAAATATCCTCATAACTTTTTCACCCACAGACAGCCAGTGGTTAATAATAGGTATTTGTCTCCATCATTAATTTCTCTGTCTCTCCTCTCTCTCTTTCAGACACACACACACACACACACACACACACACACACACACAGAGCTGGTGTCATATTGTATACACATTTTGCAAGATGCTTTAAAAATGAACAGAATATTGACTGCATTTTCTAGGTCATTAGTTCTTCTCCTAAATGTCATTTTGCATCACCAAATACTGTTGCATTATTGAGGTATACAATAATGTATTTTGCCCACCACACAGCATTGTGTCATTTGTAGTCTCACTTATAAATTACACATGGATATGTACTTGTGCATATCCTTGATTTATCTCCTTAGAGGAGAGCTAGATGTGTAAGAGTGCCTACAGGGAGAGAATGAGCTGGCCACATGAGAGCTGTTTCTACTGTAACTTAATGGAGTGTTACATGTGTTACATAACCAGCCCTACGCAAGGGACTAATATGACACCCTCTGAGCGATGAATGACCTCTCAGGATCCAACAGCACTATGTTTTGAGTCCACGAGTGCCTGTACTCCAATGAAAGTATCAACGGGCATTTGCACTGTAAAGTCTTGTGGCTGCCTCTCCAAGAAAACGACAATTTTTTGTTTCTTTTTTCTTTCGTTTTTTAAATAGCTGGTATGAGTAGAAAATGGCATTTTTAGTGGCTCTCTGCTTTCTATTTATCCTTATAGGCTAACATCTTAAGAGTAATTTCTTCTTTAGGAGGAATCCCATATTTCCCAGGATTGGTCAAGCCTGTGCATGTTTTACTGCAGGTAAAAGAAGGTGCAACATGCATAGCTGGGGAGAACATCTTTATTTTTCCCACAAATTCTTCTGATGTCCTTTATTTTACCTCCAATCTTATTGGGGTTTCCTTGTAAATGATGAGTAATTTTTTTCTCTTGCTACTTTCCTTTTTTTTTTGTTTGTTTGTTTTTGTTTTTGTTTTTGGCATTTTTACTATGATGTTTGTAAGTGTATCTCTTTGTGTTTATCTTAATTGGGACCTGCCCCCAGATTTCCAACAGATTTCTCGGGTATAGTTCAAACGTCAACATTTCCAACAGAATATGCTTGGAATTCCCCAAGATATATGTGTCCTACTCAATTCTCAACCACCATTTTACCATTTTCTGTCACCACCTTCTCTCTTTCTGCTGAGTACAGTACATGCTTCAACCACCCAAGTCATGGAGGACACACATTGAGGCCAGTTACACAGCCCAGGACACCTCTTTTCCCCCACTCGAATTCTTTCCAGGCAACATAATAGTAGCACACACCTCCCCCAAACCTAAGTCCTCTGTCCCATTCCCTTGGAGGAGTGTGATAAAAGGAAGATGCTTACCTTTTCACCCTTTTCCCCTTGGCCAAAAGGTCCTATGCCCTAGAAAAATGAAAGAAGAAGGCAAAGATTCACTACAGAGCATCTCCATGGCATGACATTGCAAATGGCAACATCATCCCGAGATTTGAAAGGTTTAGATATTTTCTCATCAGCTCTGCCCAGTAGCCACTAAAAGAAATGGTGACTATTGTTAACTGAGTGTGCATTCTCATGAGTATCATCTCACTTAATGTTTCCAATAACTCAATATTATAGTTACTATTCTTTGTTTCCATAACAGTTTCATTGAAATATAATTTGCATACCATATAATTCACCTACTTAAAATGTACAATTCAATGATTTTTAGTATAAAGTTGTGCAACAAAATCCCCACAAACAATTTTAGAATATTTTTATCACCTCAGAAACAACCCGTATCTATTAGCAATGACTCCACACTTCCTCTACTCCAGCTCTAGGAAAACATTAATCTGTTTTCTGTTTCTATAGATTTGTCTCTTCTGTACATTTTTTATATAAATGGAATCATATAATATGTGGCCTTTTATGATTGGCTTATTTCACTCAGCAAAGTCTTTCCAAGGTTAATCCATGTCAGACCATGTATAAGTACTTCATTTTATTGCAAAATGATATGACATTGTACGCATATGACATACATTTTCTTCAGGTGACAGACATTTGGGTTTTCTACTTTTGGCTATTGTAAATAATGCTGCTATAAACATTTTTGTGAAAGTTTTTGTGTAAACATATCTTTGCATTTTTGAGGGGTATATTCCTAAAAGTAGAATTGAATTGCTGGGTCATATGGTAACTCTGTCTTTAACCTAAGGGCTGCAAGGCTGTTTTCCAAAGCAACTGCACCGTATTATGCAAGCAATCCATGAAGATTCCAATTTCTCCACATTCCTAGTTGTTCTACCCATTATTGAAAAGGAGGTATTGAAGTCTCTAACTATTGTTAATTAGTTTTTCATTCCTCCTTTAAATTCTGTCAGTTTTTGCTTCATGTATTCTGGGATTTTGTTAGGTGCATATATGTTTATAATTGCTATATTTTTAAGAAATAATTTTTTATTATAAAGTGTCTCTTTATTGATTTTTTTGGTTTAAAGTCTATTTTGTCTAATATTAGTACAGTCACCCCAGTTTTCTGTATTTTCAAGATGTTTATTTTCCATCCTTTTATTTTCAACCTATTGAAACCTATTTGTCTCTTTGAATACAAAAGATACAACCTATTTGTGTCTTGTGAAACCTATTTGTCTCTTTGAATACAAAAGATACAACCTATTTGTACAACAAATTTGTTGTTGTACAAATAGGTTGTATCTTTGAATCTAAAGTATGTCTTCTATAGACAGGATATAGTTTGATCTTGTTATTATAAACTTTCTTAAAATTTCTTTTTAGTTGGTTCATGTAGTAATTCACATATATTATTATATAATTAGATTTATATATGCCATATTAGTTTTTGTTTTCTACAGGTCTCCTGTCCCACTTTTGTTCCTTTATTGCTCCTTTACTGATCTTTTTTGAATTGAGTACTTACTAGTGTTACATTTACACTACTTTCATGATATTTTTAACTCTATATTTTGGAGTTATTTTCTTAGAGGGTGCTCTAGAGTTTATTATATGCATAATAACTTAATAGGTTCCACTCTAGATTTATAAAAACTTACTTCCAGTTAGACATAGAAACATACTCCTTCTCAGCTCTATCCCTTCTTCCCTCTTTTTGTGCTATTATTTTTATGCATATTACATGCGTGTTTAACACCAACCATACATGGTTGTAATGTATTGTTATACATAACTTGCCATCCCTGTGCCTTCTAGCCTCAATCATTTCTGATGACAAGTCAGTTGTTAATTTTATTGGAGTTTCCTTGTAAATAATGAGTCATTTTTTTCTCTTGCTACTTTCAATTTTCTTTGGTTTTTGGCATTTTTACTATAATGTTTGTAAATGTGTATCTCTTTTGTGTTTATCTTAATTGGGGTTCACTGAGCATCTTGAATATGTAGACTACTGCTTTTCATAAAATCTGAGATGCCTTCAGCCATTATTTGTTTGAATACTTTTCTGCTCCTTTCTCTCCTCTTCTGCTTTAATTCCCAGTAGGTGCAGATTCATGCACTTTATGAACCCCTACATTTCTCCAATAATCTATTTTTCATTATTTTTTCTCTGTTCTTCAGATTACATCATCTCTACTGATCTATCTTCAAGAATTCTGATCTTTCTTTTGAGCCCCTCTAGTTTTTTCTATTTCATTTATTATAATTTTAAACTCCAGAACTTACATTTTGTTCTTTATAATTTCTAACTCTTTATTGATATTCTGTATTTGATGAAATATGTCATTATGCCTTCTTTTGCTTACATCAGAATAATTTCCTTTAGTTCTTTGATCATAATTATAATGATTGCTTGGAAGGCTTTGTCTGTTAAATCCGATATTTGTATCCTCTCTCAGGCAGTTTCTCTTGTCTGCTGCCTTTTTCGGTGTATGTCACATTTTTCTGTTTCTTAGCATATCTCATAATTTTTGTGGAAAATTGGACATTTTAGACAATATAGCAATCCTGGATATTGACACTTCCCTTACCAAAAATTGTCTTTGTTCTTTTCTTGTTTATTTGCTCACTGACTTGGCTAGATTATTTTAATTAAGTCTATCCCCCTTCCCCAGTGTTCATCTCTGAGGCCAATTTTCAGAGGGCATGGTCTTGGACCTGTACATAGTCACCCCAGGATGACGATGGTTTTAACAAGACTCGTTTTGAAAGTCTCTTTCTTGATTTCTCGGTCAAACTGTCTGCCTCTGCTGACATTCAATCCAGCTCTTAGGTTCCATTACTTTCCAAATGATCCCTTTACTATTTTCTACAATGCTATACATGGCATTCATTGCTCTACAGTCTGATCAAACTGAATCAGGTCCCCTTTGCATGGGTAGCTGTTGTGGGCAGTCACTGAGGTTTCTTTCTGATGCCAGGAGCAGTCTTCTTAGTGGTGTTTTCCCCCTGGTTCTTTCTGGTAAACTAGCTTTGGTAAAGTTGTGGTTTACTATAGAGTACCACGCTCCTCTTAATTTCTTACCACCATCATCTCCTTTGTTTCTAGAGAACTCTTACACTTATACTTCTCCACATTCTGTTTCAAAGTCAGTGCCTTTGGGGAGAGCTTCAGAGTTCTTCGTTCCTAAGGATTGTATCCTGGGCTAAATATCTGCATCCCTGCTCTGGAAATGGGAGCTAGGAGCTGGGACCATGGCCCTCTTCTCTTGGAACGGTGCCCCGGCTGGGAAGGAGCAGTAGCCTCTGCTTTTCTCAGCTTGCATCCTTCACTGGGGAGCCTCCACTTTATGACTGAGCTTGGAAAGGGTTGATCAGAATCCCAACATTCTTGGCTTGTCATGCCTGAGGTTGCACCTCCACCCTGTGAATGGGGGTTGGGGAGAGGAAGCGAGCCCTATCCCTTGGCTGCATCTGCCAAGAATTTAGGCTCTGGAACTCCAGATGCAGGAGGTGAAAAATGTTGGAATTTCACCAGGTATTATCTTTTTGCGGGGAGTAGATTCACAGAGTTCCTCATGTTGCCATTTCAGAAGTAGAACCACTACAGATATTATTTTTATATCTGTCTCACAAATGTGAAAAGTGAAGCTCAGAAAGTTCTAGCGACTTCTTCCGTTCATGAAGCTAGTAGGTTGTGGAACCAAAATTTGAATGTAGGCTGCCTGATGCTAGTGTTGCTTCCTCAATCACAGCGCTATTTGGCCTCAATAGAGCTGCTGATGATATCAGGCAGGCAATAATGATCATAATTATGCGATGGACTGCTTCCCAGAGTTCAGGGCTCCAGAGTACATCCATGTTTGTTCTCTGGCTGATTCTGGTGGTTTCTCTGAATTCAGAATGTCCTCCCAATCTCCCTTCCTTTGAACCCAGCTACAAGTGACAGCACGTGTCCTAAAGTGGGTCTTGTCCCAGACATGGAGGAGAGAGGAATGGACCTGGCATTTCCTACACCTACTGCCTGACAAGTGAGTTCCTAAAAAACCACATGTGTATGAGTTACCGCTCTTCTCTGAGCTTTAGTTTGCTCATCTGTAAGGTGGGCCTTTCACTAGGCCTCACCTCACTGAGCTGATGTGAGAGTTAAGTGAGCCCCAAGTCTGTGAAGCATGTAATGCGGAGCCAGGAGTGCAGTGAGTGCTGGTAAATGTGACCAGCTCTCCTTATTTCCATGTCTTTCTGCACACAACAGGTGCTTCCTACCTACACAAAGGAGGTAGATATGCATGCGTAGGTGAAGGTGAAGCACAGCCAAGTGAGCACAAGACCCAGATTAAAACAGATGCAGGTGCAAATTCTGTCTCTGCCACATCCACACTCTATGACTGAGAGAAAGTCATTAAAGCCTGAGAAACCAGTGTCATTCCCATTAGAGACGTGATGAGACTATGTCAAAAGCTGTTGCATGGAGCAAACGTTAGACTCCACAGGATGCACGTGCCAAGAAGAGTAGATGGCATCACTACACATGAGGGGGCGACAATGTGGGGTGCTGAGGGAATTGCATTTGCCATGCTAATTCATCTAGGGAAGAGGCTTGTTTCCTGGGTTTCCTCCTGAGCACTGAGAACACAGAAGGAACTAATTATAATCACACACATCAAAAAAGACAATGGTCATTCACTGATCACCCGCTATGGGCCAGGCATTTTGTAAACCAAGTAGTTGTTATACTCCTCATTTTGCTAATATGTAAATGAGGCTTTACCCCAGCAATTTGGGAGGCTGAGGCATACCTGAGGTCAGGAGTTTGAGACCAGCTTGGCCAACACAGTGAAACTCTGTCTCTAATAAAAATACAAAAATTAGCCGAGCATGGTGGCACACACATAGTAATTCCAGCTATTCAGGAGACTGAGGCAGGAGAAGCGCTTGAACTTGGGAGGCGGAGGTTGCAGTGAGCAAAGATCATGCCACTGTACTCCAGCCTGGGCGACAAGAGCAAGACTTTATCTCAAAAAAAAAGGAAAGAAAGAAACCTGCCCAAGGTCACACAGCTAATAAAGGCTGCAGCCAAGGACAATAACTGAGGCCCATTTGACACCAAACTTGTGCTGTTGATGCTACATGATTCTATGCAGGAGGGCAGAGGTTAGTGCTTCCACCAGGACAGGGACTGACTGCACTCACTACTGTTCTAAACCATTTACATGCATCAATTTATGTAATCTTCATAATGCTACTGAATATGTTATTTTATTATCCCCATTTTACAGATGAGAAAACTAAGGATAGAAAGGTTAAGTATCTTGGTGAAGCCGGAATTCACTTCTCAGCCATTCAGCTCCTGAGGGCCACCCTGAACTGTGACTTCTTCATCTCTGCAATTCTTTCCTGACCCATCATTAATTGCATTCACTCATCAGCTGAAAGATTCATGAATACAATTCATGCTAGGGCAGGTGCTGGAAACGCTGTGACTATAAATCACAGATCAGGACACCTATGAGTCCTACGATGCTGGGATGGAGGAGGGGCTGTGGGAACACAGAGCTGGGTTTTGGAGTGATGTCTTGGAGAATTAGACACAGTTGAGTAGGAATGATGAGAACTCATGAGCCAAGCAGGAAGGCATGGTGAAGGGAAAACAGGGGTGGGGAGAAGGAAGCATTATTCTTGACAGAGGAAAGAGCCTGTGTAATGGCCAGAGTCAGGAAGGGCACAACAAAATGACAAATTAGAGGGTTAGTAACTGTGATGATTCAAAGCACAGAATTCTGGTTATGGGGTGGCAAGAGACAAGGCTAGAGAGTCTGCCAAGACCATATTCAGCAGGCCTCCATGCCCATGGAGAGGAGCTAGGGCTTCATCCTGAGGGTGGTGTGGGAGTAGTGCCTGGCCCCTGCCAGGTATTCAGCCCACACTTGCTGATTTGCATGATCGGAGGGCCCTGGGTCCCCCACGCCAGCCCTGAGGTTCAGCCATGTAGAGGAGCAGCCATCTACTCACCACATCACCTTTCTCTCCCTTAGGTCCAGGAGCGCCAACCGGCCCAGTGGCTCCTATGTCTCCCTGAGGGGTTGAGACCAGAGACAAGCATCAGATTAGGTTTCCCGACAGGGCTCTTGCACACACAGGACCCTCACGGCCAACCTTGCTCCAATTCCCTAGAAGCAGCTGATTTCATCTTTGCCATTTCTGCAACGAGGCCACATGTCCCACCCCTGGAGAGGAGGAAGCATCTAAGTCATCTCCCAACATCACAATTCCAGGAACCACGGACTTCTTGAGGAAAGCAAGTGCATGAAAGCATTGCACATTCATCCTTGGGAATGGCCTGCCACTGATCCCACCACCAGGGCCTCAGAAGGGGAAGTGGAAGTTCCGGGTTTGAACAGCAGCTCTGCCACTTCCCCTGAGCACACCATTACTGTCTTTGGGCCTCAGGCTTCTCTTCCATAAACAGGCACGTCATCACGCAGGCACATAAGATTAAGAGCATAAAGGTGCTTTGAAAACTTCCAAGTGTCCCATCCAAGTACTAACCAGGCCCGACCCTGCTTAGCTTCCGAGATCAGATGAGATCGGGCATGGCACATGTATACATATGTAACTAACCTGCACAATGTGCACATGTACCCTAAAACTTAAAGTATAATAAAAAATAAAATAAAATAAAATAAAACTTCCAAGTGTCAACCAGAGTCCCCTGGGCATTCAATTTGTATAACAAGTCCATCCCTGTGTACCGGGGGCCCTCATAACTGTCCAGGAGGAGAAAGAGAGCAGGTAGAGGAAAAAACTGTGTCTGCAAGGGAGGAAAAACTCATCACAAGCCAAGTGTTGAACTGGAACCTAAATCTCCTGCCATCTCATGAGCCAATCCAAGATAGGTGTAGGCACAGGAAACAGAGCCTTCAATTCTATTCTTTTGTCTTTTTTCTTGATCTGAAACTTTATCTCTCTTGTTCCCATCTCATCTTTTATATTCTAAGAACACATGGCTACTTTGCTTATGCTATTCCCTTTGGCTATGATGCCCTTCCCTGCCTCCTTTGTCCTGGGCAGTTCCTGTGTATTCTACTGGACCCAGCTGGTCAGGGCTGTCAGCAGAAAGGTGTCCTGAGGTCCTACCAGGTAGCAATGGGGCCTCTCCTCTCAGCCCCTCAGCTCCTGGGCCCCACTATCCTGACTCTCTTCATACTATCCCAATCCTCTCTTTCCTGCCTCCCTTCCCCCTGGCCTATGAGTCCTGGGGACCAGGCTCTCAGTCAGTCACTTTTATATTCCCACATCACAACTGGGCCTTGCACCCGGCAGACTCAGCCTATGCATGTGGACAGAGCCCGAGCTCTGTGTAGGGACACGGAGCCACCAGGAACCCCAGCCTTTGACTCAGGGTCCTAACCATGGTTTGGGACAATGTGACGGATGACACTATAGGACCACGATTGCAAGTGAGCTCTGCAGGAGCCGGGCAGGTCTCCAGGTGGCTGCATCAGTTGCCCTTTTCAGTGCTCTTCTCCTCCCACCATTTCTGCTCTCCTTGTGGGGCCCAGGGCCTGCTCTGCTCAAGCACAGCAGAGGCAGCCATTACTAAACAGCCCTTGCTTCACACAAACGTCTTCTACTGAGAGGCCTATGAAACCCCAGGTAGTTTGCGCTTTCCTCCCGTCACAGCCGAGAATCGAGGTGACTTCTCAGAGGAGCTCGGTGATGCAGAAACCCCTGCCATCCTCCTCACAGCGACCAGCTGGCACCTGGGCTGAGCCGCTCTCCATCAGCACAAAGAGAGGACTCACCAGGGGAGAGGAGCTGAGGGGGCAGCGGGTGTGTGTGAGAGTGTGATGGTGTGTGGGATGAGGGGTGTGTGTGTGATGAGGGGTGTGTGTGTGATGGGTGTGTGTGTGATGAGGTGCGTGTGGTGTGTGTGTGTGTGATGGGATGTGTGTGATATGGGGTGTGTGTGTGCATATGTATGTATATGTGATGGTGTGTGTGTATATGTGATGTGTGTGGTTGTGTGTGGTGGGTGTGTGATGGGGTGTGTGTGATGGCGTGTGTGTGATGGTGTAGGTAATGGTATGTGGTGGTGTGTGTGTGATGGTGTAGGTAATGGTATGTGGTGGTGTGTGTGTGATGGTGTAGGTAATGGTGTGTGGTGGTGTGTGTGATAGTGTGTGTGATGGTGTGTGTAATGGTGTGTGATGGTGTGTGTGTGTTAGTGTAGGTAACGGTGTATGGTGGTGTGTGTGTGATGGTGTAGGTAATGGTGTGTGGTGGTGTATGTGTGATAGTGTGTGTGATGGTGTGTGTAATGGTGTGTGATGGTGTGTGTGTTAGTGTAGGTAATGGTGTATGGTGGTGTGTGTGTGATGGTGTATGTATGTGTGATGGGGTGTGTGTGCATATGGGTATGTGCATGAGGGTGTGGTGTGTGTGTGTGATCGGGTGTGTGATGGGGTGTGTGTGCATGTGTGTGAGATGGTGTGTGATGGTGTCTGATGATGTGAGCATGCATGTGTGTGTGTGATGGTGTGTGTGTGGTGGTGTGGGATGGTGTTTGGTGTGTGTGTGATGGTGTGGCTGTGTGATGGTGTGGATGTGTGATGGTGTGTGTGGGTGTGTGATGGTGTGGGCATGTGATGGTATGTGTGATAGTGTGTAAAGGTTGTGTATGGTGGTGTGGGATGGTGTGTGGTGTGTGTGATGGTGTGTGTGTAATGATATGGGATGGCATTGATGGTGTGTGTGATGGTGTGTGTGTGATGGTGTGTGTGTATATGTGTGACGGCATGTGTGTGATGGTATGTGTGATGGTGTGTTGTGGTGTGTGTCTATGTGTGATGGTATGTGTTTGTGATGGTGTGGGACGGTGTGTGAGGGTGTGTGTGTGTGATGGTATATGTGATGGTGTGTTATGGTGTGTGTCTGTGTGATGGTATGTGTTTGTGATGGTGTGGGACGGTGTGTGATGGTGTAGTGATAGTGTGTGTATATGTGATGGTGTGTGTGTGTATGATGGTATATGATAGTGTAGGTGATGGTGCGTGATGGTGTGTGTCTGTATGTGTGATGGTGTGTGTGTGTATGATGGTATGTGATAGTGTAGGTGATGGTGCGTGATGGTGTGTGTCTGTATGTGTGATGGTGTGTGTGTGATGGTGTGTGTGTTTTTGATGGTGTGTGTGTATGTGTGATGGTGTGTGTGAGATGGTGTGTTTGTGTGTGATGGTGTATTATGGTGTAGGTGTGATGGTGTAGGTGACAGTGTGTGACTGTGTGTGTGGTGGTATATTATGGTGTGTATGTGTGACAGTGTGTGTGATTGTGTGTGATGGTGTGTGTGTGTGATGGTGTAGGTAATGGTGTGTGGTTGTGTGTGTGATGGTGTAGGTAATGGTGTGTGATGGTGTGTGTGATGGTGTGTGTGTGTGATGGTGTAGGTAATGGTGTGCGGTGGTGTATGTGTGTGATGGTGTGTGTGATGGTGTGTGTGATGGTGTGTGTAATGGTGTGTGATAGTGTGTGTGTGATGGTGTAGGTAATGGTGTGTGGTGGTGTGTGTGTGATGGTGTGTGTGATGGTGTGTGTAACGGTGTGTGATGGTGTGTGTGTGTGTGATGGTGTAGGTAATGGTGTGTGGTGGTGTATGTGTGATGGTGTGTGTGTGATGGTGTAAGTAATGGTGTGTGATGGTGTGTGTGTGATGGCATGTGTATGTGTGATGGGGTGTGTGTGTGATGGTACGTGTGTACATATGTGTGATGGTGTGTGTGAGATGGTGTGTTTGATGGTGTGTGTGTGATGTTGTATTATGGGGTGTGTGTGTGTGTGTGTGTGTGTGTGATGGTTTGTGTGTGTGTCCGTAGTATCACATCCTAGCAGAGTGGGGGCAAAGCAGAGAAGGGTGTGAGATGAGGGAGGGAGGGAGGCCAAGGAAATATCTACAGTCAGGATAGAGAGAAAAGAGAAAGAGAAAAGGCAGAGGAGAGGAGAAACAGACAAGGCAAGAGAGGAAGCAAGGAGGGACACATAGGAAGGGAAGAATGCCCAGCAAAGGTGGACAGGAAGAAAGCATCGCTCAGGCGAGTCATTTCACCATTTCGGCTTTTGATTTCTCATCTGGAGAATGGGACCGATGCTGCTTGTCACGCAGGGTTGATTTAGGGTTTGATATCACTCATTCAACAAGAAGGGACCACCTGCAACGTGCAGAGCCCTGAGCTCACAGCAGTGGGCACTGGAACGGTAATCCTTACCCCACAGCGCCTGCTGTCTGAGGCACAGGTAGGCTCCCAGCTCAAGCCTGACACACAGCGGATGCACAGTCATTGTCACTGCAACTCAGTGGAACAGGATGGAAGATGGGAAAGAAGTGGGCAAAAAGAAAGAGATTCCATGTACTCCCTGGTCTGTCTGCACCACGAGCCTCAGGCATGTGATGGTCAGGTCCTGTCTAAACCATCCTCTAACCCCAGCATTGACCTCAGGGCCTGGCCCTTAGCAGGTTTCACTAATGATGCACTGAATACATTATTCAAACTAAGAAATGCAGGAGGAGAAATAGGGGGGAGAACAGAGTGGAAGGAAAGAGAGAGATGAAAAGAGATACAGAGAGTGAGAGATAAAGACAGAGAGAGACAGTGACACATAAAGAGAGGCAAAGGCTAGGGAGAGAAGGGAAAGAAAGGGAGGGGAGGGAGAGGCCCAGCTGTCTCCAGTGATTTCCACCCACACACTCAGTTCCTCTTTCAAACACGGGATGATGGTGAACTCTCCACTGTGCCTTGATAAACAGTATAACCCTGGGAAGTGACAGAGAGGAAGGAGACCACTCTGTGACTGAGGACAGAGGGGCCCTACCTGGCTTGGTGCAATTAGTGAATTTGGAAATCATGTGTTTAAACGGTCATGCAGTTTAATGAATCTTAAAAGCCCAACCCCTAAAAGTTTCTGGAATACAGCAGCTTCAACCAATTGCTGCAAAGTTAATTGACCATGGAGAGTTGAGCGTGTTGGAGCAAATGAGACCTGAGCCAGGGCTCTGGGAATCTAACCCTTTCTTGCTCATATTTGCAGACTGAGAACTGGAGGTTCTGGACAGTTAAGAGGCTCCCAGGATTTCAGACTTTATGACATTTGCTCTTATCCATCTAATTTAACAAGCTCTGAGGCAAAATATTAGCAAGGCAGCATCCCCACACACCATCTTTTGTCTTATATAGAGAGCAAAGGAGAGGACAAGTGAGGTTCTAAACTACACCTCTGCCATACCCGTACTGACCTTTGGACCAGGGAGCCCCATGGGGCCAGCAACTCCCATTTCACCCTAAAAGAAGAAAGACAACAAAAAAGTGAGTTTCTATTTTAATTTTCCCCTTCTCTCAACACTGGATGGTAATCCACCCCCACATGCTTAGAAGCCAATGGCTTAGTAAGCCCAGCGCCGACCAATGAGTTGGGCAAGGAAATTGGTTGACTGTGCTGAAAGTCTCTGCTCTGGAACTGCAAACCTATATGGGAAGCTTTGCCACAGCCTCCAGGTGCAGCTACCGGTGGACACAAGATAGAAACAAGCAAACTGAGGCACAGAAAGACAAATACCACATTTCTGCTTACTTGTGTAAGTAAAAGCATGAAACACCAAGAAGCAGAAGGCAGAGTGGTGGCTACCAGGGGCTATGGAGCGGGAGGAATACACACACGTTGTCAAAGACTACATGCCTCAGACAGGAGGAATAATGAATGGTAAGTATTTGAGAGGATGGATATGACAATTAGCTGATTTCAATCATTCCACATTGTATACATGTATTATGACATCACTTTGTACCCCATAAATATATGCAATTATATAGTTTGTCAATACCCAAACTAAATACGTAAATAAATTAAAAAACCCGAAGTGGTATTCACTAGCTATTTTTACCTGAATATATCATCACTTCAATTAAAAAGAAAATTATGTTGACTGCTAGCGGTTCATGTACTTATTGTTCACTAAAATACAAAAGAGGACATATATGTAAGCTATTTCTAAATGTAAACTTTGTTTCAATTTAACAATGTGTAAAGATCAGGTTACTGGATTTACAAATGTAATCCGTACGTGTTCGATACATGTAAATGTCGCCAAGCTGAAAACAAATGCAACACGATTAATATAATTTTATAGATATAAATATCACCACATTAAAAAAGGCAGCAGTACATCCATTTATGTGTGCACTTAGTGCTAACAGCAATCTACACTCTGGTCACAGTTGCACACTTGGCCAGCTCCAGAACACACATTTTTAAATGCATTCACAGATGTCATTTGCTCAGGCAAATGAAGATAAATAATTTTTTGTGTGTTTCTCCTCACCTAGCGCCCACAAGAGCGCCTGGTACACAGTTCACTCTCCCCATGATGTTTGCTTATAGAGATGCAACACCAGGCATCATGTTGACCTAGCTGAATAATGAAAATGTTTTGCAAACTCAATTGAAGTTTTAAACCACTGGAAACAATGTCTGTCTGTGGCCAGAGCTCTGCCTCCTAGGAGAAAACATTCAGACTTCCTAGGCCCCCTGTGTTGTATTTTTTTTTATTGAAACGAAGATGAAAGAGACAGAAATGATACCTGCTTAATGAGGTCATTGTGAAGTTCTTCCACTCCACGGGGCTATTTTGTGGGGAGGGATGCAGCAGGCTCCCTTCTCACCCCCCTGCGCTTGGGAAGTTCTCTAGCAGGCCTGCTGTGAGATCCTTGGGGCTCAGCCAGGCCTCAGAGCTCCTGGTTTCCTAACCAGAGTGTAGACTACAGAATTTTTGAGGGCCAAATTCTATTTGTCTTAAAACCTCAGTGTACAGCATAGTACACAGCACATAGCAGATGCTTAATGTCTATGGTTAGACATTAGAAGAAGGAATGAAGGAGTGATTAAGTCATTATTGAATCATGCCACCCTAGGCGTGGGGCTGGAACAGCCAGACCTTGTCCTGCCTAAAGGAGGAGAGGGTGTATTTCTTTTTCTTCTTCTCTTTTTTTCTTTCTTTTTCTTTCTTTTTTTTTTTTTTTGAGACAGAGTCTCACTCTATTGCCCAGGCTGGAGTGCAATAGCATGATCTCGGCTCACTGCAACCTCCGCCTCCCGGGTTCAAGAGATTCTCCTGCCTCAGCCTCCTGAGTAGCTGGGATTATAGGCACACACCACTACGCCTGGCTAATTTTTGTATTTTAGTAGAGACAGGGTTTCACCATGTTGGCCAGGCTGGTCTCAAACTCCTGATCTCGTGATCTGCCTGCCTCGGCCTCCCAAAGTGAGAGGGTGTATTTCTTTATCCCTCCCTCTCATCTATCCATCCACGTATCTGTCCATCCATGTCTTCATACCCTGATTGACTTATATATCAACTCAGCTCTTATTTATTGGCTTTCTCTGTGCCAGGCTATGTATTAGTAGCTGAAAATACAGACATGGAAAGATCCAATCCCTGCTATCCAGAACTTATGATTTTATGGAAGTAACGATAAGGAGACATTTTCAATCTAATGTGATAATTGTTATAACAAATAGAAGTACAGGGAGAAAAAGGAATATGCTGTCATGGAAATAGCAGGTGCTAAATGAATAACTATTGAATGGATGGATGGAGAATAAGGAAAGGAGGAGGAAAGAGAGGGAGGGAAGGAGGAAGGAAGGAGAGGACACGAAGGAGGGAAGAGGGAAATGACACAGATAATAATGTGTGCAGAAAAGAATTCCTTGGGATGTCTTGAAAGAAGAGCAGGCATTGGGTCTGGCATCGCTCCTGGCACAGTCCATCTGTGTGCACACTGGCTTGTGACCAAAACCTTACCATGCCATCACTCATCCTGCTCATTGCTTTAAACAAGGATTCCAGCGGATTTGGGTTTCAACAGCTGCTTCTGTTATTTCATTGACATGTAAAAACCATATCCTCAGCCTGACTGCGGTGGACCTTAGCCTGCCGGGGGTGGGTGGAGGAGCTGCTGCTTGGCACTGTGTGCACCAGCCCTGGCTCCTGCCTCCGCCCCATCTCATCCCTTACACAGGCCCCAGGCTGAAGGGCTCTTAAGGTCACCCACTAACCAGAAATAGCCTAAGCTCACAGCAGGCTTCCAGCTTGGGCCTCCAGCAAGGGAGGCCAGAGTTCGATGTCCGAATTAACTGAGAACTCCCCAAGGGTTCCCTGTACCTCACGGTCTGGCTTTCTGGGTAGCACAAAAAGAAGGAAGGCAGAGTGTGAAGGAGAACAGAGGAGAGGAGAGAGGGGAAGGAAGCCAGTGTGTCTACCAGGATAGGCTTCTGAAAAGAAGGCTGCTGCTACACTACCCAGAGCAGGCCCACTCCAGTTAACCCCCACCGTCATCTCGTCTGTTTGTCTATGCATCCATTGTCCCCAGCAGAGTCACCAAGCACCTCTCACATGCAGGGACTGAGCTGAGAGGAACAGATAGAGAGGGACAATACAGCCCGGTACAGGAGATGAAGGGCCCCGGGGCCACTGGCTCAGCAGAACTTCGCAGACACTTTCCCCAGCACAGTTCTACTTGGCGTCTGCCTTTCGTAAATCTTTCTGTTCCTTCTACTCAAATGGAGAAGAACTTTTTTACCCCTTATCAAGGGTCACTGTCTATAGAAAAAGAAAACAAATCACAGCCCTGGGCACACAGTGAGATATTTATTCTAGTCTCAGTCCATTCTAGGACAGTCGTGGTGGTGTTCACAGAAATGCACCACTTTTTAAAAATAGAAACACATAGACAAAACTCTACATATATATATATACACACACACACATATATATACACATACATACACACACATATATACACACACGTACATACACATATATACACACATATATATACACACATATATATATACACGTGTATATATATATGAATGATAGTGAATGGTTAATCAAATAAAACATTGAGAAGAAAGGAATGAGGGTGTGTTCTTGCAAAGCACATAGAAATCCTCACTCACTGTCTTCTTCTGAGTCTTATTCTCAAACAGCATCTCATTTGACTCAGTCACCCCTGAGTGGAGATCACAAAGGAGTAACCTGGGAAGCCTGGGGAACGCACATTCTGCTCCTAGAAAGCTGTCATCAGGACTTGGTATGCAGCTCTCCCCTTCCAGTTTGCACAAGAAGCAAGAGGTCCAAGGCACAACACAGGGTGCTGTGAGCTGACAGCCATGGGCCTCCTGGTGCCCCCATGACCTGAAAGGCCACATGCATGATGGGAAACTCCCACTGCACCACCCAGGGTTCTGCTGGGGCTGAAGGTGGACTGCAGACAATACCTTCTCTCCAGCTGGGCAGGAGCAATTGATGGTCTTCAAAAACCCAATCTGTTCACTGCCTGGGGTGGGAGGCCGCTGGGGTGGGGGTGGAGGTGGAGGCTGTGTCACCACGGTCACCTGGCACTGGAAGGAAAGCCCAGGAGGTCAGAACCTGGCTCTTCACTCAGCAGGCACTCCCTGGCAGAAGCACAGTGTCGGGTGCTTCCTCAGAACCAGGCAGCCAAAGGTTGAGAAAACGCTGAGGATGTCTCTCCTGAGGCCTTGGGGCAGAAAGCCTGGCAGGCCCAGGCTCAGCCATTTCACTGGCTGGCTCAGCAATCTGGGTGAACCGCCCACAGTCTCGCACCTCGCAAGTGCTCAACAGTTCCCGCTGTCCTTATTCTCACCTCCTCCTTTTCCTTCTTCATCCCATTCTGTTCTTCCCTCACCCTCTGACTCCACAACCAGGTCCATCTGGCTGCACATTCCCAGCACCTGCTGTCTATCTGCATGCCACAGAAGCCCTGAGCCGGGTGCGCTGGCTGAGTTGGAACTGGGTCCTGGGGATGAGGCTAACCAGGCATTGCGTGGATCTCACCCTGCAGCCCGGGAAGCAGGCTCCATTATTATTTGAGTCTTTCAAGCAAGCCTTGTGACCAGGACTTGGCAAAGAGGGCTGGAAAGGGAGAGGCCTGAAACGGGGCAGAGGCTGAGGTCCGAGAACAGAGCAGAGCCTGCACAGAGGGATTGAAGGGGCAAACCCTGGTGTCTTGGGCCAACCATGTCCTGACCTCCCTGTCTTGCTGACCAGCCCAGGGCACTGCGGCCTCTCCCTCCTCTGGGCGCTGGTGGCACGGACAGTCATCCCCTCATTAGAAACACCCTCCCAGCCCCGGCCTCCTACATCCCCTAGAGCAAGGCTTCTTCACTCAGCTAGCAGCACTGGGGTTACACTGACTAAGGTACAGACCACAGTAGCCCTGGAGGAACCTGCATGGCTTGGCTCCCCCAACCCATACCCTAAGCTCCCTCTCAGGCCATATTCTGACGGTGGATGTCTCCCTGACCCCCAACCACCCAACCCTAAGCTCTGGATTCCCCTTCCCTCTGGAGGCCACACGCCCATTTCCTCCCATCCTCTCTGTGTGAGAGTCTGCTCACCGGACCCGAGGGGATATCACAACAAGTCTCCAATTCTGCGTGTCTCGAGTCACAATAGATCACAATCCGCTGTAGGTCAAACTGGAAAGGAAAGCAAGGAGAGAGGATAAGTTTTAGGGACTTTGGAACCCAGAAACCTCCGTGGTTTCACACAGGCCCCGTCCTGCTATCTGGTTCCACTTCCTCTTTGGGGTCTTCCTGAGTCCACCCCGGGATACTCCTATCCTGGGCTCCACTCTGGATTTTCACAAGGAGCTAAGCATCATCTGCTCACACCCCTGATCTGGCTTGGCTGTGTCCCCACCCAAATCTCATCTTGAATTGTAGCTCCCATAATTCCCATGTGTTTCGGGAGGGACCCGGTGGGAGATAACTGAATCATGGAGAGGGTTTCCCCCATACTGTTCTCATGGTAGTGAATAAGTGTCACGAGATCTGATGGTTTTATAAGGGGTTTCCCCTTTTTCTTGGCTCTCATTCTCTCTTGACTGCCACCAAGTAAGATGTCTCTTGTTCTTCTGCCATGACTGTGAGGCCTCCCCAGCCATATGGAACCGTGAGTCAATTAAATCTCTTTCCTTTATAAATTACTCAGTCTTGAGTATGTCTTTATTAGCAGTGTGAGAACAGACTAATACAACCCCTTCCTTCCATAAGGGAGAGCCCCCGTGCAAGGGGCTTCAGGACACATGTTAAAGTCCAGCGTTTTGTTCTACGCTGAAGGGGCTTCAGGACACGTTAAAGTCCAGAGTTTCGTTCTACACTGAAGGGGCTTCAGGACACGTTAAAGTCCAGCGTTTTGTTCTACGCTGAAGGGGCTAAGGCCTCTGCCCTCCGCTCCGCACACAGGGGCACACCACCATCCTCTCTCCATGTCACCAGCACTGCATTGAACAAGATCCTTAATGATGCTATTGCAAAGGCCTCCAAGTTCCACATATCCCTATTTTCAACCTCTCCAGGCATTTCCACAGTTGTTTCAGTGAACTTTTAAAATAAAAACTTACTTCTATCACCACCTTTAATATGACAGCCCCTTAAACAAGACGTAACACGTAAAAAACCTAAAATTTAAAGGGGTTGTGGTGCTAAAACATCCACATGCATGAACACATTCACACACACAGAGTCTACAGACAAAGCCCAGGCCCTTTCGTGGGACACCCCACCTCCCAGGGCCTGGCCCTGCCTGGCTCCCCAGGTGTCCCTCTCTTCACCTGCACTTGCACTCTGCAGCATCTAACCACATGGCAAACCACACCTGTACATTCACGCTTTAGCACGTGGTACCTCTTCTAGGAAAGCCCTTGAGCAATGAGCAATCTCCCAGTCACCACCCAGAGCCATATCCAGGTATCCCCTTTAGGGGCTGTTTTTCAAATACATCCACAGATTGGGAACTTAATTCCCTTCCCCTGGTGTGAAGTGATGGCATGTCACTTCTGAGATCAGGTCATAAGAAGACTGGCTGCTGTCTTGAGTGTGTTCTTCTCTCTCTGTCTCTCTGTGTGTCCCTCTCTCTCTCATCACTCACCATGGGGCACAGAAGGTAGCATGTTGTCAGCTACTCAGTGGACAGGCACAGGTGGAAAGGAATTAGGGTGGCTGCAAACACTAGCAAGGAACTGAGGTCCTCCATTCCACAGCTCACAAGAAGCTTCCAACAGCTCCTAGTGAGATTGGAGGTGGCTTTTCAGCCTTATTTGAGCTTTGAGATGACTGTAGCATTGGCCAGCAGCTTGAGGGCAGCCCAGTGAAAGACCCTGAGTGAACCACTCAGCTAAGCCACTCTCAGATTCCTCATCCATGGAATCTATGAGACAGTACATGTTTGTTGTTTTAATCTGCTTTTGCTGGGGGAGATGGGATAACTTGTTACATAGCCACAGGTATAACTGATACACCTCCCTCTACAGCCAAGAATTCATCAGGCCCTCTTCTCTGCCACATGTGCATCTTGCATGATATGGTTTGGCTGTATCCCCACCCAAATCTCCCCTTGAATTGTAATAATCCCCATGTTACAAGGGTGGGGCCAGGTGGAGATAATTGAATCCCCATACTGTTCTTGTGATAGTGAATAAGTGTCATGAGATCTGATGGTTCTATAAATGGGAGCTCCCTTGCACATGCTTTCTCTTGCCTGTTGCCATGTAAGATGTGACTTTGCTCCTCATTCACCTTCCACCATGATTGTGAAGCCTCCCCAGCCATTTGGAACTGAGTCAATTAAACCTCTTGCCTTTATAAATTACCCAGTCTTGGGTATGTCTTTATTAGCAGCATAAGAACAGACTAATACATTGCACAGACAGCTAACATCAGACACAGCAGACTGAAGGATAATTAGACGTCTGTATGTCCATCTTCCTTCCAGGCTCCAGGACTTCCGAGAGCAAGGACCGAATCCCAGGCAGTGCTGCCTTCTCAAGCACGAAAGCCGAACTCTTGCTAATGTAACAGAGCTGTCGACAATCTCTCGCTCTCCCCAGGCCCTGCAGGACATGGTTCAAGCTCACCCCTAGTCTGCCATGCTCATTGCTCCCTTTCCTTCAGCCACATTGGTTTCCTCCTGCCACCCCTCCTGCTCCTGCGCTGGCTCCTCAGCCGCCTGTCCACACACAGGCCCTCCCTGTCACTCTAGCACAACATCCTGAATGTGGTCCTAACAGCACTTCTCACAATGAATGATTCTGTCTGTTTCTTAGCTCAGTTTTTTAAACATCCCTAATAGAACATAGACCACGAGGGCAAGGTCTCCTGTCTCCTGTCCTTCGCTGGAGCAGTCCGACTTATAAAAGTGCCGTACATTCGATGGCTGGGTGGACGAGTGGATGACTGGATGGGCATTTATCAAATGGAGCTTGATCTCAGTCAGTGGAGGGGGGAACGCTTATTGCATTGAACACTGATGCCAAGTGCCCTGGACTTACCACTCCCCTGCTCCCTTCTCAGGCCCATGTTGGACTCGGGAGTCCCTCTGCACACTGAAGTGCCCCTTGAAGTGTAGCCCCTCACCCCACTGATTTTGTTCAGCAGAAACAATAACAATACCATTCATCTGTCTGTTTTATTTCCTGTAGAGAACCAGCCCAGAAACAGGAGAAAATGACAAAATGAAAAATTGTGGTTTTGAACAAAGCCTACTTTCAGAGACAGCCCTGCTTTCTTCATTATCAAACATACTCGCAGCAGCTGAGACTGCCTGGCAAGGCCGCAGGGACAGGGAAGGAGAAGAAGGAGACAAGAGGCAGGCCAGGCACAGAGCACACTGTACTGGGATCTGGACAGAGGCGTTCTCAGGTGGGGTGAGAGGTCCTCTGAGCCAAGAGGGGCCCTTTCCGATTGCCTGAAATCTCAGCATTGCTCCAGCCACTCAATCCTTCTCTTCCTTTCCTCCCTGCCCCACACCCTGGGATTTCACCTCCTGACATCACTGTGCTGCCCCACTCCTGTCTGGAAGTCCTGCTCCGGTTTCTGCCCTCAGCAATTATGGGTTGAACTGCTGCATGGGTCTACTTGGCTCCCTGGATCCCAGCTTCCCTCCATTTCCCACCCATCAGCAGCTTAGAGACCCTTTGCTGGCTGCAGTGTGGAAACCAATTAGGGAGCACAGACAGCTGGAAGGCTGCATTCAGCATGGCCCAGTCTGAGCCTCAGCTCTACTTTTCGCTCATATCAGCTGGTCAAGTTAGGAAAACTGAACCTCAGTTTTTCTTTCTGTGAGATGGACTCACAGGGCTGTGGTGGGGACGAAGGGAAACAGAGCCCATGACAACACAGTGTCAGCCACAGATGAAGCTTCAGTGTAGAATGTGTAGAATGCCCCAAACCATGTGGCTACAAGTACCACAGCTGATGCTTCTGGAAGATTTACTAAGAGGTAGAGATGTATTGATTCTCCTATATATTTTCTTGATACTTGGTTTTAACATAAAAATGCAACATGAAACAGTCAATGGGTGTAATAACCCCATGGACACTCTTCATTATTCTCTATTGCCTCTAACCCAGCTGAGAACTCCGCGTGTGCCAGGCACTGTTAGGTGCTGTGTTTACATACTAGTGATCCCACTTAATCCTCACAATAGCTATGACAGGTGTGAGTTTCCACTATCTGCTTTCTATAGATGAGGAAGTGAAGGTGCAGACAGGTGAGGCCACTGGCCTGGGTGTTTTAGTCTAGTTTAGTAGACCTAGAAACGTCTATTCAAGAAGTAGCATCTTTATTTAATTTGGGAGCACTGGTAGCAGAGCTGGAAAGTGAGTTAGGGAAAGGAAGCTAGCCTGTAAACGGCTGTTATCAAGGGTGTTACCACTGTGAGCATCTGCAGTTTACATGTGTTGGGGAACTCTGGAGCCCATCAAGAATATGTGACTCAGAGTTAGGATGCCAAGTGGTGAGGGAGCTGGGGTATTGATACTCCAACTGCCACCAGTCCTTGGCGGAGGGCTGCTCCCATGGGTGTTGATGCCTGCTTGAGAATGGATAGCACTGTCTCTGGTAGAGAGGGAAAGCCCTCAGGCAAGACAGGTGCAGGCAGTTGGCAGCACAGCTGGTATGCACTGAAATGATGAGGACCCAGGGGGATATAGGTGGGGAACCAACCACTTCTACTATACTAGGGTGTTGTATGTGGTGGGGATGTGTCCAGAAGGAAACTCAGGTCTGATTTCCAATCCCCTGTTTAGGGGTCGACCATATAATACAAATGGGTACCTTGGAGAGTACCAGGAAGCTAATCCTCTTCCTGTTTTCAAAACCTGACACCACCACCATGATAATGTGAAGATGGTGGTGATGATGTTCATGATGGCGCATTTATTGAAAGCTGGCGGTATTCCAGGAAGTTTTATAAGCACTTCACATATGATACAGCATTTAATCACACAACAACCCTGTGGAGGGAGGGCTCATTTTTCTCTTGTTACAGCTGAGGAAACAGCACCAGAGAGGCTATAGGGGAGCTTGGACTCCAGAAAAATTTTGTTTAACTCAAAGGCTAAGACAGGCATTTTTAGGGATGTGGGGCTATTTGCTAAAGTTGGCACTTATTTTAGGAGACTTTTAACTCAAATATAGTCTCCCACTACCTCAAATAGAAATATAGTGGAAATCTCATTGTTGGATGTTTGGAACCAGGGTTAGAAGGATCTAATCTTGCTCTATATCTTTGGACATGTTCGTTATTCCCTCTAAGCCTCTGTATCCTTGTCTGTAGAGTAAATGAGGGGCTGGATAAGATGCTCTCTGGGTTCCTTACAGCTCAGAGGGTATCTGCTTCAGGGACTGTTATTCAGGGGCTGACAGTAGAACCATGGAGCTCACAGAGCCAGAGTCCTAGCCTGGCTGCCCAACACAGGGAACTTAAACAAGTCACCTGATACTTTTCAGTTGGAATCTCCCCACCTATAAAATGTGAGCAGCATCCACCCACCTGGCCTGAATTTAGGATTAAGAAGGGTTGTGTTTGTGACCGTGATGCACACTCTGAGGGAGATAACAGTGATCCTTATTGTGTCATAAATACCCCATAGCTCCATCTTGTCCAGCCCTTTGAGGTCTGTTATCTTAGGCAGGGAGAGGTTTGCAAATGGACTTGGAAGACGGGCTGTGTGAGTGGAAACCCCAACTGCCATTTGTTGGCTCTGTGATCTCAGAAGAGTCCTCCAATTCTCCAGGAGCGTCTCTCTCCATCTGTGAAATGAGGATGTCCACTCTATCTACTTTCTGAAGTTGTAAAGATTTTGGTCAGAAATGGGGTAAAGGAGCACTTTAGTGCAATGCGTGGCACAGAGCCTCTGCACAAGTAGCTAGAATTAGCAGCAGGCTGAATAATGATTTTATAGCTTTACTTTTATTTTACTATTTTTTGCTTAACTTGGTTCCACATCTATTATTTCATCCCCTCAGCAACTGCACATAAAAACAAACAGGGTGTGATTCCCATTTCAGAGATTAAACAATCTAACAGATAAACAAAGCCTGGAAAACATGAACAGTGTGTGACATGGGCGATGGTGTTACAGCTGGCTGGCAGTGGCTGGCATGCGAGCTGCAGTTTGCACGTGTCTGTCCTCCCACCTCTGCAAGCCCCAATCTCTCCTCTCCCCACTACCCCTGACCAACTCACTCTCAGCTTAATTTTTAAAAATTGGTATGCACAGGGTTTTTGATGATTTATCATTCTGTTAACAAAGCAAGTTATGACAAAGTCTATAAACCTGTTTATGATGTCTTTTTCCAGAATGCCACTTCCTAAAATTTTATGTTTCCCAACTTACTCATTTTTTCTTATGGTTTATGTTTTACAGACCAGGAAACAATTTTGCAGCATGTATAACAAATAAGCAATTAGTATACAAAATATGTAAAGATTATCTAGAAATCATTCAGTAAATAAAACTAGCATAGTAGTAAAACAGGCAAAGGATATGGCCTAGCATCACCAAAGGGGGACGTGGGAACCATCAGTAAACATAGGGAAGGATTTCCAGTCTCAATGGTAATCAGGCAAATGCAGATGAAAACCGCAATATTACCCTCTATGCCCAGCAGACTGGCAAAACAACAAAACATTATACACATATATTTTATATCTACATAATGTACCATTATATAGATATAAATTATATGTATCTATATATAATGTTCACGTTTATATATTTATATATTATATATAGTTATATATAATGGTATATATAATTATATAGATATAAATTAAATAAACATTATCTATATAATTTGTCTATAATGTATGTATGTTTATATAATGTTTATATATTATATATAATTTATATATTTACACACAACATATATATATATATTCACACACACACATACATACACACATATAAAGGTCACTTTCTAGAGCAATTTGAAATACATGGGAAAGTTAAAAATTGTGTATCCCACAGCCCAATCATTAAACTTGAGGGTACATACCTCCAAGAAATGCTCTCAATTAATCTATATCTCCAGCTTAAAGGGCAGCTGTTGCTTACATTTTCCTCATAAGTAAAGTGCATGGAGATGTACCCCCTTTTCAAAGTCCAAGGCTTGCTAATTATGTAGTGATACATTAGAAACTATCTAAATACCACTAACAGGAGAATGAATGACGTATGAATGAATATATAACAAAGCATTATGCTTTAGCTAAAAAAAAATAAAAGCTTAGACACATAATTTTGAGTAAAGAAAACAAAAAAAGCCAGATGTAGTCCATTATTTACATAAACTTCCAAGAATCTATCCTATGCGTAATGGTACTATATTTGCTTATGCTTATGTATACATAGATATGTAAAATGGTTTTGGAAAGAGCTTTCCCCACATCATGTTTCCTGTTATTTCTCAGGCAGTGGGGGATGCTCTTGGGCATGGGAGCTAAGGTTGACTTCAGCTTGAAGATGGAACATGTGGATCACTGTGCAAGGTGTCTGTGTGTATTGTATTACGTACACACTTATGGTGTATGCGTCACTGTGGCTACAGATGTGGGTAAGTATTTCCAGAGGGAAGAAAGAAAAATTAAAGAAATGAAAAAAACAGAAGAGAAATGAAGTAAGGAGGGAAGAGAAAAAATAAAAGAAGGAAAGAACATTGATTCAGGATGTTCAGTTATTACCAGTTGTTATCCCTAGTTGGTGCAATGAGGATGATTATTGTTTATTTTCCACATATTTTCCAATTTTTTTTACAATCAAGGAAGAAGGAAAAAATCTGTATTTAAATTTATCAGAAACTATTATATACCTATCCACCTACCTGCATATATATATTCATATACATATGTATCTATATATGTATGTATGTGTGTGTGTGACTTTGCAGACCTAGGAGCTACCTTTCTCTAAAATTGTTTATGCGGCCAGATCCATGTCAGTCTTGCTCTCTTTTGTGGGTACCAGTGTCCCCAGTGCGGAGCACAGTGCCTGGCACATAGTAGGTGCTCAATGTATATGTGATGAATGATTGATGGAATGGTTGAATAACTGAATGAGTTAATACATGGGTGATGGTGAATTGGGGTTCCAATATGGCAGTTTTCTGAGTCAGGGTCTTTCCTTCTAAGACGGTCCAAGGTGATGATTTGGTACCTGGTTCATGCAGGTGTGGAGAACACTGAGGGCACTTAGCTCCCAAGGCTTCTCCCCGGTGGCCTGGAACCTGGGCTGCAGAAGGCCCCGTGGTACTCACGTCAATGGGCACACTGTCGTAGAGGCGCTTGCCAATCACAGTCTTGCCCTGGATGTCAATGTTCTCCCGTTCCTCGATGGGTAGTGTCTGCACCAGCGCACAGTCAATGTGCAGGGAGACGTTCTGGGCCTGGATGCTCAGGGCCATCTTGTGCCAGTCCCGGTCAAAGAGGTCATTGACCCGGGAACCTCGGAAGACCACCCTGACAGCATCTTTCATGGCACCCACAGCGTTGTACTCGACTGCCTTGTTTTCACCATCCAGCCGGATGGAGACCTGGGGAGGAAAGGACCAGAGACTCCTTGAGCTTCTTGGGGCCAAGGGAAAAGGAGAGAATGGGAAACGGGAGTTCAGAGTCAGACCTAGCAATCCTGAGTCAATCCTGGCTGTGACTCTTACCAGCTGGTCACCTGCCACCTGAGCTTGGACAAATTCCTTCACACCTCTGAGAGCCTCGGGTTCCTCCTCGCACAATGGTGTTAATGATGTCTACCTTGCAGGCTGTTCTAAACCCAGTATTAAAAGGAATAATTGCACTCATACATTAACTCAGGGGTCACAGCCTCAACTGTCTGGAAGGGCTATGCGGGTAAGAGAGCTTTGGTGAGACTCCAAGACAATTCATGCAGAGGGGCTTGAGTTGTGAGACAAGCCAGAAATCCTAACTAGTTTCAGTGTCTTTTAAAATCGTGGGCTGGTTAAACCAAAAATATCTTCAGGCCTGATCTATTACCCTACACTGTCTTTTATTTGAGGATAAAGCTGGGGCTCCCATAAAATGTTTCTTGATAGCAGAGGTCTGATCTGTCTGGGTCATTGGGGTAGCCTTTGGAAAATGCACAGGCATTTTGTAATGGGCAAATTCTAGAGAAGATTTTACTGTTTTACTTCTGATGTTTTGTTTTGTTTTGTTTTGTTTTTTTTGAGATGGAGTCTCACTCTGTTGCCCAGGCTGGAGTGCAGTTGTGTGATCTCAGCTCACTGCAGCCTCTGCCTCCCAGATTTAAGCAATTCTCTTCTCCCGCCTTAGTCTCCCGAGTAGCTGGGATTACAGGTGTGCACCACCACACTCAGCTAATTTTTGTGATTTTAGTAGAGACAAGGTTTCACCATTTTGACCAGGCTGGTCTCAAACTCCTGACCCCAAATGGTCTGCCCACCTTGCCCTCTCAAAGTGCTGGGATTACTGATGTGAGCCACCGTGCTTAGCCTGATTGCTTTTTAATAATGAATAAATGAGTATGTTCTCATCCATGTACTTATTTTGTCATCCCTCCAGAATAGTCACCAAACATCCTGTGTGCCCAGCAGGCAACATGCCAGGTGTCAGGAACACAACACAATCAGTGCACAAAAGTATGAACAGAATAGAAGGCACAGAACATGAGTATCCATTGAGTGACTGAAATAGTATTTCCTTGTTCCATCTCTGCAAGGTTAGTCTTCATCTGCTCTAATATTCACGTGTTGCCCTTCCCTGGGGCTCCCTGCTCCCAGGATCTGACCTTTTAGGACTTCTTCTCGGCTCCTGGGCCCTTTGGCTTCTAGTTGAGCTTGGCCCATGGGAAGTCCATTGGAATGGAGACCAGTGAGCAGGAAGAGAGAGAGTTGGAGTATTTATTCCTCCCACCCCTCCTGGCTTCCCTGTGGCTCCTGAGTGGCTTTGTCCCTCCATGTGCCCCAGTTCTTTGGACATATATCCTCCTCTGTGACTCTAGAACTCACCATCTCCTCCCCGTTCCCCTGCCTATCCAGGCCCAGGTGGTAGCTTCCTCCTGTGGCTGATCCTGGCATGCCTTGGCATTTCTTGTTGGTTTCCTTAACCCTTATCCCTTAACCGCATCAGCTCCCTTAACCCCAGTTACTTTGCTACAGCACTCGTCAAAAATGTGGGCCCAGTGGGGGCTGTCTCTTGCCAGCCTACATCTAAACCAATGAATCACTTTTTAGCTGTGTGACCTTGGGTAAGTTATTTAACCTTTCTACAGCTTCCTCATTTGTAAAATGGGACCAATAGTAGTGCCTATTTGTGAAGAGGATTATATAAATTGATCCATGATAATTTAATTAATGAATTGTCATGAGGATTATGAGAATTATAATATATATAAAACATTTATATGGTATTTATTATTTGCCAGGCACTGTTCTAAATATTTGCAATAATGAATTAAGCAAGTAAGTTCACAGGCATCACAGCAGTGAAACCTTCTCTGATAAACATGTACTCTTGGATTTTAACCTGGCCATCTGTTCTCACATCCCAAGATGTGATTTATTGGCTTTTTTCTTTTTTCTTTTTCTTTCTGTCATCCCAGCTGGAGTGCAGAGGAGTGATTCAGCTCACTGCAACCTCAACCTCCCAGGTTCAAGCAATTCTCCTGCTTCAGCCTCCCGAGTAGCTGGGACTACAGGTGCGCACCACCATGCCCAGCTAATCTTTGTATTTTTGGTAGAGACGGGGTTTCACCATGTTGGCCAGGCTGGTCTTGAACTCCTGACCTCAGGTGATTTGCCTGCCTTGGCCTCTCACAGTGCTGGGATTACAGGCATGAGCCACTGTGCCCAACCATTTATTGACTTTTTTCATAGCACAGCATCAGTATATGAAATTATCTTATGCATATCTTTTGTTCACCTTTTTTGTCTTTCCCATCCATGCTTTTAAACAGGCACTTTCTCTCTTCATCTCTGTAATCCCAGTGGCTAGGAAAACACATGGTACACAGTGGCACTCAATAACAAGGTACTGAATGCATGAAGGAATGAACAAATGAATAAGAGTCTCTGTAGTTAAAGGAAGGTGCTCACGTAGTGCAGGGGGATCAGCTACATATTCAACACAACCTGGGTCTTCTGGTCTCTTTTTCTGTGCTCCACATGGCTTCAGTACAACCAAGGAAGACTGGGATTTATTTTAATTGCATCACCTATTTTATGCTATGAGTAGGGCATAAAATAGAAAACTATGAAACCCTGTCGAATGATCTAATACTTCTAATACATATAAAGCTAATAATTGCATGATTAAACATGGTCTTCTATTTCATATGTTCGAGCACTGTGTCCCTGAACCTTCAGAGCTTCCTGGGGACATGACTTTCCCATGTTTCTGCCTCTAGCATGATATAGAGCAAGGGAGGGCATCCAGCAGTCCGATGTCTTGTGTTTACCAATACTAGCTGGGTGGCCCTGGGGAAGGCACTTTCTATGTCAGCTCCATCAGCAAATCCTACTGGTTCTATTTTCAAAATTAATCTATAACCTGATTGTTTCTTCTAATCTCACTATTACTGCCGGCATCCACACTTGCCTGGATCACTACTATGTTCTCCTAATTTGTCCTCCTATTTCTGGGCCTGTGCAACTCCACAGAGTCTCTTCTCAAACAAAAAGTCCCTACACTGGCCTACAAGACTTATTGAAACCCAGCCTCAGTTTACCCAAATGACAAATGGGGAAAATGTCAGCTTTTAAGGGTGGTTGTAAATGGCAAATGAAAGCATGCACATATATATCTGTAGATGAACTTCTCTATCTGTAGATCTGCCATGACTGACAGAGTGCATGGGCATGCAACCAACACCACTCTGCTCACAGTTCATCTTCTTTATAGGTCTTTATCCAACTTTCCTATGTCTAGCCAGTATTTCCCCAGGGCGTGGAAGTGCACATCATTGGCACTTCTGGTGACGGGCACTCAACCAAGCCTTGATTAACAAGGGTAAATTTCTGTGTGCCTCTTCAGACAGGAATCTCAAATCTCAAGACAGACTTCATCTCTGCATGGTTCTGTGGTATTTCATCCCATTACTCATTTTGACAGAAGGAGGGGAAGATGCACACATGGCAGACAGGACACAGACAGCTCTGCAAATGCCATGAAGGAAGAGATCCCAGACTGAGGGGGCGGTGCAGGCTCACCCACAAGAATGTAATGTCAGGTGCCCAGTCCCACTGCACCAGACCCTGAGAAAATGGAGAAGCAAGACCTGTGCAATTGGAGATGGAGTTGGATGGGAATGCAATGGACTTCTCCAGAAAAGTGGCCTCTGGAGAAGAATCCCAACTCCTCCATTCAGCCTTCCACACTTACAAAATCAAGCCTCTCAGCAGTTAGTTTGAAAATGTCTCAATGTCTCTGCATCTCAGTATGACCAGGGATGTTATGGAAAAATCATTCAGCAGGACTAATTGATCAGGACAGGCTTGGAACAGAAGCCAGCTGAGCACATGGTTAAAAGCACAGATGTGGGAACCTGAATGACTGGGTTCAAATCTCAACCCCTGCTCTTATTACCTGTCAAAAGGTAAGCAAATTTCTTAGCCTCTCTGTGGCTCAGTTTCCTCATAACTGTGATGCTAACAGTAGAAAATATTCACAGAGTTATTATGAAGACTAAATGAATTAGTATTTGTAAAGCCCTCCAAACAATCCCCAGCTCCTACTAAGAGCATGTACATGTTGATAAGCAAACGCATCTGAAGTCAGGGCCCAGCCTCAACCTGGGAGGGCGAGCTCACTGTTTAAGAGTATCTTGCCCTCTCAGATGGCAGGCCACGAGTGTGACTGCTGGAGTCCAATTGCTTGAGCATGCTTTTATTTTATTTTAGCCCCCAGGGAAAGTTTAGTCAGTATCTCCCAGCTGAAAAGTGAGTAATATCTTCATCCAGTTCATTTTACTAGGAGAAGAGAAAGAAACGGTTTGTCTATGACTTGAGAACAAGGGGATTTGGATTTGGCAGACAACAAATAGTAGTGTTGCTTTTATCTCAAACCAACAGATGGTGTTGATGGCTTTGAATTTCAGATTTCTCTTTCCTCACCGGACTGTGTGCTGGTGGAGAGCTGTCCTACCTTCATGGGAACTGAAAGCTGAAACACATCAGAGGTGAGTAAAGACAGGACCCAGAGCTTCATTCAGAAGAACACTGAAGAGAACTTCTCATGATGAGATTTTATTACGTATCAGACACTGTTCTAGATGCTTTACAGACCATTACTCCATCTGATTCTCCCACCAACGGTTCATGGTAGGTACTCTATTTTCCATTTTACAGCTAAGAAAACCAAGACTCAGAAAGATAAAGTAACCCATCCCAGGACCCACACGAATGAAGGAGTAGACACGAGACCTGAACCCAGGTCTATGTGACCCTGAGCCAGTGCCCTCCACTGCATCACGAAGCTGGGTCACTCATGCTGCCAATATAGGTGTCACAGGACAGCAGAGTTGGTGTCCATGTCCTTGGCTAGACCAAGTGCCTTGGAGGACAGGAACTCAGTCTTCTTTACCCCCATCAGAAGGCCTGGTACTACATTATCATTAGGACAAGAAGCTAGACCTCTTGGGTCTCATGACATCCCCCCCGCAGGTCCTCTGAGCCTCCATACGCCAGGCTCTCTATCTCTCTAGGCCCAGGGATAAGAGCCCTGGAGAAAACATGGTGGGTGGTGCCATCCACTGTGAGAGGGGAACAGAAAGCTCAGGACCACTGAGATAAGGCATCTGCTGCCCTTACCTGTGGGATGCCGTACTGGTCGATGACCTGCCAGATATACCAGTCTTCCTTCCGAGAGGTTTTCCTGAACCGGAAGGTTGTGACAAAGGCGTATTCATCAGGTAAACCTTGGGGGAACACATCCCTGGAGAAAAATGGAGACAAAGACACCAGGCTTGGCGACGAGAGCAGGGAGCCAGCAAAGTGAGCCCACACAACCCAGCAGTGATCAAGCCCTGCCAATTTGACTTCCTAAATATTTCCACCATCCACCTTCTTGGCCTGCCTTCACTGCCTTCTCCTTAGGTCAGGGCCTCAATGTGGCCTAGACCATCGTCATGACCCCCGAGGCTCCAACATCAGCACCTTCAAATCCATCCCTATGGTGCGTCTGCTTCCATCTCTCCACCACCACCATGACTCTGATGACATCCACAGTAAATGCTAAATGGTCACGCCCCCAGGATCAAATATGGAGAGACACCCAGCTTCGCTGCTCCCTGCTGCATCCTCCTCAGCCAGGACAAATGGATATACCTTATCCTGCTTGGTGCCCTGTCCCAGATGCCAGGATGCCATGGTCTGAATGTTGCTGTCTTCCTAAATCCATATGTTGAAATCTTCACACCAAGCTGATGGTAACAGCAGATGGGGTTTTGGTGGCAGGTGATTAGGTCTTGAGGGCAGAAAGCTCATGAATGGGATTTATGCCCTTATAAGAGAGACCCCAGAGAGCTTGTTTACCCCTCCCACCATGTGAGAGTACAGGGAAGGATGGTGTCTATGAGGACCCTGACCTTAGACTTCCCAGCCTGCAGAACTGTGAGGAGTAAACACTGTGTATAAGCCACCCAGCTTAGCTTACGGTGCTTTGTCATAGCGGCCAGAATAGACTGGGATGTAGCACATCCTCTTCTCTCCCACAAGGCCCAGGTTCCTGCCTGGCCTGTGGAGCCAGCCTCTCACCTCAGGGAGGCCTCAGCTCCCTGTTGCTCCACCCCCACCAAGTCCTCGGGCTGCTTTCCCTCTTCCAAATTCAGAAATGAAAATTGTTAATTCCCTTCTATGGAGGCTCAATCCCCCCCACCGAGAACCAAGATGCCATCCCTCAGTCCCTCTGTCCTCGGAGCACTCTCAGGCCAGCTGCTCTTCCATCTTCCTCTGTATCATGTACAGGGCACCTGAGCTCCCTCCTGCCTCTTGCATATCAGCACAGAACCCTGCCACCCCCACCAACATGCAGCCTCTCCTGATTGCACATCCCCAGCCGGGACCTGAGCCATCTCCCACTTCCCCTCTTTCTTCCTCTCCTTCCCTCCACAACAGGGTTCTGGGAAACATCATTGACATCACCCCCTCCTTCCTCATCTCTCCCCATCTGCTTGACTCATAGCCACCTGTCTTCCAGCTCGCCAGCCTCCCCATGTTTTCCTCGTGAGGTCCCTGGTGAGGAAACACTGACAAATCCCTGTCCCTCAGCACCCACTCGGGTCCCTGCAGCACGGCAGGCACTTCATAAAAGCTGAAGGAATGCAGAACTTTGAAAACTGTCAACAGCCATTTCCATGGAGAAACCTCTCTTTCGCCAGTGCTAGTACAGGACCTGGTTGATTTTCCTGGAGGACGCATCCTAGACAACATATATGTGGGAGCTGTCCCAAGCCTTGTAGGAGTCTGAGCAGCCTCCCTGGCCCCCACCCACTTGATGGCAGTAGCAACCCCTCACTCAGTTGTGACAACAAAATTGCCTCCAGATACTACCCAAGGTCCCCTGGGGGGTGGGGGTGAAATTTCTCTTAGTTGAGAACCACTGATCTATCCTAGACTTACATCCTATCAAAATAAAGTTTAGCTTACTTTTTCATAGTGTTTCTCAGATTCAGTAAAGCACTTACACTTAGGATCTCATTTGACATAAGAGTCTACGATTTAATAAAAATACGTATCTTTTGAGAGCTTAACACAGGCTCACCACAACTCTTCACATATTGCCTAATTTCTTCCTCACGAGAATCTATAAAGAAGGTGTTACAGGCGTGAACCCGGGAGGCAGAGCTTGCAGTGAGCCAAGATCATGCCACTGCACTCCAGCTTAGGCGACAGAGCGAGACTCCATCTCAAAAAAAAAAAAAAAAAAGGTATTTTGATCCTCGTGCTGTAGCTGAGGGCACTCAGGCTCTGAGGGGTTAACTCCATACCATCTGGCTACTAAGTGGCAGAGGGAGACACACCTGGGACCTGCTCTCCTAGGCTCTTCTCTTAATCACCAGCTGACTGCACCTTAACTGCAGAGCCAGCCGTGGGGGAGCCCAATCCTGCCCTGGGGGCTGGGAGCTGCCTCAGGAATGTACATGATATTGACTTCCCTGCTGGAGGAGGTGGACCCTGCCTGGCCAGACAGACAGGAAGGGAAGTGGGGAGGCGTCTGAGTTCCTGGTTCTCAGACTTGCAGATCCGCAGGGACTTTGTTTGGCTGTAGGACCTGCGAGCAAGATTCTGATTCTCAGTTTACATCTCCAGGCTGGGAGATGACGGCCCAGTTGTTCAAAGTCATTCTCTGAGCTGGGATTTCACCCAGGATCACATCCAGGTAGTAGGAACAGGGCCCATCACTCATAGCACCTGGGCCTCCCTCAGCATTCAGAGACACCCTCAGTCACTGCCCATGCAGGAGGAAGATGGGGCCTCCCCACCTGCATCCACAGACACACGCTTTGTAGCTACAGATCAGTATGCTGCTTTGTTTTTCATTTTCTCCTTCTTTTCTTTCTTTCCTTCCTTTCCTGTTTTTTTTTTTTTTTTTTTTTTTGAGACAGAGTCTCGCTTTGTCTTCCAGGCTAGAGTGCAATGGCATGATCTCAGCTCACTGCAACTGCTGCCTCCCGGGCTCAACCAATTCTCCTGCCTCAGCCTCCCAGGTAGCTGGGATTACAGGCGCCCGCCACCACACCTGGCTAATGTTTTGTGTTTTTAGTAGACAGGGTTTCAGCTAATTTTTTGTATTTTTAGTAGAGACATGGTTTCACCACATTGGCCAGGCTGGTCTCGAACCCTGGACCTCAAGTAATCTGCCTGCCTTGGCCTCCCAAAGTGCTAGGATTACAGACATGAGCCACAGCACCCGGCCATTTTCTCCTTATTTTCTTAATGAATCCAATTATGCTATTTTTTTTTCCCTGAACACACTTTCTTCTTATACCTTTGAAATACACACAGACAAGTATATCATAAGAAAAAGTACAGATTTATCTGTTAATGACTTTTTATTCCCCTGATTATAATAACTTTTGCTTAGGTTATACACACACATATGTGGGTATATGTGCATGTGTGTGTATATATATGTATATACCTACACGTGTGTTTATATATGTACCCATATGTACCTATATATACATACATATGTGTATCAGTCATTTTAATCAGGGAGAAAAAAGATCATTAACAGAAAACATCTAAAGAAAGGAAATAGCTGAATCCAATCTTTTCCACAAATAATATAGCAGATATGAGATGGCAGTGGAAGGGTAAATGGTGTGTAATTAGAGGACCTGAGTTTGAGGCCAGCCTCTGCTTCTGACCTGTGAGGTGTTGAACAAATCACTGTCCCATTTTGAGTCTCAAATGTTGTACCAGCTAAGTGAAAAGTGTAATACCTGCCTTGCTCGTTTCTGTTATTGTCATGAGAAATAAATTAGATAAGGTGCGTCAATGCCCTTTACATATTAAAAAGGTGAGAAAAAATATAAATATTAAAAGTGACAACTCTTTTCTTTATGAACAAAATTAACTTGCAAACTAAAGTTTTATGTATATGTGTTTAAACTTCAAAGCTTTAGAAATTAAAAGTATAATATCCTTTCTTGAAATGAAAGAGCTTTGCCAATTTGATTTTGTTTTGGGTGCTTTGCCATTAAAACAAATGTGGAAATTCCTCCTCAGAGCAACTCTCAGAGAGCAGGAAGGAGCCCAAATCCGTGACCCAGAATCAGGGTCCCATGCTGTGTTCCACAGAGCATTGCCTGAATTCGGCCGCTTTGCTCTTTGATGCAAGTGCCTCCTTAGAAGGTTAGCAAACAGAGTGGTCCTTGGTTAGACCCTTCCACTAGATTTGTGTAACTTTTGCTTTCTTTATTTTGTTCCTTCTCTTTTGCATTTTTTTCTTAAAGTTCCATGTGATTTCTTTCTGCTTACAAGTGGAATAGGTGGTGAATTGGACATATTAGGCAAAGAAGTGAGGGGGAGTGAAGGAGGAAACAGGGTGTAGACTCTGCTCATCCCTGTGCACCCCCCACATGAGCATGGGGCCAGGTGATTCATAATAACATCCTCCAGCACCTGGCTGTGTGTGGAGAGAGAAAACCTCATTGTCTGGGAAAATGACTCTCTCAAGAGTTGGCTGACAGCGATTATTGTCTTTGTTTCATGAAAATGAGACTCAGAGAGGAAGTGACTTGTCTCATTTCTTCTTCTGTAAAATCGCTCTTGGAATGCAGACACTGTGAGCCATGGATGAAATGACATTAGGGTCTGACACAGTGCCTGGTGTGTGGCTGGCACTCAGAGAATGTTCACTGAATTAAAAAAACAAAAAGGATCACACACATGCAGAAACCCATACTCTATGAGCTGGCGTTCAAAGCCAGTCTTTGCCAGACTAGCATCTGAAAGAACATTTTCACTCCTTACGGGCTGTTGACTCATTCATTCAGCAAATATTTCCTCATTCCCTACTCTGGGCAGGGCTTAGTTGGGTGCCGAGACTGTAGCAGAAACCAAGACTCAGTTCCTTTCTAGGACTTCTCATTGAGCAGGGGAGATAAGACTATTGCACAATTGATCAGCTAACTTCAAATTTAACACATTCTGTACAGAAGTACAAATTGGGAGGAGGGTAGGTAAGGGGAAGGCCTGACTTTGGGGATTCAAGGAAGGCATCTAGAGAGCATAATGGGTGAGCATGCTTTGCAGGATGAGCAGGGCAGGTGTCCCAGGTAGAGGAAGAACATGAACTAAGGCCTCCCAGTGGGAGGAGGATGCCTGGGAGGACCTAGAACAGAGACAGGAGGCAGACAGGGAGGCCTGGAGGATGAGCCAGGAGGCCACAAAGACAGGACAGGGCTGGGTCACACAGGGACCTTCCTCTTCCTGGCCTTTTAGTTTACTAAGAACACTGGAGGCAATTAAATATTAATAGTTTAAAGATGGAAGAGAGGTCGCATAACACAATATTGTCAGAGGCGTGTGAACCAGAGCAACTCCATCTTAAACAGGAGCTGGGTAAAATAAGGCTGAAACTTACTGGGCTGCATTCCCAGATGGTTAAGGCATTCTAAGTCACAGGATGAGGTAGGAGGTCAGCACAAAATACAGGTCATAAAGACCTTGCTGATAAAACAGCTTGCAGTAAAGGAGCCGGCCAAAACCCACCAAAACCAAAATGGCCATGAGAGTGATCTCTGGTCGTCCTCACTGCTACACTCCCATCAGCGCCATGACAGTTTATAAATGCCATGGCAACGTCAGGAAGTTACCCTATATAGTCTAAAAAGGGGAGGCATGAATAATCCACCCCTTGTTTAGCATATCATCAAAAAATAACCATAAAAATGGGCAGTCAGCAGCCCTTGGGGCTGCTCTGTCTCTGGAGTGGCCATTCTTTCATTTTTTTACTTTCTTAATAAACTTGCTTTCACTTTGCACCGTGGACTCGCCCTGAATGCTTTCTTGCATGAGATCCAAGAACCTCTCTTGGGGTCAGGATTGGGTAACAATGTCATTTTTGTCTTCAAAAGATTTGTCTGCCTGTAATAAGAAGAATAGAGCATTCATTTTGGTATCATCTTTAGCCCCTGACTGGAGGCCCAATAAGTGTCAGGAACTGGACAAATCTTTACATCATATCCTATCAATAATGTAGCAAGGCAGGAACGTTCATTTTGGATTGAAAACATGAGAAAATCGAGGCACAAGGGCATTCAGTAATGTGTAAAGCCAAGTACCCAGTCAACAGTGATACTCAGTCTCAACTGACCAAAGCCACTCCGAGATTCTGGTGAAGCCACGCCTGCCATGAATGCAGTGTCAGGTCCTTAGTAGGTGCTATGCACTACTAAACCATACCCGTTTGTTATTTCATGAATGGACCGAAAAACACATGTATGAATGAATGATTAATGCCAAATGTGTATGGAGAGATAGGTGTAGAAGGATCAGAGAACCAATGAAGTCAATGATAATAGATTGGCTAAAACACAGGTCGAATTCCCTGGTCCAGTGGTTCAGCTGCTTCATCGCGGGGCAACCTTACAAGGCACTGAGTAGGTTAAAGCCCGGCTTGGTGCCAAGTATGAAACAGGCTGCTGGGCCCCTTTCTTGCCCTTTCCCATGACACCCTGGGCAGGTCTGGAAAGAGAAGTGGCCACTCACTCAGTACTTTGCACCACAGGGAAGGATCCCATCCGTACATAGGAACTCTGAGCTCCATTCTCTCTCTTCCCCAAGATTTCCTTCACACTGAACAAATCCATCAGGTCAAAACCTGTACAAAGAGAAGAGCTGGGAGTGAGTTTGGAGAAGGAAGAGTATAAGAGACAAAGGAAAATCACATCCGCTGTCTGCAAAGGCAGCCTGCCCATCCTGCCCCAGGAGAACAGATCGGGAGGGAATTGTTCAAATACATATTCAGGGAGAAAACACAAGCACCCGAGTAATGAGACGTATAGCCTTGGCTTCAACTCCAGGAAAAAGGTGCAGAACACAGACAACTGGCTTTCTCAAGAAAATGTGTGTGCATGTGGTTAAGCGTGAGACAAATGGAGGGTGTCCTGGTTGTGTGAGGGCCGCAGGGTCTTGGTGTCCACGAAACCCAGATGTGTGCTCTTCGCTCTTGCAGGCTGGCTCTGCAGGCAAACGGCCACTCACGGCTTTCCTTCCTGCAGCCGTATTTTTGCCTTGCATCTGGACTTTACATGGGTAACAGTTTGGCAGCTTTTAAGTTTCATGATTTTTAAAGAGGGAAACATCAGAGAGGAATAAACTGTCTTCATGATACTGCATTATTTGAAATGATTTTGTTTTGTTTTGCTTTGTTTTTCCTTAGTTCAGTTTAATTTCCCTCTAAGAGAGGACCTTATACGCATTGTCAATGTAAAGTAACAGAAAAATCAGGGGCTTTGGACTTGGGTGAGGGTCAAGGGTAAGGACGGGGGTTTGATCCTGAGCGGCCATGGGTATGTGACACTGGGCAAGCTACATGACCCACAGGAGTCTCGGGTACTTCACTTGGAAGGACAGCAATGATGCCTACTGGGTAGGGCTCTGCGATAATTGTGTAAGACCCTAAATATGCGTCACTCGGCATATGGTGAGAAATTCACAGAGTGGGTTTCTTTTTACAAGTGATTCCCCACAACCACCAGCACACGCTGTCCACATTCCCCCACAATGGGATGCTTTCTGCAGACCAGGTTCTCAGAGGGGCCTGAGGACAACACTCGTTCTGGAGGCTAACAGTGTGACTCAACACCCGCCTGAAACTGTCTCTCTCAGACACTGGGGAAAGCTCTCAGCAGGTTACAGGGAAGCCGGCTGAAGGCAGGCACCAGGCTGAACTCACCTGTGCCCCCCCAGGGATAATATACTTCTCGGTATTCACACCTAACCCATGAGATTTTAGGAAGAGTTCCTCATTGTTTCCAATATTCTAAGGTACTACTGAAAAAAGAGAAAAAGAAAAAAAAACAAACAGGAAATGGACTTGTAGGACTAACATAATGATTAAAGCCTCTTAGCCTCTTTCACCACTAAATTCTGCCCAAAGAGATTATTTATTCATTCATGCTTTTGAGAGCCAGGGCCATGCCAAGCATTGTGTAAGAAATGTCAGGGAGGGAAGCAGGTAGTCCTGACGTAAAGTTTGAGTGTTAGAACCGGACAGATCTGGGTGGTGATCCTAATCACTATGTCTTTGCTGGGTGACCTTAGGCAGGTTGCCTGACATCTCTGAGCACTGGCTTTTTTCATCTGTAAAAAGGGGATTATTTTCGAATGTACATCGTTGCTATGAGACTTAAATGATACAAAGTTCTTCATACAGTACCTGACATACAGTAAATCACCAACAAAGCACTTTTTATATTTACTGTTTTCTCATCACAATTACAGCATCCTCTAATGCTAAATTCTGTCCATAGATGTCATGTATTTATTCAGTAGATGTTTTTGAGAGCTTCCAATATGCCAAGCCCTGTGAGCTCCAGGGTTGGAGCAGGCACCAACACAAAATCCTGGCTCCAGGAGAACTGGAACTTGTGGGGACCCCAGAAATAAGGAAATGCACAGTGCAAGTGTGCAATACAATTCCAGGCATGAAGAGTCAGCGAGCAGGGGCGGCACTGGAGAGGAACAGAGCTGGGGTGACAGGGAAGGCGCTCCGGGAGGAAGCTACCAGGTAGAGGCCTGCTCTGGCCTGCGATGGTCTGGGAAGGGGGTTCTGAGCAGGGCAAGGTTGCTCTGGGATTGAAACCCTGCACCTTTTGGATTGGACCGTTCCCTGCCCTTTGCCATCCTGAGGTTGTCAAGTTCTCGGAAAATGACTAAGAGCTGCCATTATGTCATTTTTAAATAGCATTTCACACACCGGCTATTTAATGGAATTCATGATATAATTGTTAAATGATATTGGGTCCTTAAGATGGGAACAGTATTCAGAAGCTTCATTATAGATGGAAAAAGCACCCCTCCAAACCGTGCTTGTTTACACACACTAGTGTGAGTGATTCAGCATCTCTGGAGACGGTTGGTTTGTGGGAGGGAACAGGCACCCACAGTCCCACAACTGAGGTCCCCTGTGGTGCATGGGTCGATCCAGCTGAGAGGCTGCCACTAGGCACAGGCTGAGTGAGGCCAGCTTTCCTGACCCGCCAGCTGCTTGAAGACAGGGCCCAGCTTGCTGAGTTCGCCACCCTATCCCCATCGGGACCTGCAGGGCTGGCCCACAGTGCAGATTTGTCAAACTGAACATAGGGCCTCACTCTGAGCTGTAACGCAGCCTTGGTCCCTGGTAGAGACTGTGTGGGGGAGAGAAGACCCAGCACGTGGACCAGATACCCAGATACTCCTGAGTGAAGTCCTACAAATGAGCTGTGTGGCCTTGAGCACGAGCCTCAACCTCTCTGGGCTTGTTTCCTGTGCAGTTTTGTAAAATTGGGATAATAATAACAGAGTATAGTAGACAAGTAAGGGCTATGATAACAATTTACATGCAAATCCCTGTTCCCACACTTTCTCTCCCTGCCAGCTCTCAGGTAATTTACTCAACCTCTCTGGACCTCATGTCTTCATCCACCAAATGGGACATTAAGAATAACCAGTCAGCCAAGCACAATGGTTCACGCCTGTAATCCCAGCACTTTGGAAGGCCAAGGTAGGTGGATCACTTGAGGTCAGGAGGTCAAGACCAGCCTGGCCAACATGGTGAGACCCTGTCTTTACTAAAAATATAAAAATTAGCCAGGGGTGGTGGTGGGTTCCTATAATCTCAGCTACTTGGGAGGCTGAGGCAGGAGAATTGCTTGGACTCAGAAGGCAGAGGTTGCAGTGAGCCTAGATCGCACCACAGCACTCCAGCCTGGGTGACACAGAGAGACTCTGTTGCAAAGAAAAAGAAGAAAAGAAAAGGAAAGGAAAGGGAAAGGGAAAAGGAAAAGGAAAAGACCAGTCATCAGGCCTGGACAGGACAATGGCCCTGCACAGTGTTTGCCTGTCTGCCAGTGGCAATACATTCTGACTCTACTATTAGACATTCACGTCTTGGAAAATCACTTTGAGTTTTAAATGAGAAAATGTAGGAACATGCCTGAAACACAATAGTTGCTCACTAAATGCTGGATGCTCTAATGGGTCCCTCACCCTGAATGAGAACATGATCACTCCTCTAAACCCTCACAAACTCTAGATAAACATGCGGCATGGACAGGTGGGTGGGTCTCCCTGACACCAACATCCTGTGATCCTGGCTGAGTCATTTTCTTTCTATCAGTCTTATCTGTAAACTGGGAGAATGGGTACAATTTGATCATCTTTTGTGTTTTTAGCACCAAAAACTGTTGATCATATTTCCCCCAATTCTTGCCATGGCTGGGAAGAGTCCCAGTCAAACTGCATTTTTTACATAACAGTTAATTTGAATGTGCAATTGTACGCAGTGAAGAATCCCTCCGTTCAGTATGCCGGGAGACGGGAGTTAATAGAACAGCCGCCGTTCCTACTCAAAGCCATGGGGTTAATCCCAGGTAAAGGTACGATGCACACGGGGCATCTATGATGTTTAACGCAGCCCAAGGCACTCTGCTCCCACACAGAGTTCCAGCTGGGACAGTGAGGAAGTTATCCGGTTTTGTGGAGCCTGTTTCCGTAACTGGAAAAATGGAGAGAATGATTTATTGCAGGGGTGTCATGAGACCTAAGTGTGATGATGGGATTAAACACCTGGGGGGAAGCCAGCACCCAGGAGTTACTCGGTCAACCCCACTGTCCCCGCCTGGGGACCACAGTGGGAACCTGTTGACCCAAGTGAAGCTTGGTCCCCTGGCAATCGCTCTGCCACCACCCCAGAGCCCCACCTCTTTCACTCTGGTTATAAGGACCAGGCCTCCAGAGTGCATGACTGGGAGCAGCCACCACACCTACCGGAGAGGGAGTCCTGGGGAGTCCCCGAGAGATCCCAAGTTGGACGAGGCCAGTCACCCAGACATTGGGAGACATTCACCAAATGCATGCTGCGAGCACTCCCTCTCCCTCATCTCTCCCCTGCACTGCTGTTGACAAAGCCCCCAGCCCACCTGAACAGGACCTCAATGCCCCAGAGGCTGCAGTCTCAGCATCGCCTGGGGACAGAAGCATGGAGAGTCCCCACAGCTCTGGGCTCCCAGGGAGGCCCAGTGAGGAGCAGCTGTTGGAACTGACTGGGCCCCATACAACAAGGGGCCTTTGACAACCCACCGGGCTGCCCCTGTATTGGGGCCCCTGTGTCTGGAAGTGTCCTGGGGCCTGAGGAGCCCCAGCAGTGGGAGGGGCTGGTGCCTCTGAATGGGGGAGCTTGGCCATGAAGACCTGGAGGGCCCTGCGGTTCCAGGGTTCCATGAAACTGGTGCCTAAAGTGTACAGTCTGCTTAGGATTAGATGTTGTCCCAGAGAAAGGCAGAATAGGTGAGAACAGGTTTTGAGACCAGCCCATTCTAGGTTCAAAACCTGGCCCAGCCCTGGCCAGAGGTGGGACGTGTCCTGGTGGCCTCCTCCTCAGTGATGCAGGGGTGAGGACGTGCCTTGCAGGGTTGTCACCTTGAGGAGGGGCACAGACAGCACCTGGGAGTTCTTGAGGTGGGAGCTGGGGGAGGGGGTCGCTGCTGAAGAAAAGCAGCAGCCAGTGTAATTGAGGCAGCGGAAGCAGTGGCGTGGAGGGAAAGAGAGCACCGCAGCCAGCCACACCTGGGTTCCTGTCCCTGTTCTCAGACTCAGCAGTTCCACGGCTTCGGGGCAATTTCTCAGCCCCTTAAGCCCCCATTTGTCATCTGTGCAAAGGGGATAGTCAGCTGCTTCTCAGGGCCACCTGAGGAATCTCACAGAGGTGGGGTCCCTGGAGGCTCATGGGGAGTGAGGGCTCTTACTCAGAGGAGGCTCACAGGTGGCCTCAGCAGCCCCTCACACACTCACTGAGGGATGAGGGGGAGTGAGGAGAGCCTAAGAGCTGGTCCAGAATCTGGGCGGACACGTGCCTACCCTGGGAAAAGTCAGGGCCGGGAACTGCAAAGTGGGCCGATCCTCTACTTCACAGCACCATCAAACACCACTAAAAATGGACACCTTCATCTGCTTTTCCCCTCAGCAGTCATATTGGAGAGAATATATGAAATAGACTTGTTTTCAAAAAGCAAGCCTATGCTCTACTTTCTGGTTCCACTTTTATTGGTTTCAGTGAACAAAAACAAAGAGTTGAATACAACAAAACTTGGAACAACAAGGAATTAACTAGGTGGCAGCAAAGGGCACCAAAAAAAAAAAAAAAAAAAAAAAAGATAAATTGCCCAAAATAAATAAGGGCTGGGAAGGAGAATAAAAAATGTTCCCGAGGAAAGCAGGCTGTGATGCAAGGCACTGTGAGATAAAAAAAGCAATTGTTTTATGCAAAAAATAGAGGGAGCACCTCGCTGAAGCCAGGGAAGCCACTGGACCACGTGGTGTCAGAAGACCTTAGTGATGGCCCAGGTCACTGGCTGCACCTGCTGTGCCAGGTACCTACTGTGTGCTCCTCACCTCATCCAGCAAAGGTCGACCTGGATGGAACATTGCTGCTGCCCTCCCCCACCCCCTTAGCTGCCTTAGTTCCTCTTGGAGTTTCCATGGGTCTGGGCAAGATGCAGGCAGCTTATGTTTATGGGGCTGCCTCCTCCAGTAGATGGAGAGCTCTTTGAGGAAAGGGATGATTTGATCTGTTTCTCCATCCTTAAAATGCCTGCTGCTTTTGCTGTTCCTATTCAAGCATTTGAGGGTCATTTGTGGAAGGAGAGAAGAAGAGAATGAAGGAATTCATGACCCACTATAAAGGGCCTCCTATGTGTTAGATGCTGCGTGGGCTGCTCAGGTTGCCATCATGAACAAGCGTCTGGGCTACTGTGGGATGTCAGGACCCATGGCGAGGGTACACTGGCTGGGAATAGGGTGGGCTGGTGCCGGTCAGGCTGGGCTTTTGTCGGCTCCATCGGGGAGTTTGGGTTTCTTTCTTCAGGCAATGAGGAGCCACAGAGGGCTTTAAAGTGAGGGAGAAATACCATCTGGTTTCTATTTTCCAAGGTCATTCTGGCAGCAGGGCATGGAGGGGCAAGACCAGCCAGGAGTAGGTAAAGGTACAATGCACACTGGCATTTGCAATGTTTAACGCAGCCCAAGGCACTCTGCTCCCACACAGAGTTCCAGCTGGGAACTGGAGGGCAGAGATGAGGTGAGTGAGATGAGGGCAGGTGAGGAGGGAGGGATGGAAGAAGCAGTTGAATTGGAGGGCGGTTTAGAAGGTACCATGGGCAGGACTTGGTGATTATCTGGATGGGGGGCCCAAGTGGGAAGAGAGAGACATCCAGGATGTCTGTGGCCAAATTTGAGACCTGCACGTGTCTAACATATGCTTTAAGCATTAAGTAGCTAAACTTCTAGAAAAGTTGCCTAACACTTTTATTGGCTAGAATTTGTAGAACATTTGGTTTTTAGAGCTGAGAGGGACTCTTGAAGACATTCTGTAGGATCCACTGTTATATAGGTGAGGAAACTGAGGCTCAGAGAAGTCAAAAGATTGACCCAAGGTTGGCTGGCTGGTGAGCAGCAGGGCCATCTAAGACCTATGCCTCCAATCTCCTGTGTCTATTCTCATCCTCGTGCTCACAGACCCAGCCCAGATATGCCCTAAAAATAGCCAGAGTCATTTATGGGAAAGCCTGGAGGTGAGGCTTTTGGGGACTGCATTTTTTCCAGAATACAGAAGCTGTCCCTATTACCCAATGGCATTTAAATTGGCAAATTTGAGGCTCCATCTCTCCACAACTCCCTCTTCAGCCTGAACATGGCTGGAGCGGTTTTTCGGGGTTGGTTATAATTAGAGGAGACGGTAGATAAAGCACAGGTTTATCTACCTGTGCATTCAGAACTGCACAAACAGTATTTGCTCTTCAGACTGAAGGATGCCCAGCTGACATTGTGATTTCTTTTCCAGGGAGACTCCAAAGAGGGAGGGGAGGCTTCAGGACTCCTCTGGCTGTGGACTGACACAGGAGGGCCCATAATAGAGGGTCCCAGTCACCAAACAGACTCTTTGAAAGGATCCTCCACGTATGTCGTAGACTAAGAAATCTGTTCAAAGTCCTGCATTTTCATGTGTGAGTACACACACACACACACACACACGCTCCTGAATCTTCCCAGCAAAAATCAGTTATTATTATTATTGTTAAGAAAAGGTCTTGCTCTGTCACCCAGGCTGGAGTGCAGTGGCGTGATCTCAGCTCACTGCAACCTCTTCCTCCTGGGCTTAAGTGAACCACCCACCTCAGCTTTGGCTAATCTTTTCAGGGGTATTTTTTTGGTAGAGATGGGGCACGCACCACCATAGTTGGCTGATTTTTGTGTGTGTATTTTTTGTAGAGATGGGGTTTCACTATGTTGCCCAGGCTGGTCTTGAACTCCTGAGCTTAAGCAATTCACCTGCCTTGGCTTCCCAAAGCTCTAGTATTACAGGCGTGAGCCACTGCACCCAGCCAGAATTATTCTTAAGTAGAAAATAATTGCTATTCTTCAGCCTACAGAATGACAAAAAAAGCTTTAAATTCATTCTGAGTTACAGATGATGCAGGCAGATTTGTTTGTTCATTTGTCTGTCTGCCTTCCTTCCTTCCACCCTTCTCTCTCCCTCCTTTCCTTTCTTCCTTCTTCCATCCATCATTTTGTCCATCCCTCCATCCAGCCTCCCATCCAACCGTTCATGTTTTCATCCTTTGATTAATGTTTCTTATTTTCACTAATTCATTCATATATCCATCCATTCATTCCACAAACATTTGTCACATTCCTTCTAAGTGTCAGGTACTGTCCTCTACTCTTAAGACACAAAGAATAAAGCCCAAGTATAAACAAGTCCTGCTCTCAAACAGCTCATATGCTTGCTGGGGAGGTAGACAGGGACGCAAATAATTATAATGCCTTCAGACTGGAGTTCTCAGAATAGAATAAAATGCTAAAAGAGCTAAAAGAGCCCTGTGGGGCTTCAAGCAGTTTCCTGGAGGTGACTGTTGAGTTGGGCTTTGGGGGATGAATAGGAGTTCACTGTGAGAATAAGTTGGGGATGGACACACCACACAGAGGTAATACCATCAGCTAAGGGGAGTACTGCATCTTTGGGGGCTAGTAAGCATTCCAATAGATTCATGAGTAAGCTAGGACAGAAGAGTCAGAACCTCTCCTGCAGAGTAGGAAGCATGGACTAGATTCTAGGAGCCAAGGAATCCAGGTTTTAGAAAGACAGCCCTTGACGAAGAGGAGGGAAGAGGGCAGTGCTGGAGGTTGACATGCTGATTAGAGATGCTACAAAACTCCAAAGGAAAGACAATAGTGGTCTGGATGGGCCTGGGGGCAGCAAAGGAAGTGCAATTTTCTTTCAACTCTTCCAGCCACCAAGTAGATGCAATGACAGCAAAAGTGCTATGTCTTGGAGTGGCCAGTCCATGGGGAAGAGCTCTGAATATTGCAACGCAGCCTATTTTTCCCTTCCTATGGCAGGAAAAGAGAGTAACTTTTGATGGTTTGGGTAAGTTTGCCTGATTTTTAAGACAAATACGGCTTTCAGTTCGTCACTCTGTTGAATCAGTTACCTAGAAATACATATTGTACAGTCCAAGCTCCAAGGCTGGCCACTTGATGTGGCAAAACAGTGGCAAATGTGGGCTTTGCTGAATGGTGGTCTGAATGCAAATCCTGATTCCGCCACAAACTCAGGCAAGTGGCTCAATCTCTCTGTGCCTCAGTTTTTCCAACTGTAAAATGTGCAACAGTGTGTCCCATATAACATATAGAGGAGTGCATCTCATATGCTGTGAGGGTAAATGAGGAAATGCGTGCAAACCCTTTGGCACACAGTAAATGCTCAGGAGGCATTCATTATTACTATGACTTTTATTAACCACACTGTTGTCATAACGATTCCCTTCTATGGTTATGTGTGTTAGATAATGAATTACTTGGGTGATACTGCTATGAAGGACTCACGGCTCCCAAAGCCACAGGTATATAATGCAATAAGGTAAGAATTTGCTTTGAAGACGAATATCAATGGGAGGGGTCTCAGGGAAAAGTGGCACAGACACATTCACACTCCAGTGGATAGAAAATAGATTATCCGAGAGCCAGAGCCTTGCTGGGGATTACCAAGGCAAAAAGTGGGAATGTTGAAGTGAAACTGACCAGAAGGTTTACACCTTGGCAAAGTATTACATTGGTGCAAAAGTAATTATGGGTTTGCCATTAAAGTTTTGCACAATTATTTTTGCAGCAGCCCAATAGCTCAGATACAAATATACTTATTTCAAGGAAATTAGGTTAACAAAGTGAAGAAGATGAAAGTCACCTTTATCTCATGTATTAGACAAATAAACCCTGACAGTGATAGCACCCCACTGGGCACCAGCTACGCAGCAGGTGCCCCACCTCGAGAATATCACTTTGTTTGGTTTCCTCTGAAAGTGCCAGTAGTTTATTGGAGAGGTGCTTGAGCAGGGAGTAGAGGCAGGATTCAGGGAAAGAAAGCGGCTGATAGAGTATGGCATGAGGCCAGTTACCCTGGTGGATGACTGCCCCTAGGAAACTCTGGGAAACGGGGTCAAACGTGGACTTCAGAATAATCCCACATAAGGAGCAGTAGAGCCGGGTGCTTCTATACCAAGGGTCACTGGTTAAGAGCTGCTCCTGGGGGGTGTTCACTCCCTGGCACCTTTCTCCCACTGTGCACATAGGCAGAGCAGCCTTCCACCATTCCAGAAAAATCCCCCAGGCACAAGATACAGATGCTGGCATCTTTAAGACAGCAGAGCACGGTGACATGGCAAGGTCCCTGGGATGCAAGCAGGGTCCCAGCAGTACCTTCCAAACACTTCGTCCTGACCTCACATGGCTCCCTGCTAGGATGGGGACACATAAGTGCTTAGAATTGGACCCAAGATGATGCAGGAGGGAGAGGAGAGACACCAAACCCAGGGGCATTGGCAAGAAGAGCAGGGCTGCTGTTCTGCAGTGGCTTCCTGGTTGGGAGTTGGGAGAGAAGAAAACTTCTTTGCCATATGTATTTAAAGTGCTGAGCAGGGTGCCCGGCCACAGGGAGGACTGGATCCATGTTCGGGTAATTGGGATGGTGGGGAGCCACCTCGGCCATACCCCGCACCCTCACAGCCTTCTATTCTGTCATATGCCTGACAGCCTTTGGTGAGACTCTGCGGCATTTCTTTCTGCTGCTGGGTCTGCAGTCACGTGTCTCTTTGTTCTCTCACCCATTGATTCACTCATATATTTATAACTCTGATTCACTCTCGCTTTCACTCCAAAACACATTTATTTATTCAGTCGTTTGCTCACTTTGCCAATCATTTGCTTACTCATTCACCAGCTTCTTTACAAACTCATTCATTCTCATGCATTATTGAGTGACTCCTATAGAATATCCACAGCCTGCCAAATGGAAAATGTGAATGTATGTTCTTTCCTGTTGGATGGTTCTTTGATGAGAGCTGCCACCTGCACGATTCAAACCACTTTATCAGGACTCTGGTGAAATATGGGAACAAGAACAGGGTCAGTGAGGCCACCCCTGAATTGACTAGGGTCATGCTCAGGCTCAGCAAATCATACACCAAAGCAAGCACACGTGGTTATTGTTTTTCCCTTACCTGTGATTTCCTTGGTTCCTCCATTGGTGTGCTTAAAGCGATCTCCTTCTACACGAACGCTAGGACAGAGCACATCTGAGGAAAGCAAGAGGAAACAGAGACTGATGAGAAAATGTGACCCATCGTCACCCTGTGAAATATGACAGCACACGAGACCCCACCCTGCCTTGCAGCATGTGAGGTGTTCAATGCCTGGAGAAGATGCAGAGGCAGCTGGCATCTCCGCACTCACTCATGTTTTCATTTTCCTGTGTATTTGTTAAGCATCAACTCTGCAAATACTGTGTTCTGTACTGGGGTGAAATATGAACAAGGCTTTCTCCCTGTCTATGATGAATTCACAGCCTTGTCCGAGGGAGCCAGACATGGACATCAATATTATCAACATAGCGGAATAAGTTGTAGATACATGTGCCTGCTGCTGGGGGGTTCAGGACACAGATACAATACCTAATCTAACGCAGGAGGACAGAGAAGCTTTCCTGGAAAGATTCTTTTTGAAAGAACTGTAAGATTTAGCCTGACAGACAAAAGACCAAAAGGTGATACAGGCAGAGGGAACCTCATTTAGGAAAGCATGCACATGTCCGGGTGCGGTGGCTCACGCCTGTAATCCCAGCACTTTGGGAGGCCGAGGCGGGCGGATCACGAGGTCAGGAGATCGAGACCATCCTGGCTAACACGGTGAAACCCCATCTCTACTAAAAATACAAAAAATTAGCCGAGCGTGGTGGCGGGTGCCTGTAGTCCCAGCTACTCGGGAGGCCGAGGCAGGAGAATGGTGTGAATCCAGGAGGCGGAGCTTGCAGTGAGCCGAGATCACGTCGCTGCACTCCAGCCAGGGTGACAGGGCGAGACTCCATCTCAAAAAAAAAAAAAAGGAAAGCATGCACACATACATGAAACCTCCAAGTCAGTAGGATGTCAATGAAATGGAAATTGTGTGCAGGGACGGACCAGAAAGATGTTCCATAAGTCATCTGATGGAGCTTCAGGTACAATTACATAAACAGGCAAATTCCAAATAAGTAAAACTCAGTTATACAAAAGCAATTGAGTAAGTCATACAATAAAAAATTATTATACAATATTACATAAATATGTTAAAGTCTTCATGAATCCTCACTTTAAAAAAGTTGGAAGAAGGGCAGGTGTGGTGGCTCATGCCTGTACTTTGGGAGGCCAAGACGGGGGGGATCACCTGAGGTCAGGAGTTTGAGACCAGCCTGGCCAAGATGGTGAAACCCCAGCTCTACTAATAATACAAAAATGAGCCGGGCATGGTGGTGCACACTGGTAACCCCAGCTACTCAGGAGGCTGAGGCAGGAGAATCGCTTGAACCTGGGAGGCGGAGGCGGAGGCTGCAGTGAGCTGAGATCACGCCACTGCATGACAGCCTGGGTGACAGAATGAGACTCCACCTCAAAAATAAATAAATAAATAATAAAAAGTTGGAAGAAAAATGAACTCTTTCAGTCCCTCTAACAATTTCAGAAAAAGCATTAACTTTGAATTTTAATGTGCTGAGTCCATGCTGACTACACTCCTGCCTGCCCTCTGTGGCTTAGAGAAGTCTCTTAATCTGTGTGTCTTAGCGTGGGCACCTGTGGCATGGGAGATATTAATATGCACACATTTGTCACAGGGCTGCTTTGAGGATTGGGCAAGATTATGCCCATAACAGCACTGAAAGGCTGTAAGGAGGTTCTGTATTCTCATAAATTTAGCACCCAAAGCACCTCACTTATCTCCCTGAAGACCCAGCCCTGCCCGTGAAGCAATTTGGTTATCACACATTATTATTATAATCACACATTATTAGGCAGCTCCGCCACCCCATTAGTTCCATATACAATGGCCTCTTCTCATATTTGAGGGTATAAGTGTCTCAGTGCAGGGAACAAATGAGATCTTTCCTGATTTGGAAGGAGGTATTTTTAATGTTTATCCTCAAAGGCACCACCAGGTCTGACAAGCATCATGGAAGGGGTTATTTTGGAAACAGTACCAAGCTGTCTGTCTAGCACTACATACAGGAATGGGTACAGGCACAGCACAATATTTAGACAGCTCTACCCAGGACAGCAGCAGCTGTGGGGTGACGATCAATTGCTTTAAGTTTGGCAGCCTGCCAGAGAGACAGGCTGGGAATTGCGTGTCATTTTAATGAGTTTAAAATTTAAGACGAGTTGACTCAGAAGGTTCTATTTATCTTTGATGATGAGCAAATCTCTGGAGGCTGGCGGCTGGAGCTCAGAGTAGGCTGCTCCATTGAGTCACATCTCTGCAAATTTCCCAAGGGGAGGACCACGAACACAGAAATGATGGAGATTCTACTCAAAGACAGAACTTGCTCAAATTGCTTTAAGAAATCTTTCTCAAAACAACCTGCAAATTCCCTCTGGGGCCATCACTAAGCCTCACACATTCACCAGGCTCGAGGGGCAGTTTATAGTTGAGTTGGTTAAGTCAGAACAAATGGCTTCCAAAATAGCCCTCCAGCCAGCCTTCCTGGGGATGGTGGGGTCCTCGGGGTTCACCTGCTTGGCAAGGAGGTAGGGTTAGCATCCATGGCTCCTCTTAGCCTATAATTGGAAGCCATTCTGCATTTCCTTTTGGCCAAGATATCCCCATATCTTGGAGAATGATCTGTTTATTTCTGCATTCGCTCATCTATTCAAACTCAATTCTTTACTGAGCTCCAGATATGTTCCAAGCATTGAGCTAGCTCTAGGGTCACAGAAGTGGATGAGAGAGACATCCTATTCCCTGCCTTCAGGGCATTGCAGGGCTGACTAACAGGAACAGACTCCAAACATGTGAGTGAAAGAAAGGATCAGTGCTACTGGGAGTCATTTTGTCTCCATGCTTCCCAGGGCTCCTCCTCCTGGATCTTAGAGACTGCTCAGCCTTCAACAACCCCAGGGGCTTGTTTCCATTTATCCCAGCCTGGGTAGGGAGCCCTTCGTCAGGTCCCAGTGTCCAAGAGCTGAGGGCACCATACTGAAGTCACTAATGGGCATGTCTGTCTCCCCAGGGAGTGGGAGTCTTCAGACCTGGTTGGACCTCAGCTCACCTCTGTATGGCCACTGTCTTTCTAGCTCCAAACCCATAACAGGCCTTCAGCTGTTGAGCAGAAATGACTTCTGACAACTGAGCTGAGAAGTAAACACTGACTGGTGGAATGGGGAGCCTCCCAGGCATGGGGTTCGTTATGATTTTGATGAGCCACTGAGAGTATTTCATGGGCCCTTGAGCTCCTGCCCTGGAGGTGTGGCAGGCATCATTTGTTATCAGCCCCATATCCATTTCCCACTTCTTTGTTGCTAAATAATGCCACCTTAGTTCAGAAAGACAGAGTTTTCAGCCCATGGAGAAACACTGTAGCTGTTTGGTCTAAGTCAATTATGATTATTCTATTCCCCACCTTTCCAGTCTCACTTGCAGCTAGGGATGGATGTGTGATTCAGGGCTGGCCAAGGAAACAAATAACCAAAGCTTGCTGTGGATAAAGGAAAGGATTGCTTAAAAAGCTTTTGGTTTCCTTGATGTAAGGGAATAGATAAGTGGATGGGGTGGTGAGTTTACTTTCCTTTCTTCTTCCTTTGCATATGAAACATAATGTTTGGGGGACTGTCTAGGAGAATGGAGGAAATATCAAACAAGCAATTCCAATCCTAGGTGGGAGGCATAAGATTAAAAAAAAAAAACTTCTATTTGTTTAAGCCACCATATATGGGTTTTCTTCACTTGCAGTTGAGTGCATTCCAAATTTGCATGCATTTCCTTCCTATGGGCCTCACTGATATGCCAGTGTAACCAGCTGGAAGGTCAGATTCTCTTTCTGGATGTCTAAGGACAATTAATGAGGGTGGTGAGAAGTGATGCATTATTTCCTTGGTAAAGGAAATACAGACTGAGTTACCTTCTCTATCCCAATAAATATGGAATTCTCAGGTAATCCTTCAGGAGCAGCATAAGAAGTAGTTCTAAATTAAGGGCAAGGATAAGTTCATAGGAGTTAAAAATGTGGATTTAATTTGTTCTTGGCTGGTTCACTGGTTGATTTTCCTTTTTGAAAACATGAGAACACAAAAACGAAAATGTCTAATGACAAAGACACTGCTTCCTTAAAGTCCATTTATTGTCTACCCCCTGACAATCATTTCCCTTCACTCTCTAGGTAAGTGGAACATTCTAGACTTCTGAAGAGAAAAAAGGTATCTCTTCACACAGCATGCGTTCCTTCTCACCGGAAGCCTACTGATTGATCAGAGCTGCTGCTCTAAGAGAAAACACCACGAATTTACTGTGGTCTTCCAGGAAAAACACGTCCATTTTTTGGCCTCAGTTTACCAAATGGCAAAAGGGGGGCACCTGTTTGTCCATTAGGGGAGGAAAAGGGCTTGCACAATATGGCGTCTGATGTCCTCGTGCTCTATGTTGACGCAACCATGGTTCTGTCTGCAGAACACACAGCCTTGTCATCCCCTGGCTCTCAGCCAAGAGTTTTTCCAGTAGGGAACGGAGGGTACATGCAATTATTGAGTACCCAGTGTGTGTGTCAATCATCTGGCTTTGGATTTAACTCACAACAACCATCCTATAAGGTAGATTTTCTTCCCATTACACAGACATAAAAACTGAGTCCAAGATGAGAAACTCACCAGACAGGAGAAATGTCTCTGTATTTGAATAAATGCCTACCTAAATCTAGCATCTAGGAAGAGATACGGTGGCCCCATGTTAGATCAGCAGGAGCAGTAGAAACAAGGGAAGGATGCCAGGGCAGCCCTGCCGGATACCAGACAGGAAGCAATCATGGCTCATCCATCACCTCGCAGCAGCCGCTGCTGAGTGCAGCTAACCACAGACAAGATGTATGACATCCAAGTGGAAGAGGCGGAGGAGGGAAGAGCTGAAGCAGACGCCCAGCAGACACAAGGTCCAGTTCCTCCGCTGCTCCGAGGCCAGCCAAGGAATTTTCCACGCATCTCCATTTCAGACAGGCAACAGACACATGCCAGGCACAAGGGCCCAAGGATCATGTTAATAAGGATTACACTGTCATGGCTCCGAAGGACTGAGTGCCCGCATGGCTAGGTCCTGCACTGGGAATGCCATGTGGATTGTTTCTGAGCCTCTTGGCTGCTCTGCTGGAAGGATGTAGTTATCTCCATAAGCAGCAGACACATGTAGGTGGCTTGCTGTGCACCAGACACTGTTCCAAGCATGTTGAATACATTAACACATTTAATTGAATCCTTACCATGGCTTTACGAGGTAGGTGCTATTATTTAGAGAAAGAAAGAAAGGGGGACTAACTTCTTCCTGTAGAAAGAAAGGCATAAAGAAGTTAGTCAACTGCCCAAGGCCACACAGCTTGCAGGTGGCAACGTCAGCATGATGGCTTCAGCACCCAGTTCTTGGCCACTGCATGATGCAGCCTCTCCAAGGGCCAGGTCAACTGCCTCAGGTCACCCAGCCAACAGGGATTCAGGTCTGTGTGTCTCCAAAGCCTGGACCAGCAGATGGCCAGTTTGCTACTTTCTACAGCAGCCCATTTTGCCTTTTAAGAGTCTTGACTTGTAGAAGGGTCTTCCTCACCCTGTACCTATAGGATTCATTGGCTTATGCAACGGGAAGCCAAGGCTCAGAGAGGTTAAGTAATTTACCCAACATCACACAGCTGACAAGTGGCACAGAACTGAGCCCAGGGAGTCAGATGTAGGCATCTGAGCTCTTAACCACTATCCACAATCTCTGCACTGAAAGCCACGTTGGTTGTGATAGAATAATAACCAGCCAATCGCTGTGTGTAATGTCAGCATTACACACAGGCTCTCTTTTAATCCTCCTCATGGTTTGCAGGGCAGATACTATTATCCATATTTTACAGGTGAACAAGTAACTTTCCTAGTAATTGAAAGCGGGAGGAAATTGTTATTAACCACATCTCAGGGCCATGGTGTGCACCCTGTGAGAAGATGAAGACAACTCAGGGTTCAGACATTGGGTTCTTATGCCCAGTTCCACCTCCACCACCTGTTCCAGAACTTTCTGGAGATTCCTGGCTTGCATTTCTCCTCTAGGCCAGAGTGTATCAGTACCAGCTGCCTCCCCAGAAGGCCCAGATCCTCTGGCTGTTCAATCCACATCTCCCAGATCCTTTAGGCAGGAGAGAGGGCATGGTCAGGGTGCCAGGTGTTTTGTGAAAATGTTTATGCAAGTGTTTCACAGGAAGTCTGTGTGACATATGCAGTAGACAAAATATCGCCAGAAAGGAAAATCCCCCTGGACCTGCTGACAGCTGCAAACACTGGCCCAGGAGATCAGGGCCACCTCCCTCCTTCCCTTCCTTGTCCCTAACTCAGAAAGATGCGGCACGAAGAATGAGGGGTGGGGCTCCGGCACAGCTGGGCCCTTCCTGATGGGAGCCAGGGATGCAGTTGTCTTTGTTTGGAGACTGATGAGGCACAAGAAACAGTAACAAGGCAAGGGCCTGCCAGGGCCATCTGTCCTCTCCCAGCCAAGTGTGAGCTGTGCACCAGAGTACAGAGAAGCCAAAAAAGGACAAGACCAGGGGAAAGAACCTCGAGCTCCAAGGTTGATGGGAGGAAGCTCTGGGGTCAGACAGACCTCACCTCTTCCATGTCAGTTGCCCCCTGTGTGTCTGTTTCCAAACTCAAAAACAGGCGAAAGTCCCTCCCCTTTCCATCCACAGTTGTCCTAAAGGTTAAATAGGATGGACAGTGGATGGGAAGTTCTCAGCATGAAACCTGGCATCTAGTAAGTGCTCATTTATTTATCCCTTCATTTACCCAACACATATTTGCCAAGTGCCTGGCACATGTCTCAGTGCAAGGAACAAGTGCAAACACATGAACACACAGGTGAGTGGCTCCTGCCCTCTTGGTGCTCCTGTGCTAGTGGAGGAGGCAGAGAGCAACACAGAACAGCACAGAAGCCAACACAGAGAGGCAAGTCGGCCATGGTGTGCAGGCTGTGCCATGGAGGAAATATGCCTGCAACGTGATGGGGCTTTGGGAGCGGGGACTCTGGACAGATGCTGGATAAGCTGGTCTGGGAAGAGCTCTAAGGTGAGTGACATCTGAGCTGAGAGCTAAGAAGGAGACCAGTCCACCCACGGGAAGAGCAGGGAAAAGCCTAAGCCTGGAGAGGCTTCGCTTATCATGAGGGAGAGGAGGGTCCAAGCCCCACAGCTAGAGTGGCAGGACGAGAGGGACAGGAGAGGAATGGGAAAATGCCATGCATGCCATGGAGAGCCTCGTGGCCCAAGGCCGAGTTTGGAATTCAGAGCAATGGAGAGCTCACTCTGCCAGGTAGCAGCAGGCGCTGCTCATGGTTGTTACTATGTATGGGTGCTACCTCTCCAACAAGGACTTTGGGTGCCAGCCATCGCCCATGACTTCAAATGGCCCAAGGGTTCCTCAGACCTCCTTTCCCTCCCAGGGAATGGCTCAAGAACCAAGCACCAGTAGGTGTCACCAGAGACTGTGTGGAGCTTTCTCTAGGAGAGGATGGGGAGGAGATGGAGGTGCAAGGGGAGCTCAGGGGCAGCAGAGCCCTTGCAGCCTTTTTGTGTGACAGCCAGCAGACCTTCTGAGACCAAACCTTCCTTCATCCCGTGTTTAATGAACACCCAGTATGCACCTGGCACTGAACTGATCCTGGGCATAAAATAATGGCAAAGTGACAAGCTCTCTGTCCTCAGGGATCTGCCATCCAGTGAGAAAGATGGAAATTGATCAAATAAGGCACTGGGGTCTCCAAAATGTGTGTGATGACAGCAGGTGGGGGCAGTAGTGGGGAAGCTCTAAGGCAGGGATGGAAGAGAGGGCAGCATAGCAGGTGGTTGGAGGTGTTGGATGTCTCTACTTGGGGAAGGGGTGATTGGAGGCAACTACATGAAGGCAGGAATTGGGGGAGTGATGCATGGGAGGTCTGGGAAAGGACCTGGAGGTGAGGAAGAGTGGGGACACATGGCTGGAACGGTTCAGCAAAGGGAAGAGCAATGGTGAGATGAGGTAGAAGCGGCCCAGGTTGGGGCTGATGGACCCTGGTAAGATGTGTCACCCTGCAGCAGGGGGAGGGCCCGGCTGTGACAGGGAAAGGGTGGAGGCAAAGGCCAGCCAGGAGGCCACCACAGTGGTCGGAGGGAAGGGATGATGGTGACTTGTTCCTTGTGGTGGGGGGAGAGGAGAGGAGAGGTAGCCAGTCCCTGGATCTATCCTGAAAGACTGGGCAGGATCTGAAGGTAGATTAGATGTGGAGTGTCTAGAAAGTGAATGCTCTGCCCTGTGCAGCTGGAATGTTGGAGCCACAGAACATGAGTCCGATGGTGGACATTTTCCATGTGAGATGTCCTATGGGTGCTCAGCAAGCATCTGGATCTGTAAGCTCAGCTTTCAGATTTCAAGGCTTGGGGCCCAGTTGGGGCTTTCCATTTGGAAGTTGCTGGAGCAGGGATAGTGTTTAAAGCATCGGGAGTGAGTGAGATCATTCAGTGATGAACGAGAGAGAGGAGAGATGTCTGCAAATTAGGCCCTCACAGCCTCCAATTTTGAAATGCGGGGGATGAGGAGTGGCCGGCAAAGGAGACTGAGAAGGGGTGGCCAGTGAGGTGGGAGGAGAACCAGGGAGAGGGAGGTCCGTAGTATATGTGGAGGGAGTGTTTCACGCAGCAGGGAGCAGTCCAAGGCACCAATTCTTAAATGTCAAATGAGAAGGGAAACAGGCTGTGCCCAGTGGCTCAGGCCTATAATCCCAGCATTTTGGGAAGCCAAGGTGGGTGGATCACTTGAGGCCAGGAGTTTGAGATCAGCCTGGCCAACATGGTGAAACCCCATATCTACTACAAAAAAAAAAAGTATATATATATATATATACACCCATACAAAAATTAGCAGCACGTGGTGATGTGTGCCTGTAGTCCCAACTACCCGGGAGCCTGAGGCAGAGAATCACTTGAATCCAGAAGGGAGAGGCTACAGTGAGCGGAGATCACACCACTGCACTCCAGCCTGGGTGACAGAGCAAGACCTGGTCTCAAAAAAGAAGGGGCAGCATTTATAGTGAGGTTTGGCATCCTACAGGTCATTGGTGCCCTGAATGATGGGGCGAGGGCCCCATTGGAGCAGGTTCAGGGAGAATGGCTGAGCAGCAAATGGAGACAACAGGGACAGCAACTATGTCAAACCCATACTCTTCTTCCCCTAACTCCTCGTTTCAGAGATGGTCTGAACCTCTAATACTATCCTCTAATAATGACTCATGAGGGAGCTGTCTTGGGAAGTTTCAGGAAAACACACATACTCCCAATGCCTCCATAACAGGTCTCTCTCTTTTTAAAAACTTTTAAGAAGAGACTCCCTCTTTAATGATTTACAAATTACTTTCACCAAGAAAATTAGCAAGATGCTAATTACTCTACTTCAAAGTTGGGGTGCCATGAGAGAGCACGTGGACTGACTGTTACCTGGTTCACCTCGAAACCAACAAGCTCATTATTCCAAGGAGCTCAACAGTGTTGAAAAATACCTCCAAACATTTGGGATTAAGGCGGTGCTAGTGTAAGAAAGAAAAGAAAAAGGAAAGACGTGTCAGTTACCGAATCCCTAGATTTGGCAAGCACATTCACACACCATGACCTCCAGCAGCCCTTCTGATTTTCTCAGAAGGGAAGACGAACACTTACAAGAGTAAGAGACTGCTCCAAAGTAACAGAACTCATTAATACCCAGAATTCCAGTCCAAGTTTGTCTGACACCCAGTCTCCCATCTTTGCACAACAGTGTGCCCTGCAGAGATGGTCAGGGGAAAGGGTAAACCACAAGACCAGTGTGGGGTAGAATGATCCATCTGTTGAGCAAGGGTGTGGAGACCCTTAAGAACCCCTTAAATGAGCAGGATGTGGTAGCTTGGTAGAGATGGTGGCTGTGACTGTCACATGGCAGATGAGGGACAGGGATGATGGTGCAAGGGTGTCTGGCCACAGGACAGTGTGTGCCAGGACAGAGGGAATATGCCATCGTGACTGTGGGATGCTTGTGTTCTGTTGGGAGGCTATGATCATTAGGCTGATGGCCTCACTAAAGAGCAGAGGAGTGAGGGCACGAACACATCCTGGGTGTCCACCATCTGCTGGGACATGACCACTACACCTGGATCCTAAGTAGGCCACAGGGAACAGAAAGGACAAGAGGACAAGAGCCTCTGCCCTCCTGAAGCCCAGAATTTCAGTGGATTCCATTTAATTCTCTCAACAGCCTTCCTGAAGGATTTTGACATTCCCAGTGACACAAACACACTGAGGCTCAAAGAGGGTGAGTGACCTGCTCCTGGTTACTCTCCTGGGAGGTAGCAGAGGCAGGGCTCAAGGCCAGGTCTGGCTAAGGTGATGGAGCCCTTCCCATTGCACTCCCCTTTGGCCTGCTCAGCACACTGTTTGGGTCTCTGCTCGCTGCTGTGACTGATGATCACCAATGAGAAATGTCACCTTTAGAGCCCCAAGAGGAACAACAATCCCTTTGGCTCTCACACTTGCCTATTTCTATTCCCGTTACAATAAGAGGCCTTCTGCCCCAGGCTTGGCCTCCGAGACCCCATCAGATTCTAATGTCTTTGTCTTCTCATAGAGACAGCTTGATAGAGGTGATGGTGATTGTGGTGGTGGTGATGGTGACGATGATGGTGATGATGGTGACGATGATGGTGATGATGGTGATGTGGAGGAGGTGGTGCTGATGGCGACAGTGGTAGCAATGGTGGTGATGGTGGTGGTGATGGTGATGCTGATGGTGATGGCAGTGGTGATGATGGTGATGATGGAGGAGGTGATGGTGATGGTGGGAGGGGAGGATAGGTCTACTGAGATAGCCAGCAGTCAAGAGACTGGCTCTCCTATCCACTTGCTGTGTGACCTTGCATGGCCTCCAGCATCCTTCTGAGTCTCAGCTTCCTCAATTATAAAATAATGAACTACCTCTCAGAATTTTGATAAGGATGGGATAAAAGAAAATAAAAAATGTCCAGTACAGTGCCTGGCACACAGAAGCTGATGCCCACATGGTGCTTATTATGTGACAACCATCTTTCAATTCACTTTGCATACATATCAATTAACTGAATCCTTCTAACGACCCCATAAAGTGGCAATTCTCATGGCTATTGTTTGTTTGGAATAAATGAGGGAAATAAGGCACAGAGAGGTAAAGCCCCTCATCCAAAGTCACAGGACGGGTAGGTGACAGAGCCAGCATTTGATCCCAAGTGGCAGCAGTGTGGCTCCAGGGGCCCTGCATGCTCCTCGCTGCTGCCTGCTAGGCCGGGGGAGAGCAGGCTCGGCTCCTCATTTGAACATCTCCTCCCCGTTTGAGTGCAGTGGGGCCTCTTGTGCATCGAAGCAGGAGCACCACGGCTTTCAAAGCCAGCCGGGAAACTCCCTGTCCAAAGCAATCCTTCCTTCTATTCACAACCCCTGTGCAGTAGCTCTTTTTGAATCCCCCCAGGAACAAGGAGCTTCCCACCTTCTGAGCAGGCCATGCCCTTGAGTTCTCTGAGCAACGATTGTGCCCGGAAAGGATTTTATGAATCAGCCCAGCTTTACTCATTAGATTAGGGCTCCATGAGCAACACCAATTCCTTTTCTGGAGGAGCCTCCACCCCACACCCAGGCAGAGCTGCTTCAGCAACTTCACCTGTCCCCACCTACGTAGCTTCTGATCTGTTCCCAAGCCACCCACTGTCAAGGGTGTAGGACAGTGGGTCCTTCAATCTGCCCTGGCCCTCCCTGCTGTGGAAGAGGAGGCCTTTGGAGCCATGCACAGCTCAGGCTGACTTTGATTCTTCTTAGAGGGAGACTTTAAACAAAGCAGGGGCAGGATGGAAGGAGCTCAGAGCTGGACAGTAGGGCTGGGGTGGGGGACTTGCAGAAAAAGGGGCCGTGCCTAGAGCTTCAGAGGGGGGCCTGCTCATTAGCAGCTCCAGAAATTACTACAAATGGCAAAGAAATGAGGAGGGCATGGCAATTCTGCACCCGCCAGCTGTGCCTCTCACCCCGAGGCTCCCCTAGAGCAGTCAAGGCATGGGCATTGCTGCACCTGTGTGAGCACTCCCAACAGACTGCATGTCTCTGCATGTGTGTGCAGGGCTGCACTGTTCACTGTATGAAACCATTAGGTACATGGGACCCTGTGTGCATTTGTGTGTGAATGCATTTGGGCGTTTCTGCAGTGGGGGTGCTGGCCTTGGAGGAACAGAGAGAGAGAGAAGCAGTGACAGCAAGAGAAAGAGAGGAGACAGAGAGGGAGAAGCAGTGACAGCAAGAGAAAGAGAAAGAGGGAGACAGAGAGAGCGAGAGAGACACAGAGAGAGAGAGAAGCAGAGAAAGCAAGAGAAAGAGAGACAGAGATAGAGAGACAGCAAGAGAGAGGGACAGAGAGAGAGAGGCAGTGAGAGAGAGAGAGAGAGAGAGAGAGAGAGGAGCAGAGAAAGCAAGAGAAAGAGAAACAGAGACAGAGACACAGCAAGAGAGAGAGACAGGAGAGACAGCAAGAGAGAGGGACAGAGAGAGAGACAGAGGCAGTGAGAGAGACAGAGAGAGGAGGTTTTGTGTGGGCGGCCTGTGGGACACACTCCCAGGATGGCCCAGTTGGTCCCTTCCTGCCAGCGCCTTCTAGGGCATACTGCCAGTGACACATTCCTGACAAGGAAGAGGGCCCCAGCCTGGCAGGCATGGACAGGCCTGCCCTGGGCTCCCAGTGACCTCTCTGGCTGCTCCCCTGCCCTTTTGGTGTGCCTGGGACAAATGGGTGTCCACCTTTCCTGCATGTCCCCATCCCACTCTCCCCCACCCTGTGCCTGCCCCTCTTTCTTTGGGGAAAGGCCGCCTTTGCCCCTCTGATTCTCCCTGCCTGTCCCCTCCTGGCCTTGCTGTCTGCATCCCCATTTCCTCCCCTCTCCTCCAGGCTGGATCTGCCTGCACTCCTGCCTCTGCCCACGCCTGCCCCTACCTCTATCTGCTGACCCCATGCCCACCTCCAGCTTGCCACCTCCCTACTCCTGTCCTGCGTACCTCCTGCCCCGGAGACATTGGGCCCAGGTCCACTACCACTGCTCACACTCAGAGCCCACCCTCACCACAGCTGTGCCCCCACAGGCCCTAGATCTGGGGAGAAGCTTCAGAAGATGGACATGAGGATGGGTCAGTGCCCAGCAGGACTGCAGTGTGGCCCCTCACATGACCACACCCTTCCATGCCCTGGCCAAACACAGCTTCGCCTGGACGTTCACAGCTGAGAGGCCGATCCATGCCCAGGCACCTATGGTCTCCCTATTTCACAGCAAGGCACCTGAGGCTCGGAGGGAATCGGCTGACCCTGGAGCATGGAGCTGCTCCTGACTCTGCCCACCATGTCCAGGACCCTCCTGCTCCTCGAATCTGCCACCCCATCCTGAAAATCTTAGGAGGGGCTGGAGAGGAACAACCAAGAAAAGGGCAAAAGCTGAGCTGAGCTGCAAGGGGTCAACTGGGAACAGCGGTTCCCTCTGGAATCAATGTTCTGACAACACAGACTCAGCTTCAGCATCAGGAGAAGGTCTGAGTGACCCTGTGGTCCAACCCCCTTGTTTTACAGATAAGGAATCAGATGTCAATAAAGAGGAGCTGCCTTAAGGTGCAACTCCCACCAGACCGCGCCAAGACTGGGCCTCCTCCCCGGGCACTTGGCCCAGTGCCTCCTTCCCATAAACCCAAACCCATAGAGGTCGCCTGCTGAGGGGTATAGCTTTGTGAACTGCTCCTCCAGTTATAATTGGCTTTTACAGGAAAACTGGCCCTGGAATGACAGCACATGGCTTTGCCCTCTGTCTTTGATCAAACCTTTGACCCAAGGTCATGGCCCTGGGTGGTGACGTCATCAGTTCAGTGTGAACTAACATCTCTTTAGGCTTCGTCCTTGCTGCCTCTGTTCTGTTTGCTCCTTAACAGAGAAAAAGCCTTGTGCTTTATGTGTGTGGCACCTCCAGCCTTTTCAGACCCTCCAAGGCTCACTCTGCTCAATTCTGGAACCAAAGGAAACTCTCAGTATCTGCTCTTCAGGGTTCTAATGGGAACTGGGCGAGAGAAAGTACACAGAGCACCAAGTTCAATATGGAGGACTTCCAAGTCACACAGAGCACGGTCCTACTGGAATTTCTTTTCTTTTTTTCTTTTTCTTTTTTTTGTTTTGTTTTGTTTTGATTTGTTTTGTTTAGAGGCTGGGTCTTGCTTTATCACCCAGGCTGGAGTGCAGTGGTGCAATCACAGCTCACTGCAGCCTCCAACTCCTGGGCTCAAGTGATCCCCCCACCCCAGCTTCCTGAGTAGCTGGAACTACAGGCACATGCCCACCACATCCAGCTTTCCCCTGGAGATTCTGACCATGGAACCTGAGGGTGCCAAGCAAAACATTTCCCCAAACCTAGTCAGTCCATTACCCTCCAAACCCTGAGCTTCTACAGGCTCAGAGAGGAGGAGCTGAAGATCCCCAGAGTCTTTATCGCTCAGTGCTCGACCCCAGGTGAGAGGGTTGCTGAGCAGGCAGGCAGGCAGGAAAAACCAAACAAAAACAAAGCAAAACACCTCCCTGCTTCCCTACATGGATTGTGAGTAGAAGGAGCTGCATAAAATCAAAGGAGTGGCACATCGCAAGTGTATCACATGAATCCAGAGGCGGGCTGAAGAGATATTTCATGCAGCCCCTGGAGAGGAGATAGGCCTTCCCTAGGAGAGGTTGGAGGACAGAAGGTCAGAAACACGGTATGACGAAGCCCCAGGAGGCCAGGCCTCATCCCAGCGTTGACCCTAAGTCACTCCATGTCTGCGGATAAACCATCTCCCTTCTCGGTCCCCAGAAAGCAAAGGACCAGCTGAATGAGCCCAGAACGCCTCCTCATCCACATATCCTGCCTCTTTTAGTCTGTGGTTCTCGGAGAAGACATGCAAACAAGACAAGGTGTGATTTATTTGTGCCACTCCCAGCCACATTCTCCCATTAGCACACAGCCTGGGCATGTGGTCTGTGTCCAAACTCACACGGCCGTGACCCCAAAATCAGTGCCGGTGACAAAGGCAGGCCACAGGAACAGGAGCATGGAGCCCCCAGGAAAGGGCAAGGGGCTGGGCTCAGCCCTCCACCTTGTCAGGCCCCCCTGAACACCATGTTGGGGCAGATGGCAAGGCCAGGACCCCTTCACTGGGCCTCAGGTCAGCGGACAGAACTGGATATGGCTGCCCGTGGCCCTCCCTGGAAGGCTGGTGGAGGTGGGCTCCTGGAATGGGCACTGGTGCATCCCTGAGGCAGCTTTGGTGAGGCTGTGGGGAATGACAGCCAGATGTCTGTGAGGAACATCTGGCATCTGGTGCGGCCTTCCCAAGGACAAAACCAGCCACAAAACAGAGCTGTCACTGGGCACAGGGCTGAGACCTAGAGAGGGCAAGTGAGGGGGTGTAGCACACAATCTAGGGGTGGCGCCACCCCCCCACACACTTACTGTCCTCCTTCCAGGGCACCCACTGAGGCGCTGCACCTCCCATTGTAGACTGAGGTCACCTCTGAGGATCTGCAGGCAAAGGGGCATGCTAAGGGATGGGCATCAGTGTGGCCTCCCACCTTTGCATCCCTGCATGGCTGTGAGCCACCGCTGCATCCTGGGCTCTGCTACACCTGCCATGCCCATCCCCGCACCTTGAGAGTAAAGCAACGGTGGCTGTAGGCTTTCACCTTCAGCTCCTCCAAGCAGCATCCCTTCCATTTCCTCCTGGACAGCTGAGAACAAGCTGCTCAGTCTTTCCATCCTCCATTTCCTCATCAGACCATTACTATGTGCTGGGCTGTCTGATCAGTTATCTGCTCACATTTCCTAACTAACCAGCCAACCCCTTCACCCACCCCACCTCTGACCTTAAAACCCCTTTCCCTTCCCCTCTCTTCTCCACCCTGTCCCTCTAGGTTTCTGCCAGCTTCCTGCTGACTCACATTCCTCCATCAGACTTCTACACATCACAAGACCTCTGAGCTCACCCTAGCTCTCTTTTCACTTCTTTAACCTTGATCTAATCGATTTCTCATTCAGTTCTGTGTAAGAGGTGTCCACATGTGTATCCCCTCTGTGGCAGAGTCAGGACTGGGCTAAGCCAGGGAGGGTCCAGAGGCACAGCATAGAGACCTCACTCCAGGTGGTCACCCTGACGTTGCACCCAGACTGAGCAAGCCAGCACCTCCTCAAATTGTGCATCTTGTTCTCTCATCTTGCTCTGCTTCTCTGGATCTCAAACTTTATTTAAATTTTCTATATGTGTGACCTCAAAGCCACCAACAATACAATGAGTTCAAGACAACAACTTTCCGGGTGTGGTGACTCATGTAATCCCAGCACTTTGGGAGGCCAAGGCGAGCAAATTGCTTGAGCCCAGAAGTTCAAGACCAGCCTGGGCAATATAGTGAAACCCCATCTCTACCAAAAATGCACACATTAGCAGGGCATGGTGGTGCACACCTGTAGTCCCAGCTATTCGGGAGGCTGAGGTGGGAGGATTACCTGAGCCCAGGAGGTCAAAGCTGCAGTAAGCTATGATGGCACCACTACACTCCAGCCTGGGCAACAGAGCAAGACCCTGTCTCCAAAAAACAAAAAGACAACTCACTTCCTCCCGCACCACTGTACCTCTCTCCCTCTATTGCCCCCAAACTTTAAGTGCCATGAGGGTGGCTCTGCACCCAGGAGTTTGTTTTCCATCCGTATGTTCTTTCTCCAGATACCACTCCTTCTGGGAACTTCCCTCCATCTCCACTGCCTCCCCTTTGGCTCTGCCCTGTCATCTCTCATGCACCTCCCCAGATTTGCTCACCTCCTGCTGCCATCACCCCACTCCACCCCCAGGTCCTCAGCTGTTCAGCAGAGACCCCAACCACTTCTGCTGGTTTGCCAACTCCTCACACTACCAACATCCTCAGCCCTGACCCAGGAGGCTGCAATTCCACAGGGCATCCATCACTCCTGCTGGGACAGGGGCCTCAGGGGTCCTGGGTCCTGAGCAGACCAACTGGACCAAGGAGGTTAGATCTCCACTCACCGCTTCCGGGCTCACATGAAGCTCATGGGATCTGGCTTTCCCCACAGCTACACAGAGGGACCAGGTACACAGCCTTGAACTTACAGAGGGCTTAACACTCCTCAGACTGGAATTTAACCAGTCAGAAACATAAAAGAGCTGGCAAGTCAGTTATCCACCAGTTATCCACCCCCTCCCCCATCTAGATAGACTATTCCAAGGGCACTGATTGCAGGCTGGCCTCTCTGCAATGCTGACGTCCTGCAGGACTCAACGCGCAGCGCCGCTTTCTGGGGCAGCTGCTGCCATCTCTGTAACACCCTCTCTGTACATGCTCCCGGGTCTCGCCTCCTTCCCCTCTCTCTTGCTGCTTTGGGGTTGGACCTCACAATAAACAGCAGAACAGAAACCCTGCCACAGGCACCTCTCACTTGGCCTAAGACTCTTCCCAGCTTCTCCCCTTGCCTCTGTGTCTCCTGACCGCAACCTGCTTTTCCACCCAAAGCAAAGTGAACTTAAAGCACAGTAAAGCAGTACTCCTCTCTTGGTCAAACTGCTCCAATGGGTGGAAGGGGATGTACAGTTTACGAAAAATTCATCAAGCCGTACAGTTAAGATATGTTCAGCTATCTGGATGTTTTCTATCCTTCACTGTAAAGCTTAAAGTAGGCGGGGCGCAGTGGTTCACGCCTGGAATCCCAGCACTTTGGAAGGCTGAGGCGGGCAGATCACTTGAGGTCAGGAGTTCAAGACCAGCCTGGCCAACATGGTGAAACCCTGTCTCTACTAAAAAAAAAAAAAGAAAAAGAAAAAAAGAAAATTAGTTGGGTGTGGTGGCACACGCCTGTAGTCCCAGCCAGTCAGGAGGCTGAGGCAGGAGAATTGCTTGAACCCAGGAGGTGAAGGTTGCAGTGAGCCGAGATAGCACCACCGCACTCCAGCCTGGGAGACAGAGCGAGACTCTGTCTCAAAATGAAGAAATACATAAATAAAGTTTAAAGTAAAACAAAACAAAGTCTTCAATGGGTTGCCACTCAACTAACAATAAAACTCCAAATTCTTCCCGTGACCACAACACCCTAGGGAAGTCGGCCTCTGTCCATGCCCCACTCCAGTCCTCTACCGCTTTTGTGTTTACTGCAGAAGCTGCGGGGCACTGGCTTCTGGAGGCTGGAGCTGAGGCCACTGCTGTCCCTTTATATAGTTTCCTCCACCCGGAGTGCCCTTTGCCTGGCTGTGTCCTCAGAAGGGTCCCTTAATTCCCTGACCTGAGCAGAACCCTTCTTCCTTTTTTCTTACCCTCCCACTGTTGTTTATGTCCTACAGAGCACTTATTATAACTTCCAGCTATAATAGTCAGCTATAATTTTAAGGGCTATCTTTCCTCTTGTTTTTTTCCCTCATATTAACTATTATACTACCCTGAAATGCAGATACTGTTTCCAGTTCACAGTAAGCCTTTAATCAGTATTTCCTGAATCAATGAACAAAATGTTTGCAGCAAAGATACAAGGTTTTTTTTTTTTTTTCATGTTTTCAGGTGAAGAAACTTGAGTCAGAGAGCACTTGTAATGTCCTCAAGGACACAAGGGCATCAATCAGAGAGGAGGAGACTTGTGCCCAGCGTCCCCTGGTGCACTTTTCCTGTATTAATGCATTGAATCTTCACAGTCATAGGTGGGCTTGTTCTACCCATTTCACAGATGCTGAAATTAAACACACAAAGGACCAGCCATAAGTAAAGAGGGGACAGAGGGCAAACACAAGAATTCAAGCCCAGGTCTGTCAGTGTAAACTTCCAAGTGTTTAACCAGGATATAAATTGCTGGGTCTCAGGAGTTAAGATGTTTAAAAGATAAAATAAAGTTCTCTGCTAGCCCAGATTTTTAATATTTCTCAGTGCAGGCTTGCCGGCTCCCCGTTTCTTTCCTTGCAGATGCCTAAGGCCACTTGTGGCTTCCAAGCAACAAAACCTTGTGGACCATGGAGCCTCGGACATGCCTCAGCCCAGGCCCTGTTGCCCATCTAGGGACAGCATAGCACGTTGCACAGGCCGGTTGTTTTTTGACATTGAAATAATCTGTTTCTCGGTCAGAGTTCCCAATGAGACAATTCTACTCTTCCCTCCCTGGTTGTGGACTCCGCTGTCAACTGTACATGATGCAGTGAGGAGGGCGATGAGCTTACTTCCAGCCTGGGAAACCATCCCAGCCCCACCTCTGCTCAGGGATGGTGTTGGGGGCCTAGGGGTACATGGATCATAGTCTCTGGGATCCATTTTACCTGAGTCCCAATCTACAAAGCAATAGCACTGAGCAAGTCATCTTCACTCCTTAAGGGTACATTTGTGCATCAAGGGCTGCCAGGAAGGAGGGGTGAGAACGCAACGCAGAAGTGGGTGCGGGGAGCCTGCAGGGCTCCATGGCTGTGCTCTGCCTCCTGCAGTTTTACTTGACTGCTCTCCTGCCTTCTCTGGACTCTGGTTAACCCCTCTCTGAAGTGGACGATGTAGGAGGCAGTGAGGTGGGGTCTAGATTCACTTATAATAGATAATCTACAAATACTCTCTCACTGAATCTTTGCAATGTGTCTATGCAGGAGATTTTTGCTTGCTGTTTTCCAGATTTCTGCCCGAATCCACACAACAGATAAACAGTGGAAAAGGGTTTCCGCTCTCGGATTTATCGGATACATGCCTATCGGATTTCACAAACTGTATTCTTTCAATTCCATTTTGTTCCCCCTCCCCAGAAAAAAAGAAAAACAGCAATGCCGCTCTTGGGCACAGAAGAGCTTAGGGCCTTCCTCTGGACCTCCTCCAGTTTTACTTCATCACACAGAGGAAGAGGAGGGACCAAGGGACCATTCCCATTTGGACCCCATGCTCATCTTCCAGACCGCACTTCAGGATCTGGACCTTGGACCTCCCTGCCCAAACGGTCTGAACCTGGCCCATTCTCCTTCTAAAGTACAGCCTCATTGCCCATCTGTACTCCTGAGGGTGGACTGGACCATTCCTGGGGTCTCCTGGGCCCAGGGGGCTTTAAGGGGCAGCTGTCTGTCAGGTTTGTGGACAGAACTTGATCTTATATATCAGGGGGTCCTCACACATGCAGATGAGGCCCTCCTTGGCTCAACACCAAGCAGGAGTTACGAAGAGAAGGAGGCCAGGCCGCGGACTGGGGCTGGGAGCCTGGGTGTGACTCTCCTTGGGCTACCATGATTTTGCGTGTGACTTTAAGGAGTCCAAGGATGCTGTATTCAAACCTGCCTCCCAGGTATTTTGTGCAGGCATATTTGTCAAGTTAGAAGGAAAGAAGTTATTTTCCAGGACACTTTTAAAATTTGATCTACAAGATATAAATAGGAGCACACTAAGTACGTAAGCTTCCTTTTGTTGTCTTGCCCTAGGCTGCTCTGGTTAGGGCCGATCGGAGTGCAGAGCCAGGTCTGGCCCAGAACTCTCAGCCCAGATGAGCAGAGGCAATGGATGGAGGTGCTCGGCTCCACATTCCAACCTCATCTCAGCCAGCACCGTCCTTCTCAGCTAGGGGGTTTCACTCTCAGCCCAACCTGAGCACAGGCAGGAAGATGTCTTTCTATTCCCCAGATTTGGGGGTCCAAGACAGAAAATGTCTTCAGTAGAAAACACACGTGGCATTGGGTGCTCAGGGGAGCCAGAACTCACCTGCAGGGGGTTGTGGCACCCCAGGGCAGTGCCAATGAGCTCCTCTTATTACCTTCCACCCCTTCAGCCATTTATGTTTACATCTGTTGTTAGATTGATGTAAATAAGAACCTATTATAAACAAATAGACATCCCATGTGTCTATTACATATCAAGCAAAATTGACTGGTTGGATTTCCAGAATATGGAAGCAGATATTTCCCAAGAGTAGACAGACAGTCAAAATGCAGACAGAGTTTTAACAGTTTTTTTTTTCTGGGCAAGTACACGTAGATTGTTGCAGGGTAAGGGGCAAAAGGAAGCAGTCTTTATTGTCCTGAACATCCCTTTCTAGGTTTGGTTGTCTATGTGTGTGCATCTGAGTATGTGTATATAAGTGGGGCTGTGTAGTGAGTATGTATGTGAGCACATGTGTGTCTATGTGTGAGTATGTTTGTATGCCTGTGTGTGAGTGTATGTGTGTGTCTTGTTTGTGTATGTTTGTAGGCATGTGTGTGGTGTGTTTGTATGCCTGTGTGTGAGTGTATGTGTGTATCTTATGTTTGTATGCATGTGTATGTGTGTGTATGTTTGTATGCCTGTGTGTGAGTATACGTGTTTATGTTTGTATGCCTGTGTGTGAGTGTATGTGTGTGTATGTATGCCTGTGTGTGTGTATGTGTGTGTGTTTGTATGCCTGTGTGTGAGTGTATGTGTGTGTATGTTTGTATGCCTGTGTGTGAGTGTATGTGTGTGTATGTATGCCTGTGTGTGTGTATGTGTGTGTGTTTGTATGCCTGTGTGTGAGTGTGTGTGTATGTTTGTATGCCTGTGTGTGAGTGTATGTGTGTGTATGTATGCCTGTGTGTGAGTGTATGTGTGTGTGTTTATATGCCTGTGTGTGAGTGTATGTGTGTGTATGTTTGTATGCCTGTGAGTGTATGTGTGTGTATGTATGCCTGTGTGTGAGTGTATGTGTGTGTATGTTTGTATGCCTGTGTGTGAGTGTATGTGTATGTTTGTATGCTGGTGTGTGAGTGTGTGTATAGGTATGCCTGTGAGTGTATGTGTGTATATGTTTGTATGCCTGTGTATGAGTGTATGTGTGTGTATGTTTGTAGGCCTGTGTGTGAGTATGTGTGTATGTTTGTATGCCTATGAGTGTATGTTTGTATGCCTCTGTGTGTGTGTATGTTTGTATGCCTGTGTGTGTGTGTATATGTATGCCTGAGTGTACGTGTGTGTATGTTTGTATGCCTGTGTATGTGTATGTGTGTGCATATTTGTATGCCTGCATGTGAGTGTATATGTGTGTGTATGTTTGTGTATGTTTGTATGCCTGTGTGTGAGTATATGTGTGTGTGTGTTTGTATGCCTGTGTCTATGTATGTTTGTATGACTCTGTGTGTGTGTGTGTTTGTGCATGTGTTTGTGTGGGGGTAAATTCAAAGAAACCAGGGTAAACATAATCAAAAGGACAAAGACAGGACACATAGCTTACAGCAAAACAAGTCACCTAAAACATGCAGCTTTGACACTTGTTTTCCTTCAGTCTTCCAGTAACTGCGAGGTTGTGTCAGAAGCATCACAATTAATCAACCACATTTCTTGGAAATCCTCAAGACATCGCATAACCCCGTATCCCTACTCATTCTCTGACAAGTGTAAAACAAGTTCTGCCAGGATAAGGTTAGCTACAGGACATGAGAGGCACTCAGAAGTGCAGAGTTCCTCCATGAATTTCTTACATAAATGCACATTTATATAGAGACATATATTTATATAGAGATTGTCTATGTTTAGGTGTATGTCCTTTTACAATTATCTTATAGAGATTGTCTATGTTTAGGTGTATGTCCTTTTACAACTATCTATTTAATTGTCACCACTCTATATTTCATCTCTTTCTCAACTCAAAACGAAAACCCCCATGTGAAATGCAGAGTCTCCACGAGCTGAAGCCTTGGGCATGGCATGACCCTAGTCGATGAGATCATCACACCTATATGCTGCAGTCTCCACTTTACTCGGGATGGCACCAGGGACAGAGTGATGTGGCTGGTACAAGGCCCCATGGCCAGGCAGCGCTGATTCATATTGAACCTCAAACCCCTTCTAGTTCCACTGGGACATGGATTCATGTCCAAAACCTAGGAGGGTGTAATGGTTTTTTAAGAATACATGGCTAACCTCTAAAAATGGGAGGCAGGGGAATATCTTTCATTAGATGTCACACAGAGTGGGCCGCTGGTCATGCATTTTGACCAATACATGGAAGGGAAGAGAAGAGAGACCCTCTAAGAGGAGCCACACCACTCAGCACTCCAGGGAGGAAACTGAGGCCCCCACAAAATGTCCTATCCAAGGGCACCTCGGGAGCTGGTGGCAGCAACTCCAGATTCTCAGTCATCACCTCAGAGTATATTATCAGATGTTGGCAAACTCCTGTAAAGGGCCAGATAGTAAATAGCCTTTGGACCATGCGTCTCTGTCTTAAAGACTCAACCTGCTATCCCAGTGTGAGAGCAACCATCGACAATACGTTAACAAGTTGACATGGTTGTGGTCCAGTAACACAATTTGTAAAATTGGTTTCTGGCCAGTGATCTGGCCTTTGGGCTGTAGTTTGCTGTCCTTTGAATTCGATCAGGGAGGGTCTTCCCTGCTGGAATGGACCAGTTCCCCATGCAGAACTCAAGACAGATGAACTTCTCGACTCTGCTCAACTCCCTCTCTGTGACGTGGTGCTCAGATACAGTCACGTTACTGCCAAGCACTTTGATTTGTGGCATGTAATTTTTATATAGATTTGCCATAAAAATATTAAGTATGATAACAAGAACCACAGTAAAAACCACAACTTGGTAACTATCTGCCAGATTGGGAACTATCATTTCAGATGACAGACAAGGAAACCGAGGCTCAGAGAGGTGAAGTCCCTGGCTGAGATCCCTGGCTGGCAAGTGGCAGACCTGGGAGTCCACTCTAGCCCCGCTGACATGAGACCACAGGTCTTAGCAATGGCATGTTATAACAAGAGTTAACCTGTGATTTGCACTGACTGTGCCAGGCTGCATTGGGAGCATTTTATGTGCGTGTTCCCTCTGCTCTAGAGAGTAGGTAGTATTATTATTGTATTTATTTATTATTTATTTATTTATTTATTTATTTGAGACGAAGTCCTACTCTGTCGCCAGACTGGAGTTCAGTGGCACGATCTCGGCTCACTGCAACCTGACTCCCTGGTTCAAGCGAGTCTCGTGCCTCAGCCTCCTGAGTAGCTGGGATTATAGGCACATGCCACCATGCCTGGCTAATTTTTGTATTTTTAGTACAGACAGGGTTTCACCATGTTGGTCAGGATGGTCTTGATCTCCTGACCTCGTGATCTGCCCGCCTTAGCTTCCCAAAGTGCTGGGATTACAGGCATGAGCCACCGCACCCGGCCTATTTTCTTTATTTTACAGGGAAAACTAAAGTTCGAAAGACTAACTTGTCAAAATAAACAAGAAAGCCTGGATTTCACTGATGCTTTTAGACCTGAGTCCACCCACCACAGATGATGTTATGAAGTCATGGCCTCTGAGGAAGAGAGGACCAGATTCCAATCCCAGGCCTTCCCTGACTTCTCATCCTGTGATCCTCTCATACATCCAGAGTCAGGGGTTCTCAAAGAGGGTAACATCACTTCCAAGGGGGCAAAATTCAGTTTGGGTAGGAGTGGGAGAGAATCTTAGATACTATAATAGCCTTAGGCCCTCCAAAGTGCTACTCTACCCAACAGCATACAGGGATATATAATACATGTATGGTATTGCAGTTTCAGAGAAGGGGGATAGTTAGGAAACAAATATTTACAGAGGCTCCTTTGGGGGTAGATAATAATAATTTAAAAGTTAAGAAACACTGTGCCAAGTGAAAGGTATTTAACTCGATCATCTTCCTGAAAGTATATGTACATAATAAATACACACTCACACACAAGTGAATACATCATGTTTGTAAATGTATACAGTAAGAGCCCACACTCAGGGCCATCACTGCATCAAGAGTTCCCCAGGTATTGACTCAATAGATCCTCAAACACTCTACAAGGTAGAGAGTGTCATCATTGTCCTCCTCTTTTTTTTTTTTTTTTTTTTTTTTGGAGAGGAAGTCTCACTCTGTCACCCAGGCTGGAGTATAATGGCACAATCTCGGCTCACTGCAACCTCTGCCTCCCAGGTTCAAGCAATTCTCCTGCCTCAGTCTCCTGAGTAGCTGGGATTATAGGCACCTGCCACCACACCCGGCTAATTTTTGTATTTTTAGTAGAGATGGGGGTTTCACCATATTGGTCAGGCTGATCTCGAACTCCTGACCTCAGGTGATCCACCTGCCTCAGCCTCCAAAAGTGCTGGGATTACAGGCGTGAGCCACACACCTAGCCCAGCATCCTCTTCTTACAGATGAAGAGACCAGGCAGAGAAAGGTTACATAACTGTCCTAAGGTTAACAGAGAGGAAGGAGACAGAGCTGGGAGGCCCAGCTGGGTGACCCAGCTCCAGAGGCTGTGGCTTAACCAGCTTCAACCACTGATGGAGCTACTTTGACCATGCAAACCTCTTCTAGGAATCCACCTGCAGGAATAATCCACAGGTGCATAAGGAGCTCAGTATAAGAAAGTCTCATATTGCATTGTTGCAAGAAACCATACCCTGGAAGCAAGATAAATCGCCATCAATTTGGGAATGATTGAAGAGGTGATGGTGCAAGCTCCCCAGAGCCAAAGGAGACCTGTACCATTGAGAATGAGATGGGCTGCATGCCCTGGTCTGAAATGCGCTGACAGTGAAGTGTTTGTGTCGCACAAGCTCGTTGCTTCTAATACATGGGTCGTACAGTTTTAGGCAGAGGCAGGAGTCAGTGACCCAACGGTTCCAGGGGTCATCTCCAGGCTTAGGTCTGGCTGGGCAGGGTTGGAAGACTATTTTTCTTCTTTGAAGTACACACATTTAAAATAAATGATGAGAGGTTTTAGTTTTCCATCATTTTCAGTAATTTTCACATAAAATTTCACAGCACATAATCATAATTAAGTAATTCAATTACGATTTCTATTTGGTGACCTCAGTCCTAATAAGCCTCCCAAGAGGAACTCCTGGTGACCTGCAGCTGGAGGGCAGGGCCCGGGCTGACTTGGTCCCAAGTGCCAGGCCACAGACCTCTACGTGGCGGCTCCAAACCCACAACCCACACTGCTGCCCATCCCTCCCAGCCTTCGGGTCCACCCAGAGGGAACAGCTGGGTGGGTCACTTTGTGGTCACATACATGTTCCCAGATGTGTGTGTAGTGTGTGTAGTATATGTGCTGCATGTGTGTATGAGTAGTGTATATATGTGTGTGGGGTGTTATATGCCTGGTGTGTGTGTATGTGGAGGGTGGCACGTGAGGCCATATGTGGAGCATTATGTTATGTGGGCACATGGATATAATATGCATGTGTATGTGATGTGTGTGCATGTGGTGTGTGTGGAGCATGTGTCTGTGTTTGTGTGGAGGGTCTTATGTGCATGGTGTGCCTGTGTGTGTGTGTGGAGGGTTGCGTACATGGCCAGTGGTGTGTGGAGCTGTGTACATTGTATGTATGTAGGTGGGTGGGTGTGTCTGTGGTGTCTGGGTGGGTGCTATTTATATATGTGGTGTGTGTGAATTGTGCATTTGTATGTGGTGTATGGTGTGTGTATATAGAGTGTGTGTTATATATGTGTGGTGTGTAGTGTGTATGTGGTGTGTGTGTGGTGTGTATAGCCTATGTGCAGTGTGTGGGGTATGCATGGTTTCTGTTTCTGTGGGGTGTGTGTGCTATATGTAGTGTGCAGTGTGTGTGGTGTGTACAGGTGAATGGGTGTGTATGTGGAGTGTGTGCATGTGGGGAGTGTGCTGTGTGTGGTGTTTGTGCACATGTGCCTAGATATAGACTGTGTGTATGTGGTGCGTGTGGTGTGCAGACTGTAAATGGTGTTTGTGCATGTGTTCATGTATGTGTGTGATATGTCTATGGAGTGTCTGTGGTATACAGTGTGTTCATGTGGCGTGTGCAAAACGTGTATTTGCATGTGGTGTGTGGTGCATATCTATGTGGCATGTGTGTAGTATGTGTGGTGTGCATAGTGTTTGTGTATGTGTGTATGCATATAGTATACATGGTGTGTGTGGTATGTGTAGTGTGGAGAGTGTGTGTGGTGTGTGCATATGCGGATGTGTGTGTGAGTGGGTGTGTATGTGAGGGTGTGGTTTGTGAGGGGTGTCTGTGTGCATGTGCTTCTATCTAGGGTGTGTGATGTGCCTGGTACGCACGGTGTTTGTGTGTGTGGGTGTGTGTAGGTGGGGTGTGTGCACCCTGAGTTTACCAGGGAGTCTCAGGCCAGGCAGAGGGATGTGGGGACAGAGGTGGGAGTGTGGCCTGGAAGGCATGGTCACGAGGGGTGATGCCACCAGCAGGGCCATGCCCACTTCGATTCCTGTACAAGACTCTTGCTTAGAGGGAGACAGTGCCTAGAATTTCCCAGGCCAGACACGCCACCCAGACTTGCCAACAGCCAGCCTCCCTGCCGTCCCCTGGGACATGTGTGGCTGTGTCTTCAAAGGGAAAGATAATTGCAGGGGCTCTGAGGTAGGCCCTCTTCCCGCTGAGGGAAGATTCAGGACTGCCCCCGGATGCCCCTCTGAGCCGTGTGAACTGGGAAAGGTAAGCCACATGGCTGAGCCTCCAGTCCTGCCTCCTACAGATGGGAACAGTCCCGCTCTCCTGCTAAGCACTGTTGGCTGCTACCCCACCTCCACCCCAGCCACTGGGCTCCTCCATCATGTGGAGTCCACTCCCACTCAGTCCCTTTGCGGTCCCTGTTCCCCGGGCCTGGAACTCAGCCTATCAGTCTTGGCTTGCACAGTTGTTTCACACCATTCCAAGATCCAGGCAACTTTTCTCTCCTCCAAGAGACCCACTTCACCGGGTTTCTCAGCTTTGAAGCACTTATCACCACATGAAATGACCTAGCCCATCACTTGATGGACTGCCCATCTCCTTTCCCTTCTGGAAAGTGTCACCCTTAAAGTGGGATCATGTATGTCACATACCCCTGTAACTCTCATGCTTCAGAACAGTACCTGAAAGATAATAGAAGCTCAATGAATATGCATTGAAAAAATAAGTCAATAATATGTGAAAAGAGTGGGTAAAAGCATCCGCTGTTGTGAGATATTACCTGTAAATATTTATGTAGTCCATTCCCAACTATATACATAAGTTGTATTATTTACTAAAAGTGTTTTGCACTACAGAAAGAAAAAATGTGCAAAACCGACTTTCAAGTGAACCTCATAATTAATTTATTTGAAAGGTTAAGTGTTCTGCCTGCTAACTACAACAGAAAGCAAAGGAGAGCCCCTCCATAAGTATCAGTACACCTACCAGACTAATCTCCCTGATCATGGCCACAAACCCGTCTGCAAGGAGGAACTGACCCCACATTACAGGTAACTGAGACGCAGGGGGCTAAGTCAATTGCACAGAATCACACACTCATCAAAATGCAGAGCTGGAGTTTAAATGCTGACATTTTCCCAGCGAGAACCACAGGTGAACAATAAAATGGGAAAATGAATCTCCTCACACAAAAGAAGCCTCCCTCTACTCCCACCCTCAGTCGTATTGGCAAGTGGAAGCGCCCAGGAGTCAAAACTCTCATTAAATGAGAATAGAGATAACTATGAACATATCCACAACAGGGTGGGAGAGGGGGAGGGGATGACCACACATCCGGAGAGAGAAAACACCACGGGAGCACGGGAGAGGCTGCTTCTTTGCTCTAATCCAGATCATCAACATCCCAGCCCAAAAGTCCAAGTGCAAAAGACAGGATGCAGCAAGGGACTCCCTGGCTGTGGGGACAGGAGAGAGAGGACCACCATAGTGTGTCCTCAAAATAGAAGTAGGTGGAGGCCTTCTCGGCTGCGGCCAGCTGGCATTCCACAGGCTCACTTACAGTGACCCGATAAGCTATATAAAGCTCGTTTTGTGGCCACGACAAAGCCTGGGGTGGAGAAAACTCTTAATTATAGCTGATGCTCTGGGGCTGGCCTTGTCCTCGGCCTCCGCCCCACACACTGCAGGAAGCTGAGGCTGAGATTGCTTCCCCTGGGAGCCTCTGTCAGGCAATGGAGAAGCTGGAGTTGATGTCGTGACACAGGGGCACTTCCCTGAATGTGTCCAAAGCCAAGGAAACACATAGCCACCAGCATCACGGCAGACCTTAGGGAAGGCCACTGGGGAGGGAGGTCAGATATGATGCCTGAAATGCGTCTGTAATAACACTGGCCATGCGTTACTGCTGTTACTGTTGTTACTCCACTCCTCAGTCTGCTGATACTCTTTTTCATTTGTAAAATGGGGATAATGATTTTTTTTCCAAGTTCGTTTCAGTCATTCATTCAACAAACAGCCACTGGCCACCAGGTATGAGCCACATCTGTTCTAGACACTGGGTAGGGTTTGATAATTAGATATGCAGTAAGATTGCAGAAGGATGGTCGAAAGCACTCACTCTTAGGCAGTAGGTTCAGACAAAAGAAAGACTTCCACACCTGTCCCCTGCAATCCTGGACAGGCCACTCAGCCCCTATGTGCCTCTGTGCCATCAACCATAAAACAGCCAGCCTGCCTTTTCTAAATCTGCACCAGCCTTCAAATTCTAACCATTTGTCTCTGTTCATCAAAATGTGAACGCATTAAATATTTCCATTATTGTTGGCTATAATTTCAGATTTGCTTCATGTTCTTATTCTTTTCTTTGGCGGGGGTGGGGTGGGGAGTGAAACAGATCATTGCTCATGAACTTCTAATGTGCACGTCACAACAGCAAGCACAGAATTAACTGTCAGGCCACTGCCCTTATTTCCTTTAAACAATATTTAGGAGCTCATCCTACATACTAGGCTCCGTTCTAGGCACTGAGGTACCACAAGGAACAGACTTTGCCCTTGTGAAGCTTATATCCTTGTGTGTGAAGACACACACTAGGCAGGTAAACAAATGCATATATAAAATTACACACTCCGTTGTGTAATTGTCTGCCATTTTCCTGCTGCCCCAAGTAGACAAGAGTTTCCCTCTCGAGGACAAAGAGGATGCCAGATTCACTACTGCATCATGGGCACCTGGCCTGTGTCCAGCACAGAGGAGTGACTAAATGTGCTTGTTGAATGAATGAATGAATGAATGAATGAAGGGAATGTTTACTATAATGCATGACTGTTAATGAAGGAATGGATAAATGACATTGAATTGAATGGCTGTTTTAATGCATGGTTATTGAATGAATGAGTGAGTTGGATCTAACTCAACGACTACTACATCAAAAAAAACCCTGATATTTTTAGTCTACCATTTTCCAGGTCATCAATAAGTGGCCTCTATTGAGACTAGTTCCTCCTCAGGCTGTGAAGTCCCCCACAGGCATCCTCTGTGTACCAAGAGATTTCTGGTGTTCAAATTCTGCCATGCTCCCGGATTCAATCTCACTAGCTGCTTTCCAATATGTTACTATTAGCTCTTTTATTTTGTTTTGCTTTGTTTCTAATTGAAGCAATTGTAAGGGGATTTCATTTCATTTGTAGCCAGAATAGACCGGGCCCTCTTCATCTCACAGCTGTATTTACAAAAACTGATTCCCTTTAGATGACTGAGCATTCACTTAAATCTTACATCTATTTTAGGATTTTGGAGAAACCCTGTCTTCACAGAATCCATGAGCTTTTCTTGACGTGATCAGGGCGGACGTGTGTTCTGGGCTGGCCTGCGTAGGGTTTCCCTTTCTCTTGGTAACAGCTCCCTGGTTTTCCTTCTTGTATCAGATCCCTTTCCTTGAGGGAGCTGGGCTGGGAACTAACTCTACTCCCAAATGTTAGACAAGGTCTTGTGACAGGCCCAAAATATTCAACCTATTTCCACTCCTAGACTAGTGATTGGTGTAGGGACGGTCACATGACCTACCGTAGTCCAGTGAGACCGAGTGCCAGGCCTGCTGGGTAATAATCTCTTCTCCTCCCGGGTTTGCAGGCAGACATGGCTCTGAGATCCACTGAGAGGTGTCTTGCCGTGGTGTCCCCAACTTGCCCTCCCATGTCCATTCTCTGCCTCTGCCCTGCTCCCAGCCCAGGAGGCCAGCCACTGTGACTGCATCACTTGGCCTTGCTTGGCTGGTTTCAGACAGGGTCAGGCTAGTGGAAGAACAGCCATGCAAGAGCAGATACGGGGCAGGGGCTTCTTTCTTGCTCCTCTTTGCCTGTGTGTTGTGGTCTGGCAAGAGAACTGTATGCCTTCATGACTAAGGGTCCTACAGGGCCACCCAATCTCAGCCCTCATGGACTCTAGTGACATACTCCATCCCTTCTCAGCTGGCTTCTCCCATCACTAGTTCCTGCGTACCTCAGTATCCCTTGTTGATCTCACCCTCCTCTAAATAAAACCTTCATCAGAGTCTCTTCACTGAAACCCATTTACCAGTATAATTCTGACACATAAGGCAAGCCAAGAACAGAGTTAACACCAAGACAGAGGAACCTGGAAATGGAGAGTGGAATGAATGGGTCCAGGTTTCATCGTTTGAAGCTGCCTGACCTCTGGCCTTTCCATTGAAAGTGATAATATTAATACATTTGCTTTACCAAGACCAGTCATGGTGAAGCCCATGTTCTGGAGGCATGGGGGAGAGGCCTGGAGTCTGAAGGCCTGGGTTCTGTTCCCAGCCCTGGTGTCTATTAACTGTGTGGCACATCCCAGGGACTTGACCTCTCTGGGGTTGTCTTTGCCATTCTCAGAGCCATCCCTGGGCATGAAGCTCCTGCTGAGATCCAGAACCACTCTGAACCAAGACTGTCAGGATGGCAAAAACAAACAAACAAAAAAAACAGTGGGAAGGATCTGGAAGTAATGTTGTTTCCCAGCACTCTGCATCAAGGGGTTCTGGATTCTGGAATGACAGGTAGAATTCATTGTTCCTGAGCTACCACATTGAATTTCTACTTCTTAGCTGGGGCTGTGACCCTGTGCCTAGATCTTATCTGTGCAGATTTCTGATTGATCCAGTGTGCACCTGGATCAATCCCATAGCTCCAGTCCTGCCTGGGATGTCTCCTATCACTCCTCTTTCCCCACCTGACCCATCCCCTCTCAGGCCTACAACTGAGGGCCCAACATGCCTTGAAGCTGTGCCTTCCATGACCTCAGCATTCTGTGTGCGCTTATCTATAAAAAAGAGAGAATCCTTATCCTATAAGGTTGTGATATGGGTCAGTGAAGTCACGTATGGGAAGTCCACAGCCAATGCCTTGCATGCTCTAGGGTAGATTACCTTCACTTAGCCTTCTGGGCATCGATTTCCACCTCTGTAACACAGGCCAAGTCATCAGTGCTGGATCTCTCACAATTATCTGAATTTCTCCAGCAGTCTTGTGAAGGACCTCCCTTCGTCCTGCTGTTCGGCGGCATTCCATTCCCCACAGAGATCTGACCATGTCATACCCCCACATAAACCCTCCAGCATGTCCTCACCTTAGCACACAAGGCCCCCCTTTATGGGGACCCTGACAATCTGGCAATGCCCAGCAGCCCTAACCTCCTCCCTTTCCCCAGCGGCACGGGCCCATCATGGTTCATTGACCATGTCATGGCATCCTTTAATCCCACTCCATCGCATCCTTCTCAATCCCATGCAGTTCATGCCCATCCTCTAAACAACCTGAGCACCACCTCCTCCAGGGAGCCCTCCCTCATTCTCAGTATCCCCACACATACCACGACCACACATGGACCTGGCACATGAGACGCTGCTAAAGTTTACCCGCCCGGTATCACATTCCCTTTTATGTGGCTTTCCTGCCTTCTAGACTATGAGCACACTGAGAATGGTTGCCGTGTCTTGTCTTTTTCTGTAGCCCCAGAAATCAGCACAAGGCCATACAAAAAAGTAGAGCCCTGATAAGTATCTGTTGAATAAATAAGTGGAGATTAAAAGAGCCAACACAGAGAAAAGGGTCATACCGTGGTAAAGCAGCCTAGAGCCACCCCAGTTTCAGAAACGGTTTAGCTGTTTTCTCACTGGGCTGCAAGCCAGGCACATCCCCAGGATCAGGCCCCTGCCTCCCCTTCTGAGTCACACCCAGCTGCTCTCATCGCGAGCACCTTCCATGCTGCCCCAGCCCCCAAGGCTTTCCCTGCCCCTGGCCAAGGTGTAACCTATGGCATCCCAGCCAGGGGTTGTTCAGTCCCCTGCAGTAATCAGCAAGACAGAGGCTGAGGCTCCACACTCAGCCTGACCAGCTTCAAAGCCCAACCCCTGCCGGGCCTGGAGGAGAAGGTTACTCAGCAGCCACTGTGACCGGAGAAGGACAAATGTCACCCCAATGCAATAGGCAGAGGCAGAAGCTGGAGACAGTCTGGAACATGAGAAACCCACTTCATCCTTCCTGTCCTGGGGAGGGCGCTGTCCTCAGAATGACCCCTACTAAATCCTGGAGATCAGGCTTCCAGGTCAGAGCCCTGGGGGCCATCAGCCCTCTGCCTCCCCTCCCCCACCCCCAGCCACAATCAACAGATTCCAGACAAATAAGCTAGAGGCCTTGGGTTATCTCAGAGGGCACCGGGTCAACAGCACTTGGCCTCTGGGATAAGTAGCTCCTGACTGTGTCTAAATGACTGACTCTGGGCTGCTGGGAAACGCTGAGGGAGCCTGAATGTTTCTTGCTTGATCCCTCATCACTGCCCCTTCGGAGACCCTGCTATACCCAATGCTTCAGGCCAGACTTTGCATGCACAGTTTCTAGCTTTCACAGCTCTGGGCAGTAAGTAGAGGATGTTCCCATATCAGAGGTAAAGATGAGACACCAAGTATCTCCCAGGTGACAGGGTGGTTAGAACCCATCCCTCTTTCATCCCAAACCCCTTCTTGCCTCTGCCCGCGACCTCTGCCTCTGGATGGGAGAAGATATCCTTCTGACAACAGGAATGTCCAGGGGGTGCCCATGCTACTAGGTTCCCTGTGTGGTCAAACCCAAGAATGTGGGTCCCCTCAGCCTCTGCACCCGCTACTTCCCCCGCCTTCCTGGAGCCGGCCGCAGGATCCCTATCTGCCCGAGGACCCCTCCCGTGGGCTCAGCAGGGGGCGTCACTCTTGGCAGGGGCCGCGTGGGGCCCGGGCGCACTCACTTTCACAAAGACGGCGCCGCAGCTTGCCCCGGATCTTGTCGATGGCATTGAAGTCGGACACGTGGAAGACGTGGGCGGACTTGGGCTCTGAGGCGATCTCCTCCAGCTCCTCCTTGAGTGCCTCGCCCACGCCCACGGCAAAGATGCGGATGCCAGCGCGGTGGGCTGCCGCCGCGGCGTCCAGCACCAGGTCCTGGCTGCGGCCGTCGGTGAGCAGGATGGCCACCTGCTTGTAAGCGCGGTCCCTGGGGCGGCCGCCGGCGCGTGGGGAGAAGCTGCGGGCCGTGATGTAGCGGAGCGCGTCTCCTGTGTTGGTGTTGCCCCCGTGGTAGGCGAGACGCCGGGCAGCCGCCTTGACCTCCTCCTGCGAGCCAAAGAGTCCCAACTCGAAGGCCGTGGTGGGCCGGTCGCTGTAGCGCACGACCCCCACACGGGTGCGGTCGGGGCCCACCTCAAAGGTGTCCACCAGGTTGGCCACCCACTGCCGGACCTTCTCAAAGTCCTCCTTGCCCACGCTGGAGGAGGTGTCCAGGAGGAAGACCAGATCGTAGTGGACACTTTTGCAACCTGCAGGGGTGAGAGAAGGGGTGGCGTAGGGCAAATGGGCATGGAAAGGACACTGTCCTGGGGTATAAAGGTCACTGGGGTCACACACACCTGCTCAAATACCTACCTGCCCTGTCTCTCATGTCCCAAGGGCCCTGGGCTGCCTGAAAGGCCTGAGCCTCAGTTTCCACACCTTCACATGGCAATAATGATGAGTTTTCCCCAAGACTACTGTGAGGCTCAACTGACAGTAGGTAGCATCACATTAAAATGACTAACACCCACCGCAAAGCACTATGCCTCAATCTCTTCACTTTTATTTTGTTTAAAAGGTGACTCCATTTTTCATTATTTTTCAACCTACCCCAAATAATGTATGCCCATTTCCAAGAAGTCAGAAAATGCAATCAAAAGATGTTTAGATGTTTTAGGCTGGGCGCGGTGGTTCACGCCTGTAATCCCAGCACTTTGGGAGGCCAAAGCGGGTGGATCACGAGGTCAGCAGATCGAGACCATCCTGGCTAACGCAGTGAAACCCCATCTCTACTAAAAAATACAAAAAATTAGCCAGCAGAGGTGGCGGGCGCCTATAGTCCCAGCTACTCAGGAGGCTGAGGCAGGAGAATGGCGTGAACCCGGGAGGCGGAGCTTGTGGTGAGCCGAGATTGCACCACTGCACTCCAGCCTGGGCGACAGAGCGAGACTCTGTCTCAAAACAAAACAAAACAAAACAAAACAGGTGTTTAGATGTTTTAAATGCCCATATTCCCACACAGAGATAACCACTGTTAAAGCATGGTATATATACTCAATTATTTTTTATTTCCATATAATTATTGATAGGAATGGGACTGTACCAGACACACTGATACATACGCTGTTCTCCCTGCATTTAGTTATAAGCTAGAAATCCATTTCTGGTTTGATCATGCTGGTTTCCATGGCTGCACAGAGTCCTCTGCACGGATGAACATAATTGATTTAGCCAGCGCTCTCCTGTTAGATATTTAACTACTCAGCCCTTTAAAATCAGATAATACAAGAGGAAGTGTTTTCCAATCTCTAGAATGCTGCACAAATATACAAGGAACTATCAAGAAGCCCTGGTCTTAAGGCCAGGTGCAGTGGCTCACGCCTGTAATTCTAGCAATTTGGGAGGTCAAGGCGGGCAGATCACTTGAGGACAGGAGTTTGAGACCAGTCTGGCCAATATGGCAAAACCCCGTCTGTATTAAAAATACAAAAATTAGCTAGGCGTGGTGGCTTATGACTGTAATCCCAGCTACTCAGGAGGCTGAGGCACAAGAATCCTTTGAGCCGGGAGGTGGAGGTTGCAGTGAGCCAATATCACATCACTGCCCTCCAGCCTGGGTGACAGAGTGAGACACTCTCTCAAAAAAAAAAAAAAAAAAAAAAAAAAAAAAGAAGAAGAAGAAAAAGCCCTAGTTTGACTCTTCCAGAAGGTGGGGTTTGGCCATCCAAACAGAAGCAGAGGACCAGGCCTCTGGGAACACCAGGCACAAACATTTGGCTATAAAACAAAACAAAACAAAACAAAACAAAACAACACTTTGTTGAAATACCAGATTGGAAAGGTAGAATGGTCTGGTAGTGGCTGGGTGCACGAGAGTTGGAGGAGAATGCACCTGCCTGCTCAGCAAGTGGCCATGGATTCTCACACCCTTTCTCAGGGGCTTTGAAGTCTCATAAAGGAGGGTATCTTTTTATCCACCAATTCCAAACTTAGTGATTTATCCCAAGAAAACAATCAGATAAATGGAAAAGAAAAAGATGTATAAAGAAATTCACAGCAACATGGCAAAAAAAATGTTGGAGATAATACACAATCACCTATGTGGAATTAAATAAATTACTTAAAGAAAAATCATGATGTATTCATTGCTAGGCAGCCATGACAGTGATGGCTGAAGAGGAATCCTTATTTACCAGCATGGATACACTTTTCCAATATACCATTGGGTGTGAAAAGCTGTTTATAAAATGATATGTATAACATAGAATTTCTGGAAAGAAAACCTGTGCGTGTGTGTGCACGCGCGATTGTGTATGTATGTATGCATGACAGAAACTGAGTGGGAAACACTTGCTTACCTCTGGCAAGCAGAGCTATGAGTGAATTTTATTTTTTGTATTTTTTTGCTCTTGTATTTGCAAGCAATAAAGTTCAAAAAACAGAAAAACAATAAAGTTATATGAATTTATACACATACTCCCACAAATGCTTCCCTATGTGACCTGAGCCAATGCCACCCTTGAATGTTCCACACCTACCTTTCCCTCTGGTTTTGAAAATCCAAGGGACAATCTGCATGTCAGGCACTGAGTTACATCCCAGCCTTAGCAGGACTGATCCCTAACAGGATTAGAACTCTGGAGTGTGTTTGACCAGATGTGCAGACTTGGAGATCATTCCTGGGCAGTTTTTTTCCTTGACACAAAAGATCATTCTTTTGTCTTTGGGACAATAATGTCCCAGGCTGTTCAGGATAATTGCTGCTGAGGGCCAGGCAGAACCCGGCCTGCAGGCTGTAATCCTAGAACAAATTTGTTTGAAGGCTACAGAAGTTTCATTTGTTCAGGAGGCCTCCCCAAGGGGCCCTTTTGAGCTCAGGACACATTTTCTCCCAGAGGCCAGGGAACAGGCGGGATTGTGTGCCCGTGAGGCTGGAGTGCGATGTGGAGAGAAGAGATCTGAACCCGGGCAGGTGCCCTGGCTTCTGGCCTTGATTCTGCTAAGGCAGGGGCTATGCCACTCCTGGCAGGTGAGTGCTTTTTTGGGGCCCACCATTTTCTACTATGAAATGAGGGCACAGAGGAGACCACCCTAGGGCTTTTTTGCTTTTAAATGTGATAATCCTGTGCATTGGCTGTGCATTTGGGGTTGGCTAGATGGGTGCAGAAATCTTATGTTCCCTGCGTATAAAACAGGATGTTTACAGTTATTACTGTCTTTCCAGCTAGCCAGGCTTTGAGAGGCTCAGGAAAAAAAAAAAAAAAAAAAAAGCAAGAGACAACTCTGTAAATTCAATAAAGAAATAATGTCAACCTTTCTTTTTTAAGTCCAGGGAGAAAAGCCTTAGAATGTCACTTTCTGGGTGGGTGTGGTGGCTCACGCCTGTAATCCCAGCACTTTGGGAGGCCAAGGCGGGCGGATCAGGAGGTCAGGCGATGGAGACCATCCTGGCTAACACGGTGAAACCCCGTCTCTACTAAAAATACAAAAAATTAGCCAGGCGTGGTGGCAGGCGCCTGTAGTCCCAGCTATGCAGGAGGCTGAGGCAGGAGAATGGCGTGAACCCGGGAGGCGGAGCTTGCAGTGAGCTGAGATCACGCCGCTGCACTCCAGCCTGGGCGACAGAGCCAGACTCCGTCTCTAAAAAGAAAAACATATATATATCACTTCCTATAAGATGGGCTCAGCGTTTTGCTTCCTGGATCCAGTGACAGGTGGTCTCCCCGGCTGCCCAGTGGGCAGTATATGAACATCCCACCTGTCTGTGTATCGGGGACCCCAGTGTGCAGGCTCTATGCCGGGGTTGTGGACCCTGACCCCTCCTTCACATCTAAGCACTGACCAGCGCCTTCCCCCAGGGCAGGGGCCCTCATACAGGTTAGCAAAACCACGTTGCCATGTCTCTCCCCTCCTGCCCCGGGCCTTCTCATCTCCAGTCAACTTTCCCAACTACCGGGTCTACTACATAAACACGCTTTTCTCACTGTCCTGGATGCCTTTGCTAAGTGGGCTCCAGTGTGTCCATTTCCCCTGGAATGTGTCCCAAAACCTTCACAGGACAACACAGCCAGGTCCTCACCCCTGCCTCCTCCCCGAGCTCCAAACCTGCACACACTTGGTAGAGACAGGCTCACAACCCAGGATGTGACTGACCAAGACGTGTTAAAGCAACTCATTCCCTCTCTCTGTCACGCTCTCTCCTCCTCTCGCAGGAACACACACTCATCCCCTCACATTCACACTCACATGCATACTGACATTGCCACACATATTCACACTCCCTCAAACGCACACACACTTCCCCACACACTCCCTCAAACTCACACACTCTCACATTCCCTCACACATTACCTCAAACTCACATATATTTTCTCACACTCCCTCACACACTTCCTCAAACTCCCTCACACTCCCCTACACCTCACACTCATACACACTCCCTCAAACTCCTCACACTTCGTCAAACACACACTCCTACACTTCCTCACACTCCCCCACATGCTCCCTCAAACTCACACTCCCACACACTCCCACACACTGTCAAACTCACACACTCCCTCACACTCCCACACACTTTGTCAAACTCACACACTCCCTCACACTCCCACACACTCTTCCTCAAACTCACACACACTCTCACACTCCCTCACACACTCCCTCAAACTCACACTCCCATACACTCCTATGCACTTTGTCAAACACACACTCCCTCACACTCCCCCACTCTTCCTCAAACTCACACACATTCCCTCTCACTCCCTCACACACTTCAAACTTCCACACACTCACACTCCCCCACATTCCTTCACACTCCCTCACACACTCTCCCTCACACTTTCACACTTCCTCACACACTCATACACATACTGTCAGACATATACAGGCCCTTGCTGAGGAGCTGGTGATTTTTTGTCCCTGGGTTGGAAGGCAGCTGACTCACACTTGGATTCCGGACTCTCCCTCTCTCTCACACAGTCAGTTGTGAACTCACTTGCATGCACACACCACAGCCCATGCTCACGGACACATGCTGTCTGCTCTGTCCCCAGCACAGCATGGCACAGCCCACGGTGGCCCCACCTGCCCGCTGAGCCTGGCAGCTGCCGCCCCCACTCCACAGCAGCAGCATCCAGAGGAGGCCAGCCATAGCGTTCCCTCGGAGGCCGGCCATGGCTCTCCTGTTCTCAGGGACAGGCTTCTCTTGGCCAGGAAGAGACGCTGTTAGGGTCTACAGCAGCATGGCCTGTGTGGAGAAAGACACCCTTAGAGAAGGCTCTCAAGCTGAAAGCCTGTGAGAGGCAAACTCTGGGCCCTGCCCAGGGGGATTCCCCACACCCAGCCTTCCAACCCATCTTCCCTCCCAGATTCAACTCCAGGCAGCCAATGTGTGACCTTCCAGAGCAGAGCCAAGTGTGACCTCCCCTTCATGGATTTACGCCTGGATCCCCCCAGCCATCCAATTAGCAGATGGGCTTGCAGAAGGGAGTAGGAGAGGGCCTTGTGCCTGAGGACTCCACACCACATCCCGCCTGGTATGGCTTGGCTCTGTGTCACCACCCAAATCTCCCTCTCTGAAATCCCCACGTGTCGAGGGAGGGACCTGGTAGGAGGTGATTGGATCGTGGGGGCAGTTTCCCCCATGCTGTTCCTGTGATATTGAGTGAGTTCTCAGGAGATCTGCTGGTTTTATAATGGTAGTTCTTCCTGCTCTCTCACATATTCGCTCTCCTGCCACCATGTAAGAAGCACCTGCTTCCCCTTCCTCCATAACTGTAAGTTTCCTGGGGCCTCCCCAGCCATGCAGAACAATGAGTCAATGAAACCTCTTTCATTTATAAATTACCGTCTTGGGCAATTCTTTCTAGCAGCATGAAAATGGACTAATACACCACCTAAAATCGTTCAGTATCACCGTCCTCATCTGAATATGGCACGAGGGCCTGCCATGATCTACCCACCCCTGTCCACCCTGGCCTCTCACCTCGCCTCACTCCCCCACCATGCTGCACTTGGTAGCCATGAACTTTCTAGCCATTTCCCACAGGTTCCAGGTGCACCACACCTCCCTTTGCCCCCCTGGGAGGGCTTCCTTCTACCTAAAATCCCCACACCCACCCTGGGAGCCTCTGGCAATGCTGAGCTCAGATGCTCCCCTTCTGGAAAATTTTTCCCAGACCACTCACTTCCCTATGGGTTGAGGGGGTCACTGCTCAGCTACCTGCAAGTGAACCCTGAGCTCCTCAGCAGGGGGCTGGGACTCTCATTCTTCATTTGCTTCATTGTCAGCCCTGTGAACTGCTTGATCCCTGGAGGCTGAGGCCAGGCCAACTTCACTGGGCATGGAAGATTAGGGCATTTACACATGGTCAGTAAGTACCTATGAAGGAAAGAACTAACGAAGAATTCTTCAAGGGATTCCTGAACCTCAATGTTTGCAATGGTAGCGAAGTTATCTCAAAGGCAGTTGGGCAAACAATCCTCATAAGGGTTATTCTGCTTCAAATAATTGGTGAATACTTTTTAAAAGATTCTAATAAACAGAAAAATATTAAGATGGTGGCAAGGGAGTACATCGGGAGCAAACTCATTTACCCTTTGTAAAGTACCAATCTGATGCAGGTGTTTACAATGACCAGAGGGAAGACTGCAGAGAACCATGAAATGACATCCTATGAACTGGCATGTCCACTGCAGCTTGGAGTCACGTGCCACCACTAGCACCCTGGACCAGGGCTAGGAGGGGTTAGCCAAACATAAAAAACATGTGGCAGGGGAGTGAGCTCATGGGTGTCTGTGTGTATGTTTCTATTTCTGATCTTTCTCTGAATTATGTTGACATTTCCACTCTTCATCAATGACAATCTAAAATGTTAAAAGGAATCAGAAGAGAAGCTCCAAAAACCTGGATTAACCGTGAAGAAAATAGCAACAGGGCTGTGCCTGATGACAAGCACAGGCAAATCAATTTCCGGGATTATCCCCCTGAAATACACCCATGTGCATATGTGTGTGCACCACACACACGCACACACACACAGGGGAAGCGAGCTGAATGCACATTTGAAATCATGAGCCACCAGGCTTCATCTGCTGCGGGAACCCTGCCTGCCCACTGTGCCTACTGCAGGCTCACCCTCCAGTCCTAGGAATTATTTGTGGCTCCAAGGACACAAACATGCTCTCACCCTGCACTCTATCCAGGCTGCTTCTCCATCCTGGAACGCCCCCACTCCACTTGACCTCCAGATGGTCAATCAGTTCTTCCAACTCCCTATGGAGTGGCTGTGGTCATTCCAATTCTGCATGTTAATCCTGATCTCAGCCAGGTCACATAACTTGCCCAAGGTCACACTCCTGGAAGTGGTGGAGCAGGCATTGGACACCCCATAACCAGCAGGCGCATTACTCCAAGGAAAGCCAGACCCCCATTCTACATCAAGTCTAGGTGTCTCTGCTGCACCTGCAACCCCTTAGTCCCTGGAGGGTTAAGTCTAGAGATACGCCCCTGCCTCAAATCCCTCCTACCTACTACATTCACCAAATGCCAATGTATCACACAGTTTTTTTTGTTTTTGTTTTTTGTTTGTTTTTGATGGAGTTTCACTCTTGTTGCCCAGACTGAAGGCTCACCGCAACCTCCACCTCCTGGGTTCAAGCAATTCTCCTGCCTCAGCCTTCTGAGTAGCTGGGATTACAGGCATGCGCCACGACACCCGGCTAGTTTTGGTTTTTTAATAGAGACAGGGTTACTCCATGTTGGTGAGGCTGGTTTCAAACTCCCGACCTCAGTTGATCCGCCTGCCTCTGCCTCCCAAAGTAGTAGTATTACAGGCATGAGCCACTGCGCCCAGCCTCACACAGCTTTTAGCACAGCCTTTGTAGATGCAGTTCATCAAACAGATTTATGGCCCTGTGCTGGGCTTATATCAAATGCCTCAAAAATTCTGTATGGAACCTTTGTTTTCCAACAACCCATTAGGTTATATCTATCCTCCAAATTTTGCCCACAGACTCCCAACTCTTTTCCCCCACCTCCTGGTACCCTCTGCAGGCTTTGGGGCTGATATCTGGATGCTCACATCTGGAGAAATTATTCCCCATATCACCTTCTCCCCTCTGATCCTTTGCCACATCCCTGATGAATGAGTGGATGAATGAATCCAGTCATATTTCTCACTTGAGGGTTAAACATGTATTTGTTCCCATGGGATCTGGCAGGGGTCCCAGGCACAGCCAGGCTGCGATCATCTGCCCAGGGCCTCTCTCCCCTGTGGCCTAGTGAGGAGGGTCTTTGAAAGCAGTGACTGTGTCTTATTGGTTTCTGTAGTACTGGTGGCCGGCACAAAGCCCAGCACAGAATTGGTGCTCAGTTGATGTTCATATTTGAGGGGAAGGAAGAGAGAAAGGAAGAGCAGAGGGGAAGGAGGAAGAGAGAGAAAAAAAATGGAAAGAAAGAAGGGGAGGCTGATGGCTCAGCTACCACAGGGAAATACTGAACTCAGAGAATCGAGACTATTGGCAGTTTCTGAGCATAGGATCATCCAAGCACCTCTCCCGTCTCTATTCTGCCTAGGACTTACTAGCTCCCAAACTTGATCTCCTTTTTTGATTTTGTCAACAGTAAAAGATTACTTAAGTGCCTCTTACTAATAGAAAAGAGTATTCAAGAAATGGGCTAAGCAGTTTTTGTCCACATATTGTCTTATTGGATCCTCACGTTCATGCTATGAGCTAGGAACCACTATCTCATGAAAAAAGTACACCATGAAGGGATTAAAGTCTCAGCTGTGAGTGGTCATGCTGGGATTTGACCTCAGGTCGCAGGCTGTTCTCCATCCCCTTTCCATGCTGGGGATGTTTTCTCTCTTTTTTATATACATATATTTTTTTACTTTTTAAAATTGTTGTGAGTACATAGTGGGTGTATGTATTTATGGGGTACATGAGATGTTTTGACAGAGTCATGCAATGTGAAATAGCCACATCATGGGGAATGGGGTATCCATCCCCTCAAGCACTTACCCTTCGAGTCACAAGCAATCCAACTACACTCTTTAAGTTATTTTAAAATGTACAATTATTATTGACTATAGTCACCCTATTATGCTGTCACATAGTAGATATTATTCATTCGATTTTTTAACCTGTTAACTGTCCCCACCTCTCCCCACCCCCAGCCCCTCACTAGCCTTCCCAGACTCTGGTCTCCTCTCTTTTTTTTTTTTTTTTTAGATGGAGTCTTACTCTGTCACCCAGGCTGGAGTGCAGTGGTGCCATCTCAGCTCACTGCAACCTCTGCCTCCTGGGTTCAAGCAATTCTCTGCCTCAGCCTCCCAAGTAGCTGGGATTACAGGTGCCTGCCACTACACCTAATTTTTGTATTTTTAGTAGAGATGGGGCTTCACCATGTTGGCCAGGCTGGTCTTGAAGTCCTGACCTCATGATCCACCCGCCTCGGCCTCCCAAAGGGCTGGGATTACAGGCATGAGCCACCACGCCCGGCCAGTCTCTCTTAACATTATATCTTGAGCAATGTCTGGCCTATTAAAAATTCCTTAAAAATGTCACCATTATTGGCTACCTAGAACTATACCTGTGGCACCGGCACCATTGTTTTAGTTGCAATTTCTACTTTGGGACATTTAGTAGGTCATTTTATTTATTTAATATGCTACAGAGGACATCTTTGCACCTAAGTCTTACCCATGTGTAATTATTTTCTGAGGGTAGATTTGTAGAAAAACACTTAGGGGGTCATAAGAGTTTTGCAAGAATCCTGACTCGTATTGCCAAGTTGCTTTCTGAAAAGGTTGTACCAATGTCCACTGCCTCCAGCAGTGTGGGAGTGTGCGGGTGCTCCTCGCACCACCTACTTGTTAGCATTGAGTATTATCACTCCTTCAATCTTGGTTAACTCAACAGAAGAGGCATTGTTGCTTGTTTCCCATGCATTTCTTTGTTCCATGAGGCTTATTAGCTAAGTGTATTTTCCCTTCTGTATATTTTATTTTCATGTGGCTGTACATTTCTAAACGTATTTTTCATTGTTAAAGCCAAGGTCCTGGACAGGGAAAACAATATACATTTCACTATTGATTTCTTCATTTAGGAAATATTCACGAGTTGCCCTCCTGTGCCAGGTGCTGAGGATAGGTAGATAAATGACACTGAGCCTACCCTGCACAGGTTCTCAATGACCCTGTGACACAGGTAAGACACACACCAGGGGGAGGGACGATCAAGTGAGTGCTGGTAGAAGGAAGCCCAGGGGGTTGTGGGGGAAGGCACAGAGGCGGGGATGTCCATCACCTGACTATTTCAGGGGAAGGTCAGGCTTCCCAGCTTCCTTCCAAGGTGAGTTTGGAAGGCTGAGCAGGACTCAGCCAGACAAAAAATAGGTGATAATTTCAGGCAGAAGGAATGGCATCTGCCAGGCCCCAGAGTGGGCCAGAGTGTGGTACTTAGGGAACTTCCCTATGCATGACAGGCATGCAGGTTGCTCTCAGGAGAGGTATAATCTGGTTCCTACCACCTTCAGGGCAAAGTACACTCAGGTCTTACCAGGGCTCTAAAGGCCACTTGTGAGAGCACAGGGTATAATAGTCTGAATGACAATACTCAGAGAGCAGCAGGAGGCAGCTACAGGAACAGGAAGAAAAGCACTGTCCAAAAATGGAACACATAAGGGCAGTCAGAGTTCCAAGGTCAGGAGTCTGATGGTCCAGGGGAGAGGCACAGAATCTTAGCAAGTCAGAGCTGATCGCCCAGCCTTCTCATGCTTCACAGCTGTATGGAGACAAGGACTTGCTGGACTTGTCCATTCTGTTGCCTAGCACCTAGAACAGCTCCTAGCATGTAGTGGTCACCTAAATAAGCATTAGATTGATGAATGAATGATGAACGGCCAGCATCTGATGCTGTTATAGTATCATATTACATTGGGGTAGCCAGGAGTCATTCGTCAGAAGAACATAGACATCGTCAAGGAACTATGAAAGTAACTGATTATCACTTATTATCTACCATATGCCAAGCAGTATCTGATTATTGCATGAGCTCATGTGACTCTTCAAGGCAGGCATCATCATTTCCACTGGGTAAAGGAGGACACTGAGGTGGAGAGAAGGTATGTGTCTCTCCCTACGTCACTCAGTTGGTGAAAGAAGGGACTGGGGCTGAAACCTAGGCCTCTTCTGGGCACTAAACCCACACTCTTTCCCTGAACTCAATGGATACAACAAATCCAAATATTAGCTGCAACTGGCACTATTCACAATACCAAAGACTTGGAACCAACCCAAATGTCCAACAATGATAGACTGGATTAAGAAAATGTGGCACATATACACCATGGAATACTATGCAGCCATAAAAAATGATGAGTTCATGTCCTTTGTAGGGATATGGATGAAGCTGGAAACCATCATTCTCAGCAAACTATCGCAAGAACAAAAAACCAAACACCGCATATTCTCACTCATAGGTGGGAATTGAACAATGAGATCACATGGACATAGGAAGGGGAATATCACACTCTGGGGACTGTTGTGGGGTGGGGGGACGGGGGAGGGATAGCATCGGGAGATATACCTAATGCTAGATGATGAGTTAGTGGGTGTAGCGCACCAGCATGGCACATGTATACATATGTAACTAACCTGCACATTGTGCACATGTATCCTAAAAGTTAAAGCAAATATTAGCTGCAACTACTGAGCCGCCTTTGTCTTGTGAAATAAGAAAGATGGTGGCCAGTGAGGGCGGGAAATAAAATGGATCATCCATCGTTGTTCAGTATTTTCCCAGGCTCTAGAAATTTGATAATTTCCCTCATTGCAGAAACCCGGCTTTATCAATGTTGTAATCTCCAAGTTTTTAGAGAAATCTTTGTCATATATCTTTCTAAATACTCAAGAAAAGACAGAACTAAAGACTAATATCCTTTATAAACATAGATGCAAAAATATTTACGAAAAGAAATGCAAATCAAATTCGGGCAGCATAGTAAAAGTAACAGACACCATGACCAAGTGAGGTTTATCTCAGGAATGCAGGAGTGGTTCAACATACAAAAATCAATCAATGTAACATACCACATAAGCAGAATGAAGGGAAGAAGAAAATACATAGTGAATCCAACTGATGCAGAAAAAGCATTTGACAAAACCCAGCACCCTTTCATGATAAAAAAATAAAATAAGACTATAAAAAAACTTCCTCAAGATAATAAAGGCCATCTATGAAAAATTCACAGCTAACGTCATCCTCAATGGTGAAAGACTGAAAGTTTTTCCAAGAATAAAACAAGGATGCTTCTTTGCCGTATCTACTCAACATGCTACTGGAAGTTCTAGCCACAGCAACTAGGCAAGAAAAAGAAATAAAAGGCATTCAACTTGAAAAGGAAGAGGTAAAATTATCTCTATTTGCAGGTGGCATTATCTTTTTTTTTTAGGGATGGGGATTCACTCTGTTTCACATGCTAGAGTTCAGTGGCACAATGATAGCCTACTGCAGCCTTGAACTCCCGGCTTAAGCAATCCTTCTGCCTCAGCCTCCCAAGTAGCTGTGACTACAGGCACATATCACCATGTCCAGCTATGGATGGCATGATCGTATATGTGGAAAAACCCAAATAATACCCCCAAAACTGGTAGAACCAATAAACAAATTCAACGAAGTATAAGATACAAAACCAGCACTCAAAAGTTTGTTGTGGGCTGGGCACAGTGGCTCACGCCTGTAATCCTAACACTTTGGGAGGCCAAGGCAGGCAGATTGCCTGAGCTCAGGAGTTCGAGACCAGCATGGGCAACATGGTGAAACCTCGTCTCTACAAAAATACAAAGAAAAAAAAAAAAACTAGCTGGGCACGGCAGCATGAGCCTGTAGTCCCAGCTACTCAGGAGGCTGAGGCAGGATGATTGCTTGAACCCAGGAGGTGGAGGTTGCAGTGAGCTGAGATCGTTCCACCATATTCCAGCCTGGCAACAGAGTGAGACTCCGTATAAAAAAAAAAAGTTTGTTGTGTTCCTGTACACCAGCAATGAACAATGCAAAAAGAAAACTAGGAAAATGATTTCATTCATTTATGGTAGCATCAAAAAGGATAAAATGTTAGGAATAAATGTAATCAACAATGACACATACACTGAAAACTATGAAACACTAGTGACAAAAGTTAAAGACCTAAATAAGAAGAAAGATATCTCATCTTATTGCTTAATGGTTGACAGATTTTCTGTCTCAGGTGATGAAAATGTTCTAGAAATAGAGTAATCACAGCAGACTTGCAAATTAGTACTAATCACCCCCTTTACCAGTGATGAACCTGGGTTCAGGAAGGATAGACAACTTCCCTAAGCACACACCCTAGTAATGACAGCTGGTCTTGGCATCAGATCTGAAGGGCGCCAAAGCCCCTGCTCTTTCCAGCACTAAACCATTAACATACATTAAACCATTTACGTACATTACATGCTCATAAGTGCAGTAGCCACTTTAAGGGCTTTATAAATAATAATTCATTTAATCTGAACAGTAGGCATAATTACAGAGTAAGAAACTGAAGAACTTGGGCTTAAGTAATCCTCCCATGACTCCCACATCTAGGAGTCATGGGAAGGATTCAATCCCAAACAATCTAACCATAGGTCCATACTCAGTCACTCAACAACATTGCTTCTCCCAGGATGTTTGCAATCTGGCTGCAGCAACACTTATTTCGTAAGTACAGACACAATGAGAGAAAAAAGCAAAGGATATAGTCAAACACCAAACTATGCGTCATCCAGTTTACAAGAAGGAGAGGACAAGAGCATTGAAAGAGAAGGAAAATTTGCTGCAGAAGAAACTTTCAGTGAACCCCCGAGAGGGAAGAGCATGGCTTTCTTTATCCTGTTGATGTGATGAATAACATCAATTGATTTTCAGATGTTGAACCAGCCTTGCCTACTTGGGACATATCCCACTTGGCTATGATGTATAATTATTTTCATATGTTGCTTGATTTATTTGCTAATATTTTGTTGAGGATCTTGACATCTATGTTCATGAGAGTTACTGGTCTGTGGTTTCTTGTAATGTCCTCATTTGGTTTTGGTATTAGGGCCATGCTGGTCTCATAGAATGAGTTAAGAAGTATTCCCTCTGCTTCTATCTTCTGAAAGAGATTGTGGAAAAGAGAATGGCTTTCTACCCAGAAATAAATGGAGTGTTCATAACAAAATGTTTACTGAGTGAGGAAGCCCTGGTATGGAATCCTAGCTTTGCCGCTTGGTGGCACGAATGAACATTTCTTATACTCAGCTTCCTCAACCATTAGAAAGGGATGATCTCTACTCTATCAGGGGGTATGGTAAGGGTTACAGGAAATGATTTCTGCAAATCCTGCAGCACAGGCCCTGGCACAGAGTAGGTGTTCACCAAACGTGAGGTTTCTGGAACCTCCACACTCCCCAGCCCATCTCAGGTTGCAGCCCCAGCAAGCATGGGGTACCATTATTCCATCTTCTCTCTCTCACCCAGCCCTGAGCTGTTTTCAGGGGTTAGCTGCCAAGCTGGCAGGATGTAGGCCACACCCCTGTCCCTGGGAGGCAGAGCTCTGCCATTAGTCTCCCAAAAGTCCAGCAATTAATTTAGTGAGCTGAGTTCCTTCCACAAGCCAGCCCATTGCCATAGTAACCAGCATTCCCATTCAGGGACCCAGAGGAGGGGGGAGGAAGAACACTGAGCAGAAAGCAATTTAGAGAGAGAAAATGAGATTCGGCAGATTGCTAGGGCAGCCTGGGCAGAGTTCGAGCTCTGTCTGAGTCAGAGGGTCTGGCCTCTGCCCATTGAGGGTGGGGGCTGGGGGAATGAGGCACTGCTGATGTGTTGCTGGGGTGATGGGCAATGTTCTGGGCAGGAATCTGGTTGGGACATAAGAGCATAGTATGTCTGTGTCCAGAGCACTGAACTGCGTCCTTCTATCACAGACCCAGCTCGGAACGACTGGCACAGTCCTGCTGAGCTGTCTGTGATGCAAACTGCACTTGCTGGTCAGAGAGGGGAAGATAGAACCAGGTGGCTCCTGTCTTAAGAGGGCTGCCTTGGAGCCCAACCAAGCTTGCCTACATCCTGGATTCGAAATTCAACTCTGTGGAGCTTGGAGCAAGTCCTCTTCAGTCAACAAATACAGACTGAGTACTTTCTACATGCCAGACCAGACACTGTCACAGGTGTCTGACTACTCTTGGGGCAGCTAGCATAATGACTAAGCTTTTCAATCAGCATCCCTGTGTTCAAATTCCAATTATGCTGCTTACTAGCTGTGCAAGCTAGGGGAATTCACTTAACCACTCTGGATGTCAACTCTTTGATGTATGAAGTGGGGATTAAAACACTTATCTCACAGGGTTGTTAGGTTTAATTAAACGAGTTACGATATATAAAAAGCCTAAAATGTACCTGGACACAGATGGTGCTTAAGCCACACTACTTTTATTACTTTCCAATCCTTAGTTTCCTCAACTATAAAATGGGAACGATATCCCCTACTTCAGCAAAATGTGAAAGAGATTACATGAGACAATGGATGTGATCATTTTTAAAAAGTAAAAGATTTCCATTACTGTAAAAATTGGCTATCAAGGGGAGATGTGTTCATCTGAGCAATTCAGAGAACTCGGTTGATGTTGACTGCATAGGGGTACTGTGTATTTCATTGTTTTAGTCTGTAACTCAATCATGCCCTAAATGCATGGTAGGCATTTTACATTACACTTTGTCCAAGGAGCTTGCAGCCTAATGGACAGACAAGGAAGTAAATGCTTATATTTCCATATGGTCAGTGGACATGGTGTCGTGGGAGCTGAGTGGACAAGCACCTAACCTGGGCTTGGGAGGTCAGGGAAGGCTTCCTGGAGGAGGTGATGCCTGAGCTGAGTCTGGAAAGATGAGTGGGAAGTAGGCAAAAGGACAAGGGCTGCCTTCACCAGGAATAGCCCACCTCCCATTTATTATTACTCATAGAATGAGCCAAGGAGCACAGTAGTTTGGAGGAAAAGATGCAGAAAACAATGAAAATTCAGGCTGGAGCAGAAGGTAGGAATTCATGGGGAGGAAGGCATTCAAGTGTAAGGAAAGAACATTAACAAGAAAGCCTAGAGACTTGTGCAGTGACCCAGAGAAAAGGTTCAGACATGCTTGGATAGCCCCTGGGGCCAGTGGATGTTTAGATGTATGTGAGTGGCATATACCAATGTGATTTAGGAAACTCTGTTGACAAGGATGGATTAGAGAGACCAATGAGGAGTTCTAGTGCAACAATTCAAACAGAAATCCCAACAACCTTCCATAACACAGCCATGGGCAAAGTGGTCCAGCTGCAGATTCTATGACACTGGTGACTGGCAGGGAGCAGGAGATTGAGGGAGAAGAACATCTGGAAGCAAGCCCAGATTTCCAGTTTGAGCATCAGGGAGCCAATCAGTGAGGGGACCAGATGAAGAGTGCAGGCTGGAAATACTGAGGTAAATTTGAGGTACCTGTAAAACAGTCAGAAGGAGAGATCAAAGGCAGATGGGCACTTGAGTCTACAGCTCAGAAAAGAAACTGGAGCTGGAGATATTCCTGGAAAAGTATAGAAGAATAGAAAACAGAGCTTTCAGTGGTATCAGTGTTTAGGCAAGAGTCAGAGGAGGGAGAGAAGCCCCATATGTCCCATCTCTGACCTTAGTGTCAGCTTCACTTTCAATTACTACACTTTGTAATATAAGTGAGCATGCTACAGTACTTCTGTATTTTCAGTTTTCTTCCCCTGATCCAATAGTTTCCTGTGACTTTTATGGTAAAGAGTATTGTATGGCGTATTTTTACCTTAAAAAACAAACAAACGAAAAACCTGGTTAGCTTGGTGTAGTGGTACATGCCTGTAGTCCCAGCTACTCAGGAGGTGGAGGCAAAAGGATTGCTTGAACCCAGGAAATTGAAGCTGCAGTGAGCTATGATCACACCACTGCACTCCAGCCTGGACAACAGAGCAAGAACCTTTCTCTTAAAAAAAAAAAAGAAAAAGAAAAAGAAAAAAGAAAAAAAAAACTGTATTTTTCTTGGGTGGTATCAGCAAGGCCCAGCCAGGAGCTGAACATCTATCCTCACCTAGGCCATCTTACTATACCAAAATGAGGTGACTGTTTACTAAACAATAAAATTAAATAGAATCCAGAGTTTCTCAGAATAATGGCCAGTGTCGAGGATACAACTGAAAGTAACTCATTACACCAAGAACCAGGGCAATTACAGCTTGAATGAGAAAATTCAATCAACTGATTCCAATGCTGAAATAACCCAAATTTTGTCACAAATATTTTTAAAGCAGAAGTCATAGAAATGCTTCAATAAACCATAACAAACACTCTTGAAACAAATGAAAAAATAGAAACTCTCAGCAAAAAATAGGAGATGTAAAACAGAAACAAAAAGTAGCTTAAGAACTAAAAAAAAATACAATAACAACATTTAGAAAACATACAGCAGGCCTAAAACTAGACTGGAAATGAGACAACTGACTAAAAAATCAGCAAACTGAAACAACAGACCAATAGAATTTACCCAATCTGAGCAACAGCAAGAAAACAGACTGGAAAAAAAAGTGAGCAGAGCCTCAGGAATCTATAAATAATAGCAATATACATAACTTTCATATCACAGCAATCCAGGGAGAGAAGAAAGAGTACGGAGCTCAAAAACTTAAAAGAAATAATGGATGGTAAATTCTCAAACTTGCTGAGATCCTAGAAGCTGTAGATCCTATTTATCCCCAAACAGAATAAACCCAAAGAAATTTATGCTCAAATACATCATAATCAAACTTCTGAAAACCAAATAAAGACAAGTAAATATTGAAAGAATCTAGGAGAAGTGACACATTGTCTATAGTGGAAACACAAATGACAGCCAATTTCTTACTTGAAACCAAGAAACCAGGGGGAAATGGCACAACATTCTTCAAGTGCTGAAAGAGAACTGTCAACCCACAATCTTATATCCAGCAAACTCAGGGATAAAGAGGAAGCAAAGATAATCTCATAAGAAGGAAAACTAAGAGAATTTGCCACTCACAGGCTTACCTTTGAAGAATTGCTAAAGGAAGCTTCCTAAACAGAAAAGGAAATGAGAGAAAGAGGTGGAGACTTTAACATGGATAAAAATAAGGGCATATATAATAGAGTCTATTTTTCATGAGTTTTAAAAAACAAATTTGATGACTAAGCAAAAGTTATAGCATCATCTGATATGGTGTTCAGTGTGTACAGAGGAAATTCTAAATATGTTATTTGTATTTTAAAGGGGGAAGGGTAAAGGGACTTAAATGAAAGTAAGGTTTCTACACTAAACTCAAAGTGGTAAAACATCCATACTAGTTGACTCATGCTCTCTATATGCATTGCAGTACCTAGAAGCAACCACTAAAAGATACTCAATAATTTTTTCAAAAACATTATAAATAAATAAAAATGGAATTGTAAAAATTGTTCAAGTAATCCACAAGAGGGCACAAAAGGGGAAACTAAGGAATGAGGAAGTAAATGAATAAAAGGAAAACATAATACATTGGCAGACTTAACCCTTAAAAAGAAGCACACAATATAGAGCAAAGTGCATGAGAAAGTTTAAAATTCCATTCAAGGCCAGATGTGGTGGCTTATGCTTGTAATCCCAACACTTTGGGAGGCCAAGGCAGGCAGATCACCTGAAGTCAGAAGTTCCAGACCAGCCTGGCTAACATGACGAAACCCCGTCTCTGCTAAAAATACAAAAATTAGCTGAACGTGGTGGTGAGTGCCGGTAATCCCAGCTACTTGCGGGGCTGAGGCAGGAGAATCACTTGAACTCGGGAGGCAGAGGTTACAGTGAGCCAAGATTGTGCCACTGCACTCCAGCCTGGGTGACAGAGAGAGACTCTTTCTCAAAAAAAAAAAAAAAAATCCATTCAGGCCCCTAAGTCCCCCAGGTGAGTTACATAGGTAACCTCATTCCATAACCTTGCCAATCACTGTAAGGCAGCCTTATCATTCCATTATCTATCTGTTTTATAGATGAGGAAATGGAAGACTCATGAGGCTAAATCATTCATTTTTGAAGGTTACATGGCCAGTGTGTAACAGAGAGAAGATATGAATCCAGGCCTGGAGAAGGAAGGAGACATTTACTATTTACCTTACTACCCTCCCTGCACTGTGCCAGACCCTTCCACAAATAATAGCTTAGGCCAGGTACAGTGGCTCACACCTGTAATCCCAGCACTTTGGGAGGCTGAGGCAGGCGATTCACGAGGTCAAGAAATCGAGACCACCCTGGCCAACATGGTGAAACCCCGTCTCTACTTAAAAAAATACAAACATTAGTTGGGCGTGGTGGCACATGCCTGTAATCACAGCTACTCAGGAGGTTGAGGCAGGAGAATCGCTTAAACCCAGGAGGCAGAGGTTGCAGTGAGCCAAGATCATGCCACTGCACTGCAGCCTAGTGACAGAGCGAGACTCTGTCTCAAAGTAATAATAATAATAATAATAAGTAACTTAGTGAAATGGGTCCCTAAGAGTGAAGGCCATCCTGAGGCCCCTGAAGATAAGCTTTGTTCCCATTGCTAGCTAACTGCCCATAGAGCATATGTTTAATAAAAACTCAGTGAAGAAATTGATGAATGATTTCCCTTTCACACAAATTCACAGCTTCAACAGATGAGTAAGCTGATTTTGAATAAGAAAATTCTCCTTCATTCTGAAAAACAACAACAACAGGAAAAAAAAAAAACGGCTGAACTAGAGATCACGTCTTTTTTGGGCTGCTGCAACAAATTGCCATGGACTGGGTGGCTTTTAAACAACAGAAATGTATTTCCCACAGTTCTGGAGGCTGGGAAGCACAAGATCAAGGCACCCACAGATTGGGTGTCTGGCGAGTGCTTGCTTTCTGATTCATAGAGGGCTCTCTTCTCATGGTGTCCTCAGATGGCAGATGGGGCAAGAGATCTCTCAGGCCTCTTTCATAAGAACACTAATCCCATCCATTAGGACTCTGCGCTCATAACCTAAGCCCTCCAAAAGGCCCCACTTCCACATGCCATTACATTAGGAATTAGATTTCAATATATGAATTTCAGAGGGACACATTCAGTCTACAGCAGATAGGAATCAAGTTAAAGAACAGAACTGCAGCCTCTGCTTCATCTGGGTGTACGTAATAAAACAGATCCCCAGAAAGACAAAGCTCCTTGCACCATCCCAGTATTGTGAATTTCTGCCTTCTCCAGAAATGGAAACACCCTGGCAGCCCTTTGGTTATCTTAGCAAACATGAAAATGAAATATTCAAGAAGGAAAGTGAGATATCACAAATTTCCATCCTTCATACTCTCCGCCACCACTCCCCAAAAAATAGCTAGCTCAGGATGGATTGCATCCTGATAATCTTGCCTTAAATGCCCATAAGTCTCTTACCATAGTTTATAGGATTGGGATGAGCATTCCTCAGACACTTGCTACTTCACCTCTCATACCCTACATCCAACCCACAATCTTCTATCCAGCAAAAATATCCCTCAAGGATAAAGGGAAAGCAAAGACTAACTTAGCGAAATAGGTCCCCAAGAGTAAAGGCTACCCTGAGGCCCCTGAAGACAAGCTTTGTTCCCATTGCCTAGCTAACTGCCCATATAGAACATACGTTCTGTAGCCCTATCAGATCTCCCACCCCAGCACACTGCAGGTCTGCCAATACCTCCCCTTCTCCACTCCTGCTGGTGGAGACCAAGCCTCCTTTCTCTCTTGCCTGGAGCACAGCAACAACATCTGAACTGGTCTCCTTCCTTGCTCTCTTGTTTCCCTCTACACTAAATTCCCTATGAGGAAGCAGCAACATCTTTAAGAAAACAAAAATACAAAAAAACCTGATACGTTGTCACAGATTATTTCTATTTTTTCTTACTGCTTTCTTCACCCGGCTCTAGGTACAGCTTCAGCCACATGCTGCAGATGCAAGGATGAATTAGAAATGTGACTTGCTCACATCAATCCCATATGTTACTCCTTATTCTAACACCACTCCTGCTGCTTTCTCTCCTCTTCTTCCTCTTCCCCCTCTTTATTCTCCCCTTTCTCCTTTTTCTACCCTCCCTGTTTTTATCCTTCATTTATTTTTGTCCATTGTATTGTCCAATCACAATGTAAGTCCTACAAGTGCCCAAACCATGCCCTGCCACCTTTCACCATGCCAGATATGAATACAGAGAGTATATTCGCTCAGGGCCACTTTATGGATAAAAAAGGTTGAGAAAATCCTGGGACCTTTAAAGGGGGACATGATGCAGAAAATAAGAAGATCGGGTTTAGCCAAGAAAATCCAGGGATGGTGAGACACAATACCCTCAAGGGTTCAGTCAGTGCTGACTGGTTAATAGATTCTCGTGTTATTATGCTGCTTCATATTTTGAACTTGCGTGCATTAATACGTCTTTGCTATTGGGTCATAATTTTCTGTTTTTTTGAGAGGGAGTCTCACTCTATGGGCCAGTCTGGAGTGCAGTGGGACAATCTTGGCTCACTGCAGCCTCCACCTCTTGGGTTCAAGTGATTCTCCTGCCTCAGCCTCCTGGGTAGCTGGGATTACAGGCATGCGCCACCGTGCCCGGCTAATTTTTGTATTTTTAGTAGAGACGGGGTTTCACCACGTTGGCCAGGCTGGTCTTAAACCCCTGACCTCAGGTGATCCACCCACCTCTGCCTCCCAAAGTGCTAGGATTATAAGCATGAGCCACTGGGTCATAAGCTTCTTCATGAGCAAAAGTGGTCTTACCTATCATGATCCCTGACACTTACCATTGGCACAAAGTTGTTGCTCAATAAATATTTGTTAAATGAGTAAATAAATAAAAATGGCAGCTGATCCAGTAGACTGCAGGGTACCAGATATGGCGAAGGTATGATGATGCAGATGATATAAATAGCAACCAGGACTGTACTGGCTGTTTCTCCTGCATTGCTTTATTTCTTCAGAAGGGGCTAGCAAAACATTTATTACAGCTGAGTAACCTCATGTTCTGGGCAGTGAAAAAACGTGCCAAAGACTATACCGCCCAGAAGGGGTAGAATAGGGATTTAGTCCCAGGCCATTATGATCCTAGATTCTGTGCTCTTTTCATTTAACCAGGAAGGCTTGGTTTGTCACTCTATAGAACGGCAGTGCTTGATCAGGTGCCTTGCAGGTGGGGAGATAAAAAAGAGCTCTGGCCATCAGGAGTGTTTGGTCCTTCTAAAGAGCAATAGCATATATTCGGTCTTTGCCTCCTGTCCACTCAGACATCCCAGTGATTTCAATGGAATTGATTTCAGCCCTACACTGCCAAATTGCAGAAGGATTCAGATGACTGGAGGAGGAGACAGAAAAAGTGAGACCTGTTTTCCGAACCTCCTTCTTTATGCTATGGAATTCAAAAATATTATCAGTTATATTTTTTATTTTTATCACTTCCTTAAGAAGAGGCTGCGTGCCATTTCTGTTTCTCTCCCAGTTGCTAGAAACTGTAAATGAAACTCAAGCCATATCTGTGTATTCTTGAGACAATGAAGATGTCTTAAACCTGGGCTCCAAGTGACTTGAATGGCCACTTTCATTCTAAAGCCATCGCCCACTCTTTCACTATGCTTTGTGGTCTTTAGAGTCATTGATCAATTACTTCAACAAGGATT